>NC_137785.1:59060494-59660494 GCF_963455305.1 Plecotus auritus
ATCCAACCCGAAACCTTGGCGTACCAGGACGACGCGCTCAGCAACTGAGCTACCAGCCAGGGTCATCTTGATTTTTATTCCTCACTTAACACGATGGGATAGCCAAATTCCCACCTCATTCTTCTACAGCGCCATTTTCCACCCCATTGTGCCGACAGCTAGAATGGACTTGAAGGACCCCCACTGATGGATTTGAAGCTGATCCCGTCTTGGCAGGAAGGTAAAATCGCCGGTGACATGGTGGCGCTCACTACGCGATGGGCACGTTGCACGTGCAGTGCTGTCAGCAGCCCGGGACCACTGCCCCCTACCCCCCGCACAGCTATTAGTGATAATACGACCAGATGCTCACAGCAGCCCAGGACCATTGCTCCTTCTGCACAGCTATTAGTGATAATATGACCGGATGCTCACAGCAGCCCGGGACCATTGCCCCCCCCCCCCCCGCACAGCTATTAGTAATAATACGACCAGATGCTCACAGCAGCCTGGGACCATTGCCCCCCCTCCCCTGCACAGCTATTAGTAATAATACGACCAGATGCTCACAGCAGCCTGGGACCATTGCCCCCCCTCCCCTGCACAGCTATTAGTAATAATACGACCAGATGCTCACAGCAGCCCAGGACCATTTCCGCCCCCCTGCACAGCTATTAGTGATAATATGACCGGATGCTCACAGCAGCCCGGGACCATTGCCCCCCCCACCCCGCTGCACAGCTATTAGTAATAATACGACCGATGCTCACTGACACCTGCGAGGGGCCCAGCATGTCTCCGCGTGCTTTCCATGGTGAACTCACTAAAATCCTCCCGACCACCTACGAGCTAGGTGCGCCCCTTCACGCCACAGACAAGGAAACCGAGGGACAGAAAGACCAGTACGGGCCGCATCCCTCGTGCCCACATTGGTAGTAACTGGCAGGACCTGGATTGTCTGACTCCAAAAGCAGGTCTACAACCACAGCCCCGCCCGGCCGGCCTGGCTCAGTGGTTGAGCATTGACCTATGACCCAGGAGGTCATGGTTGGATTCCGGTCAGGCCACATGTCCGGATTGTGGGGGCATGCAGGAGGCAGCCGGGTCCATGATTCTCTCTCATCATTGATGTTTCTCTCTCTCTCTCCTCTCCCTTCCTCTCTGAAATTAAGAAAAAAATATATTTTTAAAAAATATTTAAAACCACGGCCCCGAACCACTGAGGACACCAGGTGGGCCCTGAGCGAGGAGAAGAGAGGGACCCAGTGCCCAGGGGAGGGACCAGCCATGGGTCCATCCTGGGGGACACTTGATCTGACCCGCCCTCAGCATCCTGAGAGGCCATGGGGGCTGGGGAAGGACTGTGTCCAGCTCAGAGCTTTCTGGATCTTTGATGGCTTTGAAGGAGAAAGAGTCCGGGGCAGGTGACAACCTCCTGTCATAGACCCGGCTCTAATGTCACATTTGCTCACATGACCCTCACCCCCTGGGCTGGGAGCCTCACAGGGCGGGGAGGACGGCTGCCCTACTCATCCGCGTGCCCCCAGCAGGGGCTGGAGGCCCCCCTAAGAGAAGGGCTAGTCAATGTCTGACTTTCAGGGAACAGCTAACGGCTAGAATTCTAGCACCCCGGGGTGCACTGGCTTACACAGCAGGCCTCCCCATAACATCATTCCCACGTAGTTCCGTTGTAACATTGTAACACTGGTGAGCTGCCCTGGGGACTTCCCTCTTGCTTGTATCCATTAGCTGATGATACAATGTTTCATTATGCGGCATTCACTGCAGTTCCCAGAACCTATGAGCCACATGAAGGGCCCACGGTTCATCCGCCGCATCGTCCCAGGTGAAGTATTCTCATCACCATCCCCGCAGAGGCGCACCGAGGTTGTCAACCACCCAAAGGTCACACACGCGTGGCCGAGGTAAGGGACAGCAGCAGATTGGGGAGGCGTGGCTTCAAAGCCGTGCCCCCAGCCACCAGCTCAGTGGGTCGCCCACGCAGAAGGCGGACGTCCGCTCAGGGGTTCACGCCAGTGACTGGCAACCCCGGTGCCACACGGCTCCATCCGGCCAGTGACCGGAGTCAGGTGACCGGTGGTTCTGAGGACGTGACTGTGGGGCCGGGGACGTGGGGGGAGGGGGAGTCGGCGACCCACCTGGAAAGGCCCCCACATGGGCCCAGCCCTTGTTTGCTTTGTATCTGGTTCCCGCTGGGCAGAGCCTGCCAGGGAGTGCTTTTTCCATCTAACGGTTAACGTTCTTAGAAGCATTATTCTCTGCTTTGCTTGGCAGCGCGGAGCATACATACCTCTGATGCGGCAGGTAACTGGATAGGGTCTCGGCGCAGAAATTTGCTGAACACAGGGTTTTGTGCACAAAAACACATTACGGCACTCGGGGCTGTCACTCAGGTACACCGTGGCCGGCCGGGGCCGGAGTTGTGTGTATCAGAGCGGAGGGATCGGGGTGGGGGGGGACCCAGAAGAGGGGCCCTGGGGGAGGTGGGAGCCCTGAAGTGTGTACAGCAAAGGGTACCCCGGGACTCACCCCAACAGTCACACCCAGTCTGGGCCCGCGGGTGAGAACACGAGCTTGATGTCAGATGGGCCGGGGGTTCGGTCTAGTCAGCCGTGGGCAAACTACGGCCCTTGGGCCGGATCCGGCCCGTTCGGCTGTTCTATCCGGCCCGCGGAGCCAAAAGAGCGGAGGGTTCTCTCGCTCTCCCCTCCGCTCCTTCACCAGCAGCAGTGTTAACATGGCAACATTGGGAAACACGGCCGCAGCTCCTTCTTCTGAGTGGGCGGATTTATATCCCCATTCAGTAGAAGGAACAACCTCTCAGTCTTCCAGAGGCTCCTTGTAATGCCCGCGGACGCGTCCCCCGGCATCACCCTGGGAATGCGGAGACACGTTATCGTGGTGATGGAGGGAGACACGCCCCTGGAGAGCACAGTATCAGAGCATTAGCTAAAAAGGAGACCAACAACACTGTTCCCACTGAAGCTGATGTTTTAAAGACCAAAAACCTTGCAACCCAGTCTACATTGCCATCTACATCGACGTCCCGGGCATAATTTGGAAGTTGCACTAAAGAAAACGTTTAATTTACTGTTTACACATTTTGTTCTTTTCTATTTGTTTTAGTTTTAACTTATTTTATTATATTTAAGTTTAATTTGAAAGGCTTTTGTACCTTTCCTTTGTTAGGCAATTTTATTTTGCCTTTGCCATCTTCAATATAAGGTATGTTATTGTGCTATGATTCCTCCATTTTTTGAAGTTTCAAATGATAATAATTAGTGTTTACATTCTTCTTGTTAAAATGTTTGAAATGAATAAAACTATTGAAATAAAAAAAAAAGACCGTACCCTTTTATGTAATGATGTTTACTTTGAATTTATATTAGTTCACACAGACACTCCATCCATGCTTTTGTTCCGGCCCTCCGGTCCAGTTGAAGAACCCATTGTGGCCCTCGAGTCAAAAAGTTTGCCCACCCCTGGTAGCTTCACGGGCTTGGCTGTGGGACCCTCGTGAAAGACAACGAACCCCTCTGAGCCTCAGTTTATAAAATGAACGACATCAGAGCACGCGCCTCCTGCGGCTCCTGCAAAACCCATGGGGGGTGAGCATCGCACCTGGTCCCTCTGCATCCTCCAGGCCTACTGTGTGGCACACAGTGGGGACTCGGGAGATATTGGTAGCGTAGACTTGTCTGAGGCCGTCCCCCTGGTACTCAGAGCGTACAGGAGGGGCTAAAAGCCTATTTGTTGAATCAGCTTAATTGTTCACAGCTGCGCCCCCACGTGGAGCCAAGCACGTGGCGTGGCGTTCGCACTCGAAAAGGGATTTTTTAAAAAATATATTTTATTGATTTTTTACAGAGAGGAAGGGAGAGGGATAGAGAGTTAGAAACATTGATGAGAGAGAAACATCGATCAGCCGCCTCCTGCACACCCCCCACTGGGGATGTGCCCACAACCAAGGTACATGCCCTTGACCGGAATCGAACCTGGGACCCTTCAGTCCGCAGGCCGACGCTCTATCCACTGAGCCACACCGGTTTCGGCACGAAAAGGGGTTTTTGAATGAGGGAATGTCAAGCGTTTGGCATAGGACACGGGGTTCGGTGCTTCATTTCTGCTGGCTGTTATGCTCTGTTCATTCAACAGAAATCCGTCCAGGGCCTTCTTCTGACCTCCGGTCTCCAATTCTCTGCCTCCAACTGCGTGTCCCACCGTTCAGAGCCATCCAGACGCTCACCACCTGGAGGGAGCCTCAGACCGCCCAGGTTCAGGCCTCAGTCCCACCAGGCGGCCCTCACGCCCGATGCCAGCCGCCGATGGGGTCCCCGGGTACCCCTCGCATCTGCCCCAGCAGCTCCAGCTTCAGGGGCTCCCACAACACCCTCCGGAGGTGCCGTGGTTCACTGGAACGGCTCGCAGGACCGGGAGGCGCTCTCTGATGATGACCAGCTTATTCTAAGCAGGGGTCCTCAAACTTTTTAAACAGGGGGCCAGTTCACTGACCCTCAGACCGTTGGGGGGCCGGACTATAGTTTTAAAAAAACTATGAACAAATCCCTATGCGCACTGCGGGCCCGGGACGCGTCGGCTGCTAAGCAGGACAGGCAGCGGCACCCGGCGGGCCGGATCAGTGTCCTCGGCGGGCCGCCTGTGGCCCGCGGGCCGTAGTTTGAGGACGCCTGTAAAAGGAAAGGACCCGGGGCAAGGAGAGAGAACCGAGGGGTGGTGTGTGCTGGGATCGGCAGCGTGGAGCTCCCCGTAGCTCATGTTATCCCCCGTTAGAGAGCATCTGCCACGGAACGATCTAGCGGGCAGAACAGGACCGCCAGTGTCAGCCAGTCTCGGTTGCTGGCCACCCCAATGCTGGTAAAAATGGGTTCATGAGCCCGGCCAGTGCGGTTCAGTGGTTGAGCGTTGACCTATGAACCAGGAGGTCACAGTTTGATTCCCGGTCAGGGCACATGCCTGGATTGCGGGCTCCATCCCCAGTAGGGGGCGTGCAGGAGGCAGCCCATCCATGATCCTCTCTCATCATGGATGTTTCTCTCTCCCTCTCCCCGCTTCCTTTCTCTCTAAATCAGGCGTCCTCAAACTACGGCCCGCGGGCCACATGCGGCCCGCCGAGGACATGGATCCGGCCCGCCGGGTGCCGCTGCCTGTCCTGCTTAGCAGCCGACGCGTCCCGGGCCCGCAGTGCGCATAGGGATTTGTTCATAGTTTTTTTTTAAACTATAGTCTGGCCCTCCAACGGTCCGAGGGACAGTGAACTGGCCCCCTGTTTAAAAAGTCTGAGGACCCTGCTCTAAAAGAACCAGTAAAAACATATTTAAACATGGAATGGGCTCACGGGAGGAGTAGGCACAGGGACAGGAGCAGAGGCTGGGCATGAGCGAGGCCCCCGAGCTTGCCCTCACCCGCGGCTCGAGCTGCTCCTCTCAGAGCGTCCAACGTGCGGGCACCAGAGACCAACGCCGGGCCTGGTACCACACCACCACGAGGAAAGGCCACCCAGCCACCTGGTGACAAGTCGCCCAGGCCGGACGCCTTCCATCCTGAAACGGATTCTCGGTCTCCTCATCTGTAAACTGCGGAGACAGTAGGCCTGCCTGCCTGGGGGGTGGCGGGAAGAGGCGGGGGTGGCGGCGGGGGGCTGGGAGGGGGGCTCTGGCCTCGTGTTCAGCACAGTGTCTGGCACGGAGCAAGCCCTCCAACCTCCAAGTCACCTGCCCACCCTCCCCCACCGCCCCCACCCAGGGCCTCCTGCCAGGTGCCTTCCCCAGAAAAAGTCGCTCTGCCCTGGGGATGAGGGAGGGAGGGACCCTTTTGCTAGGAAGTCCCCGACTCCTCCCTTCTCCGCAGGGGGATAAGGGTTCCTCGATTGGCAGCCGAAGGCCCCCCCGCACAGGGGCAGCAACAATTCCTCAGCGTAAGGCAGGCCCTCCGCAGGGCGGGCAGCCGGTCTGGAGCCGGGCCCTGCTTCCAGCCTTCCTCCAGGAGGCAGGCCGGGCGGAGGGAGCCGCGTCTGGGAGAAGGTGCACCGCACCCCAACACGCCCGTGTCCCCGTGTCCTCACGTCCTCATGTCCTCCCTCTGATGGGCGCCTCCCGTGGGCGGGGCCGTATCTGCAGCTGCAGCTGGGCCCGCTGGCCCACGGTGACGGGCCCAGGGAGCAAGAGAGGCTCTGGGAGGCCCTCCAGCAGCGGGCAGGGCTCTGGGGCAGGAAGCTGTGCCCTGGGCGGAGCCCGGGGGAGGGGGAGGGGGGCCCTGAGTGGAGGAGGGGCATCAGCAGCAAGGGGGGCTCCCTGCAGGAGCAGGCACCAGCCGGAGGCCCGCTGAGTGGTCCCCCCCTGCATGGCGGGGCCTCCTGAACGAGAAAGGACGGGGGGGACCCGGAGCCCAGTGCCCGCTCGGGAAGCTTCGGAGCCAGGGTTAGGGTGGGTAGGCATTCGGCCATCTGCTCAGCACGTGTTCATTCCTTCACCTGTCAGGGAACATGGAGAGCCTGGCCACTGTGGCTCAGTGGTTAGGGTGTCAGCCCGAACACTAAAGGGTCTCCGGTTCGGTTCCCGGTCTAGGGCATGTACCTGCGATGCAGGTTCGATCCCTGGCCCCAGTTCGAGCGCGTGCGGGAGGCAACCAAAAGATGCGTCTCTCACATCGATGTTTCTCTCTCTCTCTCTCTCTCTCTCTTCCCCCCACTTCCTCCCTCCCTCCCACTCTTTCTAAAAATGGATAGAAAAAATATCTTCCGGTAAGGATTAAAGTATTTTTTAAAATAATAAAAATGTAAAAAGAAGAAACGTTGGAGAGAGCCACTGCTTGCCCCAGGGCCCGGAGACTTAGCGGTGACCCGGTCTGGCCGCCGGGACATGTCAGCGAAGTGATGCCTGAAGCTCGACCTGCCACGGGCTGCCAAGAACTGGGTCCCCCTGAGCCCCCCATCTCCCGCCACCTCTGCCCTGGCGCCTGAAGAGGCTCCACACCACATGGTCCCAGCTGAGGGGAGGTCAGGCCTCGGAGGCCAAAGCCAGGCAGATTTCAGACCAAACCGTAGCCTGGCAGAACAGAGAGGCTGAGCCCAAGGTGCCCCCGGCCCCTGATGAAATCGCTGACGCAGGCGAGGATTATCCGTGGATGTGTTAAAGCCGTTCGGTAAAGGACCGATCCGTAAACGAACATCCGAGTTGTGCCATTTCCTTCTGGCCCCGGCGGAGAAAGCAGAACTGGAGGGGTCCGTCTGCCCCCACCCTGACCCAGGAATCGGTCTTGCACAACCAACAGGGGGGCGGCCGGAAACCCCGTGGGACACAATTTGAAGCCCTCGGCATCTCCCATTTGTTCCAGCCAAAAAGGGTCCATCAGACTTCAGATGTGACTTCCAGTTCACAGGCCGTAAAAGGGACAAAGGGACACGCTAACCAGTGGCCACAGGAAGCAACCACACTGGCCCGGACAGCGGCAGCCCCCCCCCCAACCCCGCCCTGCCCGTCTCTTCAGCCAGACGCGGTCCAGCTGCTGTGCTAGCGGGAAAGCAGCTCAGGATAACCCGCTGAGACACGTTGCTAAGACACCGCTTCCCTCGCTAAACACAGACCGGGTGTAAGGTGATATTTACAAGTGAGTATTTCTTTTGTTAAGTGGGGTAATGCTATTTTAGCTTGACCAGAAATGCTTTTTTTTTTTTTTTTTAAATCCTCACCCAAGGACATTTTTTCCATTGATTTTTAGAGAGAATGGAAGGGAGAGAGGGAGAGAAACACCGATGTGAAAGAGACACATTGACTGGTTGCCTCCCACACGCCCCCCGACCAGGGCCGGGAGTCTGCAACCGAGGTACCTGCCCTTGACTGGAATTGAACCTGGGACCCTTCAGTCCGCAGGCTGATGCTCTATCCACTGAGCCAAACCCGCTAGGGCCCTTTTTATTATTATTATTATTATTATTATTATTATTATTATTATTATTTTAAGATACACACTTGAATAACAAAACTCCAGAATGTTCATCGTTGCTTGCAATAGACAGAATTCCAAGGTGGCCCCCGACTCCCGGCCGCTGGGGTACGTGCCCCGAGTGTGGATGTGACAGGACCGCACTCTTGTTAAATGGCAAAGGTGCAGGGAGTTTGCAGATGTCCCTCATCCGCTGACTTCAACTTCATCCAAGGGGAGCGATCCCGGTGGGTCTGACCTAATCAGGGGAGCCCTGTACAAGAGGGCCTGGAGGTCAGCGATGGAAGAAGCCGGGGGGTTGAAACAGTGGCCGATGTACTCTGGAGGGCCTTGCAGAAGCAAACGGCCGTGTTGAGGAGAGAGCCGCGTGGCGGGGAACAGCAGGTCAGCTCTGAGGGCTGAGGGCTTCAGTCCTATAGCCACAAGAAACCGAACTTCACCCACAATTCTACAAACGTCGTCGTGGACCTGAGCGTCCCGAGGAGAAGAAAACCCTGAGCAACACCGTGATTGCAGCCTGGTGACACCCCTCTCACTGGTTCCTGGACACGTAACCCACAGAAACTGGAAAAGAATACAATGATGTTGTTTGAAGCCACCACATGTATGGCAATTTGAGATCACTATTGAAGACCAATACACTCTGTGCTAGAGCAATGTCTATTCTTTTCCTCTGCATTGAAAGGACTGTTCATCCTTTTAAATGTATTCATAAAGTCAGCACATTAAAAAAAGAAAAAAAAAAGAAAACCAATACAGCCCTAACCGGTGTGGCTCAGTGGATAGAGCGTCGGCCCGCGGACTCAAGGGTCCCAGGTTCGATTCCGGTCAAGGGCATGTACCTTGGTTGCGGGCACATCCCCAGTAGGGAGTGTGCAGGAGGCAGCTGATGGATGTTTCTCTCTCATCGATGTTTCTAGCTCTCTATCCCTCTCCCTTCCTCTCTGTAAAAAAATCAATAAAATATATTTTTAAAAAAAAGAAAGAAAACCAATACACCTCTTTATTCATCAGAGCCAAAGCCAGAAACAACCCACATATCCAACCCAAGTAACCAGGGGGTGGATCAGGGATCCTCAAACTACGGCCCTCGGGCCACATGCGGCCCGCCGAGGACATTGATCCGGCCCGCCGGGGGCCGCTGCCTGTCCTGCTTAGCAGCCGACGCGTCCCGGGCCCGCAGTGCGCATAGGAATTTGTTCATAGGTTTTTTTTAAAACTATAGTCCGGCCCTCCCACGGTCTGAGGGACAGTGAACTGGCCCCCTGTTTAAACAGTTTGAGGACCCCTGGAGTGGATGAACCAATGTGGTACCTTCGCACAGTGGGACCATCCTCAGCAACACCGCGGGACGAACGGCTGGTGCAGGTCACAACTTGGGCGACCCTCACGAACAGGAGGCTGCGCACAGGAAGCCAGACACGGGAGCCCCGTCGATGCTCCTCTCCCGTCATTTCACTCACAGGGCTTTCCAGAGCGGGCAGACGCCGCCGTGGCGGCCGAGAGCAGAGCCGGGGGTGCCTGCGTGTGCGGGGGAGGGGGACGCGCTGGGAAGGAGCATACGGAGCCTGTGGGTTGCATGAACTCTACGCATTTGTGAAAACGCACCGCATCTACCTCGTTAGAGTCTGTACATGTCACCGTCTATCGATGGCCCCTCAGTGCGAGTGTAAAAATTGGACCCTTTCTGGCTGCAACATGTGGGAGATGCTGAGGGCTTCAAACGCCTGGAGGTCGGCAGAAGGTTCTCTCTGAGTCTGGGCGCAGGACACAATGGATGGAGGGGACGATCCTTCAATGCACTCACGTTCACACGCATGCCCGCGTGCGCGCACGCACACACACACACGCACACAGTCTCACAGATGGCAGCATTTCAGGCCAAGTACGCCTCCCCTTTGGCCTCTGCCTCGTTTAATGTGGAGAAGGCAGCTGCCTCCCAGCTCCCAGGTCACGGCTCTGTGTCCGCCTGTCAAGATAAGAAGGCAAAGGCAGATGCTGCTAATTACCTGGCCTTTCAAGTGGTCCCCGAGCCTCGCATCTGGCTCCGTGTCCAACCTCCAGCTTGAGCCAATAAAAGCCAAATAAAACCACAAAGAGCTAATGTGGTGGTCGGGGCTCTGACAGGCTGCACATGAGGAGGTGTGGGGGCCGGACAGAAAGAGGACCGGGAGCTGGGGCAGGAGGGAGGGCCGCTGGCCCCCGGCCCCCGTGCCAGCCGGACGGAGGAGGAGAGAACGTCACGCCCGCCTCCGGGGAACAGCGGCTACTCTGGCCCAGCCCGGAGCAGGTCCTGGATGGGTCTTTGCAGCTTGGACTTCTGCTACCCACGGCGGGCCGCACCTCTTCCATGGCGGCCGGAGCCGGAGCCGGAGCCGGAGCCGGAGCCGGAGCCATCTGGGGGTTTCCTGCTAGACCTGCAGGTGCGGAAACGCCAAACGTGAGCCCCAGTGTTCTGGTGGTCCAGTTTCTCAGGGGACCCAGCTTGTGGGAGAAGGGGGGCCTCTCCCGAATCTTGCTGGGGAGACCTACCCCAGAAACACCTGGCCCTGAGCAGAGTGGACCGTCACTAGCATCGGAGGGCCTCCGGAAAGGCCTTGCCCATGCCCTGTCCCTTCGCCCGGAACCCCACCCTGCAGAGAAGCACACCTTCGCGTTGTGAAGGCTCCTGCACTCAAAGGCAGGGCCTGCCCGGCCGCCGGGGCTCAGCGCTTGAGCGTCGACCTATGAACCAGGGGGTCAGGGTTCAATTCCCGGTCAGGGCGCATGCCCAGGTTGCGTGCTCGATCCCCAGTGTGGGGCGTGCAGGAGGGAGATGATCCCTGATTCTCTCTCATCATTGATGTTTCTCTCTCTCTTCCCCTCCCTCTCCCTTCCTCTATTAAAGACATAAGCGCCCTGATCGGTGTGGCTCTGTGGATAGAGCATTGGCCTGCGGACTCAAGGGTCCCAGGTTTGATTCCTGTCAAGGGCATGTACCTTGGTTGTGGGCACATCCCCAGTGGGAGGTGTGCAGGAGGCAGCTGATCGATGTTTCTCTCTCATCGATGTTTCTAACACTCTCTCCTCTCCCTTCCTCTCTGTAAAAAATCAATAAATATATTAAAAAAAAAAAAAAAAGAAATAAGCAAGTCCTGGGGGAATGTCACATTCCTAAGTCTTACCTCTTGGAGGAGAGAGGCAGTCGATGAGACCTCCAGGTGAGGGGCCTCCATTTCCCCATCTGCAAAGTGACGCCGTCGAACGGGATGGCTTCTCAGATGAAAGGGGAAAGGTGAGCGGGCCCGCCCCGCTCCTTATCTCTGCCCCTTGCCCAGGGACGGACGGCGAGATCCCGCCAGCAGACGTGTTTGCTTTGGCCTGCAGAGCGTTTGAAAAGAATCGGGCCAACACCGAAACGCAGACAGATGTCGCATTGTACAAACGCCAAGCTCCTGGCCCCCTTTGGAAGATGGGAAGCTGTGGGGGCGCTGGGGCCCACGTTCCCACACGGAGCACTTGTCCCTCGCCCAGGCCGGCAGCCCCCAGGGCGCGGGGGCATGCAGTGTCCGCTTTGCCTCAGTCCCCACCGCTCCTTATTGTCCCCCACCCCCGGCTCACCTGGCCCATTTCCGGTATCTGCCTGACCCTTGCCGGCCTCAGAGTCCGAGAGCTCGTTCTGGTTCTGGTTCTGGATGATCCGCGCTGGCAGCACGGAGGGCCAGAGACCCTGGCTCTCCCCCCCCTCACCACTCCCCTGGGCTCCTGGCACTTTCAGCTCCTCCTTGGAAACCCGGGATGGAACTGGGGGACCCGTGGTGCCGGGGGCCCTCCAAAGGCGATGCCGTGAGACCGTTTTGCGGGCCCACGGTGTGTTTTTGCAAATGCCAGCAAATGGAAGACACGTGTGCGTGCGCAGAGTGCCGCTGGGGGCCCGGGCCTGGCTTTCGTGCAAGAGCAAGCGGCTGGCCAGGACCAAGCCGCTGCAGATGAGCGTGAGAGACAAGGTGTCCTCTCGGCCGCGGCTCCCACGGGCAGGGCAGGCTGCCCGCGCCGGTGACCGGAGAGGCCGCTCAGCCTTCACCTGCAGCCGGGGGAGCCGCCGGGGCCCGCGCGAGCCGGTGGTAGGACTTGACACGGCTCGGCAGCCAGTGCCAGGGCTGTCTGATCTCCTTTTAGAGGGTCACCTTTCAAGGCACCCGGCGACGCCTGACACGCCGCGAAGAGATTAGAAACTTCCCGGCTGACGTGGAGGAAGAGCCAGGCGGGTTTGATTCCCGCGGGCGTGGGCAGGAGAGGACCCAGCGGTGCCAGGTCAGCGAGCCCAGGGCGAGTGGTTTGGCTTCAAAGGGCAGAGCCGCCACTGAGCCACCCCGGCCAGGCGTTCACCTGCTCGCCAAAACTCCGGGCATGCCTGGCCCAGTCTCTCCCCGAGAGCAGTGACTATGTCGTGTGGCTACTAGTCGTGTGCCAGGTGGTCTATATGGTTTAACCAGTGGTCGGCAAACGGCGGCTCGGGAGCCACAGGCGGCTCTTTGGCCCCTTGAGTGTGGCTCTTCCACAAAATACCACGGCCTGGGCGAGTCTATTTTGAAGACGTGGCATTCGAAGAAGTTTAAGTTTAAAAAAGTTGGCTCTTAAAGGAAATTTCCATCGTTGTCCTGTGGATGTTTGGCTCTGTTGACGAATGAGTTTGCCGACCACTGGCCTAACTAACTTACCGCAACCTCTTTCTTTCTTTTTTTTTTTTTTAAAAAAATATATTTTATTGATTTTTTACAGAGAGGAAGGGAGAGGGATAGAGAGTTAGAAACATTGATGAGAGAGAAACATCGATCAGCTGCCTCCTGCACACCTCCCACTGGGGATGTATCCACAATCAAGGTACATGCCCTTGACCGGAATCGAACCCGGGACCCTTCAGTCCGCAGGCCGACGCTCTATCCACTGAGCCAAACCGGTCAGGGCCACAATCTCTTTCTTATGGGCCTCATCTTACAGCTGAGAAAATCAAGTCTTGATGAGATTAACGGGCTTCCCCTCGGTCACAGAGCGAGTAAGCCGGACTCAGACGTGAGCCTCCCTGACCCGAGGCCACGCACAGAACCGTCAGACCGCACGCGTGCTCTCTCTTCTCCTAAAACGATGCCGGGAAGGCCCAGTCTCCCAAACCAGCAAAGAGCGGTGACGTCTCTGCAGCGGGCTGCCCCCCCACCCTATGAGCCAACCGTCTCCGCAATGAATGGATCTGCATTGTGACAGGAAGTGATGCTTTGAAAATGTAGGCCCACGGTCGGGTTTCGGGCACAGGAACGGGGAGCGGGGTGATGGAGAGTTGCTCTGGGAAAAAGGCTCCTTCGGGCGCCACATCAGGAGCCCCGTGCACGGTCGGCCTCTTTCAGAAAGCTGCCCGCGCTGTCAGAAGCCCGGGAGAAGGAACCGAGGACCGGAGTTAGGGGTGCGAGTCCCATCCCTGTTTGTAAAGCTAAACTAGCTGTAGGACATCGGGAAGTCTATGTCCAGAGTGGAATTACGTATCGTCTCCCTGTGTAAAGAATGCAATCACACGATAAACCATTTGTCAGTATCCTGCTTTCTATTTTGTTTTAATATATTTTATTGATATTTTACAGAGAGGAAGGGAGAGGGATAGAGAGCTACAAACATCGATGAGAAACATCGATCAGCTGCCTCCTGCACACCTCCCACTGGGGATGTGCCCGCAACCAAGGTACATGCCCTTGACCGGAATCGAACCCGGGACCCCTCAGTCCGCAGGCCGACGCTCTATCCACTGCGCCAAACAGGTTTCGGCAGTATCCTGCCTTCTAGTCAGGATGGGCGCGGTGATGCTGCAGTAACCAAGAAGCCTGAAATTGCCACAGTAAAGACGTCTCGTCCACGCTTCATGTGCAACGGAGGTCAGCAAAGAACTGTGCTCTGTCGTAGTAGTCATTCCTCAGGGGCTCCAGGCGACAAAGGCTTCCCCAACCATACCCTAGGAGGACAGCATGACTCCGATACCAAAGCCAGACAACGGGACAGCAGAAGAAAACGGCAGGCCAGTCTCTTCTAAAAATATCGGCTCAAAATCCTAAACAGAACCCTAAGGAAACTGAATCCAGCAGCACATTCAGAGAACCCTGCACCCAAGCCAAATGGGCTCCACGTAAGGAAACCTATCGGTGTGATACATCGCATTCATAGAACGAGGGGGAAACACATTATCCTTTCAAATGAGGCAGGAGAAGCATCTGCAAAATTCAACAACCTTTCATGGTAAAAACATTCAGTGAAGTGGGGATAGAGCAGAACCTCCCGGCATGATCCAGGCTGCCCAGGAGAAGCCCACAGTCAGCACGGTTCCGTAGCGAACACCTGGAAGCTTTCTCCCTGAGATCAGGAACAAGAGGGCTGCTTGCTTTGATCACTTTTGTTCAACATAATGCTGCAAGTTCTAGCCAGAGCAGTTCGAACAGAAAAGAAATGAAAGCGCGCCGGATTTGGGAAGGAAGAAATAAAATGATCCCTGTTCACATGTGATATGATCTCCTATGCAGAAAACCTTAAAATACACACACACACACACACACACACACACACACACACACACACACCAAAAAAACAACAACAGAAAAACAACTGTCAGAGCTAGTAAATTCAGCCACGTCGGAGGACATAAAATCAACACACGAAAATCAGTTTTGCCTCGCCGGTGTGGCTCAGTGGATAGAGCGTCGGCCTGCAGACTGAAGGGTCCCAGGTTCGATTCCGGTCAAGGGCGCGTACCTCGGTTGCAGACTCAATCCCTGGCCGTGGTCAGGGTGTGTGCAGGAGGAACCAATCAATGCGTCTCTCACATCGATGTTTCTCTTTCTGTCTCTCCCCCTCCCTTCCACTCTCTCTAAAAATCAATGGGAAAATATCGTTGGGTAATGATTAACACACACAAACACACACACACACACAATCAGTTGTATTTCTATACACTAGCAATGAACAATCCCAAAAGAAAATTAAGAAAACAATTCCATTTACAACAGCAGCTAAGAAAAAAATAAAACACTTGGGGATACCTTTACCCAAAGAAGTGAGAGATCTTTACACCAAAAACGACAAAACATTGCCAAGAGAATAAAGATGGCATAATATAACAAAAGCCACCCTGTGTTCACGGGTGGGAAGGCTTAAGATTGTTAAGATGACGATATTTATAGTCCATGCCATCCCTAGCAAAATCCCAATAGTGTTTTTTGAAGAGATAGAAAAATCTATCCTAAAATTCAGAGCAATTTCAAGGCACACCGGTCAAAACCACTTTGAAAAAGAACAAAGTTAGAGGACTCAGCTCTTGCCAATTTCAAAACTTACTATAGCGACCGTAATCAAAACAGGGGTAAGGCTAGACCTAGATCAATGGAACAGAAGGAAGCGCCCAGAAATAAATCCTCTCCTATACGGTCAACTGCCTTATGACAAGGACGCCAAGCCGATTCATGGGAGTGGGGCGGGATGGAGAAGGACAATATTTTCAACAATGGTGCTGGGGAAACTGGATATCCACCAGCCGAAGGATGGAGTTGGACCATTGCCTTAAACATAGGCAAAAATGGATCAAAGACCTACATTTAAGAGCTAAAACGATAAAACTGTTTGCCATAAACATAGGAAAAATCTTCATGACCTTGAATTTAACCATGGTCTCTTAAGCAGGACACTAAACGTGGCCACAAAAGGGAAAATAATTAATAAAATGGGTTTCATCAACATTAAGACATAATGTGCCTCAAAAGACACCATCAAAGAGGAAAAAAAGAACCCCCACCTCACCAGCGAGACAACAAATGACCAAGTTCAAAAACGGGCAAAGGACTTGCCATTTCTCCAAAGAAGGTAGGCAAGGGATCAATACGGCCAGGAGAAGACGCTCAACATACTGCACATCAAAGCCATTCCACACACACACACACACACACACACACACACACACACACACACACACGAGAAGAGCTACATTCCAAACCAGAAAGTTCGTGAGGACGTGGAGAAATGGGGGCCCTCACACTCTGCTGGTGGGGATGTACACGGGTCCGGCCGCTGTGGGGAACAGTAGGTCAGCGCTTCACCAAGCTAACCACCAAGGACCCATTGTACACCCAGGACTCCTCGATGTACTGTATTCAAACGGATTGAAAACAGGATGCACACAAGTACTTGTCCACGCACGACCACCGCCACGTCCTTCACAACAGCCGAAGCGTGGAAACGACCACGTGTCCGTGAACGGATGAATGGGCGAGCAAACTGTGGTGCACCCCTTCACTCATCCTCCGCCACGGAAAGGAATGGCACGTGCCACAACGGGGGCGAACCTTGGCAACGTGATGTCAAAGCGACAGAAGCCTGACATCAAGGTCACAGGTCGTACCACTCCGTTGACTGGAAATATTCACAGAGACAAAAAGGAGGTTGGCGCTTTCCAGGGACTGGGGAGTTGGGGCACGGTGAGATTTTATGTAAGGAATACTAGAGGCCCGGTGCACAAAATTCGTGCACGGGGGGAGGGTGTCCCTCAGCCCAGCCTGCACCCTTTCCAATCTGGGACCCCTCGAGGGATGTCCGACTGCCTGTTTAAGCCCGATCCCGATCCCGGTGGGATCAGCCTAAACAGGCAGTCAGACATCCCTCTCACAATTCAGGACTGCTGGCTCCCAACTGCTCGCCTGCCTGCCTTCCTGATTGCCCCTAACCGCTTCTGCCTGCCAGCCTGATCACCCCTAACCATTCCCCTGCCAGCCTGATTGATGCCTAACTGCTCCCCTGCCAGCCTGTTTGCCCCTAACTGCCCTCCCCTGCAGGCCTGGTCCCCCCCAACTGCTCTCCCCTGCCTGCCTGGGTCCCCCCCAGCTGCCCTCTCCTGCAGGCCTGGTCACCCCTAACTGCCCTCCACTGCAGGCCTGGTCCTCCCCAACTGCCCTCCCCTACTGGCCATCTTGTGGTGGCCATCTTGTGTCCACATGGGGGCAGGATCTTTGACCACATGGGGGCAGCCATCTTGTGTGTTGGAGTGATGGTCAATCTGCATATTACTCTTTTATTAGATAGGATGGAATTTCCACTCAGAACGATGAGAAGCTCTGCAGGATAACACTGTGAATGTTCTAAAGACTGCTGAGCCCTAGCCAGTTGCTCAGTGGGTAGAGCGTTGGCCTTCGGACTGAAGGGTACCAGGTTCGATTCCGGTCGAGGGATCCCTTCCTCTCTGAAATCAATAAAGAAATAAACACATACTGCTGTATGTATATAAAAAATAAATACATGCTTTGTAATGGTTCCTTTGTTTTGTGTATTACACACACACACACACACACACACACACACACACCCCTGAGAAAAAGATATTATCATTCTCTATTTCCTGATGAGAAATTGAAACTTGTTCAAGGTCACCCGGGGCTTTCTTTTTTTTTAATATATATTTTATTTACTTTTTACAGAGAGGAAGGGAGAGGGATAGAGAGTTAGAAACATCGATGAGAGAGAAACATCCATCAGCTGCCTCCTGCACACCCCCTACTGGGGATGTGCCTGCTACCAAGGTACATGCCGTTGACAGGAATTGAACCTGGGACCCTTCAGTCTGCAGGCCGATGCTCTATCCATTGAGCCACACCGGTTAGGGTGACCCAGGGCTTTCTTAGCAGCCAAGGTCAAGAGTCACAGGTGCGGGATCGAAGGGAAAGCTACGATCGGCCTCCACCTCAGGGGAGGTGACAGCAAAATCAGGAGGATGGGGAGAGGTGAGACACCAATTGTAGACTCCACATGGGGTTCAGAGGCCTGGTACGTTGTTTGGTTTAAAAAAAATTTTTTTTATTTTTTTTTTCCGAGGGCATACTCACCTTCCAAGGGCGTACATGTATTTCTTGTGCAGGTGCCAAAGGCTTGAATGAATTCCGTAAACCCAACCATAAACCTGGCAATGGCCCCCAGGGGACCTGGCGGCCACCAGCACGGGGGTCTCACACGCTGCGGTAAAGTCACCACCGGCCACACCCAGACCCCACCACCCACGGCTCCCGCGGGTTACTGTTGCCGGGGGGACCATAAAGGCAGCACTTTATAGCAGTCCCACTGTTTTCTCGACATCAGTCACTGCCCCCCGCTTGTTGCTGTGTGTGACCAGATTATGAAGAGAATGAAAGGTTTCCCTGCGCACTGGAATATTTTTAAGTTTTTTAAAGACGTATTTGACGTATACTAAAAAATAGGCGAGGAAAAATGAAAATCAAGACTTAACATTTATTTCATCTATATGTGTATATACATATATTTTTTTAACTTTCGCTAAACCATTTGGAAGTGAATCTCAACATCAGGACAGTGATTCTCCAGCATGCACTGTCAAAAACCATCATGGGTATTTTTCCATAATACCATTACCTTGTCTAACAAAACCAACACTCATCTCCCAATAGCATCGAATAATTAGTTCACATTTAAATCCTCATTTGTTCTAAAAGCCTTTTTTAAATTAATTTTTAAAGAGAGAGGAAGGGAGAGGGAGAGGGAGAGGGAGAGGGAGAGGGAGAGGGAGAGGGAGAGGGAGAGGGAGAGGGAGAGGGAGAGGGAGAGGGAGAGGGAGAGGGAGAGGGAGAGAGGGAGAGGGAGAGGGAGAGAGGGAGAGGGAAACATCAATTGGCTGCCTCCTGCTCGCTCCCTACCAGGGATCAAGCCCGCAACCCAGGCGTATGCCCCAAGCCAGAATCAAACCTCAGACCCCTCGGTGCACAAGATGCCTGGGCCAACCGGTCAGGGTTAAAAATCTCTCTCAAAGAGGCTTAAACCAGGGCCCAATTAAAGACCACACCTGGCATTTGGCTGTTCTGTCCTCTGGGTCTCCCTTTTAGCCGAGAACCGTCCCCTCAATCTTGTCTTACTTTTTATTTCTTAAAATATTTTTATTGATTTCAGAGAGGAAGGGAGAGGGAGAGAGAGATAGAAGCATCAATGATGAGAGAGAATCATCCATCGCTGCCTCCTGCACGCCCCACACTGGGGATCCAGCCGGAAACCCGGGCATGTGCCCTGACCGGGAATTAAAACGTGACCTCCTGGCTCATAGGTCGATGCTCAACCCCTGGGCCACGCCGGCCAGACTTGTCTTACTTTTTACATTTCAGATCACTCCCAGGCCATTTCGGCTGCCCCGATGACTTTGCCATGCTGCCATAAATGTTTACATGTGTCTCTGATGCTAAGGGAAATGCCCCAAACGAATTTGGTCCAAATGAACATTTTCATCAATAACTTCGGTTGCACCCAGTGGTGATTTTTTTTTAATATATATTTTATTAATTTTTTACAGAGAGGAAGAGAGAGGAGAGGGATAGAGAGCTAGAAACATCGATGAGAGAGAAACATCGATCAGCTGCCTCCTGCACACCCCCTACTGGGGATGTGCCCACAACCAAGGTACGTGCCCCTGACCGGAATCGAACCTGGGACCTTTCAGTCCGCAGGCCGACGCTCTATCCACTGAGCCAAACCGGTTTCGGTGATTTTTTTTTTTTTTACAAGCTTCTAAAGCGTATTTCCAGAACTCCTTTCGGCTATCTAGTTTTGCATTTCAAACTTGCAATGCCTTTGCAGCCAGCACTGCTTGCTTTATGTCTTCAGCGACGTTTCTCACACTGTTATTGCATACCGGCTTTGGACGTAAGTCGTTTTCATCAAGAAACACAGAACTTCCCAGAGTGGCAAGGTCACGCACAAGTTCTTTGACTGACTATTCCTGAACACCACGTTGAGGTTTCACATGTTATCTTAAGATCGGAATGTGACATAAAAGAGGGGAGATGTCGTTACCGAAATCATTGCTCGAGTCCGGCGTCTCAGGCGTCAGGGCGTGGCTGTGGTCTCCCCCGGGGGTGACCCTCGGTGGGACGGTGCCGTGACCTCACTTGGACAAATCGTGGCTGGGAGAGTGCTGAGCCCTTCTTCGTGTGGCCAGTCTCTGCTTCAGGCAGCAAAGTCACTATCATGAAAAAGATAATTCACCCTAGCTCAGCCGTGGGCAAACTACGGCCCTCGGGCTGGATCCGGCTGTTCTATCCGGTTCTCTTGCTCTCCCCTCCGCTCCTTTACTTTGAATTTATATGAGTTCACACAAACACTCCATCCATGCTTTTGTTCCGGCCTTCCGGTCCAGTTTAAGAACCCATTGTGGCCCTCGAGTCAAAAAGTTTGCCCACCCCTGCGGTTTTGCCCAGTGGTTAGAGTGTCGGCCTGTGGACGGAAGGGTCCTGGGTTCGATTCCGGTCAAGGGCACATGCCTCGGTTGCAGGCTCCTCCTCAGTCGGGGCGAGTGTGGGAGGCAACCAGTCGATGCGTGTCTCTCTCATGTCCATGTTTCTCCCTGCGTGTCTCTCCCCCTCCCATTCTCTCTGAACATCGATGGAGAAATATCCTCGGGAGGAATGAAAAAATAACAATAACTCAAGAAGTGAACCTACTAAGAGTACCTGGCGGAGGGCAGGGGCGGTCCTGCAATAGCCTTCCGGGCCCTCTGATTGCTGCCAGTTAATTTATGGACCCGGGGCCGGGCATATTCAGGTCGTTTCAAGATAAGGGGGTTTGGCCGAAGCCGGTTTGGCTCAGTGGATAGACAGTCGGCCTGCGGACTGAAGGGTCCCGGGTTCGATTCCGGTCAAGGGCATGTACCTTGGTTGCGGGCACATCCCCAGTGGGAGGTGTGCAGGAGGCAGCTGATAGATGTTTCTTTCTCATCGATGTTTCTAGCTCTCTATCCCTCTCCCTTCCTCTCTGTAAAATATCAATAAAATATATATATTTAAAAAAAAAAAAAGATAAGGGGGTTTGGCAGGTGCCAAGCCCTACAAAGGAGGAATTCCCTCTTTTTCTCTCTCTCTCTCTCTCTCTCTCTCACACACACACATACACACACACATGTACACGCGCACACACATGCACACATGTACATACATACACACACACGTGCTCACACACACACATCCCTACCCAGAATGCAATTGTCCACCCTATTTTGGAGAAGCATCCCTTGTGGAATCTGGGAGAATCCGGGGCTCCACTAACTGCGACCTTCCCTTGGTCCTCTGAGCTGCCCAACATTCTTCCCTCTGTTCCTCCTGTGCTTTCCTTCGCCGGCACCCATCTCCGCTGCGGCCAACCAGACCGAACCGAGACTGAACCGAGGCCCTACATCCGTGGTCGGCAAACTGCGGCTCGCGAGCCACAGGCGGCTCTTTGGCCCCTTGAGTGCGGCTCTTCCACAAAATACCACGGCCTGGACGAGTCTATTTGGAAGAAGTGGCGTTAGAAGAAGTTTAAGTTTAAAAAAGTCGGCTCTCCGAAGAAATTTCAATCGTTGTCCCGATGGTGGCAAGGAGCGTGGGGACACCTGGGCCCACACGACTCTGTGACTCTGTGGGGGACCCCTGACAGGGCCCAGGGGCCGCTCCCCTGCTCACTTCCTTCGGGGGATGGGGCAGCCCCGCCCAGGGGAGGCAGGAGTGTGGTCCAGACCAGCACCAGCTCGGCCTGGGGACCGTGATACACGGAGGGCAGCAGCCTGAGAGGACCGTGGGGCGTGGCTTCCGGGGGGCCCAGGGGAGGCGACGGGGTGGCCCCGAGGCAGGATCACTGGCCTGAGCCAGCAGGCGGTGTGAGATAAGGCGTAAGGAAGAGGCGTTGAGCCCGGCCGGCATGGCTCAGGGGTTGAGCAGCCAGGGGTGGGCAAACTTTTTGACTCGAGGGCCACAATGGGTTCTTAAACTGGACCGGAAGGCCGGAACAAAAGCATGGATGGAGTGTTTGTGTGAACTAATATAAATTCAAAGTAAAGGAGCGGAGGGGAGAGCAAGAGAACCCTCCGCTCTTTCGGCTCCGCGGGCCGGATAGAACAGCCGAGCGGGCCGGATGCGGCCCCCGGGCCGTAGTTTGCCCACGGCTGGCATAGACCTATGAACCACGGTTCGGTTCCCCGTCAGGGCACATGCCCCAGGTTGTGAGTTTGATCCCCAGCGTGGGGCGTGCAGGAGGCGGCCGATCAGTGACTCTCTCTCATCATGGATGTTTCTCTCTCTCCCGCTTCCTCTGTGAAATCCAAATTTCTTTTTTAAAAAAGAAAAAGAGACGCTGAAGCCAGACTCCATGGGGGTTGGTCTCAGCGCTGCCGCTTAGCAGTTGCGTGTCCTTGGA
Organism: Plecotus auritus; assembly: GCF_963455305.1. Lineage (NCBI taxonomy): Eukaryota > Metazoa > Chordata > Mammalia > Chiroptera > Vespertilionidae > Plecotus > Plecotus auritus. The sequence continues at coordinate 59,082,677 of NC_137785.1, forward strand.
CAAGCCACGCCTCCTCCCTGTGCCTCAGTTTCCTCGTCTGTGAAATGGGATGGTATTAGGTGCACCGACATCAAAGGGCTGTTGTGGGGATTGTTGCTACCGTGTACACGGCCACATCAGGGATGTAACACAACACACGGGAAGGGCCTCCGTGCTGGTGGAAGTGGGGAGGGATGAGACGGGGGAGACGGAGAACAGACAACTGAGAGTCGCCTGTATGAAGCGAGCAGGTAGATACACTCCACCCCGTGCACCTAAGATCCATCATTTTTTTCAGCTTTTCCATTTTTTTTTTAAATGTATTTTATTGATTTTTTACAGAGAGGAAGGGAGAGAGATAGAGAGCTAGAAACATCGATGAGAGAGAAACATCGATCAGCTGCCTCCTGCACACCTCCCACTGGGGATGTGCCCGCCACCAAGGTACATGCCCTTGACCGGAATCGAACCCGGGACCCTTCAGTCCGCAGGCCGACACTCTATCCACTGAGCCAAACCGGTCAGGGCTCAGCTTTTCCATTTTTAAAGAGAATTCTAGCTGTTCAAGTCCAACACGGCTCCAGTCGGAGGCTGCGGCCCACGGCCTGGTCCCCACTCCTTGCCCTCTCCCCGGCCCAGTGGCTGAGTGGCACTGGCCTCCGGCCGTGCGGGCTCTGGGGCTGGCACCGTGGGCAGGACGGGCCACCGCAGGCCGGCTGCCTTATCACGCCGGGCAGAACGAACAGCGTGGGGCCTGACACGGGCCCTCCCCGTGGCCACAGCGGGGCGGCCGGCTTTCTTCCTGACCATCTTTGAGCCTGAGATCAGACACAGGGAAAGATTAAAACAAATATGAATTTAATCAAGGGATTCTGCTGTCCCGGGGTGAAACAGGAGCCCGCTGACATACAGAGAGGCCGGAGCACTGGGGAGCCAGAGTCGAATCAAAGCCGCCTGCTTCCCACTAACCGCTCAGATGATCCCTATCATCACAACAAGAAAGGAAAACAATTATTTATTCTTTTTGATGTTGCAGCTCAGCAGCGACTTGCTTTTGGAAGAGAGCAAGGTCAAAACCAAGTTATTGTTTTTGCCCGAAACTTCGACGGGGACGCGGAGTTCTTCCGTGTGACCTACTTACACGCGCGCGGTGTGGGCAGGGGGAGAGGCTGCTGGCTTCTGGGCCGCGGGGGACTTCTGCCTCCTCCTGCCTCCTCCTCTCATCCCTCTGCCCTCTTCCCTCTCTCCCCGGGAAAGACCCCAAGACGAGGTCCTGGGGAACACGGAGGCTGCCTGTGCCGGGGGAGAGCCAGGAGCTGAGTTCTCTGGACCGACCCCTCCCCGCCTCCCCCCCCCCCCCCCCCCCCGGCTCCTCCAGGCTCAGGACACATCCAGGAGCGCCCCAGCAGACCTGTTTTCACGGGCGTTGGCCCAATTTGGAATGTCAGCCCCTGTGTGTCTTCCTCCGGAACCGGAGCCCTGACAGAAGGCCAGTGCGTCCCACCCCTCCTCCGCCACCCCCACCCCAGCCCCCGGGCCTGGGGAGCAGCCTGAAGCGATGATGACTGGGGAGTTGGTGGACAGGCGCCCCGGGCCCTCCGCCTCGAAGGGGTGACTCGGAGGCATCTGTTCCACGCACTCCCAGCCCGCCCCGGCGGCGTGGGGCTCTGGTGGCTCACGGTGACAACTGGCTTGGTTTTGCACGCTTTGCCAGCTCCTTCCTTCTTCTCTGCTCACACCAGCTCACCGGAGCCGGGCCCCCACGTCTCTGTCCAGCTGTTCACTCCGCTGGGGTGTGCCGGGAGCTTAAACCAACCACGGTGGGAGCGTTTACACCAGGGCAATTGGCAGACACTGCAATCCAGGGATTTCATTTATTTACGAGAGGCCCGGTGCACAAAATCCCTGCGAGACGAGGCCTTCCTCCCCCTGGCCTCCGGCACCAGCTTCCCTCTGGCACCCGGGACCCGGGCTTCCCGCGCAGCCCCGGCTTTGTCTGGAAGGTCATCCGGAAGGACGTCTGGTCTAATCAGCATATTACGCTTTTATTATTATCGATGGTTATTTATTTATTCTTTTCAGAAAACCAGTGGACCTTCACATCACTGCTTTTTCCCGCTCCCTTCTCAGGGTGGCTTGGCATTTCCCCCCAAACAAAGGAGCGTGCACCCATGCCCTGACTCAGGATCGGCTCCTGGGGAAACAAAAATGAACACCGCTCCCCCTGAGTCTGGAGACCAAGAGCAGTCGGCTCGCTCACAAGAGACGGGGGGGACCCTTTTCCAGGCTTGTCCTCTGCTGCTGGCCCTCCGTCCTATCGCCTCCCCCGCCCCCCGCCCCCGACACACACACCCTGCACAGCCCCCTCAGTCCCCACCCTCCCCACACCCTCCGAGGACACCCATTGCTTACTCTCCCCAGCATCCTCTCTACCTCCCCCGGCGCTGGCACTGGCCCCTGGCCTCCTTCAGGGAGCTGCGAAGTGGTCTCAGTGCCCCGATGCTCCCCGTCCTGCACCTCTGACCCTTCACCACCCAGAGTGAGTGTTTCTCACGAAAGATGCAAAGCTGAGGAGCGCAGCCCTTGGGCCGGGTCAGAGTCCTGTGACCTGCTGTGGGCATTACAACGAGGCAGAAGTGATGGGGCGCCCGGTCTGGGCCCGGGCCTGGCGAGGGCGTCGCTGTTTCTTATCTGACGCTGTGTCTGTGCGGGAGGGAGTGGAGGGGGGGTGTCCAGCCCCCGTGTGCCTTCCTCAGGCAATCAGAGCCCTGACCAGTGGGAACCACAGAACGAGCTGTAGGCTGCGCACCCCTCTGACTCCCCCAGAATAGGGCTGATCTCTGAAAAAGAGAGCGTGTGCGGGGAGCAGGGGAGGAATGGCAGGTCGGTAAACCCCTCCCCAGCTGCCAAGAGACAGACCTTCAAACCTTAGAGGAGGCGAGTGGGAAGGGAAGGGGACCCAGGGCGCGGATGCCTCCTTCCTTCACGGGGACGCACCACCTGGCCACGGCCCGCACCTCCTGTCAGCCATGCGTGCGTGGCGCGGCGGCCCCGCCCATTCAACCCCCCCCCCCGCCCCCCCGAAAAAAGCCCGGGCGCCCTCGCCCTTCCCGAGGGGAAGGAGGAGGGCGCCTTGGCATTAATAGCGCTGGCGGCAAGGTAAGGCCGCCCGCCCGCCCACTCCCGCGCCCTCGGCCCCGCAATTATGCCAGCGAGGCTTTCATCCCCACGCGCGCACGCGGGCAGGTGACTGCTGTATTCCGGCCTTTTCTAGTCTCCTCGGCCTTTTATGCCCGGGGGGAGGGTGCCGCGGGGTCAACGCACCCTCCCCCGGCCCCTCTCCCTGCCTCGGTCCTTTTAGAAAAACACCCAAAGCCATAATTTGTCTTAGAATTTCTTTTGAAACAGCTACAAGAAAGACTGACGACTGCTCTTTTCCCTCTGTTTCTGATCCCCGCCGTCCCTTTATCTGGCTTTCATTAGAGCCTCGGCCGCGCCTCTTTTGTGGGGGAGACTTGAGAGCCGAGGCAGTTTCCCAGGCGCTGTGATGTTGCTAAAGATTAAAAAGCAGCTTTGAAGCCGCACCAGTTCCATGCGCGCCCCCTCGGTCCCGGACCTCAGCAAGACCCACGCCATCTGGCAAACCTGCCATAAAGACAAAATACAGTGATTGAAACAGTCTCTTCAAAGCCACCGTGGCAGATTTGTTGATTTGAGCGTTATCTTTCATGCGAGGCCCTCAGAAGTCCCCAGAACACCTAGGCAATCTCGGGCGGGCCTCGGCGGAGCGGACGGAGCCGGCCGGGCCGGGGCTCAGAGAGGGGCTGGGCCCGGCGGGGCGGAGGGATGGGCTGCAGGCCGCTCGCTCGCTGGACGCTGGACGCGGGCCCAGGACACGCAACAGTTGGATGCAGTGCCGGGCCTTAATGATGGTTGGCAGAGAGGCCCCCCCCTCCGGCTCCCGGCTGGGGTCCCACCGCAGGAGGGGCGCCTGACACCCCGCAGACGGACAGGAGGGGAAGCTGCCTGCTGCAGGGCTGCCCGAGCAGAAGGGGGTGGCGGGGAGATGAAAGCCCGCTGCCCTAATTGCAACCGACAGCCCATTAGTAACGCCCTGGCAGCTTCCATATCAGGATCTGCTTCTCACGGCTCCCGGCTGGGCAAGGCCCGGGCAGATGGCTGTCTGCGGGGCCCAGGGGAGGGTCCGCCTTGGCTGGCTGAGCCGGGGACAAGCAAAGATCCCGAAGGGTCAGAACCAAAGCCAGTCCTCCGTTAACGCCGTCCAACACCCGCGTGACCCCCCCCCCCCCCCGGAGCCTAGCCCTCTCTGGACCTCAGGCTGCGCTCCTGCAAAAGGGGCAGAGCCGGCCGGCGTGGCTCAGGGGCTGAGCGTCGACCTAGGAACCAGGAGGTCACGGTTCGATTCCCGGTCAGGGCACATGCCTGGGTTGCGGGCTCCATCCCCAGGAGGGGGCGTGCAGGAGGCCGCCGATCAGTGATTCTCTCTCATCATGGATGCTTCTCCCTCTCCCTCTCGCTTCCCCTCTGAAATCAATAACAATACTGTTTTAAAGGGCAGTCTCCCCTCATGGGTAGCAGTGCCCTGAGCCCAGAGCCTGGGTCCTGGGTGCGCTGCTGGCCCGGAGGGGGGACCTGGAGGAGACGCCCTCAGAGCCAGGACCGCAGCTGAAGAGCCCCCCGACACACGGAGCTGCAGTGCAGGCATTTGGAGGACACCGCCCCCCCGCACCGGCTACAGACACGAGGGTACACGTCTCCTCATGCTCTCTCAGTCACTCAGCTGTCCTCGTGCTACACGTCAGGAGTCGGGGTGCGATATTCAGGGGCTGGGGAAACTGGGTCCCAGGAACCGTCCTGAGAGGACCAAGGCGGGGTCAGGAGGGAGTGGGTGGTCCTCGGGGCCCCCCTCCCTCCCGCGAGCTTCGCTGCTTGTCTCTGTGACGCACCTTGGGCTTCAGGTAGAACCTCCGGCTTGTTTTAAGGTTCTGTGATTCCAACACAAATACGGGGTGACAGCTGCAGGTCTAACAGCCTCTGCTCCTTCCTTCTGGCCCCCCAGGTTCCAGGAGGCCAATCAGACCCCGCCGAGCACAACTAAGAGCTCAACCCCGTTCTACCCAGTTTCCGCGAAACGAGGGACTAACCACGCCTGACCCGGATCAGCCACCAGGATCTACCGAAGGCCGACTCTGCACTCCCACTGGGAGAATGTAACCCCTGCCGGTCCCCAGGAAAGCTGCCGGAGGATGTCCACACCCACAGAGAATGGGATAGATCGCATTCTGCTTCTAAACCAGAGGGAGGACCCCTGGTCACGGACCTGGGGGACCACTCACCCAACCCTCTCGCTTCGCCTCCTCTCGCTGGCCCCTTGCAGGACCAGGCAGGGTTCCAGCTCCTCCTTCGCTGCCCTGAACCTTTTGGAGGGCCCAGGGAGGGAGCTTCTCATCCCAGCTGGCCCCCACCACCCTGCCTTCCTCCTAAAAGCACAGCTGGCCCAGGGTGGGAGGCCCACAGCAGAGATTTCCTGGCATCGTGGCCGTGACGTGCCAGCAGGAGATGAGGCCTCCAGCTGAACGTCCTCCCAACGGGGGGCAGGGAGCCCAGGTCCCAGGGAGGCAGGGCAGCTGCTCACCAACCCCTCAGGGACTCTTCCAGGTGGACGTTTGGCCCCTGCTTTTCTGCCCATGCCTCCCCATCTTCTCTGCCTGGTGAACTCCTACTCATCCTGCAAAACCTAGCTCCAAGTCACTCCTGCTTCACAACGTTTCCAACTTTCCTTCTCCCTTGGTTCCCACGCCACATCATACACACCCGTCTTGGGTAGGTCTGAAATTAAGTGGCGGTAATTTTTCCAGGAAGAGAGTCAACATCTGGACATCAAAGGACCTCCGTGCAAATCCCTGCTCCCTCATTCACCAGCTGTGAGACCTTGGACATGTCCTTTTGTTCTCTCTGAGCCCCCAGTTCCTCATCAATAAACTGGGGGGGGGGGGCGGTGGAGAAACTTATCTATAATAATAAAAGGGTAATATGCTAATTAGACCGGACATCCTTCCTGACAAAGCTGGGCCGGAGGGAAGCCAGCCCGGGTCCTGGCTGCCTGCTGGTGGCTGGAGGATGGAAGCAGCCCGGGTTCCGGGTGCCAGAGGGAAGCCAGTGCCAGCAGCTGGGGGAAGGAAGGCCTACTCGTACACGAATTTTCGTGCATCGGGCCTCTAGTGAGGTAATATACATCAAAGAGCCTACAGTTACGTCCAACACATAGAGGTACTTAAGAGAAGTGAATTTCACTCCTTCTCTAATAGTCTGTGAGCTTCTCAAGGGCAGGAACCAGCTTTTCATTCATTCATTCATTCATTCATTCATTCAGCCATCATCACTGAGCTACTGTTGAGGAGCTAACCCTGAGTCAGAAGCCGGGTTCTACAGCAGGTCCAGGTGCCCCTAAACCTCCCGGTTGCTCTTCCTCGCCCGTGTACCTCCAGCACCTGCTGTAGCCGACACTGTCTGCACCCGTCACAGGCTGGTGAGCCACGGCAGGTCTGCAAAGTTCAAGTGCAAGTTGCCCGACCCCAGAAACTCCTAGTCCGAGAGCAGAGAGCAGAGCCGCATTCCCCCTGATACTGCTGACTCTTACTTTGATGGGAAAGACACATTTACCGCCGGTCGTAGAATTCCCTGTCTGATGGGGAGACACGTGGCTCCTGAGCGTGGCCCCGCCTGTCCCTGATGGGGTGAGACTGTTGCTGTCACAGGAGGGCACCTCCTCTGACGGGCGAGGCAGTCTGTGCCCACAGATAGCGCGAGAGTCAGATAAAACAACACGGATGGAAAAAAGAGATCAATCCCGAGTCCCTTTGAAAACCTCGCAGTGTCTCTGTTTGCAGACGCGGAAGCGATATCCCTGGCTCTGCAGATCACCGCAGGGCTGGACACAAATGACACAGCATCCTCGCCTCGCCAGCCTCCAGCCCAGCCCCCTCCCCAAAGGCTCCAAGCCAGCGCTGGCCCGAGGCCCCCGTCCCTGGCATCTCCTGCCAGCCTTGCCAGGGGAGGCTTTCTCATGATCAGGGACATCTGGGCTGGCCGGGATCCCGGAGGCCACCGGCATGAAACGCCAGGGGCCCGCAGAAACACCATCTGCACAGCATAGAGCAGCGCGCGGGTCCCCGAGGCTGCCTGCAGCTGCGGCCAGGCTGCCCGGGGACTCCAAGTGGCCGGGATGGGGACAGAGGGAAGGCCAGCCGCCAGGGGAGAGCCAGACTGGAGTGGTTTCCACTTACATTCCACGCCCTTGGGAGACGAAGGCCACTGGGTTTGTCTCCCTGTCGCTGCCCATGTCCACAGGTCACACTCACCCTGAAGCTGACTTGGTGGCATGAACAGTATACGGTCGTGCTTATGGGCTCTGGTTCTAGAGAGGCGCTGCCCGGGTTCAAATCCCGGGGCCCCTCCTTCCCCGAGCGGGTGGATGTCGCTGAGCCTGTGTTCAGACCTGCGCACTGGAGACGGTAAGAATCATATCCCGCATCATGGGGTGGCTGTGAGGGTTAAAAGAAGTAATACACGCAGTGAGCCGTACGCTTAAGATTTTTGCACTTGTTATATACTTCGAAGCAATTTCCTTATAAAAGAGGGCAAGTGCGTCCCTTGCCTGATTTAAAGAGGCTCAGTCGCCGAAACCGGTTTGGCTCAGTGGATAGAGCGTCAGCCTGCGGACTGAAGGGTCCCGGGTTCGATTCCGGTCAAGGGCATGTACCTTGGTTGCGGGCATGTCCCCAGTGGGGGGTGTGCAGGAGGCAGCTGATCGATGTTTCTCTCTCATCGATGTTTCTAACTCTCTATCCCTCTCCCTTCCTCTCTGTAAAAGATCAATAAAATATATTTTAAAATAAATAAATAAATAAATAAATAAAGAGGCTCAGTCCCTGTCGGCTCCTGTCATCATTGTTATCTCCGCTCCTGGACACTCTCCTCCTGAGGACCTTGGAGCAGGCACCTGCAGCGGGTAGAGCTATTGGGGATGTTTCCGTGGCCATCCTCTGCAATGCCCCGCCCCCAGCACCAAGGCCACAGCTGATTGGACAAGGCGTAGGACATGGCCAAGGCAAGCGCATGGATTGGCGGTTGAGTAGACTACGGATTGTGGATTGATGATCACATTGAGCCATGTAGAAGCAAAGGAGAGAGGAGAAGGAAAAAGAGACGGGCAGAGAGGAAAAAGACACAGGGTTCCCAAGACAGAGAGAGAGAGAGAGAGAGAGAGAGAGAGAGAGAGAGAGAGAGAGGAGACCTCTGATCCCAGGTTTTTTCTTTCCCAGTAGACGAGGCTGAACGGTATCTCCTGACCTTGGAGCCTCTGAGATGAGTCCTGCCAAGAAGCAGGACATGCATGCACATGCGCACACATTCCACACAGCACAGCACATGCATCCTACCAACATCCATGCACTCACCCCTTTTGACTTTCTCTTTACAATTCCTCTCCCCCATCTGCACACCTTCCAGGGTGGTGAATGCCCCAGGAGACTCGTGTTCTTGAGTGGGGGCGGAAACAAGAGGAACAGAGACGAATCGTTCTGGACAGTGGACTTTTTAGAGGGAAGAAAGGAGTCGGCTGGCTGTAGGAGGGACATGCAGGTGCACAGAGCTCTCGCGGGAACTTCACAGGGTCTGAGCTGTGGTGTGTGGTCCCTCCTAGACACGGCATTAACATCACATCACCTGCCACCTCTCGGCCCTGCTCTTCACGTCGGCCACCTCCTTGGAGAGTTTGCCCCTTGCGGCTGCCAAGACAGCCGGTTGCGCGTCCACCCAGGAACCTAGATGGCCAGTTTGATTCCCAGTCAGGGCACACGCCTGAGTTGCAGGCTCGATTCCCTCGGAGGGGCATGATCGATGATGTTTCTCTCTCATTGGTGTTTCTTTATATATTCTTTATTGATTTCAGAGAAGGGAGAGGGAGAGAGAGAGAGAGAGAGAGAGAGAGAGAGAGAGAGAGACACCAATGATGAGAGAAAATCATTGATCGGCTGCCTCCTGCCCTCCCCTCAGTGGGGATCGAGTCCACCACCCAGGCATGTGCCCTGACTGGGAATAGAACCTGCAACCTCCTGGCTCATAGGTTGACACTCAACACTGAACCACGCTGGCTGGGCATCATCGATGTTTCTATCTCTCTATCCCTCTCTCTTCTGCTCTCTCTCTAAAAAAAATCAATAAAAACTTTGTGTGTGTGTGTGTGTGTGTGTGTGTACACACACACACATAAAGGAAAGACAGCTGCATCATTCCTTAACCACAGCCAACAGGAGGAGTCCTAGTGTCTTGGTCTGGGGTCCCCAGAAGCAGAGGATTTGAGTACAAATGGTTTACTGGGAAGTGATCACAGGAACTGGTAGGAGAATTGGGACGTGAGCCAGGAAAGAGACTGAAGCCAATGAAGACGGTGTTATCTCTGTGGGCGTCCGGAACCTCATCTCACAGGGCGGCTGTGAGAGGCAGGGCAGAGGAGGTGAGAGACCAGAAGGAGCCGGCCGCATGAGGGGTGTGGGAACAGCATTCCAGAACAGGGAACAGCGTGTATGAAGGCCCGGCATGGCGGAAGAGCGTGGCATGGTCAGGGGACTGAAATGGGGCCAATCAGGTCTATAGGGTAATGAGTAAAAGTGGACTTTGGCCTGAGATTGGGTCAGAGAAGAGGGCCTGGGGCCAGGTCACACAGAGCCTCGGGAGAGAATTAACAAAAGAAGATGAGAGAAGGAAGGAAAGAAAGAAAGAAAAAGAGAGAGAGAGAAAGAAAGAAAGGCTGTATCTTCTCATGCAAATATATTTTATCTTTTAAAAGATAAAAGTTTGAACATTCACTTTTTATAAGCAATGCAGACACAAATCCTAATGTATTGGTTTCCAAGGTATAAAAATTGGTTCTTTAGGAAATCAATAGAGAAAAAGCAATGAAACCAAAAGCTGGTTCTTTGAAAAGATCGATAAAACCAACAAGCCTCTAGCCAGGCTAAGAAAAATGACTAATTACTAATATCCTAACTGACAAAGGAGATATCACTACAGATCCTGTGGACGTTACAAAATAATGAAGGAACATTGTGAGCAAGTCTATGCCCACCAATTCGATAACCTAGATGCAATGGACCAATTCCTTGAGAGCTACAACTTGCCAAGTTCACACAAGAAGAAATAGGCCATCTGAATGTGTCTGTGAAAGAAATGGAACCAACAACTGATAAACTTTCCAAACAGAAGGCAGCAGGCCAGATGGGCTCAGTGGCAAAATCTACCAAATATTTAAAGAAGTTTTACCAAATATCATATTGTACATCAACTGTAATTGAAAAATAAAACTATTCTTTTAAAAAGAAGTTAAACCAATTTTCTACACCCTCTTTCAGAGAGTGGAAACAGAGAAAACACTTTCTAATTCATTCTGTGGGGCCAACATTACCCCAGTACAAAAGCTACATAACAACATTACACAGGAAAACTACAGACCAATATTTCTCATGAACATGGATATAAAAACCCCTCAACAAGACATAGCAAATAGAATCTAGTGATGTATAAAAGACTTATACACCATGAGCAAGTGAGATTTATCCCAAGCATGCAAAGCTGGTTCAACATTGAAAATCAATTCATGTAATCCATCATATCAATGTCCTAAAAAAGAAAAACCATAGGATCATGGCAATAGATGTAAAAAAAAAATAGCATGTGACACCTATTAATAATTTTAAAATATCTCTCAATAAACTAGAAATAGAGAAGAACATCCTCATCTTGATTAAGAATATCTCAAAAAAACCTACCGCTAACATCATCCTGAACTTTGAGTTTCCTACAAACTCAAAGCTTTCCCTCTAAGCCAGGGGTGGGCAAACTTTTTGACTCGAGGGCCACAATGGGTTCTTAAACTGGACCGGAGGGCCGGAACAAAAGCATGGATGGAGTGTTTGTGTGAACTAATATAAATTCAAAGTAAAGGAGCGGAGGGGAGAGCAAGAGAACCCTCCGCTCTTTCGGCTCCGCGGGCTGGATAGAACAGCCGAACGGGCCGGATCCGGCCCGCGGGCCGTAGTTTGCCCACGGCTGCTCTAAGATCAAGTACAAGGCAAGGATGCCCCTTCTCACCGCTGCTTTTGAACACAACACTTGAGGTGCTAGACAATGCAATAAGACAAGGAAAGGAAATACATATTGAGAAGGAAGAAACTGTCTTTGTTCACAGGTTGCATGATCATCTATCTCTGTTAAAGAAATTAAACCAGCAAAAACCAGTTTGGCTCAGTGGATAGAGCGTCGGCCTGTGGACTGAAGGGTCCCAGGTTTGATTCCGGTCAAGGGCACGTAACTTGGTTGCGGGCACATCCCCAGTAGGAGGTGTGCAGGAGGCAGCTGATCGATGTTTCTCTTTCATCGATGTTTCTAGCTCTCTATCCCTCTTCCTTCCTCTCTGTAAAAAATCAATATATTTAAGGAAAAAAAAAAGAAATTAAACCAACAATTGGTAAAAAAAAAAAAAATTGACCCAAAAAACCTGGAACTAATAAACGCTTACAGCAAGGTTGCAGGATACAAGGTTAATACACAAAAGCTAATCCTTTTCCCATATACTAGACATGGATACGTGGGCCAGATCCCCATCAACCTAAAAGGTTCTGCGTCCAGGGCACCCGACCTAAGACTCCTCCTCCAGGCCAATGTGGGGGGAGAGGGGCGGGCCTTGCCTGACCCAAGGCTGGCTCAGAGTCCCGTCCCATCAGCGCCCTGTTGTTTTCCTCCGTAACAATGAGCACAACTATATTTAAATAATTAGCCGTGTCGTTACTCGTGTGTCTCCCTGGCCAGATTGTGAACTCCATGAGGAGGAGACCATGTCTATTTTGCTCCCACTGAGTTCCAGCACCTAGCACAGTGCCTGGCACAAGAATAGACACCCAACAAAACTAAGCAGGGGGAGAGGGAGGGGGGAGGAGAGGGGGGAGGGGGACAGGGAAGGAGGTCCTTGTGTTTCCTCTTTCCCATTATTTTTTTTTACATTTTATTTATTATTTATTTTTTATTTATGTATTTTTAAATACATCTTTATTGTTCGGATTATTACAGCATCGAGGACTGCAGGTGTACCTTTGTCACGGCAGAATCTGAGTCCCAACGACTTTTGAGGTTGTCAGCAGTGGGCACCGTGGCTGGACTCGCTGCCCTCCAGCAAGCAGCTCGCAGGCCACGAGGGCAGAGGCAGCCCAGACCCCCACGTGGACAGCTGCCATCTGCTGCCTTTTGCTCCCGCAGAGGCAGGCGGCTGGGCCAGCGCCCCCCCCCCCCCCCCCCCCCCCCGTGACCGTGAGCAACCCTGGAAGCTGCCTTGTCAACAGCCTGTCACAGCGAATCACCTCGGGCCGCTGCATCCCCGCAGAGCTGCCCAGGGAGCTGGCCTCTGCCCGCTCGCACACACAGGCTGGCGCCAGATTGGCCGGTCCATGCTGCCACACTGGGCACCTGTTACAGCCACCGGGGGCCGGGGCTCTGGAACTGCCACCTCTCTTCCCCTCCCCCCTGCCCCCGGGGACAGAGGGCAGGCACCCCCAGAGTAGCCAGGAACGTGGGCCCTCCCCCACTCCCTCCTGCTCCTTCTCACTGGGTCAAGAAGCCTTTCCACTCCTCCCTTCCCTGGCCCTCGTGCCAACCACACAGGCCGGGCAGGGCTGGTTCTGCCCATTCCCCAGACAGGAACACTGAGGTCCAGACAAAGACCAGAGAAGAAGTAAGTAGCCCAAGAACAACTGGCCTTGGCGGTGCCTCGCCCGGTGGGGCTGTGAGGAGCCCAGAAGGGCAGAGGTGAGCATCTTGGAGGCCCTGACGTTCATGGCCTTAGTCTGTCTGGGTCACGGGGTCAGCCACCAGGAAGCCTCTTCCGGTCAGCCATGGGGGGATAGCTGTGAGGGGTCCCCACCGGGCGCTCCCAGAACTGCCCCACTAAGGGAGGCCTCACTACCCGCCGGCCAGGTGCCCCGCACATCAGCCATCCGTGGAGCTGGGAGCCCCCCCAATTGGAGCGCTGAGGCCCGCCGCACAGAGGTGCTGGGAGCCCCCCCAATTGGAGCGCTGAGGCCCGCCGCACAGAGGTGCTGGGAGCCCCCCCAATTGGAGCGCTGAGGCCCGCCGCACAGAGGTGCTGGGAGCCCCCCCAATTGGAGCGCTGAGGCCCGCCGCACAGAGGTGCTGGGAGCCCCCCCATTGGAGCGCTGAGGCCCGCCGCACAGAGGTGCTGGGAGCCCCCCCAATTGGAGCGCTGAGGCCCGCCGCACAGAGGTGCTGGGAGCCCCCCCAATTGGAGCGCTGAGGCCCGCCGCACAGAGGTGCTGGGAGCCCCCCCCATTGGAGCGCTGAGGCCCGCCGCACAGAGGTGCTGGGAGCCTGGCTCAGGGTCAGGAGTCTGGCCGGCTCCTGCCTCGGCACCCGGCCTCTCCTGAGAGCGGGCAGAGGCCATTTCCTGGGAATGCCACACACCCGGGGGGGGGGGGGGGGGGGGGGGGGGACGGGGGGGGGCAGCCTTCCCCAGCGGCTCTCTTCCTCCTCCTCCTCTGACTGTTCAGGAGGCCACCTGTCACTTCCTGTCTCCGTCCCCAACCAAAATGACCCTCAGGAGAGAAGGAATCCTTAACAGAACAGTAGCAATTATTTATTCTTTCACCCGACACGTATTTCCAAGCGACTGTGCTGAGCCCAGCGTGGCTGGAGGCTGCCCTGTTCCTTGTGGGGGGGCGGGCGAACAAGGGGGGCTGGCTCTCCACGGCAACCCGCACCATCACAGCCACAGAGTTGGCTAGCAAGACAGAAGTCCCACTCTCAGGTAACCGAACCCCAAAAGTGACAGCTCATCACCTTTGCCACATTCTGTTGGTGAGGAGCAGGTCTCTAGGACATAAATCCCAGGAGGAGGAACCTGGAGGGGTCCTTCTAGAGTAGCCGTGGGCAAACTACGGCCCGCGGGCCGGATCCGGCCCGTTCGGCTGTTCTATCCGGCCCGCGGAGCCGAAAGAGCGGAGGGTTCTCTTGCTCTCCCCTCCGCTCCTTCACCAGCAGCAGTTTTAACATGGCAACGTGGGGAAACACGGCCGCAGCTCCTTCTTCTGAGTGGGCGGATTTATATCCCCATTCAGTGGAAGGAACAACCTCTCAATCTCCCAGAGGCTCCTTGGAATGCCCGCGGACGCGTCCCCCGACATCACCCTGGGAATGCGGAGACACGTTATCGTGGTGATGTAGGGAGACACGCCCCTGGAGAGCACAGTATCAGAGCATTAGCTAAAAAGGAGACCAACAACACTGTTCCCACTGAAGTTGATGTTTTAAAGACCAAAAACCTTTCAACCCAGTCTACATTGCCATCTACATCTACGTCCCGGGCATAATTTGGAAGTTGCACTAAAGAAAATGTTTAATTTACTGTTTACACATTTTGTTCTTTTCTATTTGTTTTAGTTTTAAATTATTTTATTATATTTAAGTTTAATTTGAAAGGCTTTTGTACCTTTCCTTTGTTAGGCAATTTTATTTTGCCTTTGCCATCTTCAATAGAAGGTATGTTATTGTGCTATGATTCCTCCATTTTTTGAAGTTTCAAATGATAATAATTAGTGTTTACATTCTTCTTGTTAAAATGTTTGAAATGAATAAAACTATTGAAATAAAAAAAAAAAAGACGGTACCCTTTTATGTAATGATGTTTACTTTGAATTTATATTAGTTCACACAAACACTCCATCCATGCTTTTGTTCCGGCCCTCCGGTCCAGTTTAAGAACCCATGGTGGCCCTCGAGTCAAAACGTTTGCCCACCCCTGTTAGAGTCTGACCCACACGGCGAGGTCCAGTTCAGTTAGCATGTGGTGCCTCGGAGGTGCGGGCGCCGCCCTGCAGCTGGGAATAAAAAGGGAGACAAGTGAGGGTTTCTCTCTCCCAGGAACCTTTCCTGCGAATGTTTTCCACTTCCTGCTCTTACTCTCCTTTCCCTGCCGTGAGCCCTGGGGGAGCTATACAGGACCTGTGGGGGGGGGGGGGGCGGGGAATTACTCACTCTGCAGTGTGAGTGTTAACCAGATCCTCTTCCTCCACCCCAGGGTGGTGGGAGGGAAGAAAGAGGCACACAGACAGAGGAAGCTAGCGCCAAGGGGCACCGCAGGCGTCACGGTGCGGGTGCTGTGGATGCCAAGGGAACAAGACCAGACTCTGCCCGGGGGGAGCAGACAGGTACACTCATGGGTTCGGCCTGGAGTAAGGCATGCCACCGCGGAGGCCGGACCCCCGGGGCAGCGGGCTTAGCGGTTCTCCTTACAGCAAAAAGGGTTACAGCCAATGGCTGAAACCAAGCTGCACCCTATGCGGGGAGGCCTTTACATATCAGCACCTGCGATTTTTACGGTTGGAATCCCTCCGTTACCAGTGTGCTGGGTTTGCTGGATCTGGCATCCAGTACAGGGCTCCATAAATATTGTTCAATGAGGACAGGGGAAAGGGAAAGTGGGATAGGAAGAAAGGAGGAAGGGTGATGAAAAGAAAAGGCAAAGGAAGAAAGGGGAGGGAGGGAGGAAAGGGAAAGGGAGAGGAAGGAGGAAAGAGAATGAGGCAGGATAGGGAGAAAGGAAGGAGAATATGCAGGGAAGGAAAGAAAAAGACAGAGAAACAGATGTGGAGGGAGGGAGAGAAAAAGACAAGAGGGACAGAACGGAGAGAGGTGGAGAGAGACAGTGAGGGAAGGAAGAGGGAGGAGCGAAAGAGAGAGGAGGGAGAGTGACAGAAGAAAGGGAGAATTCAGAGCAGTGGCCCCGCCTCCAGGTCGGACTCCGCCCCCCGGGCCCGGAGGCTGCAGCGCCCCCTCCAGCCGCCAGGGGCCGCCACGCGCAGCCGGCTGCTCCCAGCGTGCGCCGCGGGCCCTCTCTCCCGCCTCCGCGCTGGCCGCTCGCCGACCCGCCGCCGCTCTCGCGCTGCGGCCGCGTCTCGTTCGCTGCGTCTCCGTGAGGGGCCTCGCGCCGCCGGCGCCCGCCGTCCCCCTGCCTCGCGGCGCTGGGTCTCGCGGGCCCCGCTCCCGCCCTCCGCTCGCCTGGCCCGGACCGGAAGCGGCGGCGCACGGCCTGGGCCTGGCGCGGGGGGCGGGCACCGGGGCCCGGTCGGACATGGGCAAGAAGCACAAGAAGCACAAGTCGGACAAACACCTCTACGAGGGTGAGGAGAGGGCCGCGGGGGCCCGGGGGCGGGGGCCGGCGAGCCGTGGCCGCTCCAGCGGCTTTTCGAGCTTTCGACACCCCCCCCCCCCGCCTCGAGCGCCCGAGGCGGCCGGGCCGCGCCTCTCCCGGGCAGGCCCGGACCCGCGACGGGGGCGCGGCGCAGACCCCGACGGGCGGGGGCGGGGGCGGCCACGGGACCCCTGACCCCGGCGGGGCGCGGAGGGCGGCGTGAGACGGTCCCGAGAGGCCGGGCGGCGTTCGGGGCACCCACTCGGCGAGTGCCCGTCATTCAACAGGTGCTTCGGGGGCGCCCCCTGCGTGCCCAGCGCCGCCGGCCCCCCGCCTCCCCGCCCCGCGGCCCTGCACGGTGGACCAGCCCGCCGGGCCCTCCGTGAACCGGCCCCTCTCCTTCCCTTCCCCCCCCAGAGTATGTGGAGAAGCCCCTGAAGCTGGTCCTCAAGGTGGGCGGGAGCGAGGTCACCGAGCTCTCCACCGGCAGTTCGGGGCACGACTCCAGCCTCTTCGAAGACAAGAGCGAGCATGACAAGCACCGGGACCGAAAGCGGAAGAAGCGGAAGAAGGGCGAGAAGCAGGTCCCCGGGGAGGAGAAGGGCAGGAAACGCCGGCGCGTGAAGGTAAGTGCGGCCGCGCCCGCGCCGCTGGTGCCCGCACCGGTGGTGCCTCCTCCGGCTCCCGCCCCCAATGGAACCGGCTTCTCCGGGCCCTGGCCGCCTTTTTAAAGGCCGCCCTGTTGCGAGGAGGAGCAGGGCTGAGTGGGAACACCGGCCACCGGGTGCCTCGGCAGCTCCGTTTAATTCCCCTCCAGGTGCGCTCACACCCCAGCGGAGGGAGCGGCCCGGCCCACCTGGGCGGGCCTCCGGGGACCCAGGGGGGCGGAGACTCCTTTCGTAAGCGAATGGGATCCGCCCGGGTTCACACATTTTGTTCCTAGATAAAGGTACTCCCAATGCCACATACTGAACGGGCAGCTTCCACCCTTTAAAACTGCGTTTGTGCCCTGACCGGTGTGGCTCGGTGGATAGAGCGTTGGCCTGCGGACTGAAGTCCCGGGTTCGATTCCGGTCAAGGGCATGTACCTTGGTTGCGGGCACATCCCCAGTAGGAGGTGTGCAGGAGGCAGCTGATCGATGTTTCTCTCTCATCGATGTTTCTAAATCTCTCCCTCTCCCGTCCTCTCTGTAAAAAATCAATAAAATATATTTTTGAAAAATAAAAATAAAACTGCACTTGCTCTCAACTGTCGAAGAGAAAATTGGATCGAGATCTTCAAGGGATAGGACACCAGGAATGAAAATAAGCATTTTCTTAACCGTTGGTAGTTAATAGATGAAAAATAAGTCACGGCCACCTTGGTTTGCAAGCTGAGTAAAATCGTAATAACTTCCCTCCCCGGTACGCTCACCTCGTGTCACTGCAGCGTGTTCACTTCACCTGCTGTGTACTCGTAAATAAGCCACAAGGCAGCGGTCCATCTCCCTGGAGCAGGCATTGTGTTGTTTCTAATTTTTTTTACTGATTCAGCCAGGGCTGCAGTAAATACTCTTGTGGACAGTTGGCCCTTGAACACCACAGGGGTTAGGGGCGCTGACCCTCTCCCCCGCCCCCCTTGCAGTCGAAAATCTGCATGCAACTTGACTCCCCAGAAACTTAAGTTGTCCCCTGGTATCCAGGAGGGATTGGTTCCAGGACCCCCTAGGATACCAACTTCCAAAGATGCTCAGATCCCTGTATAAAATGTCATAGATCAACACATACGTTCGGCCCGCCCCATCTGGGCCTCCCGACAGGAGGTCGAAAACAGTAAGGCATTTACTGGAGAAACTCCACATAGGAGTGCACCCACTTCTGTGTTGCCAGGGTCGAGTGTACATTGTGAAAAGAAGTTTCCCCAGGGCAGTGGTCGGCAAACTCATCAGTCCACAGAGCCAAATACCAACAGTACAGCGATTGAAATTGCTTTTGAGAGCCAAATTTTTTAAACTTAAACTTCTTCTAACGCCACTTCTTCAAAATAGACTCGCCCAGGCCGTGGTATTTTGTGGAAGAGCCACACTCAAGGGGCCAAAGAGCCGCATGTGTCTCGCGAGCCGCAGTTTGCCGACCACGGGTCTAGGGACCTTGAGCTAATTCCTTGACATCTCAGGTTTATTCTGGGAGTTACCTGTGATACTCTTCACCCGTTTTCCGTTGGGTTCTTTGCCTTTTGTAGATGTTCCTTATGCAATCTTTCTGGTACTTCCAGTTGTTTGCGTTGCAAGTACTTTATCGCTGTTGATAGCTAGCCTTTTAGCTTTGTTTATGGGGAAGAACATTTTTTTCTACTCGAGTCATAAAGATTCTTTATCTGAGGTTTAAAGGTTTGCTTTGTACGTTTCAGTCTCCTATACCTGGGATTGACTTGTGTATGGTATGCGGTAGAGACCTGCATTCATTTGTCTTTTTCCATGCCGATAACGAGTTGTCCCAGCACTCACTCCCTGTTGTCTGTATTCCCAACGATGCCTCCTCTGTGGCACGCCCAGACTTGCTGTGTGTGTGGGTCTGTTTCTGGGCTCTGCAGTCTGTTCTCTTGGTCCGTTTGGCTATCCCTATGTCAGACCCACATTGTCTTAATTACTGTCACTTTATACAGATGCTGTGTGCCTGGTAAGACTCTCATTGTCACCTTTCTCAAAACTGTTCTGACTGTTCTTAATTTTGACCTGCAAGATAAGTTATACGATTGGCTTGTCAAATGTCATGAAAAAATCCCATCTTACAATTTTTATTGGCATTACATTTTATTTATAGATAACTCTGGAGAGAATCACGGGTCTAGTGTGAGCTCTTGCCCACTAACTCCTGTGCCCAGTTCATGAACATGGTATATTTCCTTTATCCAGGTCTTCCACAGTGTGCTTTCAGTAATATTTCATAATTTTTTCCAAAATGTATTAGGTATTTTTATTAGATTTATTCCTAGGTATGTTATCTTGCTTTTAGGAATAGTGTTATTTTCTAAATGGTTATTCTGGCCTATACTGTCAAATCACTTTTCTTCCCTTTGTGAACATGTTATTTTCTCCGTTTCCAGTAGATGGCAGTAAAATACATGAAGATTTTTTAAAAGAACTTTCAGTGGTGCCTTATTTTTTTTCCACTGAAAGTAAGATCATTTAGTTTAAAGGTATTCTGAAATATTTCTAAATTACCTCCCTTTGTTCTGTTCAGGAGGATAGAAAGAAGCGCGATCGCGACCGTGTGGAGAATGAGGCAGACAAGGACCTCCAGGGCCAGGCGCCTGTAAGATTAGACCTGCCTCCTGAGAAGCCTCTCTCCAGCTCTGTAGCCAAACAGGAAGGTCAGCACAACGGGGAACTGTCCTGAGTGGGGAGGCTGACACGGCCAGGGCAAGTCACTGGGTTTCCAGCTTTCAAGTTAAAGTTTAAACTCTTTTTAATGGAATTTTTAAGTTTTCTTATTTCTCTGATGCGTAAGAGCTTTAAACTAGCTTCAGTTTTGAAGTCATACTTATTTATAAGGTGAATGGAATTTCTGTGTGAGGTGTTCAGTGATGGATATGAATAAGTTATATAGAAAGGAAATAAGTTAAACAGTACTCCATAGAATCTTCCTTTTTAAAGTGCTCTTTTCCTTTCTTTGCTTTAGAAGTAGAACAGACGCCCCTTCAAGAAGCTTTGAATCAGCTGATGAGACAATTGCAGAGGTAAATGGGTTTTCCAGTCCTTTTGTAACATGGAAATTGAAAGGAGAAAGATAGTATCCAAAACACTTTTCTATTTTGATTATTTAAAGCCACATTTTGTGGCTTACATCCAAACGTACTTGATTTTAAAGTGGATGATAAATATTTTGCCTGGCAATAGAAGCCCTCCAAGAGGCTGGCTTTTAGATGTTCTCATTTAGTTTGTTTTAACTGGCAGCTTGAAGAGTGTTACGTAAGATTCTTAATGGCACATTTCTTTTTAATCTGAAGTAACTTCTGACGTTCAAGCTTTAAACCAGGAATAAACAACACAGATATTTCCACTTCGTTAATAGATAAAAATACCGTCTGTGTATTGGTGCAGCGCTTAGCACACTGTGAAAGTTCAGCAATTACTGAGTCTGGGACAGGAGGCAGAATACTATAAATAGGGTTTGTGACACTTTCAAATGCAGGAATTTGTTCTAAAAATTTCAGTATCTAGATTAAACCAATGTTAAGTTTGTAAAAGGGAAAAGAATAAGTCAGTCTTTATTAAAATATCTGGTGCCTGTCTTTACTCAGAATTTGAGCTTTTAGCTGAAAGACATGTCACTGGCAGAGGACTCCCAGGTGCAGGGCACGCATTCTAAGAATGCAGTTGATCAGTTTAGGAATGCCACTTCGGTCGGACCAAGTGGGCTCTCCAGTAAATGACTGATCTTCGGAGGCATACATGGTTTTCTCTGAAGAGGCCTCACAGATGGCTGTGTTGTTGTTCACAGTAACTGCGGTGGGCAGCCCCCATCGGCACGTGTGAGGCCCAGGCAGGATGCTTTTGCTTATTCTCGTGTTTTAGTCTAATTGCGTGGGCATTGTGCTGGGAAGAACAAAGGCAGATTCACATAGACCTGGTTCCGATTTTAACTCTCTTGTCAGACTTACGACCTAGAACAAATGATCTGAGCCCTGAGTCTCAGTCCTCATCTCTAAGTGAGGGTACCACTTCCTGGATGGCTCTGTGAGGGTTAGCTATAAAATACATCAAGTACCGGGCCTGGTACATGGTAAATACATTTTAACAGTCACTGCCATGGTTGGTTTTTAAGCCATTTTTTATTGTTATGATGATTTAGAATCAGAAAATTTTAGTATGCCAAATTTCCAGAGGAAAAAAATCACTCCCATGACTTAATTATATAAAACAATGGTTCTCAGCCCTGTTAGTCCAAATGCCAAATGCTTCCGTGCCAGTACCAGTACTCAACCCTAGAAATACCAATGCCTGGACCCACCCTCCTTCCTTAGGCGATTCTGATGCCGTGGGTCTGAGGTAAGCCTTCCCTGGCCCACTGGGGTTTTTACAAAGTTCTCCAGTAAGAGTTGAGAGCCTGTGATAGAAAACACTGTCTCAAGTTTAGGGTATTATGAGGGCTTTTTAATGTCATATTTTTAACACACTTTTACCTACACACACACACACACACACGATAGAAGTCAAAATACATATGCTCACAGGGATGTAATAATTGTGTGGCCCACCAAGAGTCCAAGCCAATAGTTAGAAACCATAGGGAAGACTGCACAGGTTTGCATTCACAGTTACTATTTTGGCCTTTTCCCCTGTGGTTGATAAAAATACAGAGTACTGATCTTCCAAAGACCAGGACACTGCTCAGTTAAGCTGGGTCTTCTGTTTCGTTTCATTTTTCCCTCTGTAGGAGGTACTACTGATTAATTTAACCTGCATATTTTAAAAGACTCTCTGTACAAGAGTTCAGTTATTTAAAACATCTTCACCTTGTTATTAAATAGTTAGTAGTCTTTACAATTATCCCTGTAGTTTTCAGTGGAAAGCATGTTGGCATACTACAGATTCCTTCTACATCTGAATGGTTTCCTCTGACTTCTGCTCTTAGACCAGTAGATATGTTTGTAGTAGAAGTAAAATTGCCTTTTTTATATCTTCACAGAAAAGACCCAAGTGCTTTCTTTTCATTTCCTGTGACTGATTTTATTGCTCCTGGCTACTCCATGATCATTAAGCACCCAATGGATTTTAGTACCATGAAAGAAAAGATCAAGAACAATGACTACCAGTCCATAGAAGAACTGAAGGTGACTAGAGCTGTTTGTGTTGTGATTGGACAGATAACAGCGATGATACAAAGTAACTTTATTTGCTTGGGAGTCAAGCTCTTGGGTCCTGTATATATAAGATCTTGGTAGAAACCTTCATGTCTGGTATTTAGAATCTTTCTAATTGAGCTTTTGCTTTGCAAAGAATTAAGTTTATTTTAAAATCCAAAAATCTTTCTATATTTTTGTCTTTGAAAACATTTTTGAGCTTGGAGGTTCAAAACCAGATGAAATAAGCCATCTGCTATCTTTTATTATTTGGGGGATTTTCATAAAATTTTGAATTTCATATATTCTACAGTGTATTTTCTCCGCCATTAAAATAAGATACTTGACTTTCAGTTTCAGATCAATGCAGGTAAGGTTGATGTTTTAATGAAATTGAATTAGAGTAGCGCTTTTCCTAGACATCGAAGGTGTGTGTGCCTGTCTTCTCACAGAGAGAGTGAAATGGGCTGGCCCAGAAATGCTGGTTGAATGAAGTCACTTGTTCTCTGAGACACTTTGGCACTATTTGTCGAGCGTATTTCCTTCAACTTTAAAAGGAAGGAAATTAAAAACTTGCAAGTAAAGAAGCTACAAGCCACCAACATGCCGTACATGCCTGGTGGCACAGTTGAAGTCTTCCCTGTCTTTACAGTCTTGGTATAGGTTGACTTGAGAGGTGATACTTCTCTTTTTCATCTTCCTCCGAAAAGGAACCACGTGTGTTTTACATCAGCTCTGTGCCAAAGCACCACAGACTAAACTGGTTTGGGTGTCTATTGTGCCTTTATTTTTTCTGCATAAGCTTCGTAGTGTGCATCTGCCCTAATCAGCTATAAAAGGGAAATCCGACAGTAAACTATATCTTTATTTGCTCTTTTTTTTTTTTATCCACGTCAGTCAGCTGAGAGGTATGAATAACACCAGCACTGAATTCTATCTTACTATCCATTTTGAATATATAGATAATACCCCACTACTCTGAAAACTGGGGTTACATTCTTGTGTCTTTAGAGAAATGGAAACTTTTCATCTGGTGAAAATTAGGCTGGAACTGTTTATTTCAGCATTTTTCCAACTTGATTATTGCTTAATGGAAAAAATCTTAACAGTTTTGTTTTTTCTTTTAGTGAACAGTTTTCCTCTCATCTTTGTCTTGTGATGACAGGAGAGAAAAGTGTGCCCCTAAGCGTTTTTGAGCAAAAGCCTTAGGCTTATCATAATTAAAATGAACAAGTGTTTTTAACTCTTTAGGGTTTTCTATATTACTTCGTGTGTGTTTGTTTTTTCAGCAACAAAAAGTAATACTTACTGGCTTATCCAGCTCATTAGGCTGTTGAGGACTTTTTTAATTACATGAGAAGTATGCGGAGGGGCCATTGCACAGAAGTCCAGGAAAGCCCGCCCAGCACCTGGCAGTTCTGCAGGCCCCTGGCATCCCCAGGTTGCCTGTGCTCAGGAGAATGCAGTGCCCTCTGGCAGTTACCAGGCCCCGTGCTCATTTAGCATGAATAATGGCCAGTGCGTGTTTCCCCTCACCAGCCTCTCCTTCCCCCAGGGAAATATCTAATAATTCTTAAGGGAATGGAAGCTTGCCAGAATATCTGTACCAGGGGTGCTTCACTTAGGGTCCTTTGGGTAGCCTTGGGGGGACCGGGAACCCGCTAAAATTACATGGGAAGGTCTGTTCTGGTGTGTGCATGCACACGCACAGGCTGGAGGGACGAGTGGGCCCGTGGCTTTCATCACATTCTTGGAGGCGCAGGGTCCAGCAAAAGCCTGGCTGGTTAGAGACTGGGCCAGGGCCGAGGTCCACATGGACTTCGTCTACTTCGAATTTAATACCAGTTTGTTAGGACCCTTGAATCAGTCCTCTCGTGACTGTTAAACAGTGCTCAGTGCCTCTGTGTGTTCCATTTGACTGTTCGCGGCTGTCATCACTTCATTAAATAGTGGGGTTCGAATGTTTTGATTTGGAGGAGTTTGTTAGGGGCATCAGATTCTTTTTCGTTTGATTTTTGTCAGTTTAGTTTAGTACGGGCTTGACATAATGGCTCACATTTATGTGATGTAAAAGTGCCCAGGAAACTGGGCTGTGGAATTGCTTCTCCGGGATGTCTGTGTACTTCGAAATTTAAACCGGAAATGTAATTTGGGGTCATTTGGCTCCTCCATTTACATGTTTCAGCTTTTTGAGGTTGTATGGTTTATTTCACATTGTCATGATTTTGCAACGTTCTGCAAATTATGTTTAGCTTATAATAGCATCCATATAGGTAAACGAAAATGTGTAAGCATTGTAACATTTTTGCTCAGTTAATTTGGATTTAGTAGGAAATAATGTGGTAATTTAGCCCTGTTCCCTGTTTTCAGTCAAGATCTGAAATAAAATATTTAACTCATAAATATATAGAAACTTAAGATTTTTTTAAACTAAGAATAACATTTCTAATTAGATTAACTACTCAGTTAAAATTATTCTATTAAATATATGCTAGAAATATTTTCTTCTATTTCTTTTTTGTTCAGTAAGATTAACATTTTTATCTTGATACATAAAATTTATATAGTTATGAAATGTTTCAAGAATTTGGAAAAGAATGTAGGATATTTAAATTAATTGAGTAGTATTTGTGAGTTTTAAAACTTAATAAATTGCTATTAATGTTCTTCAGTAAACATGAAAGAAGGGGACAGGATTTTTTTTTTTTTTAATTTTTCGAAGGCCTGTATGATTTCAAATCAAGAAAGAAGGGTACTTCGTTTTGTTTTAATGCATTTTCCCCCTTAATATTCTCTCTGCAGGATAACTTCAAACTTATGTGTACTAATGCTATGATTTACAACAAACCAGAGACCATTTATTATAAAGCTGCAAAGAAGCTATTACACTCAGGAATGAAAATCCTTAGCCAGGTAAGGAAAATTCTTTGCCATAAATAATAATTATTATGAAAGTGGTATTCTTTTGTTTTTTGTCATAGTAATACAGGTCCAATTCAGTACTGGTTTTATTGTTTAGGCAGATCATGTTTAAGTTGAGATATTCAATGAAAAATTCTGAATAATAGAGAAGAAAACGAAAGCGGAGGATTCTCGTTGGAACTGATACGAATAAATATTGGTGCTCACTTGTAATTACTTATACGAGGCTCTTGAGTGGATCCTCACCAGGTAGACTGTACTTGCTGCTTGAGAAACACCAGCCTGAAGTCCAGGAAGAGGCTGGTGGGTGAGGAGCCGGCAGGAGGCAGTGCTTCTCCCCGTGTAGGGCTGGGGTCCGACGGTGTGGCGCAGCACGGGAACTCCTGGGAGAGGAGAGACAAACGAGCACTAACTGGGAACTGTCTCACAGCCACCTCTGATGGGAGCGGCCGCTCCCGCGAGGGTCAGGCATTCGAGGTGGAGAAATGTGGGCAGGGGCCTCGGCACGCCCGCCAGCCGTGTGACGGAGACAGCGTAAGCACACAGACTCCCGAGAGGTGCTGCCGACAGTGGCAGGAAACGATGTGGGTGTCATCTGGGATGAGGGCTGGTGACAGAGGCTGAAGGGTAAACTGAGGCGATCGCTGTGGGAGAGACGGGAGCTCCCGGGACAAGTCACGTCTCGGAGGCTTGACTCACAGCTCTGAGTGGGATGGGAAATTGGCGCCTCCCACAGCAGGAGTGGGAGACGGGGCTAGTGTGAGCTCTTGGCCACTGACGCCTGGGCCTCAGGCAGGACATGAGCCCCTGGGCATCAGTGTCCTCATCTCCAGAGGCGGGTTTGACCTGTGCCTCCAAGGTCATCGCCCGCAGTGAATGCTGCTGCGAGAGGAGACCTGGCATGGGGAGGAGACGGACCAGGGAGAGCAGGAGAGGAGGGGTTTGCAGAGAAGAAATGTGGGTATGAGAGGGCAGGAAGGAGAAAGCCGGAGCTCGGAGCTGGAGCTCGGACCGGAGGCGTTCGGACAGTAGGAGTGAGTCATGGCCCCACGTGGTTTTTCAGCTTTGATGGCGCATCTGTGTCAGTTCCACGTTACAGAGCCACCGTGGTGTGCACATGTCTGAGTGTCTGTGCTGGGCTCTGAAAGGTTCTTGGATCCACTTCACAAGGGAAAGAGAAACATTGGGATTGACAATTAATTCTTGCACTCCTAATATTTAGACCTCCGTTCCCGTCCTCTCCTAAAGACTAGGAAACTGTGATGTAAGCCAGTTACCCATCTTTGGCAAAACTTGCAGAGGAAAGAGAATGTAAAGTGTTTATCCCAGTCTTGGCAGAAGGACTCAGAGGACAGAACCGAGCCATGTCCCAGGTTTAAAAACCCACGATGCTTGTTGTTACCCATTAGAAGGAAAAGTGCTTCTGTCAGTTGCAGCCTTTACTCCAAACTGTGCACATGAATTTCCAGGAGAAAGTACTTCACAGGGCTAGCATAGCCAAAGCAAGTTTATCCATGTTGATTCACCCCTATTGCCATCACTTACTGTCCGTAAATACGTAGTTAATATAGCATGCGAAAGATTCCAGTGTCCCCTGGAGCTTACTGGGGGTGAGGTGGTTGAAGGCACAGAAAATAAAGTTTCTTCTCCCTTTCCCTTTTCGCTGTTATCTTCCTTTTTCTCAGACCTCTTCCTGTTGAGGAGCCCTACCCATCCTGTGTTATAGCTTCCTGTTGACTTCTCTCCACCCCAGGTGGGAGGGGTCCTTACAGCAGTGATTTACGTGATTAAAGTTAGACCCAGCGAACTCCTCACGGCAGTGCTCCCAGGAGGGCCCCGCACACCTTCCGTGCACGGGGCCTGTTAAAAGATAGTGGCTTCCCGTGTTCGGTGCAAACAGGTGGGAGAGCAGCCAGCCATTGTTTTTTCGGTTCCAATTCTGAGGATGAGGAGACGTTATCTCTATAAGGAATGGGCATGCGTAGAATAACTTGGTCACCTAAATAAACAGAGAGGCCGCCTACAGCACAAACAGTACTAGTGCAGCACAATAGGTCACACCGATCAGGGCCCGTCCTGGCTCCGTCACCGCGCGGCCGTGTGACCTGTTCCTCTAGATAACACACTGACGAGGCTTTTATTTTCTCCTCCATTCACATCTGTGTCTGCAGAACAATACGTTAGGTGAGTAGTTTTAAGATGACTTTATTTAAAATAAAGTTCTGTAAATACAGCAGATCGCTTTCCTGAGGCTTTCCCAGGCTGCACCTCTGGTACAGGCACGGGCAGCAGGAGGCCCGGTCTCGTCACTGGTTCTGTGACCTTAGATGAGTCACTTAGTGTGTCTGGACTTCATTATTCTTACTTGAATGACCTCTGGTCCTTTCTAGTTCCTATTTTTCTGTAAAGCCTTCCCTGCCGTTGCTGTGCGTCCCCAAGGAGACCGCCCTCCATATTTCATCCAGGGACAAGGCTTAGAGTTCAAAGGCAGAGGCATCACTAGGAACAGATCTTCCAGAAGCCTCTGGCCCCTAACCACAGCAAAAACTTGACAGCTTATCAGCGCGGTGGAAGACTAAGCATGTTGAACGCGGTAGAAACAAGATTTCCTTGGTGGGAGGAACGTTCGCGCTCCGTGCAGGCAGCTGTGCTGGCCCCTCGTTCCCAGGCAGGCTGTTTTCCAGGGTCGCTAGGACCGTCCTGAGTGCCACAGTCCTCGGAGACTGTCTGTGTTCACGGGCTGTAGGTCTTAATGCCTGCTCATTCTTAAACTTCAGGTGATAAGCCATTCTGTTCAATATAAAATGTTAACATGCTGTGAAACCCAATTCCGCTTTTTAAATTCCGTACTGCAGAGAAAAGTCTTCATCCGGGTGTCCTCTCTGTGAACTATTTGATGATGCAGTAAAGTTACAAAGCATTCTCTTAGGTTGGAAGTGAAGTCGTCTGAATGGAAGGATAGACTGTTGTCCTGGGTCCTGAGTCTAATACTCCTGGTGCAGTTACATTGAGCGCTCGTCTCCCCAGGTCAATCACAAGATAAACGCAAGCTCTTGTGAGAAACAGAATGCGTTACTTTAAAGGTTAGTGACAGACATGCACTAAGAGTGCTCTTGAATGTCTTCAGGAGCGAATCCAGAGCCTGAAGCAGAGCATAGACTTCATGGCCGACTTGCAGAAGAGTCGGAAGCAGAAGGACAGGGCAGACCCCTCGCAGAGCGGGGAGGACAGCGGCCGCTGGCCGGCGGAGAGGGAGGACGCGGGCGAGACGGAAGCACAAGCCTTCAGGAGTCCCCACAAGGAAAACAAGAAGTAAGGAGCCTTGCAGGGTCTCGGTTAAGCGGTCTGTTCAGGCTGGGGAGGGGCGTGCTGCCTGGGGAGCCAGGCCCCGGTGCCTGTGGGCGGCTGGTTTGGGCATGGAAGTCCATCTGGAGGAGGGTTACCTTCGTCTCCTACAGGCGCCGTGTGGAATCGCCCCGCACAGTTCGGAAAACAGCCCTGAGCGCGTCTTCTTACGAGAGTGGTTTTAAAGCCAGCGAGTTCTCCTTAGGGACTCGCTGTCCGTGCCTTTACTTAAGTAGGACTGTTTGTGGAGGGAAAGGTATTCATTGCTGTGTTCCATAAGGGAGTGGAGACAGTGGTTAAGCTCAGCACAGCTTAGCCGAAGCTGCTTCCGGAAGAGGCGGCTGTCGCGTGGACGTGAACGTGTTCACCAGGCGCCACCCGAGGAGCAGTGACTCCGCGGGGCCGCGCGGGCAGCAGCGGCAGGCCTGCCCCACCCAGCCCCTCACGGTCCACCCTGGAAGAGGGTTTTCATTAGTAGTTGGGATTTCTGCTGTCACAATGCAAAGAAAGTAAACTTTATGACAAGTTTTCGTTCTGTTTCTACGATTTATAATTTTAAATGTTATGCAAAGTCAAACTTTAAAAAAAATTTTTTCTCTCCCTTCAAAATATATTCTTGGTAGATTCTGTTTTTTGTGAGTGTGCTGAGGAAAGTGTTTAAGGCAGATAACACTGGGCCCAAAGGGAGGGAGCTGGCCCAGGTCTGGGGCTGCCTTTCCTGCACACACACAGCCTTCCCGGCATTAATTAGGGAACAGCGCATCTCCACCTGCCTCCATATTTGAAACTCCCTTTGATGTTTTCACCTTACCTTCTTTCTTACTTACATTCATGTGTTTTCAGGAAAGACAAAGATACGCTGGACGATAAAGTGAAGAGCCACATTTTAGAGAGAGAGCAGGAGCAGATCGACCGCATCGTGCGGGAGTCCGGGGGGAAGCTGACCCGGCGGCTGGTGAACAGTCAGGTGACGAGCTGACCCCTCCTTGGAGCCGCTGACCCGGTGGTCTGAGCGTGTGTTTAAGTCCCGTGTACTTTCAGTCCCCATCTGCCCCAGGCCCCCAGCACCACACTCAGACCTGAGAAGTCGTGGCTGTTTGTCAGTTACCTGATTAACCTTACCCTCTTCTACTGGTTGTAACGAGTTCTAAAATCGGGAAATGAGCCACTACTCATGTTTACGAAAACACTGTGGCCTTTTGAAATGGTATTGGGTGGCGCGTTGGTTTTAAACCACATGGATTCACATATGACTTTGGGAGGTCACCCCCTCTCCTGGTCTTCAGTGTCCTCCGTTTAGGCAGAGGAGGCAGAACCAGGTGGCCTTAAGGACCCTTTCACAGAGCCTTGCACAGCCTGCGATTTCTCGAACCATCCTTAGTTTAGCCGTCCGCACCTGTGCACAGGAGGCGGGTGCAAGTCGGGATCTGCGTGTCATGTGATAGCTACCTGTAATGGTGATACAGGAAGGCTGCCTGGTGTGATACATATATGACACACACAAAACCGCTTATGCCGTGTGAATCCTTTGGGTCATTACAGTGTGAATTTGAAAGAAGAAAGCCAGATGGGACGACGACGCTGGGACTGCTGCACCCTGTGGACCCCGTCGTAGGAGGTGGGTTCACAGGATCAGACCCACAGAGCTGCTGTGGGCGGAGAGCAGGGACCTAGGCCTGAAGAGGGACCGGCCTGGCGTATCATTGTCTCCAGTGAACTGGCTAGACCGGTGCTTCCTGTTAACAGCTGGCCCCCTTTCTCCTCATCCCAAAATGTTACCCAGATCAAGTTTTCTTTAACCCAGCAAGTCGGAGGGCGTCACACCCACCTTTAACACAGGCAAAACACGAGGCAGTCACTTCTAGCCCTGCTTTGTAGCGTGGTCTGGAGCTCAGTGACTTCTCCGGGCATCTCAGAACCCTCGATTCTGACATCATAACTCCGCTGTTTCAGTGAAGAGAGAGTGCGGGCCGTGCTGTGCCGTCCGCGTGACGGGCTAGGGCAGACCGTCGGCTTGCCCTGGGCCCGTGGGAATTATAAAGGTCGAGAACCCCTGTTTCATAACTTCAGTCTTATTTTATTTTCTCAGATATTTTATTGGAAATCATACAGGGAATATAGGAACCGTATAGGAAATGGGATGTAAAAATATTAATCTTGTCATTCATCTGAGGGGAAGTATGTGCTGCAATATGCAGTTGTTCGTTTACTTTATAAACACCGTTTTCATGCTGCCTCCAGGAGAGGTCCCTGGGGATCCCGAAATGAATACAACAGAATTCCTGTATTCAGGAAAGGTCGCTACCGCTGCTTTTCCACTGTGGGCGGCACTGTCAGGAGCTGGGGTGGCCGGCGGGTATTGGGGAACCGAAGGAAAGGTCGCTACCGCTGCTTTTCCACTGTGGGCGGCACTGTCAGGAGCTGGGGTGGCCGGCGGGTATTGGGGAACCGAAGGAAAGGTCGCTACCGCTGCTTTTCCACTATGGGCGGCACTGTCAGGAGCTGGGGTGGCCGGCGGGTATTGGGGAACCGAAGGAGAGACCAGGCTCTTCGCTCGGCTCCGTGGGGTGCGGAGAGGCGGGCGCCAGCCATTTACACGTGGAGGTGGCGCTTGTCCCCACGCTGTGCCGGCTCGGAGCAGGGGCTGCCTCCTAGGGCCTTGGGGTCAGAGGGGGCTTCCTTCGCCAGGGGTGTTTAGTTTGGTCCCAAGAAGGTGAGGGAGGGGGGAGCACCGGTGAGACCCCTAAGGCAGGGAGGAGCGGGGGCACCTGAAGTCAGACAGGGCGCGCCCGTTTCCATCGCGTACTTTGCTGTGGAGGCCCCAGGAGCCCGTCCCTCAGAGGGGAGACCTGGGGCTGCGTTTTCGAAGCCAAACTCATCTCCCTCCAGGTGAAGGTTTTGTGGGAGGAGTGTACAGGGTCTTGGTCCAAAGCAGCTGCTCCTCGGTCGAGAACGTTGCTCTTTGCGTACAGCCGTGGTGAAACGGGCACTAGGAGGTGCAGTTAACGATGGAGGCCGCAGTGAGACCTGCCCCTCCTGTCTCTGTAGCCAGGGGTCTGGTCTCCCCGTCAGGGCCCCGGTTTCCAGCCCGTCGATACCGCAACGTGGCCAGAGCTGGCGGCTCCTTGCGCCCACTCCCTGGTGTAGATGGAAGATGCCCGTTTGCTTCTCCCTTTCATCTTCCTGTGGGGGTGCCGGTACCCCGGAGGGCACCAACGCGGGGCCGCCTCCTGAGGAGGAGAGGAGATGTGCTGTGGACTGAAGTTTCTCACGGCACCTTGTTTATCACCGATCGGCTGCGCAGGACCCGCTGCTGCAGGGCCGTCCCGGTACAAAATCCAGGACTCTAGGCCAGGAGAGCGCACCGGTCCCTGGGCGCGGCCTTCCCCAGCACCACCTGCTCAGCCCTCGGCTCAGTTCGGGTCCCGTGTCCTGGGCCTTGCTCCTGGCTTACGGAGGCCGCGTCTGCAGGCTGGTCCCCGCTGTCTGTATTCCTTCTGGGTTGCTTGCTTCCATCGTAACCTTAAAAGGCCCAACTTCTCCATCTTTCTTTAAAGCAACACGCCACACGACTGCATAGAATTCCAGGAAGCTGTTGGGCGTGCTGAGGACCAGGTTTGGGTCCTGGCCCCATGCCTGCCTTTCTAAGCTCAGGTTTTATGTTAAAATTGGAGATAGGGAGGGCTCCCCATCTTCTCACGGTCACGTAGATGGCGTGAAGCTGTGTGCCAGTGCTGCGCGGAGTGCCACTCGGCTCGCCGCCTCCACAGCACCCGCCTCACCATGCCCGCCTTCTGTTTCAGAGCCCGGCTACTGCCCCGTGAGGCTGGGCATGACCACTGGGCGCCTTCAGTCTGGAGTGAACACTCTGCAGGGCTTCAAGGAGGATAAAAGGAACAGAGTAGCTCCGGGTAAGGCGCCCCTCGGGACAGTCATCCTTCGTGGCTTTGTTCGCGCACCCTTTGCTGGCATTTTTGCAACTTTAATTAGTTGCTAACTTCAGAAGAGACGGAGACATCATGTATTAGTATTCAAAATGAGGTTTATTTATTTGCTCTCCCCTTTGTGGGGGAAATTCACTTGAGTTGCTGCTTCATAAGCATCTGTCTGGGAAAATGTCTGCCTTAGGCTTGTGGACCAGTCGGTGAGGCAGGAAAGGTAGAGGGGAGTGGTGCCCGCTAAAGCAGGCACAGCCCGCCACCAGGCCCCAGGCGCTGAGCTCTCCCCTTCCCGCAGTGCTCTACCTGAACTACGGGCCGTACAGCTCCTACGCACCGCACTACGACTCCACGTTTGCCAACGTCAGCAAGGACGATTCCGATTTAATCTACGCCACCTACGGGGAGGACGACGGGGACGTTCCCAGCGACTTCAGGCGAGTCACCAGCTCGGTATTCTGAATGCCACGTTTTTCTAGCACTGATCTGCAGGGCGGGGTCCAGACTTGAGTTGTGACTGAGAGGCTCATACATTGGAAGTCATGAGGGATGCATTCACCCCGGGGGGGCGTGAGGGAGGGGCACGGAGCGCACCGCAGAGCCGGGGCTTCCATCACTGAGCTGGGATTTTTCCCAGTCTCCCCAGCATTTCATTGCACTTCACTGTGTTAGCGAGTGTTGCCTTCTGTCACGATGGCAGATGCTCGCTGGTGCACATGTAGACACAGCGTGGACCGGGGGGTGAGCTTGGCATCGCGGTGTGAGTGAAGGGCGCCTGTGGGAACAGCTGGCTGTGACGGGAAGACGGAGCCAGAGGAGACGGTTCTATGGCAGTGACTGTCCCAACGTGCTCTCTTTCAGCATCCACGAGTTCTTGGCCACGTGCCAAGATTACCCATACGTCATGGCAGATAGTTTACTGGACGTTCTGACTAAAGGAGGGCATTCGAGAACCCTGCAGGAGTCGGAGACGGTAAGAATGCCTCCAGAGAAGCAGGGTGATCTGTCACTGGTCCGGCATTAGTCATGCGGTGTTATGAAACCACGGGCTTAACCGTGTGACAGCTGAGCTCCACTCCCTGGGAGGACGGCCGGCCGGGTGGGGACCACGGGCGGAGGACAGTGGACGGAAACGGTAGTGCAGGCTCCCGGTCCGAGGCAGAGGCCTGGCCTGCGCCCGCGCCCGCAGGGTGAGAAGTGGGTTCACAGCTGAGCGGCCGCCGGTGCCGTGCACCTGACAGAGGGAAGCCTGCTCGCTGGCTGGAAACACTGGCTGAAATGAGAGAGAGAGAATGCCCTCCTCCTCCCTCTCCTCCTCCTCCTCCTCCTCAGTGAGCGAGCTGGGGAGCCGCCAGCAGCGGAGGAGGCCGCTCCTGGTTGCCGTCTCTCATTAACGCCTGTAAGCTGTCCGCAGGGCAGCTGGACAGAGTTCATGAGCTGGGACAGCTCAGCGACCTGGCTCAGATCAGAACCAGCAGCGCACCTTCTGGGGCCGAGCTGAGCTGGTCCCCGATGCCCTTCCTGTCGGTGAACAGCCTTGAACTAAAATCAAATGGCCCTCCCCTGGCCGATGGGCAGAGTGTCCACTTACAGTTCCTCTGCTCTTTGATCCAACAGTTACTATTCTCAGAATTTATTCTAGAAAATAAGGAAAAGGCTGTATATAAAGACACATTGTTCATAATTTTTAAAAATTGGAATCGGTTAAATAAATCACCACCTTCCAGGAAGGTGACCTCGTTACTGGTTGGAGTCCTGAAGCGCTTGTCTGTCTCTGCGTCCTCTCCGAGGACGGGCTGTGCAGCGGGCAGGGTCTCGAGCTGTATTCACAGCAGCTTCTGTCTGAGAAGCGCCTGCTACGTGGGACGGCCCTGGCGCCCCTAATTTCCCCCTACGGACTGACCGCTGGGGAAACAGACACTTAGACGCCTGTGCTGTTCACCACACGCCTTGGGCACAGGCATAGCTTTTGGATCAGGCACAGAATTACCCGTCGCAGAGTCACTAGTGGGGGTGCTCTTGACTCACAAGATACTGCAAAATGCCAGTAATTCTCTCTCATTCATTTTATTCCCCAAATCCACATCCTTCCGTTTTCCTGTGTGTGTGACACTTGCCTTTGCCTGTACCTTGGAATAGACTGTTGTCTGTCTCTCTCCTACAGTCATCACCTGAAGAGGAAGGCCAGAGCAGGACCCTGAGCGCAGCCAAGGAGATAGAGGTGATTCTGTTCTTTATAAAAGATGTTTAAACGGAGACCAAGCTGAAAGACCTACATGACAAAGCTCTGTTTGTAAAGAAAGGTGCAAGCAAGCCCTTTCACCGCGGGGACACACCTGCAGGCGGGAGATCGAGTAGGACAGATGCGGATGCGGGTGGTGTGTGCACGTGTCCTTCCAGGGGCAGGAGCCCAGCGAGGCCGCGTGTAAGAAAGAAGTGTTAGGAGTGGGAAAGCAGTAAGGACACTGAGGGGGCTGTGAGGGCCACCCCGGAGCTGACAGCTTTCCCCCATACCCCAGCCCGGGTGGCGGTGGAGAGAGCAGGTGCTCGGGGGGTTGAGCTTGGAGTGCGACACCACAGCCTAACGGTACCCATCAGCCTTGGCCACGTGTTCCTAAATAGCAGCGTTGAGGTTGTAGAAAGTGGGGCTTGTGGTCCAGAATTAAACGCCGCCCCGTTTTGGATTGTGTCTCCATGCAATGCTGGCCCCTGGCTGCGGGGCCTGGAGGAGACCAGGAAGCGCCTTATATACAAGAGCTCTTGCGGGCGCGCAGGGCGGACCGGGCTGGCGTGGCTCTTGTCTTCACCACGTCGCAGTCCCAGGCAGTTGTCCCTTTCACGCTCTGCGTGGCTGGCACGTGAGACAAGTGATGCAGGTGGTGCAAGACACTCCCTCGCCTTCCCGCGCAGCGTGGGCGCGTGGACGCTTTTTTGCCGGACTTGGCAACGGCGTTTCTGTAGGGTCAGACGGTAGCTGCGAAGTGCGCAGGTGGAATAACGGGGCTGCAGGCACAGGCCACCTTCCCGGCTTCTCATCCCAGCCCTGTGGGGCCTAGCACGCTCCAATGAGTCCTCTCTTCCCTCGCGGCAGGTCACCGACGTGGAGCCCGCGGGGCGGCTGGGCTCCGGCAGTCAGGACAGGCTCGCGGCCCTGGAAGCAGTGGCAAACTTGGGCGCTCCGGTCGAAGTGTTCGACTCTGAAGGTGAATGTCTCAGGGGGGTGATGGGAGCGCTCCTGGCGCGGCACTGAAGACTGGCTGCCCCGCGGTGCCGCTAACGAGCCACCCACACTGGGCAGGCTTCAGGACAGCACTTGGTGGTGGGGGTCTGGTTTGAGGAGATCTGTCAGTACACCCCAGAGCCTCGGAGCGCGCGGCTCCGTTTCCCGCTCAAGGTGGAACCCCGGGTGGCCTCTGCAGGGTGTGCTGTCCCCACAGAGGCCGAAGTGTTCCAGAGGAAGCTGGACGAGACCACCCGGCTGCTCCGGGAGCTGCAGGAGGCCCAGAACGAGCGCCTGAGCACCAGGCCCCCGCCCAACACCATCTGCCTCCTGGGCCCCTCGTACCGGGAGCTGCACCTCGGTAGGTCCCCCGGCGGGAGGGGGCTCCAGGGACACGTCGTCTTGGCGTGTGTACACTTGTTCTTTAAAGAAACCCCATTCCAGTACCTCGAACTGTTCTCAGTTTGTTTGTTTTTCTAGCTGAACAGGTGACCAATAACCTTAAAGAACTTGCACAGCAAGTAACTCCCGGCGACGTCGTCAGCACGTACGGGGTTCGGAAAGCGATGGGCATCTCCGTGCCCCGCCCCGGTGCAGGAAGCAGCCTGGTGGACCTAACAGAAGGTGCGTGCCACGTCAGGAGGGCGGGGCCGTGACAGGTGCTCCCTCGGCGAGTTGCTCGTGTGTAAAGTCCTTGCACTTCTCTCCACTTTGCAAGTTGAAGGCTCAGTGCATTTGCAGGAAGAGCTCAGTGATCGCCTAATAATGCGGTCTCCCCGGTGCCCCTGGGAGGGGTGCCAGCGCCTCTGGACACTACCTTACCGTCACGTTCCTTTTTGCATCAGAAAGGGGAAATATGCTAAATTAAGTGGGTTTTTTCTTTCAGATTTTGAAGAAGCTAAAAAGACGGATGTTGCTGAGTGTGGCCCTGATGCGAGTTGAAGCTGACCAGTATTTGATTATATATTATGTACATATTTTTTGATTCTTAATTTGGAAATGCTTTT
Organism: Plecotus auritus; assembly: GCF_963455305.1. Classification (NCBI taxonomy): domain Eukaryota; kingdom Metazoa; phylum Chordata; class Mammalia; order Chiroptera; family Vespertilionidae; genus Plecotus; species Plecotus auritus. Next base: position 59,119,188 of record NC_137785.1, read on the forward strand.
CAGAAGATATTAAATATTTGTAAATTGTGTTTTTAATTAAACTTTGGAACAATTAATTTAACGTTCCAGAGACTGGCCTTCTGTCGGGTAAGAGCTGACCCTGGGACTATGAACTGGACGGTGCAGGTCAGCTCAGTGATCCCTGGCCTTTCTGATAATGTGTGGGAGAAAACAGCCTCTTTCCTGACCATCCGTTAAAGGAAACACGTCCTCCAAACACTTCCAGGCCCTCAGTTCCACGGTCCCTGTCAAAGAAACCAGAACCAGATGGTTCCTACCTTCTCAGGTTGCACCTGACGATTTGAAGGGGCCTGTGAGGAAGGCATATGGCTCTGGCCTGTTGCCAGCGGAGCTTTGGAAAGTGGGTGGAGCCAACTGGGCAGAGTCCTCGGGAGACTGGAGTGCGGCTGCTCCTGCCCCGGTGCTGCAGGCAGCCGTGAGCCTGACCCGGAGCCCTGCCTTAGCTAAGATCATTCCTGAGGCCAAGCAAGCGTCTAAGTCAGGGCATGCAGGCTTTCCGTACTGGTCATTTAATACATGGAAGGCTAAGCATGTAGCAGCACAGGTACTTTATAAACATGAACGTAACGTTCCAAAACGAACACTACAGCTCTATACGTACTCAGTGCACAGAACGCCCCCCTTTGTGCATGTTTCCGCACGTTGACCTGCTGTACACACCCCTGCAGTGGGTGAGGGCCTTCCTCCCATTAGGGAGTTTTCTCACCCTAACCTCGGGGGTGGGGGGTCCCTAGTCAGTGTTAGAAAAGAGACTTGTCCTGTCACAAACAAAGTGGCACGTGGGAAGGAGTGATGTCATTAGAAAACATTTATAAAACAACTGCAAGTGGCTGTCATGGTCAGTTACACACTCCGATCTGAACATGGAAAGCCCATCTCCTCCGGGCACAGCGCTTTAGTTGTAAACACACACACGTACATTCACGGTAACCAGTATTCTCTAAGCTCCTGCGGCCTAATGTTCACGCTGCTCTCTCAGGATCGGCTAAGCACAGGACTTACCTGAAACCAGCCCTTCCTGTGAAGAACTGCTGGGTAAACGGCCGTTGAAGCCTTACTCCCTTCCCAGCATTGCTGCCATGCAATGCCTTGTCGTTTACTCAGACCGTCCCCGTTACATGCAACTCATCCGCGCGCCCACCAGCACCCTGTGCAAGGTGCCCTGCCTGCAACCTTGTATCCTCTTCCTGCAGTCTCTCTGCACAGTTCTCCAATCCCAGGGGCTCCATGGGTGACTAGCTGAGAGCCTGCAGTAGTGAATCGCCTGCATTAGATCCGGGGTCCCTGTGGTAGTGACGTCACCTGCATTAGATCCGGGGGTCCCTGTGGTAGTGACGTCACCTGCATTAGATCCGGGGGTCCCTGTGGTAGTGACGTCACCTGCATTAGATCCGGGGGTCCCTGCAGCAGTGAATCGCCTGCATTAGATCCGGGGGTCCCTGTGGTAGTGACGTCACCTGCATTAGATCCAGGGGTCCCTGTGGTAGTGACGTCACCTGCATTAGATCCGGGAGTCCCTGCGGTAGTGACGTCACCTGCATTAGATCCGGGGGTCCCTGTGGTAGTGACGTCACCTGCATTAGATCCAGGGGTCCCTGCAGCAGTGAATCGCCTGCATTAGATCCGGGGGTCCCTACAGTAGCCAATCGCCTGCATCAGGTCCAGCGGCTCTGCTCAGGTGGCAGTGCAGAATGAGGAGCGGCAGGCTGGTTCTCGCCCCGTGGAGCCTGGCTGGACTCAGGGTTCTGTGCGAGTCGAAGCTCTAGGTGCCTTTTGCACTTGCCCTGGTTCATTCGGTCAGAACAAGAACATCTCCGCAACCAGGTCAGGGACCTCTCCACGTGCCCTGGCTGGAGTGAAGCTCCTCAGAGTCAGTATGCGGGCGAGAGGACAGGAGAGGGTCCCACAGGTGCTGGGCTCCCCAGACCCACTCCTTCCTGCCGAAGCGTGCAGGGGACAGCGCTGACGTGCACCAGCAGGCGGGCTGAGGAGGCGGCTGGGCCTAGCTTTCCAGGCTTCTTGGCTGACAACCTAACCTCGAAAGGCTGGAGTCAAAGTGGGGGCACCTTCCGCAGAGCTGCGTCCCCACAGCCGGGGCAGCCCCAGAGCTGACCCTGGACTGGTCCTGCTTGCGTGCCAGTGTTTAAAAGGCGGAGAATACACTGGAGGGAAGAGGCTTGTCTAGATCTAAGAAGTCATTAAAAAGGATAAAACCTGCATTGATAACACATCCACTTAAAGAAACACGTGCCAGAGGCGGCAAGTAACCCGCGTCCGCTGCTTGAAACCTTCCGGACTTTGGAAACGCCCTTCCCAGCTCCATTCGCCAGAATGCCGGCTGAGAAATCTAGAAGCCGTAGCTGGTCGCGGGGGCAAAGGCGTCCAGCCCATCCCAGCCACTTGTCTCCGTCCTCCTGCCTGGAAAGCGGGCCCGTGCGGCTCCTGGCCATGGGGGGTTCGGTCATGACCACAGCATGCCAGCAGCAGCCGGGACCCCAACGAGGAGCTGAAACTCGGGAGCCTTTTCCTGGGGCTGGGGGCGACGTTCCCCCACCAGCACACGGGAGTTCCAACTGCCCGGCGTGGGGAGGCCCAGCGGTCGTCTTAAGTGGGGGGCTGGCGCACGTGCCCCGGAAGTCCTCTCGGGCAGGCTCCTGGGGTCCCCCACACATCTGTCGGGAGGCGATGGCAGCCAGCCGCTCTGACGGCCTTGGGGACTGGCGGGCTGCATCTTCCAGGGTTTGGCTCGCTTCGGGGCGGAGGCGCAGCCCCGCCCAGCAGCCCTCAGTTCAGCCCGGGCCCCTGGCACTTGGCAGTGTCCGTGCAGACAAAGTAGGTCCTTAGCTCCCCTTTGCCCTTGACGTTGATCAGGCCCCGGCATTCGCAGGAGTAGCCGAGGCCCCGGAGGACGCCGCACGTCTCCTCCGTCACCTGGGAAGGGAAGGAGCCAGTCTGCAGAAGCAGGAGGGACGCCTGGGGGGCGGTGGGCAGACGGGCCAGCAGCAACGCGCCTGTTCCCCCGAGGACTCGGCGGCTGGGCCCCAGTGCGCGGCCAGGTCCCCTCACCTGGAGCGCTTCCCTCCTTGGTCCCCAGGAGCCCGTACCTGGATCTTCCCCAGCTCTCCGGTGCTCTCCATTCTGCTGGCAACGTTGACCGTGTTCCCCCAGATGTCGTACTGAGGCTTCCGCGCCCCGATCACACCAGCGATCACGGGCCCGTGGTTGATGCCTGGAGAGGACGTTCGCAGTTCGAGGTCATTGAGGCTACAGAACGCCCACCAACCACAGACAGCCCCGGGACAGCTGACCGAGGCCCGAACCGGAGGCCTGGACGGTGCTTCCCCGTCACCGCAGCTCCCGAGACCTCTTCCCCGGCAGCGGCTCTGCGAACCGTCTGTGGCTCAGTGACCGCTCGGGCCAGGAACCTGGTTCTCAGCGGATGTTACAGCTGTTTACAGCTGCTGACTGGGGTCTCCACTGTCCGTAGGGATGTGTCATTTCCAAGGTAATCATGTCCGTGGGGCGCAAGGAAAGTAACCGCCCAACTGCTAGGCTCGGAAAGGCAGGGCCCCTAGGACCCTTCCCGGGAGGTGGGCGAGGACAGGGCCTGGGGCTCACCGACGCGGAGGCGGAAGGCGTTGAAGGAGTGCCTGTTGATGCCGTCCAGCTTGCTCATCAGGGCCATGCTGAACTCCACCATGATGCCGATGTGGGCGTGCTGTCGCTCCAGGTCCTGGGGACAGCGCCATCAGGCCTGGCCGCACCCCGTCTTCCCGCCTCGACGGGTAGATGGACGCGCCAGCCGCCCTGATCTGCACCGTGTGGGCACGTGGCCCACGGGAGTGGGGGGCGCGTCGGCGGGCAGAGATGGGGCAGGGGCTTCAGCACAGAGGGCCCCGGACTTGCCCCTCGCCACCCTCCCTCCTGGGTCAGGGCGTGGCGAGGACCCCTGTAGGTGGCAGGTCTGGGACTGGAATTGCACCTCGCGGAGCTGGGCCAGAGGCCACCACACGCGGCGTACCTGGTTCTCATGCCCAGAGGGCACGCTGAGCCCCGCAGCTGCCATGTAGGTGCTGCCAATGGTCTTGATCTTCTCCACGCTGCTGAACTTGGGCTTGAGCAGCAGCTGCGGGACAGAGGCAGGGCTGGGGCAGCTGCAGCGGCCTGTCCCAGATCTCAGAGCACGGCTCCCGCCCGGCCCCGGCCCTTCTGACCAAGCCGTTTCTCACCCTGGGCTGGCCCGCCCGCCCGCCCGCCCGCCCCTGTGGACAAGTGCGTTCCCTCCCTGCTCCTGTCTGTCCGCCCTGACACCGCCTGTCCCCGTCCCTCCAGTGCTTGTCCGGCCTCTGGTCTTGCTAAGGAGCAAGCGGCCAGCTCTGCAACAGCGCCACAGGGATGCGGTTCTGTGTCCAGCTCCCAGGCAGGCCCGACCGACCCAGGCCAACCGCGGGGGCTGGCGGGGGATCCCCCACAGGAATCGAACGGCAGCCCGCTGCCGGCCAGAGAGCACCGGACCCTGAGTGCAGCGAGGAGGGCTGCGACGTGGAGGGTGCCCTCCGAGCGGGGTTCGCTGCAGATGGGCAGGGCCCCTGCCGCCCGCCTGGCGGGGCCCACCTCGTCGAAGTCGGCGATGATCTCGTTGAGCAGGCGCAGGCACTCCAGCCCCTCCTTGTTGACGTCGCACTCCGTGTAGAACACTTTGAACTCGGGCACCGAGGCGAACATGACGCAGACGCAGTCGTAGGACTGATGGTACCAGTCCTGGGGGGAGAAGCGGGCCTGTGGCCACCTCCCGGCCTTGCAGCCGGGGGAGCTGGGCGCGGGCTTGATCCACAGTGGGGGGCTCTCCCTCTCCCTACCCCCCCCCTCTAAAATCAATAAACACATTTTTTAAAAATACAAATAAAAGCGGGAGTTTCTGTCAGGTGGTCGGGGAGAGTCAGGCTCGGGCTGATCTTTGCTCTTAAATGCCCTGGGTCTGCAGAGTGGCGTCGAGAGCCCCGAGGAGAGGTCTCAGCCGGGAGACGCTCCGTCTCTGACACGGCGGCACGGAGCTGGTGACACCCGCGTTCATCACTGTCGGTTACACACCACATCCTGCCTGGCAGGCTCCGTGGGCCCCAGCTCACCGTGGGCCACCGCCCCGGGAGGGAGGCACCCAGGTCTGCACCCACGCCCGTGGTCCTGCGCGAGCAGCTCACCCTGTCCCCAGGCCCCGCAGCGAGGCCAGGACCCCGGGAAACACTATCAGCCCTCACTCCGCAGGCGGGGAGCACGCTCAGCGCCCGCCTCCTGCAGCGCCCCGCGCGCCTCGGCCTGCCCGCGCACCTCGTTCAGCTTGTCCCCGATGAAGTGGGCGGCCACGTGGGCCGGCAGCACGTTCTCCAGCAGCAGGCGGTTCACGCTCTCCATGGTCTCAAACTCCTCGTGCTCCTTCTTGAACTTCTTCTTCCACAGGCAGTCCAGGCGGCTGTAATAGTCGATCTGCAGACGGGACGGGGTCCTGGCCCCGTGAGCGGCCCCGCCACCCCGCAGCATGGCCCACCCTGTGATCGTGGTGAACACCGCACTCACGTGACCCAGGGGGCTCTCGGGTCCCCGACCAGGGCTTCCCCCAGGACCATCTGCCCCAGGTCTGAGGCGGCCCAGCCCACCCGGCCCGCCCCGGGGAGGGCAGGTGGGCGGCTGAGCCGGGAGGTGGCAGCGGCCGCCTGCTCACCTGTCGGGAGAGCGAGATGAGGGTGGCGTAGAACAACACCAGGTAGAAGCTCATCATGGCCTTCAGATCTGACCAGGAGCAGGCGGGGGAGCTGCGGGAGTGAGGGGAGAGGCAGGGTCCTTTCCGGCTCTCACCCCCCAAACACAGGGGCGCGGGGCCCAGACTCCCCCAGTGCCACCCGGGAAGAGCCACCAAGACCGGTCATCTGGCGCAGTGAACAAGACAAAGGAGAAAAGGGGTGTAGGTCAGAGGTCAGCCTCCCTGGAGTGACATCTGAGCTGAGGCCCAGATGCCAAGGAAGAGCCACACCCGGTCTGAACAGGAAGCCCGGCAGCGAGGGGGCAGGGGGGCGCCAGCTCCGGCGGGTCGGACGTGTGCCCTGGCAGGTGTGAAGGTGCCAGCCAACCCGCAGGGGCAGCCTGTCCTGGGTCCACAGTCCCAGCCGCTAGTCCGAGGGGAGCCAGGCCCCTCTTCTCAATCCAATTAGGCCCAGAGCCCCAGGACCACACACACACACACCTGCCCCCGGCCACAGGTCACACCTGTCAGGACCACACACACACCTGCCCCCGGCCACAGGTCACACCTGTCAGGACCACGCACACCTGCCCCCGGGCCACAGGTCACACCTGTCAGGACCACACACACACCTGCCCCCGGCCACAGGTCACACCTGTCAGGACCACGCACACCTGCCCCCGGGCCACAGGTCACACCTGTCAGGACCACACACACCTGCCCCCGGCCACAGGTCACCACTGTCAGGACCACACACACACCTGCCCCCGGCCACAGGTCACACCTGTCAGGACCACACACACCTGTCCCCCGGCCACAGGTCACCCGTCAGGACCACACACACCTGCCCCTGGCCACAGGTGACCACCCTGTCAGGACCACGCACACCTGCCCCCGGCCACAGGTCACACCTGTCAGGACCACACACACACCTGCCCCGGGCCACAGGTCACCACTGTCAGGACCACACACACCTGCCCCCGAGCCACAGGTCACACCTGTCAGGACCACGCACACCTGCCCCCCGGCCACAGGTCACACCTGTCAGGACCACACACACCTGCCCCCGGCTACAGGTCACCACTGTCAGGACCACACACACACCTGCCCCCGGCCACAGGTCACACCTGTCAGGACCACACACACCTGCCCCCGAGCCACAGGTCACACCTGTCAGGACCACACACACCTGCCCCCGGCCACAGGTCACACCTGTCAGGACCACGCACACCTGCCCCCGGCCACAGGTCACACCTGTCAGGACCACGCACACCTGCCCCCGGCCACAGGTCACACCTGTCAGGACCACGCACACCTGCCCCCCGGCCACAGGTGACCACCCTGTCTGGGAGCAGCAGACACAGGGCTCTTTCTAGAACACTCTGGCTGAAGCCTCCCACCCCAAACTGGCCCACAGACAGGACCCCCCGTGGCCCGGGAGACCAGGGACGCTCCCAGAGAACCGGCCGGCCAGCCCCGCAGCTGGGCGTGCGCAGACCTGGAGCCCTCACTGCCTTCCTGTGACGGAAACCACGCCGTCCCCCGCAGTGCCCGCCGACGGGGCTCAGTCTGACACGCCAGGCACGGGACACCATGGGCCCATCACGACGGGCAGGGCCGGGCCGCACCTGAGGGTGGCGTTGGTCTGGGTGCGGTTGCGCAGGCCGGGCCCGCAGCAGTCCCACTGCGCGCACAGGGAGAGGTGGAAGAGCGCCAGGTAGGCCACCAGGGCCGCCGTCAGCAGCGCCACCTTCAGCTCCAGGCTCATCCTCAGGAAGACGGAGCAGGCGACGAAGGCCAGGATGCAGCTGCAGGTGTGATACTGGGGGGACGGGGTGCTGGTCACCCACCGTCTCCCGTCTCCGAGGGACACCCCCTGGACCAGCCGTCACCCAAGGGAGGGGCCCCGTGGAGAGCCGTGTGTCTCAGCATCGCCCTCGTGCCTCCCTGACGCCCTAACGAGGGGCCGGCGGCGGAGTCTAGCTTCCTGTGCTGTTTCCTGCACCTTCACTTCCACTCAGGGCAGCGGGCTCAGAGGAAAACAATGTCATGGGAACGCTGGTGGCGTGCAGATGTGACGTGGGCAGGGCAGGGCAGGGACAGGGCAGGGACGGGGCAGGGCAGGGCAGGGGGAAGGACGGGCAGGGGCGGGGCAGGAGCAGGGCAGGGACAGGGCAGGGACAGGGCAGGGACAGGGCAGGGCAGGAGGAAGGACAGGGGCAGGGCACACACATGCCTGAATAGCCTCCCTGCCTTGAGTTTGGCGTGAGCTTGTCCTTCCCACAGAGCATCTCTGCGCACCTCACTCTCCTGCTCAAGAGCAGGCTGTGGCTCCCCGCTGCCCCCAGAACAAAGACCAAACCCCTCACCCTGAGCTGGAGCAAACCCACCCACGCGTCTGGACCAAGCGCACCCACACCCAGACTCCTATGGTCGCCAGCCCCGCCTCGGGGGGCCCTCTCCACCTCTCCGGGGGGAGGCTGGGCTCCACTCGCCCACACCCTGGGGACTCGGGCGGGCCAGGGCGGCGCACTCACCGGGAGGAGCTCGCAAGGGGTCCTCTCCCTGCTGCTCCCGGCCCTCAGGCTGGTCTGGTTCCCAGCAGGCAGCCCCAGGGCTGGGGAGGGCAGCAAGGGCTGCAGGAAAGAGAACACGTCCCGTGACGGGTGGTCGGGGCCTGGGACTCCAGCACCTGCCAGGCCGAGCGGGGCTGGGCCCCAGGCCTCTGCCAGCATCACGGCACATCCCGCCAGGCCCAGCTCTGTGTCAGAGTCTACCGGGTCAGGGTCACAGAGGTGGGGTCAGGGGCACGGAGGTGGGGTCAGGGGCCCGGAGGTGGGGTCAGGGGCCCGGAGGTGGGGTCAGGGGCCCGGAGGTGGGGTCAGGGTCACAGAGGTGGGGTCAGGGTCACGGAGGTGGGGTCAGGGGCACGGAGTGGGGTCAGGGGCACGGAGGTGGGGTCAGGGGCACGGAGTGGGGTCAGGGTCACGGAGGTGGGGTCAGGGTCACGGAGGTGGGGTCAGGGGCACGGAGTGGGGTCAGGGGCCCGGAGGTGGGGTCAGGGGCACAGAGGTGGGGTCAGGGTCACAGAGGTGGGGTCAGGGGCACGGAGTGGGGTCAGGGGCACGGAGTGGGGTCAGGGGCACGGAGTGGGGTCAGGGGCACGGAGGTGGGGTCAGGGGCACGGAGGTGGGGTCAGGGGCACGGAGTGGGGTCAGGGGCACGGAGATGGGGACAGGGGCACGGAGTGGGGTCAGGGGCACGGAGATGGGGTCAGGGGCACGGAGTGGGGTCAGGGGCACGGAGATGGGGACAGGGGCACGGAGGTGGGGTCAGGGGCACGGAGGTGGGGTCAGGGGCCCGGAGGTGGGGACAGGGGCGTGGAGTGGGGACAGGGGCGTGGAGTGGGGACAGGGGCGTGGAGTGGGGAACACCCTGACGAGGTGTGGGGCCTGAAAGATGTAGGGACATGGACATGGACACGGAGCATGGCCCGAGAGGCAGGGGCCCCACGTCCTCCCAGCTGGAGCCCAGGATGGCTCCCCAGTGTCCCCGAGGGTGAGACGGGTCTCCTCGGGGGCCGGGCAGAAAGAACACGGTGTCTGGGACCCCGTGCTTCAGGGCACCTCCTGTGGGGCTGGCCCCACGAGCTCCCTGGGGCCCCGGACAGGAGACTGGGGGGGAGGAGCTCTCCCTGCCACGGAACCCCAGGCCCGGCCACGGGTAGCTTTGAGGCCACAAAACTCTAGGAGTCCAGAAGTGGGAGGTGCCCAGGCTCAGGCCTGGCTCCCGCCACCAGGCGGCGGGCACAGGGTCCTCGCCGGGGCCCGTCCCCGCCCCCCCCCCCCCCCCCCGGCACCAGAACGCACCATGTTGACGACGGCGATGGTGAGCAGGCTGCCCACGGTGAGCACGGCCAGGGCCACGCGCAGCAGCGGGTGGGTCTCCACCCTCTCGGAGGCGGCCCGGAGCCCCGTCCAGGCCGGGCAGCACCGCTGGGGGCACAGGCTCACGTCACCCACTGCAGCCCCGGACAGCGGGGACCCTGCCTGAGGCTTTGGGGGAGGCGGGGGGGGGGGTTCCACCTCCTCAGCCCGGACACCCATGAGCCCCCACAGGGCTGGGTCAGGGGCTCCCCACTCACCAGCAACTCGTCAGCGAAGCACAGGCCCAGCACCAGCCCCAGCACGCAGGCCACCAGCCCGAAGGACACGCCCAGAGCCACCGTCCTGCAGAGGAGGGACACGCCTAAGTTCTGGGGGAGCATCTGCGCAGGGCTAAGCCTCCGACACGCTCCCCCATCTCCCAGCACCCCAGTCCTCGGGCGCACGGCCGCCTCCTGCCCGCCCCTCGCCCCCAAACTGCTCTTCTATACTCAGCCCAGTGCCCTCTGACCCCGTGTCCAGCTGCCGTGCCGACAGCACCAGGGCATCCCTTCCCCCAGGGGGGCCCTCCCACTCCCCACATCTCAGACCAGACGCCCGACAGCAAGCTCAGGCCCCCCGTCTGCACCAGGGGCATGGGGAGGGAGAGCTCAGGCGTGGCTCCGTGGCTGAGCAGCGACCTGTGAGCCAGGAGGTCACGGCTGATTTCTGGTCACGGCACAGGCCCGGGTTGTGGGCTCCATCCCCAAGAGGGGGCGTGCAGGAGGCAGCCGATCGATTCTTCTCTCTCTCGTCACTGATGTTTCTCTCTCTCTCCCTTCCTCTCTGAAATCAATACAAATAGATTTTTTAAATGAGTGACTTCGCGTCGGGAACCTGGGGCCTGGTCCGGAAGCTCCGTCTGGTGTTAGTGAGCGTGCCCTGAACACGATGCCCTGCACCGAGGCCTAACCGCCCTCCAACCAGCAAGGGGCTGACCCCCCTCCCTCCCTGTGACCTCACCCCCACCCTGCCCCCCCCCCCCCCGCCACAGAGGGCCGTGAGGCAGAGGCATGCCTCTGGTGGTGCGCACCCTGGATAAGGCATGACCCCCGCCTCTGAGCCTCCGTGTCCCACAGCTCAGAGGGAGGGCGGGCGGGCCAGCACCCAGGCAGGAGGCCCACGCGGAGATGCCCCGGCCGTGCGGACAGCAGGCTTCAAGGGCGAGAGGCGTCTGGGAGCTGGGAGGCTGGGGCTCAGGCTCCAGGGAGCAGCCCGTTCAGTTGAAGCAAAAACTAGGGGCCGGGAACTCCAGGTGTGGGGACGCCACGGAGGCCTCCTGAGCTCTTCACAGCCACCCCACCCCTGCCGGGTGCCACACCCCTGCCGGCCGCCGACCCCGCCTGACCCCGGTGGGCTGACCGTCCTGCCCACCCCGACTGACCTGGGCATGAGCAGGACGTGGACCAGCAGGATGCAGACGAAGACGAGGCTGGCACAGGCGAAGTAGTGGCGGACCCGGGGGATGGGCGCCAGGCGGTACTGGGGGCACAGAGAGGCTGAGGGTGGCCCCACAGCGGAGAACCCGCAGGGCCACATGCCCTGACCCCTTCGGCCGACTCCAGCTCGTTACCTTAACGCCCCTCACCCTCCTTGACGGTCAACTCTCCCTGGTCTCCATTGGGTGTTTAGAGGGGACCCTGCCCCTCCCCACCCCAGCTCCCCCACTCGATCTCCACGTCCCTGAACAGCCAGGGCCCAAGGCCCCTCCCGGGACGGCCAGGCGCTCACCTCTCGCTCGAAGCCCTTCTCCAGGAAGATGGGCCCGAAGGTGTGGAAGTCGTCAGACTGGGAGCAGCAGGGCCTGCGGTGGCAGGAAGGGCAGTGAGACGTGGGGAGTGGGAGGGCCCCCCCCGGGGGAGGGATGGCCAGGGGGCAGGGCCCACTCTCAGGGGGCACCACCAGGGAAGGGAAGGAGCTCCTAGGACATGACTGGAGCTGGGCCACATGGGGGGCTCTGGGCACATGGGGGGCTCTGGCCACATGGGGGGCTCTGGGCACATGGGGGGCCCTGGCCACATGGGGGAACCTGGCCACATGGGGAACCTGGCCACATGGGGGAATGTGGGCACACGGGGGGCCCTGGCCACATGGGGGAACCTGGGCACATGGGGGGCCCTGGCCACATGGGGGAACCTGGGCACATGGGGGGCCCAGGCCACGTGGGGGACCCTGGCCACGTGGGGGACCCTGGCCACGTGGGGGAACCTGGGCACATGGGGGGCCCTGGGCACATGGGGGGCCCTGGCCACACAGGGGACCCTGGCCACATGGGGGAATGTGGGCACATGGGGGGCTCTGGGCACATGGGGGGCCCTGGTCACATGGGGGGCCCAGGCCACATGCGGGGCCCAGGCCACATTGGGGGCCCTGACCACATGGGGAGCCCATTCGCGGGAGCGGGGCACGCAGAGATCTAGGCCCCTCACCTCGTGGAGCTGAGCCCCTCAATGGCTGACAGCATCTCGTCATCGTAGGAGTCGTCCTCCGACCGCCCCTTGGGGGACGCACTTCTGGAATCAGACACACACCCAGGCATCACCACCGGGACCTGCAGAGGTCAGGGCAGCCTGCCTGGAGGAGGTGACTGGGCGGGGCTCGGCAGGAAGGCCGGCCGCTGGGACGGGGAGGGGCCGGCACACCTACCTGTCGGGGGTGCGGTGGCGCCTTAGCGGAATGGCCTGGAAGGAGGGGGAGAGGCTGTCAGTCTCCATCCCGGGTCTCAGCCTATTGCCTCGGACACACGGGCAGGTGTGGGGCCACCTCTGGACCAAACTGGACTCGGCTGGGGAACGAGGAGGGCGCAGACAGCCCGGCCGCCCGGCGCACCCTCCACGCGCCTTCACGTCCCCGGGAGGGAGCAGGGCCGCCACCGCACCCCTTTCACCGGGGGAGAAGGTGAGGGCCGGGCTCTGCTGCGCCCTTCGAGGGGCATCCCGGTCCCCAGCTCCCCGGGAGGACGGGTCCTACCTTGGGCCGCCGGCCGTTGGGGACAGGGGTCTCGCTGCTGCTCACGCTCTCTCGGTGGTTGAGGTGGGCGAAGGGCCGCTGGGCGCCCCAGGACTCCAGGTAGCGGGTCATGCGCAAGGAGGCCCGCATCTTCAGGGCCGCGTCCCCCTTGGGCTTGGGGAGGTGCTGGCTGGGTGGGGGCGGCTGCTGGCTCTGCGGGGGGGACACAGAGCCGCTGGTCCCACCCCTGGCTTCAGCCCCGCGAGGCACAGCTGCCCCAGCGGCAGGAGACGCTCTCACTGAACACTCGTGGCCCCTGCACACCAGCAGCTGCGGCCGGGTGGGGGAGGGGGGTGGGGGAGGGTTGAAGTGGGGGAGGGGGAGGGGAGCAGGGGCTGGAGAGGCTCTGGGCAGTCGGGCCAGCCCTGAGGACGGCCAAGGCCAGAATGAGGGAGCGCGAAGAGCCTGCGTGGCCGACATTCTTGAGCGCGCCCCAAGGATGATTCACCAGCAACAAGGGGATAAGCTGGCCTCCCAGGGCGGGAAGAATGGCGCGGGGCAGGCCGGGAGCAGCCCGAGGGCCCCCTCCACGGGGTCCTGATGAAAGTGGTGGCATCGCTGACCCGGCCGACTCCGCGGGGCAGAGTCCGGACACGTGGAGGCCGGCCCCGCAGCCCCCTGGCCCCGCAGCCCCCTGGCCCCGCAGCCCCCCGGCCCCGCAGCCCCCCCCCCCCGCCCCGCAGCCCCCTGGCCCCGCAGCCCCCTGGCCATCCCCTGCTTTCCTGCGTCTCATCCAAAGCGTGGCTTTCAAACGTGTCCTTTGGAAACCCAGGGATTAGTGACGGCCGCATGGAAAACAAACTCCCAGTGACTTATTTCCCCGGGTTTGTCCTCGGGGGTGGGCCCCTGTTATTCCCACTTCATGGAGGAGAGCGCTGAGGCCCAGGGAAGGCGTTACTTGGGGCCCAGACCAGTGGTCGGCAAACTGCGGCTTGCGAGCCACGGTTTGCCGCTCTGTTGACTGAGTTTGCCAACCACTGCCTTAGGGAAAAACACTTAAAAAACATTTTAATAATGTATTAATGTCTTTAACCTGAAGTCAAAACTTCTGGGTAAGGGTAACGCCTTACAGCAGTGGTCGGCAAACTCATTCGTCCACAGAGCCAAATATCCACAGGACAACGATTGAAATTGTCTCTTGAGAGGCAAATTTTTTAAACTTAAACTTCTTCTAACGCTACTTCTTCAAAATAGACTCGCCCAGGCCGTGGTATTTTGTGGAAGAGCCACACTCAAGGGGCCAAAGAGCCGCATGTGGCTTGTGAGCCGCAGTTTGCCGACCACGGTAGACCATACCCAGTGATGGGAGCTCACTCCCACCCACAGGCCTCTCCCCCGCTCTCCTTCCAGGGCACCTTCCCCGGGTGTGGGCCCCGCCCCCCCCCCCCCCCCCCCCGCCGCTGCCTCCGAGCCGTGTACCCGGGGGTCGATGACCAGGTAGGTTTGGATGTTCATCTCCTTCAGGTAGGGGTCCCGCTGCTGCCCGTGCCCGTCCTCCACCTCGTACGCCTTGTCCAGGTGGCTCAGGGTGGCCGCTGTGATGTGCACCCGGCTGCACAAGACCCAAGTCAGATGGCGCAGCAGGGCCCAGAGCGGGCCGGCTCCACCCGAGGGTGCACAGCAGCCAGAGCCGGGCAGCCCGGAGCCCAGCCGGCTCCCTGCCCGCCCCCCCTGCTCCCCGCGAGCTCAATGATCCGCCTCTGACCCCCCTCTCCCCCGCCTACAACCCCAGTCCACTGTCAGGAGCTCAGAGCTGTCCGGGGGCCTCACCCGGGAACCCCAGCCGCCTCCATCCTGTTGGCGAGGGACACGTCATGGGACCACACGTCGTACTGCCACTTGCGCAGCCCGATGACACCACACAGCACGTTCCCCGAGTGTATGCCCACACGCATGCTGATGTCCACGCCCGTGGCCTCCCGCACCTGCCTGGGGCAGAACAGGAGGGTCACCTCACCTCACCCGAGGGCCGGCTCGGGGTCCCAGTGTGGGGTGTGGCCTGGGGGCGGGGGGAGGAACAGGGGAGGCGCAGTTCCCGGAGAATGTTCTCGGCCTGATGGGGCCGTGAGCGCCTCCAGCTGCCCAGCCTGCCCTCGGGGGGAGGAGCCCAGCTGCCCACCCTCACGCCCCAGCCCGGAGCTCCTGACACTCAGAGGCCCAGTGAGGGGACCCCAAACAGGCGGCTGAGCAATCCAGGCTCGCCACCTGCCCCCGAGCCTCAGCTTTCTCATCTGCAAAATGGGGACAGTGCGTTCCCCACCGTGCCCTGGGAGGCAGGAGACCGTCGCAGGGACCGGCCCTGGGCCCCAGACCTGCCCGCGGTACCTACTTGATGGCCTCACACATGTCCAGCCCCATCTTCACACAGTTGCGGGCGTGGGTGGGCAGGGACACGGGCAGGCCGGACACGCAGTAGTAGCAGTCCCCCAGGATCTTGATGCGCATGCACTCGTTGGCCTGCGGGGCGAGGGGGAGGCGGGTCGGCGGGGGGCCCGGGTCGCACAGGCCATCGCCTCCCACCCCCTCCTGACCCCCCGTTGCCGAGGGGCGGCGGCTGACCTTGGCGATCTGGTCAAACTTCCCGAACAGCTCGTTCAGCATCACCACCAGCTCTTTGGGGGAGCAGTCGCTGGCCAGCCGCGTGAAGCCCACGATGTCGGCGTAGAGAATGCTGGGGGACGGGGGGGGGGCGGCAGAGGGTCAGAGGCAGCCGTGCCGGACAGGGCCACAGGGACACGGGGCCTCCAGCGCCCCGCCACCCCTGCGCCCGCAGCCCCCATAGGGACGGAGAGGCGCTCCGGCCGGCCGTCAAGTCAAAGCTCCCGAGGCCTCACTTCAAAGCAGACCCCGGAGTGTGCAGGGCTCCCGGCCATCCCGCCCAGCCTGGCTGCGGGAGGGACGGTGCCCCCGCTCACCTGGGCAGACTTCAGAGCTAAAGGCCCGTGAGCTCCGCCTCACTCTCCCCTCCCGAGACCCCCATCCTCCAGATGAGCACACGGAGGCTCAGGGATGGAGACCGCCTGGGGAGCCAGAGCCCCAGTTGGCACCAGACCCCCCAGCTGCGAAGTCTGAGTTCTGGGCCGTCCACAGCCCAGGTGGGAGGCGGGAGGCGGGGGGCGGGGGGCGGGAGGCGGAAGGCGGGGGGCGGGGGGCGGGAGGCGGGAGGCGGGAGGCGGGGGGCGGGGGGCGGGAGGCGGGAGGCGGGAGGCGGGGGGCAGGGGGTGGGAGGCCTCCCCAGGAGACGCCGCACACAGGCCGGCCGGCCGCCCACCTGACATTCTGGTGCCGCTTGACGTAGAGGCTGTGGAAGTTGTTGTCGGGCATGTAGCGGCGGTCCCCGCACTCCTTGAGCCGCTCGATGATGGTCAGCTTCATGCCCATGGAGATGTGGGCCGGGAGCACCGACAGCAGCAGGTTCTCCTGGACACGGGGACGGAGGGGGACGGAGGGGGACGGAGGGGGACGGAGGGGGACGGAGGGGGACGGAGGGGGGACAGGTTGGGGGACGGAGGGGGATGGAGGGGGGACGGAGGGGGACGGAGGGGGGACGGAGGGGGACGGAGGGGGGACAGGCAGGGGGACAGGTGAGGGGACGGAGGGGGGACAGGCAGGGGGACAGGTGGGGGGACGGAGGGGGGACGGAGGGGGACAGAGGGGGACGGAGGGGGACGGAGGGGGGACAGGTTGGGGGACGGAGGGGGATGGAGGGGGGACAGGCAGGGGACAGGCAGGGGGACAGGTGGGGGGACGGAGGGGGATGGAGGGGGGACAGGCAGGGGACAGGCAGGGGGACAGGTGGGGGGATGGAGGGGGATGGAGGGGGGACAGGCAGGGGACAGGCAGGGTGATGGAGGGGGATGGAGGGGGATGGAGGGGGGACAGGCGGGGGGATGGAGAGGGGACAGGCGGGGGGACGGAGAGGGGACAGGCGGGGGGACGGAGAGGGGACAGGCGGGGGGACGGAGAGGGGACAGGTGGGGGGACGGGGGGGGACGGAGGGGGACAGCGGGGTGACGTCAGACCCCAGGCTCTCCCTCCACGTCTCTCCTTTCTGCTCTGCCCATCACCGCTCCACCTCTGGCCTACGTCCTGCCACCAGCCCAGCCGGGCACACATCCCCGCGTGTCCCCAGCAGCCCCGGGGTCAGCCGGCACGGGTGTCTGGCCACGTGGCCCCTGCACACCCGCGGCTCCAGGGGCGCCTGCTGCCCACCGAGAAGGGCACGGGGCCTGGGCCGGGCTGGGGCTCCGGGGGGGGGGGGGCGCACCCACCTGCTGGCGTTTCTCGATGCGCAGCTTGCGGCGGATCTGGATGCACTTGACGGTGTAGGTGAAGAGCTCGCGGGCGGCGCCCTGCATCTGGTGCTTGTGGAAGGCGCCCGCCAGGTTCCCGCACAGGAAGACGACCGCGTTGGCCAGCAGCTGAGGCGGCGGACACGGCTCAGGGTGTGGCCTGGCCCTGCCCCTGCCCCTGCCCCTGGGGTGCTGTCCCCCTTGCTGAGCCGGCGATGGCGCCCCCGCCCGTCCCCCGACCTCCAACCCGCTCAGGCTCAGGCTGCCCCTTCCTGGGCAGGCAGGGAAACTGAGGCCCAGGCAGGGGCTGGTCCCCTGGGAGCCGCTATAACCACAGGACCAGGGCTCAGGTCGGCTCGGCCCCGCCAGCCCCTCCCTGGTCCAGAAGAGCCGGACTCCAGAGACGGGGGAGCCAGTGAGTTCTGGGAAGCAGGATGGCCGTCCCAGGGCTCAGGCCCCTCCCTGTCCCCGAAGGCACAGCGCCCCCCCCCCCCCCGCTCCCCCCCCCCCCCCCCCCCCCCCGCTCCCGGCTGCCCAGAGCTCCCGCCTCCGCCCGGAGCAGGCGCCAGACCCAGGAGGAAAGCGCATGCACAGGCACCACTGAGGGAGACTAAGCCACTCCCTCAGCACAAGACAGGACAGCATGCCCAGGGATGCCCCAGCCTGCGGGGACACCCAGGAACACGCTTCACCCCAGGACAGTGCCCTGCACCCAGAAAAGGGCCAGGACCTGGTGAGGAGCTGAGCCTCTGGGTACCAGGAGTCGGGCTTCCAGAGAGCCTGCCCTGAGGCCAGCGGGCTGCAAACAGGGGTCCAGGCTTCGGACCAACTCGCCCCATGGGCCTGGCTGCCCTCAACCCAAACCACAGCCCCCACCCAGGCCCCCGGAGCCCCTCACCTGTACCCCACCCTGACCCCCAGAGCCCCTCACCTGCACCCCACCCAGACCCCGAGAATCCCTATCTGCACCCCACCCTGACCCCCAGAGCCCCTCACCTGCACCCCACCCAGACCCCCAGAGCCCTTCACCTGCACCCCACCCTGAGCCCCAGAGCCCCTCACCTGCACCCCACCCAGACCCCCAGAGCCCTTCACCTGCACCCCACCCTGAGCCCCAGAGCCCTTCACCTGCACCCCACCCAGACCCCCAGAGCCCCTCACCTGCACCCCACCCAGACCCCCAGAGCCCTTCACCTGCACCCCACCCAGACCCCCAGAGCCCCTCACCTGCACCCCACCCAGACCCCCAGAGCCCTTCACCTGCACCCCACCCAGACCCCCAGAGCCCCTCACCTGCACCCCACCCTGAGCCCCAGAGCCCCTCACCTGCACCCCACCCTGAGCCCCGGAGCCCCTCACCTGCACCCCACCCTGACCCCCAGAGCCCCTCACCTGCAGCCACACCCCGACGCTGGGTGACGAGGAGACCCCCATCAGCGTGCCAAGCACCAGGAGGTGGGACACGCTGGAGACGACCCCGGCCGCGACGGCCCCCCGCATGGTGAAGGGCAGCAGCGTGTACGCCACGAAGACGGTGAACAGGAAGAAGGGCACCTGCACGGGACACGGTGAGTGCCGGCACCGGGCCCCCCCACCCACCCACGCACCCACCCACCCACCCACCCAACCACCCACCCAGGACACAGCCCAGACCCAGCCGGTGTGGGGCGGCCCCGAGGCCATCTCTGCCCGACCTGGGCACGGCCTGCCCGGGTGAATGACACAGAGGAAGCAGGGCGGAGAGGAGTGGGGTGCGGCCCCTGCAGGGCCCCCGGGACCACCCTCAGTCTTTCCTGGCACCTGAGCCGTCCGCACCTTTTGCTTTTCTGAGCTGGACATGTGTTACTTCCCACCCAGTGCGGGTGCACCCAGAAGGGCCCAGACAGACAGCCCAGCGGACGTGCCCCCCACCTCCATCCACCCCATCGGGCAGAGAACTGACAGGCCCGGGTCAGCCCAGGGCCCAAGTCACCGAACCACAGCCCTGGGAGCGGGACGGGCCGGGGCCAACCCCCCAACGCTGGTCCATCCGGCCTCCACAGGGACCTGATCCAGAGACGGCACAGCGGGGAATGGCGCCCAGCCCCCAGGGGCGCCGGGGCCCTGCCTCGTACCTGCTCCCACGCACAGGCCGCCTTCGTCCACGCGTCGAACACCAGCACGTAGCCCAGCGTCACCAGGCAGGCCCAGATGAGCAGCGCCGAGGCCCGGAGCCACCGCCGGACCAGGCACTCCACGTACACCAGCACGTACAGCACCACGAACACGGCGAGCGCCAGGAACGCCGTCCCCACGACGGCCTGCTGTTCGGAGAGGTCCTGGGCGTGGCACACACACACACGGACGTGTCACGGCTTCCCCAGTGGGCGCCGCCTCCTCCAGGAAGCCTGCCAGGCTAGCCTGTCCACCTGCCTCACTCACCCCGTAGCTGAACGTGATGACGATGAGGGCGATGCAGGCCGCGATGACCACCAGCAGGAGCGTGAGCAGCAGCGGCCCGTGCTGGCTGGTGAGGCGGTACTTCTCATACAGGGCATCCTGGTCCGGGCCCTCCTCGCCCTCATTGAGGAAGTAGCGCCCCTTGGCCGGCATGCTCCGCCCTGGGCACACCTGCCCGGGAAGCCCACTCAGGAGAGCCCACAGCCTGGAGGGCATCTGGGTGCCGACACCCTCCCTGCGGGCCTAGGCCTCTGGCCTCCGCGAGCCCGGCAGGTGGGGCGGGGGAGGGGGCCCCTCGGCCTGCAAATCCATGGGCACTGCGGTGCCTGCTGCTCCACGCCAGGCCTCGGTCATGGCGATTCTGGCATCTTCCTTGGCATCCAGGTCAGGCTGACCAGACTCACGGCTCCTCAGCTCTGCAGACACACACAGTGACCCGGAGGCCACGTCAGGGAGGGCTGGCATCGGGACAGCAGGGCCAGGCCTCAGCCTGGGTCTATTTATCAGCCTTAGCCTGGACCTAACTCCAAGTCCTGTTTAAAGCTTTGCACACCCCACGGTCAAAGGGTTCCCTAGAACCGCTCTGTGGGGTACAGCCGTCACCAGTCACACACGGCTCTTAAAAATTAAAGTTGATTAAAATGACATTAAACATTCAGCCCCAGCCTGGCCGGCGTGGCTCAGGGGCTGAGCATAGAGCCAGGAGGCTTCCCCGCCGAGCTCCCTCCGGCAGCGGCAGCCCGGGACTGAACCAGCGGCCAGCTACACGCAGCAACGCCTGCCGCCCGGGCCGGGCCAAGGCCAGTGCGTCGTGGGTGCCAGGCTGAGCAACCCCGAACCCCAAACCCTGAGAAACGCTCACTCCCATCCCATGGTGGCTCCATCCCCCTGCAAACCACACACTCACAGACACACACAGATAGACACACAGACACTCACACACAGACACACAGACACACTCACACACATACACATTCACACACATTCACACACACACACACACATACACACACTCACATACACACACACATACACACTCACATACGCACACAGACACACACAGATAGACACACACACTCACACACAGACACACAGACACAAACACACACACACACACACATACACACTCACACACAGACACACACTCACATACACACACATTCACATAGACACACACTCACAGATACACACACTCACATACACACACACTCACACACAGACACAGACACAAACACACACACACTCACACACATACTCACACATAGACACACACTCACTCATACTCACACACACACACTCGCACACAGACACAAACACACACACTCACACATACACATTCACACATACACACTCACACACAGACACACACACACACTCACAGACACACACACACATACACACACTCACATACTCACACACACACACTCAGACACACACACTCAGACACACACAGAAACACAGACACACAGACACACAGACGCATACACAGAGATAAACGCATACAGACACCACAGGCACAGGCAGGCACACACACATACACATGCACACATGCAACACACAGACAGAAACACACATATGCATGCACACAGAGACACACAAATGCAGGCACAGACACACACGTGCACACACAGACGCGCAGACACACAGGTCCCAGGCTGCCTTTCCCCCGGCTACCGGCCGCCCTTCCAGGACTTGAAGCCCGCCTGAGCCGTCCACGCAGAGGACCGGCTGCAAGGGTGCGAGGGAACGGGCCTGGTGCACACTCCTCTCGGGGACCTAAGTAGGCCACTTCCCGGGCAACGCGGGAGGGCCAGGCCGTGCACAGTGCCAGCACTGCACAGCCCTCGCCCATCCAGGGACCCGTCCAGCCCCTGAGCAGGGCAGGGCCGGGCCGGGCTGGGCGGAGAGCCTGCATCTTCACTCCTGAGAGATGGCCCGGGACCCCCCTCAGACACCCCCAGGCCAGCCCCTCCCTAGGAGCCACCCCAAAACCAGGCGCAGAGACCTCCTCCGCTGGGCAAGGCCTCCAGGCCCTCTGCCTAGCCGCCAGGTCCGTCCCATTTGCTGGATTAGAAAGTCCTCACAGCCCTTTGATGGGTCCAGAGTCAGGGGGAGGGTCCCCTTAGGTCAGAGGTGACAGGGACCTGCAGATGCAACCGGTCCTATGGTGCCTCTGGAAGGGGCTGAGCTGGGAAGGGAACCCTCTCAAACGCACACCTGTCACTGTGTCCCGGACTCCACAGCCCCGGCCAGGCCACGGGATGACCAGGCTGTGGAGGCCCAGACTACAGGAGGCCCGGGCTGTGGAGGCCCAGGCCGCAGGAGGCCCAGGCTGTGGAGGCCCAGAACCAGGCTGTGGAGGCCCAGGCTGTGGGAGGCCCAGACCACAGGAGGCCCAGGCCGCGGGAGGCCCAGGCTGTGGAGGCCCAGACTGCAGGAGGCCCAGGCTGTGGAGGCCCAGGCCACAGGAGGCCCAGGCTGTGGAGGCCCAGGCTGTGGAGGCCCAAAGTGCAGGAGGCCCAGGCTGTGGAGGCCCAGGCTGCAGGAGGCCCAGGCCGCGGGAGGCCCAGACCATGGGAGGCTCAGACTGCAGGAGGCCCAGGCCATGGGAGGCCCAGGCCGTGGGAGGCCCAGGCTGTGGAGGCCCAGAACCAGGCTGTGGAGGCCCAGGCTGTGGGAGGCCCAGACCACAGGAGGCCCAGGCCGCGGGAGGCCCAGACCATGGGAGGCCCAGACTGCAGGAGGCCCAGGCTGTGGAGGCCCAGGCCACAGGAGGCCCAGGCCACGGGATGCCCAGGCTGTGGAGGCCCAAACTGCAGGAGGCCCAGGCCGCGGGAGGCCCAGACCATGGGAGGCTCAGACTGCAGGAGGCCCAGGCCATGGGAGGCCCAGGCCATGGGAGGCCCAGGCTGTGGAGGCCCAGAATGCAGGAGGCCCAGGCTGCGGGAGGCCCAGAATGCAGGAGGCCCAGGCTGTGGAGGCCCAGGCTGCGGGAGGCCCAGGCTGTGGGAGGCCCAGGCTGTGGGAGGCCCAGGCTGTGGGAGGCCCAGACTGCAGGAGGCCCAGGCCATGGGAGGCCCAAGCTGTGGAGGCCCAGGCTGCGGGAGGCCCAGGCCATGGGAGGCCCAGAATGCAGGAGGCCCAGAATGCAGGAGGCCCAGACCATGGGAGGCCCAGACCATGGGAGGCCCAGATTGCAGGAGGCCCAGGCTGTGGAGGCCCAGACTGTGGGAGGCCCAGGCTGTGGGAGGCTGGGGACGGCGGATTCCCTGCATTCTCTCCAGTGGCCTCCTCCCAGGGAGGAACTAGGGGGCTCGGGGCACCCTCAGGTAGAAACGGATGCCAGGAGTATCAACCTCCTCCCCCATGCAAGCCTGGCGGGAGGCCTCCCTGCAGCCCCAGGCCTGAGAGGGGTGGAGGGTCCACATACAAAACCCACTGAGCACCCACGGTGTGCCCGGCGCTGTGTGCTCCAAACCCACTCGCCGCCTTGTAGGTGAGTGCGACTCCCGCTGCCATTGCGTGGATGTGGGACCTGAGGTAGAGAGGTCCAGCCATTTCCCGGAGGTCACACAGCCTGTGAGAGCGCCGGCATTTGAACACAGGCCATCGGGGCCCACTCTCGTCCCGCCCATCGCCCTCACGGCGCCACCATCCACGGCACCCATCCCATCTCAAATGTCACCCCCTTCTGCCCCTCCCTGGGGAGGCCCAGGGCAAGGTCCGGCAGCCACCTCCGCCAGCTCGATCCCGGGCGGCCTCTTTTTCCAGGAAGCCCTCCGAGCTACGCCACACACCGTCGTCTCCCACCCCACAAACGGGACAGGCCGCCCGGGCTCTCCTGGCCGGATGCTGCCCCGCGGGGTCCAGGTTCCGTAGCTGCTGGAAGTTGGGGGCCCGGACCTCAAATTACCACCCAGGACTGGGCCTTCAGGGAGGCTCAGGAAATCGGTCCCCTGTGGAGCTGGCGGATCCGGCAGCCACCAGCCTACCACGCCCTGGGGACTTCGAGCCCACCCCCTGCTTTCAGATGCGGAGGGCCCCCCACTTCCTCACCCAGGCCGCGCCGGCAGGAACCCCAGCCTCCGGGGCAGGAGGCCCGGCTGCACAGGGCCTGGGCTGGTGGCCTCAGAAAGAGGAAGTGGAGGCGGCAGGCCTGAGGAGAGGAGGCCCGCTCAGTCCCCTCGCCGTCCCTGCGCCCACACCCCAAAACCCACAGTGCAGGCTCGCCCCCTAGGCCAGCTGAGAGCTCGAGGGCTGGGTTCTAGGTGGGGGTGAGGGAGCCCAGACCCAGGCCCTGAGGGAGCTGTGAGGGAGACCAGTGGCTGCCCTGCCCAGCACAGGCCTGGCACTTAGGGGAACCTCATGGGACCAAGGGGTGCCAGCCGTTCTGGCACGCAAGCCCACCCACGCTCCGGCCTCACTCTGCTCATCGGCAAACCCCCAAGTCGGGGGAGTGAGGCGCAGGCCAGAGAGAAGGCCCATCCCTGGGACAGAGGCACCAAGAGGCTGGGTCCCCAGGGCCCCTCCCTCCCGGGGACAGGCCGCGAAGCCAGCAGGCAGGGGTAAAAGCTGAAGCCCCCAGTGACGGGAGCCGCCCAGGCCCTCTCTCTGCTCCCCCAAAACTCCTAGGCTGCTGGCCCCAGCCCTGGGGGCCACAGGCTGCCGTTCAGCCTTGGGGAGCAGAGGCCTGCGCTCCAGCTCCAGCTCCACCTCCAACCTGCTCCCTGGCCCTGAAGCCCGGGTCCCCACTTGCAAAGGCGTGACGTCAGACCTCTGGGCCCAGCTGTGGCTGCGGGGGGAGGACCAGGGGGGAGGACCAAGAAGCGGGCAGGAGAGACACCTGGAAGCTAGTTCTGGAGGGGGCGGGCAGAGGTAGGGAATTATTCTTTGTACCCTAAATCCTCGTTTCTGCTCTTCCTCTGTCCTCTTTAAAATGCAAATACCCCACTTCTCACTCACCCCCAAGGCACCAGCTGCCAGGGATAATCCATCCGGTTTGCCACCTCCTGTGCCAATTCTAATGACATTTCATCCATTCATTCACCATGAGAGGAAGCAATCATTCATTCATTCATTCATTCACGCACTAGAGCCTTCCGTGTGCCAGGCCCCAGGTGAGGTGCCAAGAGGCAGGCACTCCAGGCACACGCTCCCAGAAGGCACAGACCTCATGCCCAGCCCCCCAAGGCGTCTGTCTGCAAGGGCGCTGCGCACAGTAGGTGCTCAGGCAACCACGTCTACTGGAAGGCCAGTGCCCCCCCCACACACCTCTTCACCATTAGTGACTCACTCCTTTAAGCACGGCCCTCACTAGGCCCCCCTTTTCGGAGGGAAACACTGCCTGCACATGTTTAGCACACTCTCACCCCTTCCCCCCCGATAAGGAAAAAGGCAGAAAGGGGAGTCCAGCTGGCCTTGGGGAGCCTCACGCCGTGCTAGTCCCGCCCGGGGCCACGGGACAGCGGGCTCCCCACAGCCACCCGGACAGCCAGGCACGAGAGGGCCCGGGAGGTGGGAGAGGAGATGCATCCAATCCCACAGACAGACGGAGCCAGGGGAACCGCTGAACTGGGTTGAGGGGGGCGGGGGGGCAGGAAGGGTGTGAGTTCGAGTCTGAATCCGGCACTGCTCGCTGCCTGCTTAAAGACGCAGCAGGGGCCAGAGGAGGCAGGGCCAGGAGGGCTCCTGGTTTACGGCGGGACGGTTGCCAAGGGGAGCAGAAACCACCAGAGAATGCTATGCAGTGCTGCAGCGAAGGCACCCTAACGTCTCACAAAGCCGACCGAAACCAAAACCCCAAGAAGAGCGATTAGGGAGACATCTGCAGGTCCTGTCACGAGGCGTGGCCTCCCTCCCAGGTAAAGAGCGCCCGCGGAAAAATAAGAGGTAAATTAAAGACACTGACCCGGCAGAAACCTGGGAGACGGGCATGAACAGGAAGTTCACAGAAAGGCAATGCAAAGGCTCCTAAGCATTTGGAGAGAAGCTGATCGCCCCCCCCCCCCCCGCAACACACACACACACACACACACACACACGCATAAGAGAAACGCAGATTAACTCTACGAAGGAACGCCAGTTTTACTTATCCGACTGGCAAAGGTCAACCAGGGGTCCTCAAACTATGGCCCGTGGGCCACGTGCGGCCCGCCGAGGACATGGATCCGGCCCGCCGGGTGCCGCTGCCTGTCCTGCTTAGCAGCCGACGCGTCCCGGGCCCGCAGTGCGCATAGGAATTTGTTCATAGTTTTTTTTAAACTATAGTCCGGCCCTCCAACGGTCTGAGGGACAGTGAACTGGCCCCCTGTTTACAAAGTTTGAGGACCCCTGGATAGCACTTCACAGACCTGTGTTGGCTGGGCTGAATAGAAACAGGCACTCACACACTCACACTCACACACACTCACACTCACACACTCTCACACACACACTCACACTCTCACACTCACACTCTCTCACACACACACACTCTCACACACTCACACTCTCTCACACTCACACACTTACACTCTCACTCACACACTCACACACACACTCGCACTCACACACTCACACTCACTCACACACACACTCGCACTCTCTCACACTCACACTCACATACACACTCACACACTCACACTCACACACTCACACTCACTCACCCCGACAGGAGTGAGGCTCAGCACCACCCCCGGAAAGGCAGGTAAGTCATCTCTAACCAAGTAACCAAGTGGCTAAGGTGCACAGACCTTTGACCGAGTAAATCTACTTCAAGGAGCTTATCCTGCTCACGCCTTCAGGAGTGTGAAGTGACGTGTCCAAATCATTCACAGCAGCGTTGTGTGTGGCAGCAAGAGACGGGAAACGGTGCGTCTACCAGCCAGAAGCTGGTGAGACACATCAGGGCCCATCCTTACGACGGAACGCTACGCAGCTGTCAAAGGGGGCAGCCGCCGAAACAGCGCCGTCCCGGGGGATCCCTGACAAATCCCCATGGGACAGCAATGCCCGGGAGCGGGGTGGAACCCGGACACCGGAAACCAAAGCTGCTGCTGGGGGCAGAGCGAACACGTCGTCCCTCCCCGGATCTGCCGTTTCTGTTTCGAGTGTCATCACGTAGCTCCTGCAATTTTTTTAAAAGTTTTTCAGCCCTGACCGGTGTGGTTCAATGGATAGAGCGTCGGCCTGCAGACTGAAGGGTCCCGGGTTCGATTCCGGTCAATGGCATGTACCTTGGTTGCTTGCACATCCCCAGTAGGAGGTGTGCAGGAGGCAGCTGATGGATGTTTCTCTCTCATCGATGTTTCTAACTCTCTATCCCTCTCCCTTCCTCTCTGTAAAAAATCAATAAAATATATATATTTTAAAAAAAGTTTTCACAGGAAAACCAGGATCTCCTGTATACATCGTGTCCGCAGTTAACAACACAGCACTGCAGACGTCCAAGCTTTTTCTCAGAGGGTGGACTGTATGTGTTACCAGAAAAATAATCATAGACAGAGTAAAAGAAAACTTTTGGAGGGGATGAACGGTTGACGGCATAGATGGCAGCGATGGCTTCACGTGTGTATACTTATCTCCAAACTTAGGAAGCTGTCTACATTAAAAATGTACAGCCCGGCCGGTGTGGCTCAGTGGTTGGTTGATCGTCGACCCGTGCACCCAGAGGTCACGGGTTCGATTTAAAAAAATCAAACCACACGGGGCTTTGAGGGGGTTCAATGGGACGGTGTGGGCAGAGCACCGGGGCTGCACGTGGCACCCAGGAGATCATTACCTGGGTTCCGTGTCTTATTTTCACAATAACCTAGGGGTTATTGTCCCCCTGCCATGTCCCACACTTCCCACCCGGCCGCCGGCCCTCCACCCTTCCTCGATCCGGGTCGAGAGGACAAGGATCAGGGCAATTTAAAAAAAAAAAAGTACAGCTTTTGGTATGTCAATCATATCTCAATAAGGTGGTTTTTAAAATAAAGTGGTAACGACACTAGTAGAAAAAATTCAAAGGACGATATAAGGCGGGTGATGTCTAACGTGACTGGAAGTTTAGTATGTTGACGTGGAAAGATGTGTTCCTAGCATGTTTGTTGGTGTGTGGGGGCACATGTATGCATATATGTGTGGAACATAAAAATACGTTATTTTAAAAAGAAAACAAGTCTTAGGTGCACGGTGTCTACGCTGCATGACCTGGAGGAAGCTGCGGACCCCCTCTGTGCCTCCGTTTCCCATTCTGACCACACAGGGCTTTGAGGGGGTTCGATGGGGCGATGTGGGCAGAGCACCGGGGCTGCGCGTGGCACCCAGGACCCGGGTCGAGAGGACAAGGATCATCAGGTTGGCAGTGAGCCCGGAACCTGCGCCTCCCGCCCCACCCCGGCCCTGTCTGACCACAGCACCGGGGGGTCCAGCAGCCCAGGCCCTCGCTCTGCCCTGAGAGTGATCTGGCCTCCGGGGTGGAGACGCCTGTGGTCAGCACCTCGGGGTGCTGCCTGGGGCCACGAGGAGCAACACGGTTGACACCCCCATGTGGTGCCCGGTTAGGCCTCAAGGGAGCAGCTATCCACTGGGGTCGGGGGTTTGTGGGGATGTCTGTCCGAGGCAGGGAGAACTCCCGGGGGCTTGGCCCCCACCCCAAGCCCCCGAGGTCTGCCGACAGGAGAGAAAGCATAACACCGAACCCTCCAGACGACGCGGCAACCTCTGAGCCCAACCGGAGGCAAAGGCAGAAAACCAGGCCGGCTAGGGACCCCACGGTCAGCCCGGCAGCACCCCCAGCCGAGTGAGCAGGGCTGGGACCGGCCTGGGCACGGTCCTGCCACCTTGATCCCCAGCCAGGGAAGACTCTGGGACCCTAACCTGCTCGGCCCAAGTCCCCAGCCGGGACGCAGCAGGGCTGAGCCTCAAACCCGGACCTGCCCATCCCACGGCCAGGCTCTCTCCACCCGCTCTGCACTTCCCGAGACGGGCTCTGCCCAGGGCCGGGCACACGAGCGGTCACAGGTGGCCACTCGCCGTTTCTGTCACGGGCAGTGCACGTTAACACTCCCCTCCTCCTTCCAAGATCCCCGAGCACATGAGCAAAGCAAAGGCTCTGGCAGGTCCTGCAGGGAAGGAACTTGCTGAATGGAAGGCAGCTACACCTTCCCCCAGCTTCCTGGCCCCAGGGGCTCGTTCTGCAGGAAGTCCCCGGAGACTGGGACATGCTGACTCCGGAGCCGCTGAGGGTCAGCGCGGAGCTTCCCCCAACCAGACTTCCTGGGCCACTGTGGCCAGACAGGCCGCTATCCTCCCGCCCCTTCTCTGCCGGCCTGGGAGCCCCACTCCCCCACACCCACCCGGCGCTGGTTGGGCAGGATGGGCACACAGTGGGGGGACCGGCCCAGCCCCGGGCTTGGCCTCCGTGTGGGGGTGAGAGAAGACACAGGAGACGCCTGGGGAGACGCCCCTGCCCTCGGGGAGTTTTCAGTCGGGGAGACTGAACCTGCCCGCCTCCTGCCTCTCCCATGCAAGGCGGCCAGGTGGCCCCTGCCTCCGTCTCCCCACCGGCCTGGCAAACAAAGCAGAGCCCCAGGCGGACCGCCAGAGACCCTCCCAGCTCTGCCCCTCTCACCGCGGGCCTGATCCCCCCAGCGTCTCCTCGGACCAGCAGAGGAGCCGACCACAGAGAGGGCAGGGGGGCAGGGCACCCCCACCCGGAATCCGCAGGCCATGTTCGGGGCCTTGGCGGCCCCTGGCCATTCCCAGAGCCCAGGGAGGCATCACGGCGCCTGCAGCCACTGCCCGGCCCCGAGGTCCCAGTCTGGCTCCTGCAGCGCCAGCCCCCATCCCGGGGAGGGAGACCCCATTTCCCCCGGCTTCCTGAGCCCCTGGGCCAGGCCAGCACAGCCCGGAAGTGCCCTTCTGCAGGGAAGCAGCCCCGCCGACCACCCCCAAACCACAGCCCGGCTTCCGGAGCGGCACCCACACAGGGGGCACCCACATGGGGCTCGAGAGGCCCTCCATAGCCCGCTCTGGAGCCAGCCCCCATCCGGGCCACTCACTCCTCCCACAAACCCCTGCTCTCCAGAGCCAGGGTCGGCTGGGCACACACAGGGCCTCGATGGAATCTCAGGCCGCAGCATCCCCACCACCACCCCCAAACCCGAGCCTCCCCGGGATAGTCCACCAGGCTCCCCGCACCTGCCCAGGACCCCAAGAACACCCAGCCCAGCCCTGCTCACCCCCTGGCCAAGAACCTCCAGCTGGGCTCCCCGAGGCCTCCTTCGGGGCTGCATGATTTGACTGATTTCGCTTCCCCACACAAGCCCCGCCCACGGCAGCCTGAAAGCACTGCCTCCTCCCCACCCCAGCGCCCTCTGTGCCCGCTCAGCTGCCACCTCCTCCAGGAGGGCCGCCGAGACCACCTGATTTGGGTGCAGCACAGGGCGCCTGGCCTGCCACTGCCCGGGAGGGACACCTCTCCCCAGGGAGGCCTGGCCATGCACTGCCAGCTGCCAGGGCACAGCCCCACTGGCACACAGGTGACTCTCAGGCCCCAAACTCCATGGCCGGGCCGGATACAGCCGCACTGACCCCGCACCGGGTCCGTGTGCCTGAGCTCACGGGTCACGCCTCCCAGGACCCGGTTTCTCCCCTGAGCCCCGGGGATGGAATCGCCCCTGCCCCAGCCTGTCCCGGCGGTGAAATGACCTCGGGGCTACGAAACCCTCAGAAAGCCAGGACAAGGCCACCCATGAGGAGCTGAGCCCACTCTGGTCCAAGGCTCACCACCCGCCCACCTGCCCCCGAGATGGGGGCTGGGCAGGGCCTGGAAGCTGCTCCGCTCTAGGTGTCGCCAGGGCTGGGCAAGGCCACGCCGTGCCGTGGGCAGCTGAGAAACCCGTGGGCAGCGGCGGGTGGAGCCGGATGCCGACGGCTATCGGTGGGCACGCTGCCACCTCCTTGGGGCCCGGGGGTGGCAGGAGCCACAGGTGGGCGACCGGGCTGGGAGGGGGCCGGCAGGAGGCCTCTGCCCACGGCCAGGGAAGCCCCGGGCCCGGGCCTGCGGGTCTCCGATGCCACTCTCCCTGAAACCTGCCCGGGCACTGCCCTCGGCAGGGGAGGAGACAGGAATGAGGATCAGCCAGGGCGCAGGCCGCCAGGCAGGTTCCCTCCCCACCGAGGCTGGCTGGACGGACGGGCAGACAGAGCCGCACCCCAGCCGGGACAGCCATGCAGCCACCTCCCTGCTCGGCGGCTCCGGTCCAGGAGCGGCGTGGCACCTCCTCCCAGCACCGACCCGCGGGGACCACAGTGCCCATCGCACAGATGCAGAGACGCGCCCGGCCCTGCTCTCTCACGCCGCCGGGAGGGGGCCGAGGGGCCGGAGCCCCGGCTGCCACCAGCGTCACTGGCTCTGCCTGGAGGGGGCTGGGCCCCGGGACCCCCACACGACCCTCCTCCTCTGGCCGTTCAGACGCGGCATCTCGTTCGCCCCTGTGACCCACGCCACAGGAACTCCCGGCGCTCAGCTACGTAGGTCTTACTTTTTAACTTAAAAATATCTTTTAATTGGTTTCAGAGAGAGGAAGGGAGAGGGAAAGAGAGAGAAGCATCAAGGATGAGAGCGAATCATGGACTGGCTGCCTCCTGCACGCCCCCTACTGGGGAGCAAGCCTGCAACCCGGGCCTGTGCCCGGACCAGGAATCGAACTGAACCATGACCTCTGGGTGCTAAGTCGACACTCAGCCACCCAGCCACACCAGCCAGGCTACATAGGGCTTTTTAAGCAGAGTGAACGCTCCAAAGATCCACCATCAGCACCTCCTCCCCCCGAGACTCAACCCCACCAGAGCCCCACCTGGGCTGTGATACGCGCGGCCTGCTCCCTGAGGCCCCAACTTCCCGGAAGGTTGAGCGTTATCGTCCGACTGGGCAACGCTGCCGTCAGCTCAGCAAGAGAGGGTCCCGCCCGCTCTCCCTCCCGGACAGGAGGAGGGAGGTGGGAGACAGGGGCGGCCACCAGCTACCTCATCCTGACCCTGGGCTGGGGGATGAAAAGCCGTGGAAGCCGAAACCAGTTTGGCTCCGTGGATAGAGTGTCGGCCTGCGGACTGAAGGGTCCCGGGTTCGATTCCGGTCAAGGGCATGTACCTTGGTTGCAGGCACATCCCCAGTAGGAGGTGTGCAGGAGGCAGCTGGTCGATGTTTCTCTCATCGATGTTTCTAGCTCTCTATCCCTCTCCCTTCCTCTCTGTAAAATATCAATAAAATATATTTTTTAAAAAAAAAAAAGCCATGGAAAATGCTGCCTGGCCGGCGAGGCTCAGTGGGTGAGCATCGACCTATGACCCAGGAGGTCACGGTGCGAGT
Organism: Plecotus auritus; assembly: GCF_963455305.1. Classification (NCBI taxonomy): domain Eukaryota; kingdom Metazoa; phylum Chordata; class Mammalia; order Chiroptera; family Vespertilionidae; genus Plecotus; species Plecotus auritus. Next base: position 59,150,946 of record NC_137785.1, read on the forward strand.
CCCGGTCAGGGCACGTGCCCGGGTTGCAGGCTCGATCCCCAGTGTGGGGCGTGCAGGAGGCAGCCGATGGATGATTCTCTCTCATCGATGCTTCTGTCTCGCTATCCCTCTCCCTTCCTCAATAAAAATCAATAAAAACATATTTTAAAAAATAGAAGCTATGGGAAATCCAAAGGGCCGGTCACCTACCTCCCAGCTGAGGCCCTGACTCAGCCCCAGCCACCTGGCGCACAGGGGTGCAGACCAAGGCCCGGCCCGGGACTCCCTCCGGGGAGCCTGAGTCCGCACTCTGCCCACGAGGGCCCTCCACCCCCCTTCCCCCGCACCAGCCTCATCACAGACAGAAACGTGACAGCTCCAGGGAGAGGTGGGGGTGGGGGGCATGGACAGCCCTGAGGCCCACTAACGGGATGACCAGGACAGGACAGTGCCCCCTGGGCCTCGGTTTCCTCCCCTGCAAAGTGGGGACAGAAGTCACCCACCACACCTACAGGGCGGTGGGGAGGCAGGGCTGGGTTAAAGCGATAGTTCCAGACTGTAAAGAGGGCTCCGCGCCCCCAAAGCGACATCAAGCCAGACCATTGTCTCCTCTTAAAAGGCCCCCCCTGGCCCTGACCGGTTTGGCTCGGTGGATGGAGCATCGGCCTGCGGACTGAAGGGTCCCGGGTTCGATTCCGGTCAAGGGCATGGACCTGGGTTGCGGGCACGTCCCCAGTAGGAGGTGTGCAGGAGGCAGCTGATCGATGTTTCTCTCTCATCGATGTTTCTAACTCTCTATCTCTCTACCTTCCTCTCTGTAAAAAAATCAATAAAATATATTTAAAAAAAAAAAAAGGTCCCCCCCCCCAAAAGGCTGCGTGGAGGCCCCACTCCTGCCCCATCCCACGGCTCACTGCACCGAGGCCCTTCGAGACCACCCTGCACCGACACCCCGGAAATGCCACTTCTTCCCCACAGAAAACCACTGCAGTCTGCCCCCGGCATCCACACCTTCCCTCTTGGGCCGAGAATCCGGAACAATCGCAGGCCTCCCCCTCCTCCCCTCCACACCACACCACACCCGGGGCCACAGGAAAACCCCGGAGAGCCCAGGGCCCGGCGGGAGGCGGGCGGACCTGCAGCCCCCTCCCCCCCAGACTGCACCCCCAGACCCCGCACTTCCTGCCCGGCCGCCCCCTCCACACTTCCTCTCTAGCCTCCTCGCATGGCACCTCAGTATCTTCCTTAGCCTGGTCCCGGCAAAAGCGCATCCGCGAAGTCACAGTCAAGGTCCCGTGCAGGGATGGCTTCTTCTGAAACGTGTTCAAGAGCTGACAACTGAACACACCCATCCCCGGAGAGGCCAGTACCACCGAGGCCACACGGCAGGTGCCCCCCTGAGAGAGGCTGGTCCCAGTCGCCCCTCATCGCCCAGCTGTGCTCAGTGGCCGAGAGCTAGCGACAGCCCACGGTCACACGCCATCCCAGGCGGAGCGGCCCGGACACCGGCCGCCTGTCCAGGCCGTGGGCCAGGGGCCTGCGGCTCAGATCCCAGCGGGCCCCCCGCCAGGGCTGGCCACAGAGGAAGCCCCCGGTGCCCGCTGTTCCCAACTCCCTGTGGCGACAGGGAAGAGGAGCTTCTCCCCGTGTGTGTCCGTGTGTCCGTGTGCGGAGCGTGTGGGTGGAGAGGTCCGGAAGGACCCATCGCCATGGTGCGCGCTGGCCCCAGGCCGCGGGCTGGGCGGGCTGGGCAGAGAGAGCTGGCCCACTCTGCAGGCATCCGCTCTGTCTCGGCATGCGCTCCCTCCCGGAGCGGGTGTTTGTTTATGTTCTCAGCCTAATAAAATAAACCCAGCGGCCTTCCTCGCTCATGTGTAGCCATTGAGAAAAGCAGAGCATACTTGTCCGTGTAAGGGACAGCCCTGAGCGGAAGGCGGGCTGAGTCTGTCATTCCCAGATTTCTAGGGGCGACCGGCCAGATGGACGACATCACGGCGACTGTGCGCCTTCCCGTCGTCGAGGCGAAGAGCCGGTGACAGGTTGACTCTGGTCCTTGGTCCAGGAGCCAGGCCACCCGGCTGTCTGCCCAGGAGGCCCGAGAGCCTCCTCCGTCCCCAGCCCAGACCCCGTCCATCCCCTGCCCGGCCAGGCCCGCCTGCTGGGACCGGTGTCTGGTGGTCCCCGTGGGCCCAGCCGTAGGACAGATGGCGCCCCGTCCCCACACCCCACGTTACCTGGCTCTCCTCCGGGGCCCCTGGGCAGCTGGGCCGGGGACTGAGCCGGCTCGCGGGTGGCCGGGCCCTCGCCTGCCCCTGGCCAGCCGGCATCCAGGCTCCCACATGTGCAGGCTGCTTCCCCGGCTACCTAATGCGGGTGAGTCACATCTGGGACCCACAACTTCCTGCTCCGCGGCGGCGGCGGCCGTGGGGGCAGCGCCTCAGCTCAGCGCCCCAGGGGTGCGTGGGGGCCCCCTCCCTGCTGCAGCCGAGCCCTCCGCGGGAGTCGGGGGAGCTGTCAGGCCCGGCTCCCGGCTCCAATGACTTCATGGAAATTGGAAGCGTTAAGCTGGAACAATTTTCAAAAAGCGAAAATAACACACGCACCAAAAACCGCCATGAGGAGCCCCGAGAGTGCATTCGGAGGTGGGGAGCGGGGGGGCGGTGCAAATGGATCCTTAATGCGCAGTTAGAGGCCCGAGCAGCCTGGCACGCAGCTCGCCCTGGCCCCGCTGCTCACACGCCGGCCCCGGGCCTCAGTTTCCCCACCCACATCGTGGAGGGCCTCACCCGTCTCTGAGAATCCAAGGTCTCCAGCCCAGCCGGCTGCCTCTCCAATCCCAGCCGCCCCTCCACCCGCCGAGTGGGGCCAGGCCAGGGCCCATGCCTGGAGTCCCCGCTCCGAACTGCCAGAGCCCCAGAGAACCCCGGGCAGCCCTGGGCCTCGAGGCCAGGAATCAAACCTCACGCCACTTCTGCGTTGCCAGGCCTCAGTTTCCCCCCTGGGGTCCTGGGGGGGGCTCAGCGGTGAGGCAGCAGAGGAGGAGGGGCTGGGAAGCAGCCAGCAGAGACCTCCTGAGACAGGGAAGCACCCCCCGGTCCCCGGGGAGCCCTTCTGAGCACGTGCCTGGGGTGCTAGGGTCCTCGTCTACCTTTTATCCTCACAGGAAACCCTTCTGCTCGGTAACAAAGTGGGGAACGGAGCCCGGTGTGCCCAGCGGACACCTCCTGCCCTCCCCGGGCCCCCTTCCAGCTCTTTCCCCAGAGGAGACAGTGGTCAGACGCTTTGCTGCCGACTGCCTGCACCCCCCTCCCCCCCCTCGGCCTGTCCGCACCCCTAGCCCAGCCAGGCCTGATACCAACTGGGCACAGGCTAACTGGTTCTGTGATCAGCACGTGGACACGGCCCCTGAAGAGGGTCCTGCTCGTACCTCCCTCCAGAGAAGAGGAGACTGGGGGTCAGAGAGGCCACTCGCTCGCCTGAGCACCCAGCGCCGGGGTTCTAACTCAGGTCTGTCTGACTCTCAGCCACGCAGCCATGACCCTCCTGGGAGCGAGGCTGCCTCAGATCCCACTCCGCCCTCCTCAGCGGGGTCCCCTGGGCCGCTTGGTGCTCCCAGACCTTCCGGACCAACTTCCCCAAAGGAGGGGCGGCCTGAGGCTCTCCGAGCACCGGACGAGAAGACTCATTTGTGTCAATCACGGTGCCGGGGCACGAAGCCGGGGCCCAACCCTTCCCTGTCCCGCTCGGCAGCACCCGGCCTCCTCCCTGTGGGTGGGACCCCCCCCGGGGTGCTGGGGACAGACACGTGACTGGCACACGGCCCCTGAGATCCAAGCTTCCAGGTTGAGACGTGGCCCGATGGCGTGGCACAGAGATCTGGCGAGGCACCGTGAAGGCCCGACACAGCCCGGAGCTCAGGGGACAGACACCTCATCCCCAGAGGCGGGGACCCAAGATGGGGTGCCCCAGGCCGAGAAGGTGGCCCGGACACTCCCGGACTGGTGTGTGGGAGCCAGGACGGTAGAGAGCGCACGGTGGGCAGGAGGGACTAGAACTCCAGCAGGAACAAGGCAGAGAGGGTTGGCCAAGGGGCGCCACTGAGCAGGGGGCCAGCAGCCTGGCCCACTCAGCTACTCGGATGGGGAGCCCTCCCCGCTGGGAAGAGCCCCCACAGCACCCCAATGCGCTGTGAACGCGGGCAGCTTCCGGGAGGGGCGTGAGCAGGGAAATAAGCCTCTCTCCCATGTCACCTCATCCCTTCCTTGCCCTTGGGGAGAGCTGGGGCCTCATCACACCGCAGCGGAGGCTGGAGAGGGGACTGAGCCATCGGCTGTAACTCACCCCCAACCCAGCCCCTCGGCCCCGGGGGACGAAGAGGAGACTGGAGAGCTTTGGGGTGAGAACCCCATCGAGGGATCTGGGCCAAGGTACGTGACCTTGGCAGCTCGGGAGCCCACCGGTGAAGGGCGGGACGACGTCCTCCAGCCCCTTGTGAGGGCTACGTGAGCCGTGTGTGTAGGGCACATAGGAGGTGCTCAATGAAAGCCGGTGGGCAAGGGAGGCCAGACAGAGGTGTTCCCTCAGCTCCACCCCTAGTTCCTGCCTGTACCCCATGCTTCCCCTGGGCAAAGACCCTCCATGGCCCGGCGGGTGTGGCTCACGGTTGAGAGTCAACCTAGGACCCAGGAGGTCACAGTTCAACCTGGTCAGGGCACATGCCCAGGGTGTGGGCTCGATCGCCAGTGGGGGACGTGCAGGAGGCAGCCGATCCATGAGTCTCTCTCATCACCGATGTTTCTCTCTCTCCCTCCCTTCTCCTCTGAAATCAATAAAATATTTTTTAAAGAAGGCCCGCCCATCTTCACTGTGCCTCCTGAGCCCAGGCCTGGCCCCTCCTCCTGACCCCGCACGCCAGGTCCCTGGCCCCGCGACCCGGCCGCCTCCCTCTTCCTGCCTCTCTGCCACGCCGGCTGGAGAAAATGCCATTCGCCCTCCCGAGCAAGTGTAGATGCCACCTCTTCCAGGAAGCCCTCCCTTTGGGCCCCGGGCCTCTCCACAGAGGGAATTACTGTGACCCTCCTTCCGCTCGGTGACAGCTCCCTGTTCCTGGGGGAACCGCCGTCTGGTGTCCACTGAGAAATGGGGGTGTGACTCAGCTGTGCAGGGAGGCGCAATCCTGGAACTTCTGTTTCGACTACGTGGGGGAGCTCGCTCAGCCGTCAGGCCGGAGGACGGGGCTGGGGGCAGGCACCGTGGCAGTCGGCTCGGAGCGGCCTCCGGTGACCCTGGCCTCCTGCTGCTCACGCCCCTGCACAATCACACCATCTCACACACACACACACACACACAACAACGAAATAGGGCAGACGCACACCATGGGACTTCTGAGGTCACGCAGGACGCCGCGCCGCCCTCGCTACCTCCCGGATCAGCCAGTGGGGGAAGCCCGCCACCGCGCGGCCTCCCGCCAAAGCCAGCACCCACTTGCCCCCCACGGAAGCAGGTCCCCTGGCCCCGGTGCAGACTGGCTGCCTCATTCTCACCGTTGCCAGCTCAGAAGTGAATGGGGGGGTCCCCTCTCCCCAAGACAACCCCATGACATTTCTGCCAAATGGATCCGCACCCAGATTCTCCCAGTGAGAACGCAGCGGAAACACAGCCCACTCCGTGCGGCCAGCGGCCTGCGTCCCTGCGCTCAGCCGGGGGGGGGTGGGGGAGGGCGGAAGGGGGGGTGACCTCGCTGAGGCAGGCTCAGCCTGGGGGTCCCAGACCGATTTTTCACAGAGGGGGTGGGAGGTGATTCCCACACATCGCGTCACCTCAGGGATGTGCTGGGGTCCCTTCCTCCCGGGCTGGGCCCCTGGGAGGTGCTCAGGGCCACCCCTCTCTTTCTTCACCAGCAGGAAGCGGGGTGTCCAGAGCAGAGCAGCCCCTGGGGTCAGGCACAAGTTACAGCCTAGAACAGGGGCCTCCGACTCCTCATCGGGGGTGCTAAGGGGTGGAGGGGTGAGCCGCAAAGCCACTCCACCTACACGTGTGCTAAGTGATCGCGCCTCGGCCTACACCCCCGCGCCTGGCGCCGCTGCCCCTCCGGTGTACGAAGAAGTCTACGCGACGGCTGCTTGTCCCGGTCCCGGTGCCGGAGAGGAGAGATGAGAGCCTGACGGCGTGTTGGTACAGCCGGCCGGGGGGCAGGGGCCGGCTCCCAGGGCTCCCAGGGCCCCCCCCTCGGCCAAGCCTGGGCGACAGGGCTGTGGCCAGGGAAGGGCAGCCGGGGTCAGGCCGCGCTGAGTAACAGCAGAGGATCCTGAAGGAACAGATGTGAAAGCAACTGCTCTGCCAAGCCAAGGCCTTGTTTCCTTCGTAAAACTTGGCAGCTGGGCGACACCAGCGGACGCCTGTCCTTCCCCGCCCAGCCCAGCCCAGCCCAGCCCAGCCGACGGGAGACGGGAGCGGGGAGGAGCGGGAGGAAGGCCGCCCGCCCTGCGGATCCTGGGAGGGGCGCGGCCCTGCCCTGCGAACAGCAGCCAAGCGGGGAGCCCTCTCTCTTTCCTTCAACATCACAGGTGTGTGTGTGTGTGTGTGTGTGTGTGTGTGTGTGTGTGTACGCAAAAAAAATAAATAAATAAAATAAAATCTGGAAGCCGGGCCAGTGTGGTTCAGTGGTTGAGTGTCGACCCAGGAACCAAGGTCACGGGTTCGATTCCTGGTCCGGGCACATGCCCGGGTTATGGACTGGATCCCCAGTAGGGGCGGCCTCTCGATGAGTCTCTCGTCATGGATGTTTCTATCTTTCTCTCCCTCTCCCTTCCTTGCTCTGGAATCAATAAAAACGTGTTTTTTTAAAAACACAAAGAGGGAGGTGTTGGACCCTGAAGGGGCAGTTGGGAGCTAAGAACAGTATTTCAGGAACAACGTCAGCAGGCTGGCGGGAGCCGGCGACCGCGGCGGCTGAGCGAGAGGGTGGGGGTCACGCTCTCTGTCTCCCTGCGTGTGTCCCCTTTCCCCACGAAGCGCCGAAGCCTGGTCGCCGTGAGAGCTCGGCATCCGTCGTCTCATCTGAGACGCCCGCCCGCCCGCCCGCCCGCCTGTACGGGTCCTCTCAGCCCCTCCCTCCGGGTGAGGACTGTGCGGCCCTGCAGGGGAGGCGACGCCCCAGTCTCAGAGCTGGTAACACCGCCACAGGGTCAACCCGCTCCCCAAAGGAACGGGGGGGGGGACGGGGAGGGCAGCTTCCATGCCCCCTCCTCACCTGAACACCCATCATGCTTGGCAGAGACAACCTCAGGCCCTGCCATCACCTCCAGCATGGAGCAGAGGCCTCCTTCCCCTCCTCGCCCTCCTCCCTCTCCTCCTCCTCCTCCTCCTCCTCCCCTCTCCTCCCCCCTCCTCCCACCACCCACACAGGAGCTTAAAGGCTCCTAGCACCAGCCCCCTCTCCTGGAGCCTCTGTCTCATCTCATCCTCTGACCGCAAAGCAGTTCACCGAAGGGGGCGGGGAGTGGGCGCGCTTGGCGCCTGGGACCTCCACGCCCCCAGACGCAGCCTGACCACAAACCCGCGTCCAGTCTGTGGGCCCAGGAAGTGGAGAGATGGGCCCGTCTTCACTGACCCTTCGGAAGGACCCCCGACGTAGGCACAGACCTTGCTGCCGGCGCCCAGCGCAGTGCCCCGTGGGCACAAACACAGAAACAGCCGACAGGACCGGCACAGGGGCCGCGACCCCGCCAGGCTCCCAGGCGCCACAGCCCCCGCGGCTCCACTCACAAGGCACGGCCAGCTTCCTCCAACGGCAGCCAGGAGCACGGATGCTCAAGACGCTCTCTTCGTGTTTTTAAAAAGCCAGCTGGAAAGACGTGCCCGCTGTGGTAATGGGCTGCTTCGAGGAGGAGGGTTCTGGGGTCCCCCCCCGGACCGCTTAGGTTTTCTGGCTTTTCAATGCGAAATGGGAACCACTTCTGTAACAGAGCGAGAGGCATTGAGAGAGAAGCAACGAGCCGCCTCTCCTCCTCCCCAGGAATGTAGCCCAGAGCCACGGCCCAGGAGGCAGGGGCCGCCTGGCTGTGGGACCCCTGGGATCACACTGCCTCTCGGAGCCTCAGTTTCCCTCTGGCAGACACCAAGCTCGCCACGCGGCGCTGCTTCCCAGCATCCTCGCTGCTGGGCGGGCGCTAGCAGGCAGAGCCACCAGGTCAGGTGAGGAGGCCTGGCCAGCCTTGCCCCGCCCCCATCGCCTTTGTCCCCCTGGGCACCGACTGACCCTGCACCCAGGCTGGTGCGGAACTAGAGGCCAAGCACCCTACCCTCCGCGCAGCCACATGCAAAGCGGCCCTGCTCAAGGCTGCCAGCCCACGCCCTCCCAGCCTCCCACCCATGCCCTCCCCCACCCTCTAGCAAGGAGGTGTCCCCATTTTACAGAGGAAGGACCAGAGGCTGGGAGAGAGGGGAGGAGCCCACCCACCCACATACACCAAGCCAAGGCAGAGGTTGGGCCTGGGCCCCTCTGTGGGTCCCTCCTCCCCGAGCCCTCAGCACACCCCCCAGCACTCCTGCCTAAGAGCCAGGTGCCCCGCCCGCTTAGGGCTGCGGGCGGGGTCGAGGGAGGACTGGCTGCACCCTTCCTGAGAAAAGGCCCCAGATAAACAGTTACCACGCCAGTTAATACCGACACCTACCCTGACCTACAGTCCCCACCCAGTCCATCCGCCGCCCCGGTGACGTCCTTCACACAACGTCCTTCAGCCCGAGTCCCATGCGGCCGCCGGGGGGCGGGTCTCTTTGGCCTCCTCGGATCTGGACCTGTTCCTTGGCCTTTGACATAAGCATCCTCGGTGTCTCCATTTCATACGTGAGAAACGGAAGCTCAGAGAGGTTGACGCACTGGCCCGAAGTCACACAGCCAGGGAGCGCCCGGGGGGTTCCCTCCAGAGCCCGAGTTCCAGTCCTCCAGACAGGAGGCCTCGCGAATAATCGCCCCTGTTGATGACGGCAGACAGCGCTCCCCCTGCGAACAGCTGGCCGGCAGGCGCTCATTAACCGAGGGAGTGCCACCCTCCCGCACACACCAGCTGGGCGGCGAGCTCCTGCACAGCCCCACGCCCACCTCCACCCCCACCCGGGCCCCCACCAGCCCCTCTATACAGCTGGGGACAGCATCTCCGGCCTTTCTCTGTCCCCCTCTTAAAGTGACCATCCAGGCCCAAGTGCCCATGTCCGAAAGCAGAGAAAAGGCACCTGCCCCAGAGCCACATCCCTGACCACAGACCCCCGCGCTGAAGGGGACCCCAAGGTCAGCTGCCCCAAGGGGCTGAGCGTCGTGAGGCCCACTGCACACACACACACACACACACGCACACGCACACACGCACACGCCGCCAGCAGAGGGAAGGGTTTACAGAAAGAAGGCACAGCAAGGGCTGGAGGGGGCGGGGAGGGAGTGCTCACCCCGGGGACACAAAGGACTCAGGACTCGGGGGTCACACAGCAGTACTGCAGAGAGGAGGAGAAGCCTATCCGCTGATCCCCAAACTCCACAGCGAGGGGGTCATCCACTCCTCTCGGGACCCGGGCGAGGCACGCCAGCTTGGGAAACCACTCTCTTTGTGGTTCCCAAATGGGGGTGCATCAGAGCCTGGAGGCTCCCGCCATCACCCCCAGCCTGGTCCCCTCTGGAGAGGGGCCGCCATGACCCTGGCCCCCGTCAGCTAGCTCTCCGACAGCGGCCTCACGGCCAGAGGCCAGCAGGCGCACAGGCGCACAGGGAGAGAAGGGAGCCGAAGCTCCTGGGCCCGAGGTCCAGACCGCCTGCTCGGGTTTGGGGCTAATTGGTACCGAAATGCCTCAGAACCCTGGGGCCTCCCCCCTGGGCCACGCTATTAAAATGAGAAGTTTGCACAGCCTCCTGACCCCCGGGCAAACCCAGTGCCAAGTTTCAAACCAGCAGAACTGCTCTTGAAACTTCTCCAGAACCAACAAAAGAGGAATAAAGTTTTGCTTTGCTTCCCCATCGCAGACAATTTTGAAAATACAGAAAGTGTAAACAAAGGAGAGATCTAGCAACAAACTCCACAAAGATATTTCCATCAAGACTCCTGCACCCGCTGGCCTGCGGGGCGGGGGGTGGGGGGGAGTGGGGGGGGTGGCTCTTGCTACAGGTGTCTGGGGGCAAAGTGCAGCTGCTTTGTCTCTCCCATTGGCCAGTGGGCTGAGTCCCGCCTCCGCCCAGGCCCCGGCCGGCCTGCCACTCAGGCTCCCTTGCTGGAGTCAACATAAGCCACTGTCACCCATCAGCCATCCCTTTGTGCCCAACTTCACAGGAAGGGGGCCTGAGAGGTGGGGTCAGCCTCAAAGCCCAGAGCACCCCAGGTTGGGGCAGGACGAGGAGGGGGGACGTGGGCAGGGAGGTGGGCTGGCAGTGTGTTTTGCTCTTGCAGGATTTAATGGGCCCATGTGAGACTCTGCCTGCCAAGGTGGGGTCAGCGCCCAATGGGTACTCAAACGAACCCCCCCCAGAACCCCGGGAGGCTGGACCCTGGTTCCAGCTCCAGGACTGACCTTTGACGACTTCAGCTTTCCCACCTGTAAGTGGGGCTCATCACTCCGACCCTGACTCACAGGAACCCCACCATTCAAGGGGCGTCATGCCATGGCTGTGTAAGCCACCTGCCTCATACACTGGAGGGCTCCCCCTGCCCCCCTCCCCCTAAGAGGCCAAGAGCACCCACTCTCAAAGCCGGAGGATCTGAGGAGAGAGGACCCCATGTCCAGGCTATGTCACCACCCCCGCCCATTTCCTTCATGCAAAAGGTTAGATTTGGGGTCCCCCCAGTGAGGAGCCAAGTCAGGGGCCAGAGCCTGCCCTCTGTCCCATCTGCACCCCCTCCCCCTAACTGGCTGGGTGGATTGCTTTCAACCCCAAGCCCAGGCTTGTCCTCCCTCCGGAGGCTCCTCCTAGGGGCTGTGTTCACTTTAAACAGACCACAGCGGACCCTTAAGCAAGGGGGAGGGTGTTAGGGCACCACCCCCACACCTTTGACTCCCCCGAAACTTAAGGACAGTTCTCTCTGACATCCAGGGGAGGTTGGTTCCCGCCCCACCCCACCCCCCACCAAATCCCAGGATGCTCAGTCCCTCCTGTAAAGTGGCCTTGAAGGATGTGGGCAGTCAGAACAAAGCAGGCGGGCGCCTCGGCACCGGGGATTCCCAGCCACAGGGGCCGGAATGACGGGCCCATCTGCGGCGGGTGGAACACAGGGGTGCAAAACCTGGGGAGACCCTGGACTGGACGTAAGCTATATACCGACACTGTCAGCTCCCTTGTCCATGTCGGGGACACTGACCCCCCCTGCCACCATAAGCCAAGGGCTTTCCCACAGAAGGGAGGCGGTGCCCGGCCTGGGGGCAGCGCTGTGTCCCGCTACCTGGTCTGTCCTGGAGTGGGGACAGTGGCATTGGGCCCCTATTCCTGCCAGCTGGGAGCCCTATCTGGGCACATTTTCCCTCCCCGCCCCCTGCCCCCCCCCCCCCCCGCAAGGGCCCTGAGTGGGGGGCCGAGGGTGGAGGGAGGGGGCATGGGGAGACGATCCCCAGACCCCAGCCAGTCAGAGGAGTGGAGCGGAGGGGGGTTGGGGCTGGGGTCCCAGTGGGCCGGCATCCTCCCCCGCCGCCCCCCATCTCAGGCCTGGGAAGGCAGCCGAGGGAGGGGTCGGCTCAGCCCTCCACCCAGAGGAGCCTGCAGGCACCCCGCACCCCCGCAGGCACCCCTATGGCGCAGGCCTGAGGGCCGGCGGGCGCATCCCGGCCCCTCCCCCACCCGCTCCGGGCGCGCGCCCCAGCGCCGGGGGGCACCTCCTCGCGGGTCCCCGCCGCGCTCACCTGCCCCCGCTCACCTGCCCGCGCTCCTGCCCCGCGGCGCCCGAGTCCCTGCCGCCCGAGCGTCAGTGCGCCCCGGCCGCGGGCGGGATCCGGCCGAGCGGGCTGGGACGGCGGCGTGGCCGCAGGCGCCCCCCGCTGGCGGTCGGGGTCCCGCCCGGCCCAGCCCAGCCCCGGGCGCAGGCGGCGAAGGGGGGCGCCCCGCACGCTCCGGCCCCCATTCCGCCCCGCCTGCCGCCGCCCCGCTGATTCTCCCAGAAATGAAGCGCCCGCCCCGGTCAGCGTGGAAGGGGGCCCCGGGCACCCTGGAACCCAAGCAGGAAATAAACCCTTTCAAACCTGTTCTCAAAGGCACGCACGTGTCTGGACGCGCCAGGCGCCGCGCCGCCCCACAGGGAAACACTTTCTAGCAAACTCCTCTAGCTGCTTCAGCTCCAGATCCGCCCCGTACCCCAGGAACGCCCCACTTCTGGAAGGATCCATCATCGGCGGACTAATGCCCTGCCGCTTGAGATGAGGAAGCTCGGGTGGAAACCTGCGGCCTCACTCAGGCCTGGAACTCCGGTGGGGTCCAGAGGTGGGATCTAAGCCCCCTCCCCGCCCCCTGCACCCAGTAGGTCCACTTGTATCCACCTGCCTGTGCTGGCACAGGAAGCCAAAGCCCACCTAGGAAAGGAGGGGCCTTCGCGCTGGCCGGTTTGGCTCAGTGGATAGAGCCTGCGGACCGAAGGGTCCTGGGTTCGATTCCTGATCAGGGCACATGCCTGTGTTGCTGGCTGGATCCCCAGTAGGGGGCGTGCAGGAGGCAAGTGAACAATGATTCTCATCATCGATGTTTCTATCCCTCTCTCTCCCTTTCTCTCTGAAATCAATAAAAAACATATATTAAAAGAAAAAGAAAGTCCTGCCGGTGTGGCTCGGGGCTGCTGGTCGATTCCCAGTCAGGGCACACACCTGGGTGGCAGGTTGCCGAGCGTCTGCACAGGTCAGCTGACGGATATTTCTCTCCCCAAGCATGTCCAAATACAACAATAAATAAATGGAAAAAAAAAAAAGTAGGTGTTACAACCTCGTCATGACCCCACTCACTGCTTCCCACGAGCCGGGTGGGCCCAGAGTTGGAAGCAAAAAAAAATCTGTCCTGTTTGCGCGGCACCCAGGACGGTGAGCCAGAGCCGGTCCTCGGAGTCACCGCTGGGAGGGACCCAGGCGAGGCCTGAGGGATCTGCAGGACCAGGGGCGGGGAGGTCCCAGGCCTGCGGAGGGTCCCCCTCCCGCTGTCCAGAGCGCCCTGACTCCCAGTGAAAACCCGGTGCCCACTCCGCTGAGAGGGATCGGGGCGCAGCCTGAAGCCCATTTCTCAGGCCCCACCTCAGAGGCCCAGCCGGAGCTCCACGGGAAGATTCTGGGAAATCTGCAGTTTAACAGGCGCCAGCTGACCCTATGACCGCAGGTTAATAAAACCCTGGCCCACTGGGAACCCCGGTCCACTGGGAAGCCCGCGGTGGAACCCGGAGCCAGGTACCCCAGCTTACCTTGGAACAACCCCGCAGGGAACCAGCTGAGGAACTGGGGTGGGACGCTGGCAGGTGAAGATCCGCTTTCCCCTCCAGACGGCGGGAGACGGCGTCCCACAGCCTCTGGACAGGGGGCAAGGGGGCCCTCTGGGCTGGAGCTGAGACGTGGTCCCACAGCCTCTGACAGGGGGCACGGGGCCCTCTGGGCTGGAGCTGAGACGGGGTCCCACAGCCTCTGACAGGGGGCACGGGGCCCTCTGGGCTGGAGCTGAGACGGGGTCCCACAGCCTCTGACAGGGGGCTCGGGGCCCTCTGGGCTGGAACCGTGCCACTCTCCGGGCAAGGTCACTGCTGCATCCTGAGGGCTCACGGCGGAAGGTGTGAGCCACCGGGACGCCCCGTCCCAGAACTGGGCGCGATGGTCGGCACACCTGCTGCTCATCGGAGCCACAGCCCACGCCTGCACGAGGCCCCGCCCTCCCCGCCTCAGAGCCCACCTGAAGCTTCGTGGGGAGGCTTGTGTCCTGCGGCCAAGGTGGACCCTGGAGAGGGAGGGGCCCCTCCAAGCTGAGTCCAGGAGCCCTCCGCCCTCTGCAGGGAGCGATGCTATGGCTTCCACCCACGTGTCACCTTGACCCAGAGCTCTGACCAGCTCTCCCAACAGCAGACGGGAAACAGCAGGAGGGAGGGCGTCCAACACGCCTCCGCTCACCCGCAACTGCCAGGGCAGCCCCACCTGTGGGGGCACCTCAGGGGCGCGGCCTCGTGGCAGGCTCTGTCCTCAGTGACTGCGCGACGGGGCCAGTGTCGGAATCGCCCAGAGGCCTCATGGAAAAAAAAAAAAGCGCACAACACACACACACCCCGCGGCCCCACCCTGATTCTGGTTGAGCAGGTCTGGCATGGCTCCCGAGAATTCTACCTTGTCCGGAGCTCCCAGCTGGCACCGATGCCGCCGGTCTCGGGTGAGATTCTGCTTTCCAAAAAGGGTTGGCGTCCCATTCCCAGGGGTCCTGACCCCGCGCAGGCCCGTGAGTACTCGGGTATGCGTTACCCAACACCCAGGTGAGCCGGGCCGGCGTGGCTCAGAGGCTGAGCGCGAACTATGGACCAGGAGGTCAGGGTTCCATTCCCGGTCAAGGGCACAGGCCCCGGTTGTGGGGTTCATCCCCAGTCGGGGGCGTGCAGGAGGCAGCCGATGGGTGATTCTCTCCCATTAATGCTTCTCTCTCTCTCTCTCCCTTCCTCTCTGACATCAATTTTTTAAAAAATCCCAGGTGAGCTCTGTTAGCGACCCGATGGGCCTTCCCGGGAGAAAGGAGTGGCTGCCCCAGGTGGTGCTGGGTGAACGGCCGCCTTTGGAGGAAAAGCTTTTAGAGACCAGCTCCCACCAGACTAACACCACCGCCACCAGCCAGCCGATGAAAGACCTAGTGTTGGAAGAGAAAACGTACACAGGAAGATGTAGCCAGGCGTCCTCAAACGACGGCCCGCGGGCCACATGCGGCCCGCCGAGGACATTTGTCCGGCCCGCCGGGTGCCGCTGCCTGTCCTGCTTAGCAGCCAACGCGTCCCGGGCCCGCAGTGCGCATAGGAATTTGTTCATAGTTTTTTTTTTAAACTATAGTCCGGCCCTCCAACGGTCTGAGGGACAGTGAACTGGCCCCCTGTTTAAAAAGTTGGAGGACCCCTGATGTAGCCACTCTGTGAGAAGGCAGCAGAGGAGATCCAACCCACATTGAAGGGCTGTCCTTAAACGCAGACTGTCCCTCTCCAGGCGGGGGGAAGGGGCGTCTCCAACGGCCCACCTCCAGCGTGTCTGTCACTCTCTCTCTTTTTTTTTTAATATATTTTATTAATTTTTTACAGAGAGGAAGAGAGAGGAGAGGGATAGAGAGTTAGAAACATCGATGAGATAGAAACATCGATCAGCTGCCTCCTGCACACCTCCTACAGGGGATGTGCCCGCAACCAAGGTACGTGCCCTTGACCGGAATCGAACCCGGGACCTTTCAGTCCGCTGGCCGATGCTCCATCCACTGAGCCAAACCGGTTTCGGCTGTCACTCTCTTTTTTTTAAAAATATATTTGTACTGATTTCCAAGAGGAAGGGAGAGGGAGAAAGAGAGAAATATCCATGATGACAGAGAATCATGGATCGGCTGCCTCCTGCACGCCCCCTATGGGGGATGGAGCCCGCAACCCGGGCCTGTGCCCTTGACTGGAATTGAACCCGGGACCCTTCCGTCCGCAGGCCGACGGTCTATCCACTGAGCCACACCAGCCAGGGGAGGTTTGTCGTTTTCATTACCCACTGTGGTGACAGCCCCCAGAGAACATGGGCCTCATTCGCCCTCCCAGGGGCCGCGCCCACCACGAGGGCCAGCGCCCGCTACCAGAGAGCGGTCAGCATTTGCTGCCTGCATGCCACGCGGCGCTCACATCCGACACCCTTCTCCCGGCAACCCCATCGGACGCGAGAGCACTGGCCAGAAGAGATGTGGATTGAACCCGTCATCCACTCTTGCTGCCTCCTCACACAGACCACTGTTAAAAAGAACAGTTACGCCCTGGCTGGTGTGGCTCAGTGGATAGAGCGTCTGCCTGCGGACCGAAGGGTCCCGGGTTCGATTCCGGTCAAGGGCACATGCCCGGGTTGTGGGCTCCATCCCCCGTAGGAGGCATGCAGGAGGCAGCCGATCCATGATTCTCTCTCATCATGGGTGTTTCTCTCTCTCTCTCTCTCTCCCTCCCCCTTCCTCTCAGAAATCAATACAAATATAAAAAAGAAACGT
This sequence comes from Plecotus auritus, assembly GCF_963455305.1. Taxonomy (NCBI): domain Eukaryota; kingdom Metazoa; phylum Chordata; class Mammalia; order Chiroptera; family Vespertilionidae; genus Plecotus; species Plecotus auritus. Next base: position 59,167,108 of record NC_137785.1, read on the forward strand.
CAGGATAGCTCCTGGGCAGCTCAAACACAGGAGTTCAGGGGGTGGGCAGTGAGTACGGCTTCTAGCAACGACAGACAGTTTCTTTTTCAGTAACTCGGGTTGGACGATAGGAGCCACCACATGGCGATACTGTGTAACATCCGCAGTCGAGGCGAGCTGGGCCGGGCCGGGCAGTCACCACGGGGCATCTGACGTGTTCGCTCCGCAAAGCTACGCGCAAGCGAAAGTGTGGGCCACAGAATGCGTGGTGGGGAGCGCAGAATCCGACGTGGGACACCTCCGTGTAAAAGCAAAGACCCCCCAAAAATATCTATGTGCAGATGTGTTTATGTTTGTCAACGCATTTTGTTATTGATTTAAGAGAGAGAGAGAGATTTGTTCCACATATTTACGCATTCATTGGTTGGTTCTTGTGTGTGCCCTGACTGGGACTTGAACCCACAACCGTGGTGTATCGGAATGACACTCTAACCAACTGAGCTATCCAGGGCTATAAATGCAGTTTTTAAAATCTGGGGTACATCCCAAATCATCATAGCGGCCGGCTTCCGGGAGCTCAGGGGGACGAGGGGCCAGGCAGCAGACCCCTGGCCCAGGGGCCCCCAGGTTACCTGCATTCCCGTGGAACTCGCTCTGTTGCTGAGAAATGAAGGCCATCCATTCCGGGGAGGTGGATCCTTCACGCTCTAACTTCCCACTTGAGAGACTTATTTCACAGGATTCTACTTCCTGCTTGTTTGCTTAGAGACCGTTGCCAGTGAACGTGTAAGAAGCGAGAAAGGGGCCATATAGGATACTTTCAGCAATAAAGATTTTAAAAATAATAATGAATGTGGAAGAAGCGAGCGGGCTGGAGCAGGCGGTTGTCTACAGACTCCTGTTCACGCTAAACCAGCCCGGGACTCCGTGCACGACCCCACTTGGGTGGTCCAGGCGGCTCCGTGGGGCCAGCCACGGCCGCCAACTCCACTCTGAGAAATGGCTCGGCTGCACATGGCTACGGATCCTGCTTCCTCCGCTCTTGGGAGAAGCAAAAACTCTTTTTTTAAAAAAATGTATTTTATTGATTTTTTACAGAGAGGAAGGGAGAGGGATAGACAGTTAGAAACATCAATGAGAGAGAAACATCGATCAGCTGCCTCCTGCACGCCCCCTACTGGGGATGTGCCTGCAACCAAGGTACATGCCCTTGACCGGAATCGAACCTGGGACCTTTCAGTCCGCAGGTCGACGCTCTATCCACTGAGCCAAACCGGTCAGGGCAGCAAAAACTCTTATGACTCCAACGGGCCGTGGGGTGAAGCATCCGTCACTCAGGGTCCCTTGCATTAAAGCAAAGGATAAGGCCCGGTGGGCATGTGCGCATGGGAGTCCGCTGCCAGCCTGGCGGTGGACCGGGGCGAGGCCAATGCCTGCCTTTGCCCAGGCCCTGGCCGGGCCGGAGGGAAACCAGCCCCTGAAGGCATCCCCACTGCCCTCCCGGCCGCACGAGGATGAACACCGCGGGAGTGCCCTCGCCGTAGGGGAAAAGCCCTCCTTGTCTACACGGGGCTGTCTTTGGAAGGACGAGCTACACTGAGGCAAAGCAGCCATCCAGGGGTCACAGAAAGGCTCAGACCAGCGGTTCCGAAGATGAAGGAGAGCAAACGCCTTTATTGAAGTGCGGGTGATGAGGCGTGAGCCCAGGGTGAGCACTGGGGGGACCGCGGTGCGTAGAAATGCGATTTATAAAATTTTCAAGGCAAACAATGGGCATCTTCGAAGACATCGTCGTCAGCTTAAAAAAAAACACACACACACAAAAAAAACTTCCGGGATGCGATCCGGTGCCCGGGGTGACGGGCCCTCAGGAAATGTCGAGATTTCACGAATCATTTGTATCAAATCTCTCTGCTTTTCTGGAAGCTCCTAGCGCCTCGGCAGCGGCAACTAGACAAGACTGGGAAGCTCTTGAGATGGTTCAGACCTCCAGCACCTCCCAGGAGTCCGCGCTTCTTAGCACAGAAGGCAGCGCTGATCGGAGGAAATAAACAAGAAGGTTATTACACACAAACACGGACTCGCCACCCTTCCAACGTCACGCAGCTATGTACACGGTCCACTACAGAAGCCTAGCTCGCGGCTCCCGTCCAGAACTCCCCTGGCCGCCGCCTCCCGATGAGTGGGTGCTCTTGGCAGTGAGAACGGACGCCTGTGACGAGCCTTTGGGATCTTTTGGGGCCACAGGACTTGCAAAAGGCTGATGTTAAAGGGGACCCCTGGGCCCTCTCTGTGGGAATCAGAGAGGGGGGGGGGGGGTCTTAAATGTCGGAGCGTCAGTGGAGGGGCGAAGAGACGCAGCAGGCTAGCATACCCAGAGGCGTAATGAGGAGACTTGGGAAAGCGCGCGTGTGCGTGCGTGGCACGGAACCCAGCCTGGACGGGAGGGCAGTTTGCACTCAGGGAGTGCGGCCGACCACGGGGATCTCTCTCATCTCAGAGGTGCCGCCGCCTCATCCACGGGAGACAGGACCGAACAGCCTTCCCCACGCCACGCGCTTCGGAGGTGGCTTCCCCAGCCTCCCCCTCCCCCCCCCCCCCCACCGTCCGGGTAACGGCCAGTTTTGCTTCACAGCCGCTCTTTACAACAGCACCTTTAAGATAAACCAAGACTCCAGCCCAGCCGGCGTGGCTCGGTGGTTGAGCGTCGACCTATGCACCAGGAGGTCAGGGTTCAATTCCTGGGGATGGCACGTGCCTGGGTCATGGGCTCGATCCCCGGTGTGGGGCGTGCAGGAGGCAGCCGATCCACGATTCTCTCTCATCGCTGATGTATCTCTCTCTCCCTCTCCCTTCCTCTCTGAAATCGATAAAAATATATATTAAAAAGAAAAAGGATAAACCAACACTCCTAATGAATTCACCGGACTGCCTGGCGGAGACCTCGCTGGCATCTGGCTGCTGCGGGAGAGGGAGCCACGGCCACAGGGAACCCACGGACTTAAGTTAAACGTAAGTGGACGTGCAAATACCCAGCAACACGCGCCGATCGCGCAGGTGGAGGCCACCTGACTCCCTTGCTGCCTAGCACCTGCTCCTACGACATCCGGCATTCCTCCCAGTCCACCCAGGAGGCACCTCCCGTCCGTGACCCCCCCAGGGGTGCACTGTCTCCCTCCCTCTGGGCACCCTCTCTCTGAAGTGCCGTCTCCCTCCTCTGGTGGGCGATGGGCCAGGCTCAGCCTGACAGCGCACAGACTTAAGTCGAAAAGGCAGCGGCCGAGCGCTTCAGAGAGACAAGTGCCGGGAAAGAGCAAGCCGAGCGCGAGCAGCTTATCAGCTCAGAACCGCCCGAGTCAATGTTTGGCTCCGGAGAGCAAACAGGTCCGTTTCCAGGCAGTTCTCCTGGTTAATAGTTCTGTCAACACCCAATTCATGGAGCTCATTATCTCTGATGAAAAGAAGGGGCCTCAGGTGCAAAGTCAACACGCCTCATGGGGACACGCCTCATGAGGACACGCCTCACAAGGACACGGCCCACGAGGACACGGTCCACGAGGACACGCCTCACAAGGACACGGCCCACGAGGACACGGTCCATGAGGACACGCCTCACAAGAACACGGCCCACGAGGACACGGCCCACGGGGACACAGCCCACAAGGACACGCCTCACGGGGACACGGCCCATGGGGACACGGCTCACGGGGGACACAGCCCATAGGGACACGCCTCACGGGGACACGGCCCACGAAGACACAGCTCACGAGGACACGGCCAAGTTTCCGCACCACGTGAGTGCCTAAACGTGAACACGGATTCTGCCCACAATATCCTGACAGAATGGCAGTGCCTTTGCCTTGAGGTGTCGAGGCTGGGAAGGCGCCCCCGGGCACACTCAGACCCGTCGGTGTCCACTGAACGCAGCTCCGTTCTCTAAGCATCTCACCATGACCACGTCAGAGGGCAAGGGAGGAAGAGTAGCTATGACACGTAACGTTCCTCCTCCGTTCAGGGTAATAGGGCCATTTAGCAGATGCTTTGCTCACAAGACGCCTCTGGGAAGGCTGCTTCCGGCCCACGCACAGTTCAATGGGCGGGAGCGAGCGAGAGCTGGCGGGAGGATAGACTCTCCCCACCCGTCACCGTAGCCTGTCGGTGTCGGTCCCGGCTACATCGGCAACGCCGTTTTTATACTTCAGCCTGGACTTTCTGAAAAGTTAACTGAGAGGCAATCCATTTCCCACCAACATTCCTGATGAGTGACTGACACGCTAAGAAATCAGCAGCGTGTTAGGACGGAAGGAACGGATAAAACTCTAGATTACTATCAAAATCGAGATGTCGTCATCATCATTGATAAAATATTAGCAAAGCTCTGGGGATTTTTACAGAGTGGTCTTGATAGCCACACCCCGTCACGGGGGAGGTCATGGCCGTGAGCACATCACAGCCATACGGGGTCCTGCCCGGCCAGAGTGGCTCAGCAGCTGAGCGTCAACCCATGAACCAGGTTACCAGTTTGACTCCCGGCCAGGGCACATGCCCAGGTTGTGGGCTCCGTCCCGTGTGGGGCGTGCAGGAGGCAGCCCACCAGTGACTCTCTCTCATCATTGATGTTTCTATCTCGCTCTCCCTCTCCCTTCCTCTCTGAAATCAATAAAAAATATATGTTAATATCGGGTCCTGCGCTCACAGCAGTCATACTCTCCCGACCTGCCCACAGTCCGGAAACCCCAAACCCTAGTCCACCGGGCACGGCAAACGGCTCACACTCAGCATGGCATAGGGGAGGGGACGGGAAGCACACACATGGGGATCTGAGGCGCTAAGGGGTGACTGTTACCGCCCATGCCCTGTCTGCCAAGCCCCTACCCAGGAATTCCTGAGCCCAAGCACAGAGCCTCAGTGTTCATGGAGGACCCAGATGCAGGGAACGGTGAGACACACTTGCGACGGGACGGACGGACAGTGGGATCCTTAATCCTGAGGGCCGGATGGCGGCGACGTGTGAAGCCAGCCGGTCCCTGGTCCAAGCGAGAGATTGAAGCCACGGGCAGCCTCTCTGAGCGGGACACACGCTGAAACCAGCACCTTCACGGACAGGACACCTCCAGCCTGGAGGGAAAGCACCCGACTTTCTCATCAACACAGAGCCGCTGGGGTTTGGGCCGACGCCTCTCTGACCCACCGGCACCTCCGACAACCGGTACTTAAATGTTTCCGATGACCTTTTAAGGAGCATCGACATGGACTGGGCGCGCGCGCACACACACACACACACACACACACACACACACACACACACACACACACGACCACCAATGGAACGTCCCCATGGGGCGGGGGGGAGGGGCGCGCGTTGGTAACCCGTGTTCCACAAGAGCCGGCAAAGGAAGGTCGTGGCTCGTGGACGCGGGCGGGCCATCTCCTTCAGGGACACGCATGTGATGGGTCTGCCGAGCCCTTAGACTCAGCCGTGGTTCTCCACCTTCCTGATGCCGCGACCCTGGAATACAGCGCCTCGTGTGGTGGTGACCCCAACCGTAACATTATTTTCGTTGCTACGTCATAACTGTCATTTTGCTACTGTTATGAATCGTCATGTAAATATCTGTTTTCCGATGGTCTTAGGCGACCCTGCTAGCGGTTCTCAACCTGTGTGTCGTGGAAAACACAGATATTTCCATGATGATTCGTAACAGTAGCAAAATGACAGTTACAAAGTAGCAACGAAAATAATGTTACGGTTGGGGGTCACCACCACACGAGGAGCTGCATTACAGGGTCGCGGCATCAGAAAGGTTGAGAACCACTGCTTTAGAGGATAAAGACTCGGAGGAGGGGGTGAGGCAGGAGTGGCGCGCACGGATGGGAGGGGACAGAACAAACGAGCAGGCGAAGAGCAAGTTCAAAGTATTTTACTTCGGATTGGAAAAGGAACAGCTCCGACACTGTTCGCTGCAAGATACCCAGTATTCACGAGTACAGTGCTGGTCGTGAGAGGAGATGCACACGCCCCAAGCTCTCCTCCGCCATGCTGTTCCTTCTCTTAGAAAGATACTGTTTACCAAAAGGAAACGGCAGCAGTACAGGAAAAACCAATTTCCCAGTAAGTGTACGAAAACCTAAGATTCCCAATGGAATCAAGATGATCTTCCCGCCATCACCGCCTGCAGCACAATCACATGCTTGTGGGACACGGCTCTCCGCGCCCCAAGAGGACGCTCGCTTTCGACGACGGCGAGGGCGATGCTCAGAGAGACCAGTGCGGGCCGACGGCACACGGGGCTCCGCCGGCACCGAGAGTCCGCAGTGGGCAGCTAACACTGAATCCCGTTTCATTGTATAAATAATTGTTCCCTTAGCAGTAAACAGACGTCGACGCGTTCGCCACGGTCCTAGGAAATAAATACTGTGGTTATGCACACAACATGTTAGGACAAAACTAGTTCCGGAGAACAAAAGGAAGCTCGACACCCTTGATAAAAAAAAAAAACCCTGATCAGAATCAAATGGGCACCTTCGGATTTAAAACATCGTCAATGGAACCGCGCGTCGGAAATCGTCCATGTTCACACGGGGGGGTGACTCTCCAGTTCTGGAACACGTCTTTCGGGTGTGAACGAAAATAACGAACACATTGGAAGTCGTTGATTTCAGGGGTGACATCCGTTCTGGTCTTACTTCCGCGTTATTTTCTTTATAAAAAGTTACACTAAGTGTCCATTCGTGGTCTGATTGGTCTTCAGTATTTCATAAGTGTAGATATAAAAGAAATTCCTAAAAACCGACAGTACTTCGTACGCGTGTATATATGTATAGATAAAAAGAACCTCATCTCGGAAACGGCTGTCATGGACAGAGCCACACACAACACTGATGCTAGACATGAGCGCTTGCACCTACGGACAGCAATTTCAGAAATGATTCACTTACATTCATTAGATCACAGTAAATATTCCCAAACTCAACATGTGACAAGTGACAGAATATACATCTTGTTTGCACTCAAGGCTGACCACAACCGAAATTTACAGTATGATTGAAACAAGCCCATGTTTAAAAACGCTTTAATTCAAGGTAACAATTCCACGGGAGGAGGGGGAAGACTGGGATGACAAGTATTTGGTCTTCGTAAGGCAATACAAAACAGACCCATTATCAAAGACCATTTCGTTGGGAAAGATCGACAATACCAAGAGCATAAAGTGGGTATAAGAAAATAGCTTTTGTAAGTATGACTTAATTAAAGCTGTTTACAGGTAGGTATTCTCTCCCACGGGAGGGGCACGAATTTTAAAAAAGAGATGAGAGACAGGCAGGCGCAGCGCCCGGGCGAGAGGCGCCGCGCGGAGTCCGCAGCCAGGGCTCGCGCGGCAGGAAGGGGACAGACGTGTGGCCTCTTGCCCGATCACAAGTTTAAAAAAAAACCCGCAGAGGAAACAAACATGGGATCTCGTACCTGCCCACTGCCCAGACAGCACGATCGGAAGCGGGTGCCAGTTCGCGGTCAGAGATGAGAGATGTGTTCAGTGTTGACACAGAAGTACATAGTACGGATATATATACTCGTTTGTACAAAATAAAATCAATGTCATTTGCCACCATAAACCTTTACTCGAGGGAGGAGACGTGCCTGCAAGCGGCCGGTCCCGGGGGCCCCGCTAGGTCATTCAACGCAGAGAAAATCGAACACGAGCGCTAGTCACGTCCCTACGCGTGGATGTTAGGATGACAATTCAGATTATTTTGCAAACTAATCCTGAGAAAAATCTGTTTACAATTTAAACAGAAATGTTATGTAAAAAGTATTAACAAATCCACTATTACAAATATCAATTTCCTATGTGGTCGTCTATATATACACACAATAAAATGGTAAATATATGCAAAAATATTTTAAAAACACATGCACAGACCCCTTCCCCTTGGGAATCTGGGCTTCCTATGAGAGACCTGTTCTCCTCCCGGTCCTCCGACACCCCACCCCTCCCCGCACTGACCCTGCTCCCTCACACTGCACAAAGCCAATGAGGAATAGATTTCCTTTACATTCAAGCTCTGAACCTGAAATGACCCTGTTGTAGCATACGGCTTATCAAGCGAGCGGCCTTGCCCCCCTTCGGCTTTTCGCCTTGGCCGCCGTCAGTCTTCCCGATCCATTCCGTGGCGAGCTGGGACAACAGTTGCTAAATCAACACGTGGCCCGCGCCAGGCTCCCGGACGGGTCCCAGGAGGCCCCGGGCCGCTGCCCGGGGCGGGAGGTCACTGCACGCAGCAGGCGTCCGTGGCCCACGCCGACTACCTACAGAGGTCGGCGAGGGGGGCGTCCCTCTTGTGCTTCCTCCGCTTGCCGTGGAAACACTGGTTAGTGGGTTTGCCGGGATGCGGCTTGTTTGCCGCCAGGGCGCTGTGGCTGCTGGGAGCGGTACCTTGGAAGCCTTTGCTGGAAGACCGGAAGAGCCGGGCGGGTCCGTGCTGCGGGAAAGGAAGCGGGCAGAGACGTCAGTACCGGGAGGGGCCCGCGCTGCTCGCCCCACCCCGGAGCTCTCACAACCAGGGCCTGTGGCTCAGCCGGCGGCGGCCCCTCCTGAGCTGCGGTTCTGGGCTCTGTCCCTGGGAATGCCGAGCGCAGACCACCCCCTACCCACCCCGCAGAGCAGGTGGGGCGCGCTCCTCGCCAGGAGCCTGCCAGCCGGGACGCCACACGGAAGTGGCCCCGCGGCTCCGACACCAGGTGCGCGGGGCTGGCCGCCCTCCTGCCGTCACCTGCCACGTTAACTGCCCCTCGGGGTGATCGTTCGGGGCACGGGCCTGAGGCCGTGCCGGGGAAGGACCTGCAGGTCAAGGGAGGCACGCGTGACCGACACGCCCTGCGCGGGGGAGGTGGGATGGCCTCAGGCCGGGCCAGGAGCAAGTGGCTTCTTCCCCATCTGAGGCAGGGCCCGTGATGATGCCACTTCAGGCAACAAAACAGCCTAAAACAGAGGCTCTGAGGCCTTTGCAAGTGAAAGCGGATGCCAAACTACTGGGCTGGTTGGCCGCTGCCTGACCTTTCACCCCAGGCCCTGCGTCGGCCACGGACACATCCCGGCCCCGCTATTCCCAGGTGCGCACGCAGCCAGTCACACGAGAGCCGCACCTGCGGTGACCCAAGTGCAGCGAGGCCCTTTCCAGCCCTGCGGCCTCTCTGCTGAGTCTGGCATGAGGGCGGCGGCCCGGCACCGCACCACGACCGGGACGGACACCCGGAGGTCTGTGTCCCGGGGGTCCCAGGCCCGGTCACTACAAGCCCATCGTGCAGTCACCTCTTAGAACCAAACAGGTGTGCTCTTTAACCTGAGTCTGCAAGCCCACATCGCACACGTGTAACTGACATGTAGGAAGCTGGACATAGGCTGCACTGACTGCTCACAGTGACGCACACGTGTAACTGACACGTAAGAAGCTGGGCATACCCTGCACTGAATGACATATCCTGCACACGTGTAACTGACATGTAAGAAGCTGGCCATACACTACACTGACTGCTCACAGTGATACACATGTGTAACTGACATGTAAGAAGCTGGACAGCCCTAGCCGGTTTGGCTCAGTGGATAGAGCGTCGGCCTGGGGACTGAAGGGTCCCGGGTTCGATTCCGGTCAAGGGCATGTACCTGGGTTGTGGGCACATCCCCAGTGGGAGGTGTGCAGGAGGCAGCTGATGGATGTTTCTCTCTCATCGATGTTTCTAACTCTCTATCCCTCCCCCTTCCTCTCTGTAGAAAATCAATAAAATAAATTAAAAAAAAAAAAAAAGCTGGACATACCCTGCACTGACTGCTCAGTGACGCACACGTGTAACTGACATGTAAGGAATGACATACCCTGCACTGACTGCTCAGTGACGCACACGTGTAATTGACATGTAAGAAGCTGGAAATACACTGCACTGACTGCTCACAGTGACGCACACGTGTAACTGACATGTAAGAAGCTGGACATAGGCTGCACTGACTGCTCACAGTGAGAAGCGCACTCACGCACCTGCGACTTGCTGGCGCTGCCAGGCGTGGCGGGGGCCGGGGCGCTCTGCACCTTCCCACCCGCCGGCGAGGACTCCGCGGCCACCTCCTGCGATCCCACGCGGCTCCCGGCGGACGGACGGCAGAGCAGCTGCTTCGGGGTTTTGCACGGCGTCGCGTCCGAGTCCTGAGTCGCATGGGTTACAAGGTGGCACGTTAATAACTCAGTCCGTGTTAACAGGGAAACCATTTCAGCCGAGTGCTCCCTGGACCCATGTACACATCTGGGAGCGTAAGGAAGCGCACGAAGGAACTGACGAAACGAACTCTGAGTTTTCTTCCGACCACTGAGAGCGGCTTATTTTCCCGGAGGGTTTCTAGTCGTTCCTCCCTCCCGGGCACGTCTGCCTCCGCCCGCCGCCGCTGCGTCTGAGTCGCCTCGCTCTGCGTCAGCTCTGCCCGTGAGGACCTGCGCCCCCCCACGCCGTGCGGGCGCCGCCGGCAGGGAGACGGCGTCCCTCCCACATTCCAGCACTCTGCTCCCGCCTCACCGGGCCAACATGCAGCACCGGGGGGCCGGCTCGGGTCTCAGTCCCGTAAACTCCATCAACCCGAGGGGCAGGGGAACTGTGGGAGTGACCCCCAAAGGCCCCCCGGAAAGGCGGAGAGCAGGCAGGCTGCTGAGGAGGGGAGGGGAGGGGACTGCCAGGGCCGTGAGCAGGTCTGCGTGGGTGATGGGACTGTGTTGGGATCAGCTGGGTGATGGCTGTACAGCACTGTGAATGCACTAGGGCCGTGGTCGGCAAACTGCGGCTCGCGAGCCACATGTGGCTCTTTGGCCCCTTGAGTGTGGCTCTTCCACAAAATACCACGGCCTGGGCGAGTCTATTTGGAAGAAGTGGCGTTAGAAGAAGCTTAAGTTTAAAAAATTGGGCTCTCAGAAGAAATTTCAATCGCTGTGCTGTTGATGTTTGGCTCTGTGGACTAATGAGTTTGCCGACCACTGGCCTAGGGGGAAGGAATCGGGCATTTTTAAACGGTGAACTTTATGTGTTACAGCCCAACTGGTTAGCATGCCATCAGGAGGCTCCGAAGCAACCTGAGGGAGGGGGCCTCGCCGAGCGACACACGCACTCCACCTGCGATGCCGACCGCGGCGGCCACGGCGTTAGACGACCCCGGGACCTCCGGGGTGAGGCTGGGACCGGCTGGCGGCGTCCCAGGGGACTCTCCCCGTTGTTGGGGCTGGGTTCTCAGGTGCACGCATTTGTAAAAGCTCAGTGAGTGTACGAATGTACGAGTGCACTCTGGCTCCGGGGAGGCATGAGCACTCGGGCGCCACTGACCACCCCCGGAAGCCTGTCAGGGAGAAGCATGGAAGTGGGGGGGCCCCTACGTACACACTGCGTGCTGGATGGGCGCGCGCCACGGGCGTGGTGGGCCCGGGAGGTGCGCGGGAAGCTTGTCCATTTCAAGGCGACGGTAACGTCATTCCGACTCCCCAGTACCAGCGCAGTGAGCGAGCCCCTCCGCCCCCGACGCTGCCCCTCCCTGGCCCTGCGCCCTGGACTCACGACGTCGCTGGAGCTGGACTGCGTGGCGGACGAGGAGGACACGGGGCCCGAGGAGGAGTTGGAAGAGTGTTTACTGAGCGGCTCAGCGGTCTTACTCCTGCATTTCCCGAGGGCGTCGTTCTCGCCAGAGAGGCTCCTGGTGCATTTCTCCAACGGCGGGGGCTCCACCATCAGGGTGACACCGTTTCCTGAAAGAGGGCGCAGAGCGGGAACGTTTCTTCCCGTGGCCACGCGCCGTGGGGACCGTGCGTGGCGCCGGCGCGGGACTCAACTCACCGTTGCACGAGGGCTCGGGCCTGCTCTGCCGGCCCCACTGCTTGGAGATCCAGTCCCGGTACGTGGCGACCTCGTCCGTCACCCTGATGATCCTGCCTAATATGCTGCGAGCGGGAGGAAGGAGAGGAGACGTGAACCCGAGGCAGGAACCCACATCCCCCCGGGCGCCCGGCCGATGGGGGGCGGGGGGGCGTTACCTCTCCGTCTCGTTGTTGGGGTAGTGCTTGGCGATGGGCGACACGGCGTGGCTCAGGACCACGTAGGCGTAGTCGAAGGCCTGCTTCACCTGCATGGCCCCGTACGAGCTCCTCCCGACGTCATTGCCTGGGGAGAGGGGCAGGTCAGAGGGGCCGGGCCCCCGCTCCTCGGGGCTCGGCCTGCAACGCGGGCGATCGGGGCCCCGCAGAGCTGCCCTGGGACCCGGCAGTGACCCCGAACTCCAGGCTCCCGGCACGGACATCCTGACCAAGCAGTTAGAGCGGGTGCTCGGGCCCACACGTGCCTGGCCTGCCAGGGGCACCCCACAGGCTGTCCTGCAAACAAGGACGCACCCATTTCTCCTGAGCGCACCCAGGCGGAATGTCTCTGTTCCCACAGCCGCATGCACAGCGCCCACGCGGCCAGGAGTGCCGCGAAGCAAGGGCCATGGGGCTGAGGTCCTGGGTCTTTATGTGGAGCAGGTCCCGGTACACGCCCCCTCGATGAGGAGACACACGGGACCAGTCACGGTCACGAGACGCCCGGCAGCCAGCACAGGCCGAGGCCACGGCGGCCCTCTGCTTCCCTCCCCCCCCCGCTCCCTGCCAGCGTTCACAGGGCACAGCACCGGCGAGCGCCCTGCCGCTGAGGCCGACAGCGCGGGACTGCGTGCTTCCATCACGCCAGGAGGCACCGCCCCAGGAGCCTCGGAGACGAGCACAGAGCCTCGGGGCTCCCGGCCGCTCGACGCTGGGACAGCGCGCGGACCACGCAGGACTGACGGGGAGAGGAAGCTAAAGGGGACCAGCTGCCTCTCCGAACCCCTCGCTGGGGAATCTGTTCCTGGGTCACCGCCCCCCCCCGCCCCCCCGAGGACCTCAGAGGCCTCGTGCTGAACCCCGGGGGGCGGGAGGGAGAGGAGGAGGCCGAAGTGGGTAAAGGATAAACGGTGACGGAAGGAGCCTGCCCTGGGGGGACAGTGACGGACGGCAGAGCTCACACCTGAAACCACACAGCTGCTCACCCACGTCACCCATCAGCTCAACTACAAAATGAAAGCCTGCTGGGCAACAGGCGGGACGGGGCGAGGAGGAGCGAGAGAGGAGACAAGTGGATGTCAGAATGGAGACCCAGACCCCGCCCCCCCGAGAGCCACACCCACTCCCCACGCGTCCAGGGTCTGCGGCGCGTTTTGGTGTGTGTGTGTGTGTGTGTGTGTGTGTGTTCTCATGCGTTCTCCCTGGTGTGTGTTGACGTCCATGTATTTGCTCGTGAACTGTTCTGATGCAAAGAGAATGACCACGTTAGAAGCCGATCCTGAATGTCTTGTCGAGACAGTGCCCACCGCCACACGGCGGCCACGCCCCGCCCTTGCTCCGCCCGCCCCCACCACCTACTCTCATTACCTGGCTGCAAAGGGTCCTCGATGTAGAGCATCGACGGCCTGTAGCCATCCAGCATGTTCTTCTGGACTTCATCTTTGGCCACATATGAACCACCATCCTTTATCCGGATGCCAGTCTTTAAATAATTGAAGTGCCGTCCATATAATTCAAAAAACTCTATTAAGAGAACACCATAGTTTGTATTGGGGATGCAAGCATCTTCCCTGGGATGCAACTACAACCAGAAGGAGAAGAAAAGAAGTTACGTTGCACGTCCTCTGACTTCCCCGGGGGGGACACACGACGTCGGACGCCCCCCCAGCACTGCCCGCTTCCGGCCTCGCGGCTGCTGCACAACCCCCGCCTCCCGGCGAGCACTGGGCCGCTGGGCGGCGGGACGGGCGGTGGCCCCGGGAGGGGCAGGGCTGGCCGACGAGACGCCACGCTGCGTCACGAGCAGGCCAGGCCGCCAGCAGCACTGAGCCCCATGAACCCGCTCAGGGCCGCGGGACCTGCCCCCCTCGCCCCACGGCAGGCCCAGTCCAGCGGGACGCACAAGATCAGCCGCTTAGAGGACGTTGCTGTGCGTGGTATTTCTACGACTCGTCACCGCTACGGAAACCACGCCCCGCTTTGAAAAACCTCAACAACAGAACACGTGGCTAAAAGCACAATGCTCTTCCCCGGGGATTCTGAAACACTTGCTAAACTGCAAAAAGGGGACAAGTTTAAGGGGAACGTCTGTCTCCAGTGATCGGGGCAGCGGCAGCTGCTCCCAGGGCTCCCCGTGGTGCTCCCCGCCACGCACGTGGGCCTGTGCGCCGACTCACCTGGAGGAAGCTGACCGCCATGAGGAAGAGGCTGTAGGAGCCGATCCCCCCTGTAAAGACTTCGTTCAGGTCCCTCTGCAGGAGGAACTGCTTCAGCACTAAGACCAAGTACGGCAGCACGGGGTATTTCTGAAAAAGAGCGACAGCTCGGTGATGCCCCCGTGGGGACCGCCCTAAGTGCGAGCTGGCCTTACGGTAAACGGTCCTTCCATTGCCAACTGGTGGAGACCCTCCACGTCCCAGCTGAAGGGCGAGCTGTAAAAGCAGCCACAGCAACTGGGGAGCACCAGACACGCCCACGGCACACGGCACCGCGGGCCGGCAACGCCACCACACGCGTCCGACGAAGCGCAGTCCGCCGCCACCGCGACACGCCCCGGTGCAAACAGGTAAGAGCAGCAGCACACAGCAGCACCACGTCAGCGGGGCATCGGGGGTCCTTTCTCGTGGGCAGCACCCCCCGGCGGACCAGGGCCCCCCAGGCCAGAGCGGCCGGCCTGCGGCTCCCCGGGGCAGGCGAGCCTTCCCTGCGCAGAGGACGGAGACCTGAGCTGGCGCCCGGGCAGTGCGCCCCGCGCCCCTCGGGCACAGCCTCCCCCAGCGCTCCCAGGAGCCAGGCCCCAGCCGTTCGCACGGCCCCGGCGGAGGTGGGTTACTAGGGACGTCCAGTTCCTCCCGGGCACTAAGAACGCGACGCTTCCGTGAGAAGGAAAGAAGCGCGGACTTCTGCAAGTCGTGTCCAAGCCAGCAAGCAGGCAGGAGAAGGAACGCGTACAGAAAGCAGTCACTTTCAGGCATGGTGGCCGAAGTCAGAGACAGTCTCCTTCAACGAAGGGAGCCCGTCTGTGCGGATAGGAAAAACCTCCAAGATATCACGTCAAAAAAAGGACAAGATGCGGCCCCGGCCGGGTGGCTCAGTTGGTTAGAGCGTCATCCCCATACGCCAAGGTTGCAGGTTCAATCCCCGCTCAGGGCACATACAAGAATCAACCAACGAATGCAATTTAAGTGGAACAACAAGTCAATCTCTCTCTCTGAAAATCAATACAAAATTTTTAAAAATTTAAGTATAAGATAATGAGCGTACAGGGTGCCATTCTTTTTGTTAAAAATTTAAGAGGAGCCGAAACCGGTTTGGCTCAGCGGACAGAGCGTCGGCCTGCAGACTGAAGGGTCCCGGGTTCGATTCCGGTCAAGGGCATGTACCTTGGTTGCGGGCACATCCCCAGTGGGAGGTGTGCAGGAGGCAGCTGATCGATGTTTCTCTCTCATCGATGTTTCTAGCTCTCTATCCCTCTCCCTTCCTCTCTGTAACATATCAATAAAATACATTTAAAAAAAAAATGTAAGAGGAGAATAAACAAGAAAAAGAAAGTTGATGATATAAAGCCGCTCTAACCCTGTAGGGTGTAAGGTACCCTTCTACACCAGTAAGTTTTTATTACTCCTATTAACTCGGTTAAAAACATTTCTGGGAGAAGAAAACCTACACACAGTGGCACCTCCCCAAGTGTGGGCTGGGGCCTGTATTCCTTTCTGCTTCTCTGTGCTCCGTGCATGTGCAGGAGAACGAAGACATTAACATGTTTTCCTAGGAAACAGGGAGAGGCGAAGCCGTGGAGCTGCTAAGAAAACGGCCCATGGTCAGGAGAGACGTGGGCGTAGCCACAGCAGCCCGGCGTCTCTGCTCCGGGAACAGAGGCGGCGGCCAGCACGAGGCCGGCAGATTCTCTGCAAGAAAATAAAGCAGCCCTGACCGGATTGGCTCAGTGGATAGAGCATCGGCCTGCGGACTGAAGGGTCCCGGGTTCGATTCCCGATCAGGGCCCAGGCCCAAGTTGTGGGCTCGATCCCCAGTGCGGGGCGTGCAGGAGGCTGCCGATCCATGATTCTCTCTCCTCATGGATGTTTCTCTCTCTCTCCCTCTCCTTTCCCCTCTGAAATCAATAAAAATATATTTAAAAGACAGATCCTGCCCACAGCGTGGCTCCCCCCTCGTCTCCCACGAGCAGAGCAGCTTTCTCCACTGCGGCTCTCCCTCGAGGCCGCGTTGTAAGTGACCGATTCTCGGGGGCTCGGGAGAGAAGCGCTCGCCGGTGGTCGCGTGCACCTCTCTCGGCACAGGACAGCCCTCCCGCCACGCCCGGCCTGGCCGCCTCACGGCGAGTGTGAGCCTGACCTTGGTGAAGTCCTTGATGAGGTCCGCCGCCCGCACGCCGTTCTGCACGTTAAAGCTGATGTCCACCTTCACTTCCGTGAAGGAATCTGTTAACTTAATGATGGGCACCTGGACGGGGAGAAAGGGAGCATTAAAACGCTTTACCCGGACCGGTGGCAAGATCAGGCGCAGGGTGAAGGGCGTAAGGCCCCACCCCTCTCGGGACGTGCCAACAGGAGGTCCTGAGGCCTGCGCCCCCAGCCAGCCAGCCAGCCTGCCTTCCAGAAACATCCCTCTGCGCAGCTGGCGCTCCCCCTCACACCGCGCATCCGGTCATTCCTCTGGGTGAGTTTTGACACCAGTGACAGAAACGCTCCTGACGCCTCGCCTGTAGAAGCAGCTTCCTACTCGCTGACGGCCAAGCAGTCAGAGGGGGACTCCGAGACTGAGTCACACTCACGGCCCCTGCATCACCGTCAGCGCTGCAAGGAGCCCAAACACACCCTGACCGTTTGGCTCAGTGGCAGGGGTCCTCAAACTTTTTAAACAGGGGGCCAGTTCACTGACCCTCAGACCGTTGGGGGGCCGGACTATAGTTTAAAAAAAAAAAACTATGAACAAATTCCTATGCGCACTGCGGGCCCGGGACGCGTCGGCTGCTAAGCAGGACAGGCAGCGGCACCCGGCGGGCCGGATACATGTCCTCGGCGGGCCGCATGTGGCCCGCGGGCCATAGTTTGAGGACCCCTGGGAGCATCGGCCTGTGGACTGAAGGGTCCCAGGTTCGATTCCGGTCAAGGGCATGTACCTTGGTTGCGGGCACATTCCCAGTAGGGAGTGTGCGGGAGGCAGCTGATCGATGTTTCTCTCTCATCGATGTTTCTAACTCTATCCCTCTCCCTTCCTCTCTGTAAAAAAAAATCAATAAAATGCATATTTTTTTTTAAAAAAAGGAGCCCTAACACAACCCAGCAAGAGGAGACAAAACGCAAGAATCGTCCCCAAATAAAAAGTGACAGGACGATTTCTACGCGACGTTTGGGACCCTTTAAAAGAACAAGAAAAACTCCGCGTGCACCACACGTGGGAAAACGTGGGCGGCACACCGCAGCCCCGGGTGCCCACCGACAGGCCTCCCGGGCTGCCCAGGCCGCGGTGCCCAGAACATCGCGTGCAGACCCCCACATCAACTCAGGCGTGCTCCGGGCTCCCACGGAAGCTCCCCGACGGCCAGGCCAGGCTGGCGCACGCGTGGCCCGACGACGGAATGTCAGATGTGGCCCGAGCTGCGGACGCAGACCCGCACGGAGCCGAGCAGCCCGGCTGGGCCACTAGGATGCCTGGCAGCCGCCTGGGTTGCTCTGTGCTCCACCGAACAGAGCCCGCAGGCCACGTACGGCACCCCAGGGAGCCCCTGAACGGGAAGGCGTGGCCAGCGGAGCCCATCCGTGTCCCGCATGGTGTGAGCGCCCGGCACGGTGCCCGGTGACGGCGAGAAGGCCCCGGGGCCGGGCTCTCCCGACGGACCCTAACCGGGCAGGCGGGCGCGGGAGGGCAGGGGCGAGGGGACGCGAGGGACTCACGGTGGCTTTGTCCAGGACTTTCACCGAATCCTCGTCTGCGACCTTGTGCTTCCGCAGGGCCTCCTCCAGGGTCCAGAGGGGCAGCTTCTCCCACTTGCCGAACACCACGAGGTCGATGTCACTGGGCACAGAGCACGAGGCTGAGTGCGGCCGCCGGCGGGGAGACCCTCACCGCCCGCTCCCCCGGCCCGCGCTGGCGGCGACTCTCCGAGGAGGGGGCTGGGGGGGGGCATTGAACAGCCGCCTCCTGAGTCCTTTCACACGGCCAGGCCCCGGGAGACGGCGACTGTGACAGCAGAACCCCAAAAGCACTGGTGACGTGAGCTGTTCGTGAGGCTCTGGGACTAGACCAGCCTTGGGCAAACTACGGCCCGCGGGCCAGATCCGGCTGTTCTATCCGGTTCTCTTGCTCTCCCCTCCGCTCCTTTACTTTGAATTTATATTAGTTCACACAAACACTCCATCCATGCTTTTGTGCCGGCCCTCCGGTCCAGTTTAAGAACCCATTGTGGCCCTCGAGTCAGAAAGTTTGCCCACCCCTGGACTAGAAACTGAGAGTCTGGCTGCGGCTGAGAACTGCGTTAGCGAGCGGCAAGACAGGATGCGCCACCGCGTAAACCGGAGAAAACACCGCCCGCTCGCCCTCTCCCACGCACGGACCCACCGTCCCGTCCGGACGGAGGCGCCAGGACTGCCCAGCGGCCCCTCCCCGGGACGGAGGCCGGTCCCGGCCCCTCCTGTGATCACTTCTGTGCCTTTCAAACCTGAGCGATGTGACCGCACCGCCACTCCTAAGCTCACCTACACTGTTAGGAAGGGTGAGGGACCCCAGCTCCTACACAGGGACAGGTGTCCATGAACCCGAGGGAGGGACACTACGGCCTTGGCCAGGGGGCCGCGGGGGGAAGGGAGTGGTCAGGACCCACCCCCTTCAGCGGGTTGTGTGTCTGGGGCATGTGCACCTGAGCCCCTGGGTCAGGGTGCAGCTCCTAGTAAAACGGCCCCCCGAATACGCAGGTGCTTCACCCAAAGGCCCCCCTGGCGTGTGAGTGGTTAGGGGACGGGCGGAGGTCTGGGGGGCCAGCGACAGCCCCATTGCTGTGCTGTGGGCTGGCGGGAGTGACATCGACCCCGAGGGAACCAGGAACCCAGGAATGTGAGTATCTGTTCCACCACCCGCTTTCTTTCTACACGTCCGTTCAACAGGCAGGACAAACACACCCCAGGACGGGCACAGTCCCGGACGCGCCGTGTGCTCACCTGGTGGGTAAATACAGGCCGGTTTTGAAACTCCCAAATATCTGGACCTGAAACGGAAACAACAGCAGGTCCACGCGTCACCGAGAGCCACCAGCCAGGAGAAAGGCTGGTGTCTGCTGCCCTCTCCTGGCGCCTCCGAGCAGTGCAGCGGCTCTCAGGGCGCACAGGCAGGCGTCCCGACACAGGTACCCACACTCAGTTCAAGGACCCAACGCAGAGGCTCAGACAGAACAGAAACTGCAGGGACATGCAGGTCACCCGTGCTCCCGATAGCCCCTGCCCCCCAACACTGGTCCCTGCCCCCCAATACTGGTCCCTGCCCCGTAACACTGGTCCCTGCCCCTCAACACTGGTCCCTGCCCCTCAACACTGGTCCCTGCCCCGTAACACTGGTCCCTGCCCCTCAACACTGGTCCCTGCCCCCCAACACTGGTCCCTGCCCCTCAACACTGGTCCCTGTCCCCCAAACACTGGTCCCTGCCCCCCAAACACTGGTCCCTGTCCCTCAACACTGGTCCCTGTCCCCCAACACTGGTCCCTGCCCCCCAACACTGGTCCCTGCCCCGTAACACTGGTCCCTGCCCCCCAACACTGGTCCCTGCCCCCCAACACTGGTCCCTGTCCCTCAACACTGGTCCCTGCCCCCCAAACACTGGTCCCTGCCCCGTAACACTGGTCCCTGCCCCCCAACACTGGTCCCTGCCCCCCAACACTGGTCCCTGTCCCTCAACACTGGTCCCTGCCCCTCAACACTGGTCCCTGCCCTGTAACACTGGTCCCTGTCCCCCCAACACTGGTCCCTGCCCCCCAACACTGGTCCCTGCCCTGTAACATTAGAGGAAGCGTTGCCGCAGGAGGAGGACGCGGAGCTCAGGTCAGGGTCGTGACCTCAGCATCCTGACATGTGGAGCAGGTCATTCTGGGTTGTGGGGGGCTGCCCTGTGCCCTGTGGGGTGTTTAGCAGCACCCTGGCCTGCGCCCACCATCTGCCAGGAGCACTCAACAGTCACGAGAATGAAAACTGTCTCCCACCCATAATGCCAAATGCCTCCTGGGGGGCACATCCCCCCACCCCCCGCTGAGAGCCGCTGACTCAGGCTGACAGGAGAAGCCACGGGCAGCAGCTTCTCAGTAAAGCATGCGTGTCCTCTCCTCTCCCGCCACCTACAGCCCCTCATGTGAAGTGTTCGTGCTTCACCAACCGGAAAAGGAAACCAAAAAGGCCCCTGCGCCACCAGGACAGAGCCTCAGAAAGGTATATGACACAGTGCCGGGCTCTAGGGCGGGCCCTTAGGGCGCACAGCCGTACAACAGACCCTCACAGGAGCCCTAAAAGTGCAGCTGACTCCGTGCAGAAACCGCAACAAACAGGCAGCCCGGCTCGGCTGTGCGCAATGGGGAGGCTGTGCGTGCGGGGAGCCCGGGGCCCGGAGCAGAGGACAGCGTGCAGGGGCGGGGCGGAGACGCCAGCATCGGCCTGAGAACGTGCACTCCAGATGACAGGAGCTGTCCCCCCTCCTTCCCTCTAAAGGACACTGTCCACCTGAGGTTGGAGCCGCGTGGCGCTGACACGGCGCCTCGGGCAGCAGACCGCACGGCGTGCCCTCCTCACACCGCCTCCTGCGCGCTCTGCCAGGCCCCCCGGCACCGAGGGCCCCGGCCTGGAGTAGCCGACTCCGCGCTAATGATTCGGGAGCCCCACCCTAAAGGCTGAAGGGACGCTTGGCCTGCAAATGTCAGCCCCCGACTCTGCAGATGCGCGGACAGGTGCCCGAGAGGCCGCGGCGAGCCACCGGCCCGCGTGTCCCCCTGCTCCCCGGCCGGGCAGGTGCTCACGTCAGCGCTGGGCCAGAGCTCCTTGATGACGCTCTCGATCCTGTTCACCACCTCCATCCGCATCTTCTCCTCCTCCGGCCTCGGCGACATGTACTCGTAGAAGTCACTGATCTCCTCGTGCAGGCTGGAAAGGAAGGCAGACGGTCACACGGGCAGGCCGGCCTCGGGACGCGCCGCGGTCTTAAACAGCCGCCTCTAATGAAGTCTGGGCGCTCCGCTGATGACTTAGCCTCGACCGCTACCTTAATTGTAACGCTGCAGCTCATGCTGAGCTACAATGGGAACGTATGGAACTTAATCAAAAATACCAAAGTAATTCCACAAACACCAAGTCCAGGGAGGCCGGGTGGCATGCTGACAGCAGGAGACCCTGAGCGGCCACTGCGGGAGCCCGGAGGTCGGCCCGGGCAGCCCTGACCCGGGACAGAGAGGGACCCGAGCCCCAGACAGGATGCTCGGGAAGTCACCGCAGCCCGACGCACGTGGGGCGCTGCTCGCCTCGGGCTCCCCCTTCCTGGGCACGCGCAGACGGGCTGTGTGGGAGTGCCAGCGAGTTTCTGGGAGAGCACATTCCATCTGCTGGCACTTCCTCCGGGAGAGCCTGAGGTCGGGGTGCGGCCTGGCCCGGCTCTTCTCAGGCGCAGCCGGCCTGACGGTGCGGGACAGCGCCGGCCCGGAGCGAGCCCCGTGCGTCCGAGTGACATCTTCAGGAGGCCCTCTGCTGGGTGTGCACAAGGAGACTGGCATACGTGCACGCACATGCGCGCACACACACACGTGCACGCACATACGTGCACACACATACACACGGGCACGCACATACACACAGATGCCTGCACTCCCGTGTTTCCTCTGCCAGGTGACCCCTCTACCTAGGTGTCAATCAAACGCAGTGAGTCCAATCGAAAGTCCACGTCGTCCTCCCACACCCTTCCCTCCCGGGGCTCCCCTCCCGGAGAACTGCCTCCCCAACGGAAACTGCCGCCTTCCCTGCTTCGTCCTCTCTCAGCCTCGGGAGCTAACGGGTCTCCAAATCCTCCCCCTCCCCCCGACCCTCCAAAAAACCCCAAACCCACTTCCAAACCAGGCCCTGCCCTCTTAGGGCTCCCAGCCCGTCTCCGCAGGCCACGGGAGCAGCCCCCACAGGGTCTCCGTGGGTGCCAATCGGTGCACCTGCCAACTCCCTCTCGGGGTGCCTGCCTGTGGCCTCCACCACAGCCCAGAGCAGCGCGCCCGCACGCCCCTGCAGCATGCCCCCTTGCCCAGCAGGCCCTGGGCCTGGAGCCCCTTCCCACGAGCCTTCAGCGCTCAAACGTCACCTCCCGGGTACGATTCCTACCTCCCCAGGGCTCCCGGCCGCTCCCGGCTGGCCCTGCCACCTAGCGGTCAGTCACAGCCATGGCCCGCTCACAGGCCTCCCCCTCAGACGCCCCTCTCCTGGCTCAGCCCTGGCCCCAGCCCCAGCACAGCCCTCGTTCACCCGTGTACCCACACGCACGCCCACACGGTCATCCAGGAGACGGTGTGCCTGGGCATACAGTGAGCGAGGTACCAGGGTCCGAGGGTTACAGGTTTTCCCACAATGCAATGCCCTACTGTCTTCCCGCCGAAGTCTGCACGTGTGCTAACTGCCTACACCGATCAGGAGCATCAAAGCCAAAAAGAAAAGACACGTACTCGCCCCCCAAGTTCTCACTACATCTCAGATTTAAAAATGAGGGAGCGAAGATACGGGAGACGGCGTACCATTACTGAAAAGGAAAGGAGCCGGCATATCCCACTTCTGCCAGCGGCGTGGGCATCTGCAACCGTGTTTGCGGCTGAAGAGAACGCCACGCTGTGTCCCCTCCTGGGGGAGGGGCCCAGCAGGGGGCACGGAGGATGTGTCCACCGGGTGAGTTTTCCTTCTTTTCCCCTTTGAAGCGCAGCTCTCAGACCCGCCTTCCCGGACATCGGAGGTCCTTTCACGGGCCAGCGCCTGGGGCCTCCCTCCGGACCACGGTCCCCGAGGCCAGTGTTTGGAAGGACGGTCGGTCTTCGCTGGATTTCCCTGTCCCTCCCCCCCTCCTGCTATGAGAGAGAACGGAACCTGCTCGCTCCTCCCGACCCCCCCCCCCCACGTCTTACTTCGCCCCCCAACCCTGCCACCACTTCTAAGCAACCGTGAGGGAAAGGGGAAGAGAGACTCTCACCCAGCCATTAATTCTCTCCCTTCCAGGGAGAACTCGAACTCCCCAGCTCTCAGCGCAGATCTGGCCAAACGTGGACACCGCTGGAAGCTCAGGGAACAGCTGACGGTATTCCCTGACGGAGACCAGCGATCTCCAGGTAAGAGCTGAGTTAGTAAACGCGGTCCCCGAGCGGGAGGCCCTCAATACGTGCATAGGAAAAGCACAAATAAACAAGGTTAGACTTTTCCCGACCCCCGAGGCCCAACGCCACCGAGAGCAGCTCATTCACGGGAGCCTGCTGCGTGCGGGGCTCCGACAGTGACACGTGCCCGTTTCACCCACACAGTCCTCAACCAAAGTCCTGCCCGGAACTTCCATTTCCCGGACTTATCTCTGGGGGAGAGGCGGGCTTAAGACCAGACGGGGCCCCACGCGTGGACACAGGCCGCCGAGTGCCTTCCCCGGCGCCCACGTGCTGGCGGGGGGGGGGGCGCCCAGAACCACCCGCCCAGGGGAAGCCAGTCCCGGCGGTCAGAGGGGACTCTGCTTAATAAACTGTGCACGTCGGATAAGGCAAACTCCCGACTCGCATTTAGCACCTTCGGAGGCTGGAAAGGCTGGAACTAGGAACAGGGTGGACGGAGAAAGCTTTAACCAGGGGTCCTCAAACTACGGCCCGCGGGCCACAGGCGGCCCGCCGAGGACACTGATCCGGCCCGCCGGGTGCCGCTGCCTGCCCTGCTTAGCAGCCGACGCGTCCCGGGCCCGCAGTGCGCATAGGAATTTGTTCATAGTTTTTTTTAAACTATAGTCCGGCCCTCCCACAGTCTGAGGGACAGGGAACTGGCCCCCTGTTTAAACAGTCTGAGGACCCCTGCAGGTTCTTCCTGTGCTGTGAGATCTCTTGGCTAAGTGCTGGTATTGGCTGTGGAATTTTTAAAAGCTTAAGTGAAAAACGCAAAGACAGGCTGATTCACAGAGAATTCACTTAACGCAGGTGCCAGACACAGAACGGAAACAAACCCCGCGGACTTTACGAGGCCCCAGATCCCTTCAAAATTAACAACAGAATAAACTCCGAGAGGGAGGGCTCGTGCAGCTGCTTGGGAAAGCACACGGAACAACACGCAACCAAACACGTCGGTCACCCGGCTCCACCGAGCGGCAGGCAGCTCGGAGCCACGCCCCCACACCTGGCTCCGCGCTCCACCCCGCCGGCAGTCCCCATTAGCTACTGGACGGACCTGAAGCTTACAGCCTACTGGGAAGTAATTTAAGAACCATTTTAAAGTGAATGTTTTCTATTAAATTTATTGGGGCGACAACGGTTAAGTTTTCATCCTAATTTTGTACGTTGTGCTTGTTACTTTCTTTTCGGTTCACTAGCGTTCTTTATGTATTACTAGAGGCCTGGTGCATGAATTCGTGCATGGGTGGGGTCCCTAGGCCTGGCCAGCCATCAGGGCCAATCGGGGCCGTCTCGCCCAGTCCTAATTGGGGCGGGGCCGATCAGGGCCTGCTGGCCTGGGGGAGGGACAGGGGAAGGGACCGGGGGAAGGGACCGCGGGAGGTCGGCCGGCTGGTGGGAGGGACTGCGGGAGATTGGCCGGCCGTGGGAGGCTGGCTGTGGGAGCGCACTCACCACCAGGGGGCAGCTCCTACATTGAGTGTCTGCCCCTGGTGGTCAGTGCACGTCATAGCGACCGGTCGACCGGTCGGTCCAGTCGTTGGGGCGTAAGGTCGCGTAGGCTTTTTTATATACAGATGGCTGTTAACCTGTGCCATAGAGACATGGGGCAAATACCCTTTCCTCTTGGCCTTTCCACTCAGTGAAGTTCTCTCAGTGTGTGCAGATGGTGGATTTGCATGGACTTATGCCTATGACTCTGCCAAAAGGAACAGACGGCTGCGGCAAATGAATGCACTTGTGCCCTAACCTGTTTGGCTCAGTGGATAGAGCGTCGGCCTGCGGACTCAAGGATCCCGGGTTCGATTCCGGTCAAGGGCATGTACCTTGGTTGCAGGCACATCCCCAGTGGGGGGTGTGCAGGAGGCAGCTGATCGATGTTTCTCTCTCATCAATGTTTCTAGCTCTCTTTCCCTCTCCCTTCCTCTCTGTAAAAAATCAATAAAGTATTAAAAAAATAATAATAAAATAAATGAATGCACTTGTAACAAGAAAGGGCGGCTCACCTGCCCCTGCGGTGCGGGGTGCGTCAGGGACTGCGGAGGGGCCCGCGCCCCACCCACAGGAGGCACCGCCACTTCATGCCACCTGCGTCGGAAGGCGAGCCCAGCACTGCACGCGTCCCATTCCTCTGGTCGGCAACGTTTTTATTTTAAACTGTTGCCATAAACTTGAAAAGATGAGCTGCACGAGATGACCGGTACAGGCAAACGGTCCGTGCGCAGCTCTGACCCAGTCGTGAGCCGTCCGTCAGCCATCTCCGCGTTAGGCCACCCTTTCCCGCGTTTGAAAAGCTTTCTGCCTGGAGGTTAGGAAAGTGTCTGACGATCAAGAGGACGAGGAGACGAGCCCAGCCCGGGAGAAAGAACAGGCACACCAACGCACACGACTCTCCAACAGCCCAGTTACCAGCGGGCACAGACCCACACAGACACCTGCACACACACTCACCAAAACAGATGGCAAACAAGCAGGTGAAAACACCGGCATCGTGTGTCGCTAGGGCCGGGGTCGGCAAACCGCGGCTCGCGAGCCACATGCGGCTCTTTGGCCCCTTGGGTGTGGCTCTTCCACAAAATACCACGGCCTGGGCGAGACTATTTTGAAGAAGTGGCATTCGAAGAAGTTTACGTTTAAAAAATTTGGCTCTCCAAAGAAATGTCCATCGTTGTACTGTGGATGTTTGGCTCTGTGGACGAATGAGTTTGCCGACCACTGCCCTAGGGAATCGCAAATCACAACAACGCAACACCACTGCTCGCCATCCCAATGCCCAGAACCCAGACCGCTACCCCGACTGCCGGGAGCACGTGGAGCCGCGGGAGCTCAACCCCGCGCGGGAGGGCCGGCTGGCGGTTCCTTACAGACCTGCACACTCGTGCCGTCCGGTCCAGCCACCGCGCTCCTTGGCAGTGACCCGGGCGAGCGGAAGACGTGTCCACACACAACCCTGCAGAGGCGACAGCAGCTTTCCTCACCTGCCAGACCCTGGGGCAGCCACGCCGCCCCTCGGCAGGTGAACCGGCCCACAGAGCGGACAGTGAGCGCCAGTCGGTGCGAGAAGGAAGGAGTGGCCCAAGCCGGGGAAGCCATGGAGGCCCCGCCTGCGTATTACTCAGCGCAAGCAGCTGACCAAGGAGGCTGCGTGTACGGTACGACTCTGACTCCTTCTGGAAAAGGCAAAGCGACGTGGAGGCAGCGAAAGGGTCAGCATTCGCCAGAGCTGGGGGGAGGCAGGGGGGAAGGGGGGCACAGAAGATTCCTGGGGCAGTGGGACCGTTCTGTACATCACACAGGGGGGTGTCTGTCATCACACCTTCTCCAACCCACGCGGTGTGCGCCACCAGGAGCTAAGGCCCCGGCAGCGCCCGTCACGGATGCCAGCCAGGTACCCCGGCGGGAACGGGACGAGCCCCTCTTCCTGCCACTCAGCCTGCCGCGAACCTCCAGCGGCTCAAAAAAATCGAGTCTATTTTAAAAACCCGACACAGACTATCACTCACGCGTGACTTCATTTTTTCAAACAGCTGCTCAGTGTCCAGCACCTTCGCTGATGGCGAAAAGGACGCCCCAGTCTGTCCCGTGGCCTGACCCCTCCCCCAGCAACTCCGTGGGGAGCAATCCCTGTCCCTGCCGTCCGGGGTGGTTCTGGGGAGGCTGGGGTTCTGGGTGGAGCAGGCGTGGGACACCCCGTCGGTGTGTCACCCCGTGGCCACGGCCCAGAGGCGGGCACACGGCCCGCAGCCCACGTGGCGGCTTCCTGAGGACTGCGCACGGACACTCCCCAAGGTCCTCGTCTTCCTTGGCCTCGAGCTGTAAAAACAGAAGCGTGGGAGTATCCGCGGCCGCACCCCTTTTCCTCCGGCTGCAGGAAGGAAGCCCCGGCAACCGGGGAGGACGGAGCCAGGCCTGGGAACGCGGCGAAGTCCAGGAGACACGGGGTGCTGAGGGTTTCCTTCCTCCTGCCCGTGAAAACCCCGGGGTCACACCCAGCCTCGGTGGCACACGCCACTCGGGCCAGTGGGGCTGCCGCGGGCTCTCTTTGCAGATCTGCTGCTGCTCCTGTCTCCTCTGCCCCTGCGAGAAGGACCACTGCCCAGGGTACGTGAAGAACTACAATTCCACCACGAAGAAAAACACACAAAAACGGGCCAAAGACCTCCATGGACATTCCTCCAAAGAAGATACACAGATAACCCATCTGCACAAGCAAAGATACTCAGCCTCATCAGTCATCAGAGAAACACAAATCAAAACCATTAGATGCCGTTTCAACCCATTAGGATGGCTACTATTAAAAAAATAAAAAAAAGTAGCCGAAATCGGTTTGGCTCAGTGGATAGAGTGTTGGCCTGCGGACTGAAGGGTCCCAGGTTTGATTCCGGTCAAGGGCATGTACCTTGGTTGCGGGCACATCTCCAGTGGGAGGTGTGCAGGAGGCAGCTGATTGATGTTTCTCTCTCATCGATGTTTTTAGCTCTCTATCCCTCCCCCTTCCTCTCTGTAAAATATCAATAAAACATATATTAAAAATAAATAAATAAATAAAGTGTCCTAACCGGTGTGGCTCAGTGGACAGAGCGTCGGCCTGCGGACAGAAGGGTCCCGGGTTCGATTCCGGTCAAGGGCATGTACCTTGGTTGCGGGCACATCCCCAGGAGGGGGTGTGCAGGAGGCAGCTGATTGATGTTTCTAACTCATCCATGTTTCTAACTCTCTAGCCCTCTCCTTTCCTCTAAAAAAGTCAATAAAATATTTTTTTAAAAAAGAAGTGTTGGTGAGGATGCAGGACCAGAGCCTCCTGCATCGCTGAGGGGAGGAAAATGATTTGGCTGCATGGAGCCCGGCTTGGCAGGCCCTACAAAGGGTAAACATCGTATTACCATGTGACCCAGCAATGCCACCCTAGGTGCAAGCTCAAATGCAAACCAGCAATGTGGACACTTCTACACCAGCACCCAGCATTATGCACAGCTGCCAAAGGAAGCAGAACCCCAGCGGCCATCAACAGGTAGCTGTGTGCTACCACAAAGCAAACTGCGAGGAACAGGACGGCCTGCGAGTGAGTAACAAGAAGACGGGACGGCCAGGTAACCCACGACTTAGGAAAACCCACACGAAGCAACTAGCCCAGCCGTGGGCAAACTACGGCCCGCGGGCCGGATCCGGCTGTTCTATCCGGTTCTCTTGCTCTCCCCTCCGCTCCTTTACTTTGAATTTATATCAGTTCACACAAACACTCCATCCATGCTTTTGTTCCGGCCCTCCGGTCCAGTGTAAGAACCCATGGTGGCCCTCGAGTCAAAAAGTTTGCCCACCCCTGAACTAGACACTTCAGTCCTTCAGCACGTGGAGCAAGCGAACAAGCAAGATGTCGCCCTTTTTGAAAACTGAAAACAGCCCCACCCGGTGTGGCCCGGTGGATAGCGCGCCGGCCTGCGGACGGAAGGGTCCCAGGTTTGATTCTGGTCGAGGGCACATGCCCTGGTGGCGGGCTCGGTAACCAGCAGGGGGCGTGCAAGAGGCTGATGTTTCTTTCTCTCTCTCTCTCTTCCTCTCCCTTCCCCTCTGAAATCAATAAAATACACTTTTTAAAAAAAGAAATAGTGAAAACACGTGCAGACCACATTCTATTAGGACCCAAAGGGGACCCTAGGAATTGAGGGTCGCCCCATCTAATCCTAGAGTCCCAACAGCTTCCCACATGACCCCAGAGGGGCGAACCTGCACCCGCCCGTCCCGGCTCCCTCCCGGCACTGCTGGCTCCACAGGAGGGTCTTCAAGCAGCCACAGAGGTCACACCAAAGCCCTTCCACCATCCCCTTCCTCACCAATGAGCACACGCGACACGTCCTTCCGCTGCCCTTTGCTGCGGGAGCCCTGCCTCATTTCGGTGGCACCGATCTAAGCGGCGGCCGGGCCTTCTCCTCCCGGGGAAACACAGCCACCCACTCCAGAACCGGCTGTGCACCTGCGCACGTGACTGACCTTCTGGCCAAGGACAAACAACCCACGTCCTACCTCAACGGTGCCAAGGCCCCGGTCAGCTCACTTTCAGGTGAGGAAGGGATGAGCAGGAGAAGAGTTAAAACACGAGCGCAACGCAAAGGAGAAGAAGTTATGCGGCCACATCTACACGTCCCTCCACACGCTGCACACGCACCAGCAGACCCGGGGCAAAACCGCAGCCGCTGTACCGAGGCAACCGTACGCGCGGCGGTAAGACCTAACCGGCTCGGGGCAGGAGAGGGGAGCCCGGGGGGCCCTCGGAGAAGGTCCCCTCGTTCAGTGGTGACCATCTTGGTCTTTCTGGGAACCGGTGGGAAGGGACCCCTCAACCTGCTCCGAGGAACACAGACCGAGAAGCCAGCTGGAAGGTGAGCGCGGCATGCCCCCAGCACTGTACGCACAGCAGGAAATAAAAAGCCACTAGGATGCCCACCATAGGCGGCGCCCACGGAGACCCCGGGGTATGGATGGGGGAAGACGTATCTGCCCCCGCCCCCCCGAAGCGCTGCATTTACAGAGCATGTAGATGCGGGAAAAGGCGTGCAAAACAGCAGAAGCGGTAAGGCCTTCCACGGGGAAGTTACTTTTTAATGGGTCTTTTAGAAAGACACAAACGAGAGTTAGAGACTAATAAACTGCTGAGAGCTTACACTGAAGAGCTTCTTTGAAATGGCATGTTTGCTGTTAGTTTGTGGTCAAGTTGATCAAAAATGCAAGAAAAATGATTAAACGTGCAACCTGAAGTTTCTAACACCATGACAACAGGCAAGCACCGCGGAAATGCAGAACGCATCACACTCCCTCGCTGTTTCTTGCTGTTCCGACACAATTACTCTGGCAACCATGACCTGTTCATCCTCCTCACGTCACAAACCTAATCCCGCGTTTTTGGTAAACGCGTCCCCGTCGGCACCCAGCACAGTGGCACCGGGCAAGCGGGCGTGCAGGGGCAGACCCAAAGCGGGCCCCGCCGCTGGGTCAGTCACAACAAAACACGGGCATGCGCTCGGCTGTGCTGCTTCCGCTCCATCACGTGCAAGTCCAGCAACTTCTCCCGAGTCCCCTCAACCCCATCACAGCCCGGCAGGGGGCAACTTAGCACTGAACCCCACCCCTTGCCCAAAAGAAGCACTTTCAGTACAAGACCAAATATTTAAAAAGTCTTATAACCTCAAATTTCTAATAAGCATTTTTACTTTTAATCCGAAAGTCAAGCGTGTTGCAAGGCCTGAGCCACACTCCACTAAAGTCCTGTCTGTTGCCCACAGAACTCCTCTGCAGTTGTTCCATTCGCTGGGTCGGTCTGGTTTGAATGGATAGAGGCAAGTTCACGGGGAGGCAAAGCTACTCCATCTGGAGCGTAACCTCAGGTGACCTCCAGCATCTCCCGCCCCTCCTGCTAGGACCCCCGTGCAGCCAGGGTCCCCGTGCAGGTAGGGTCCCCGTGCAGGTAGGACACCCGTGCAGGTAGGGTCCCCGTGCAGGTAGGGTCCCCGTGCAGGTAGGGTCCCCGTGCAGGCAGGGCCCCCGTACAGGTAGGGTCCCCGTACAGGTAGGGTCCCCGTGCAGCCAGGGTCCCCGTGCAGGTAGGGTCCCCGTGCAGGCAGGGCCCCCGTACAGGTAGGGTCCCCGTACAGGTAGGGTCCCCGTGCAGCCAGGGTCCCCGTGCAGGTAGGGTCCCCGTGCAGGTAGGGCCCCCGTGCAGGTAGGGCCCCCGTGCAGGTAGGGCCCCCGTGCAGGTAGGGTCCCCGTGCAGGTAGGGTCCCCGTGCAGATAGGGCCCCCGTGCAGGTAGGGTCCCCGTGCAGATAGGGCCCCCGTGCAGGTAGGGTCCCCGTGCAGATAGGGCCCCCGTGCAGGTAGGGTCCCGTGCAGGTAGGGTCCCGTGCAATGCTCCCCCAAAGAAGGCCCGTCCCCCCCGAACGCCAGCTCCCATTCTCCTCCCCCCTGCCCCCAGCAACCACTAGTCTGCTTCCTGTCTCTATGGCTGTGACTACTTCCGGTGACCCACAGAAGTACACTCACTCAACGGCTGTCTTTAACGCAGCAGGTCCGTAAGGTTCGTTCATGTTGCAGCATGCGTCAAAGGTCCTTCCTTTTTAAGGCCGAGTAATATTCCACTATGTGTATACACCACACCACGTGGGTTGCTTCATTCTGATTTTTTTAAGGGTATGTTATTTTGAAGTCACATACAAGAGAGTTATGTTTAAAAAAAAAAAAAAAAACATAAGCAGACTACAATTCTACACCTTAACAAGACGACACCTTCACCAATTTAAAAGCACAGCAACTATACAAAGTATGCTCTCAGACCGCACTAGGATTAAACTAGAAATTAGTAACAAAAATGATAGCAGGAAAATCCCAAAATATAATACTTGGAGATTAATCCTTGGGGATTAAATAAAACATGGGCCCTAAAAGAAGTCTCAAGAGATATTTCTAAGTACAGGAAAATGAAAATACAACTTATCAAAACTTATGGGACACAGAGGAAGCAGAGGAAAATTTATAGTACTGAATGCAAACATTAGAAAAGAAGAGAAACCTAAAAAATCAATTACCACCCTATCCGGTTTGGCTCAGTGGATAAAGCATCGGCCTGTGGACTGAAGGGTCCAGGGTTTGATTCTGGCCAAGGGCACATGCCTGGGTTGTGGGCTCAATCCCCAGTAAGGGGCGTGCAGGAGACAGCCAATCGATTCTCTCTCATCATTGATGTTTCTATCTCTCCCTCTTCCTTCCTCTCTGAAATCAATAAAAATATATATATTTTAAAAAATCAATTCTCTAAGTTTCCACCTTAGCAAACTAAAAAAAGATGAAAAAATTAAATTCAAAGTAGGACCAGTAAATAATTAAAATCAGAACAAGAAATCAGTGAAAAGGAAGACATCAATAGAGAAAAATCAATGAAATTAAAAGCTGATTCCTTGAAAAGATGAAAATTGATAAACCTCTGCCAGATGAACTAAGAAAGAGAGGAGACACAAATTACTAATCTCAGCCCTGGCCGGTGTTGCTCAGTGGATAGAGCGTCGGCCTGTGGACTGAAGGGTCCCGGGTTCGATTCCGGTCAAGGGCATGTACCTGGGTTGTGGGCACATTCCCAGTGGGAGGTGTGGAGGAGGCAGCTGATCGATGTTTCTTTCTCATCGATGTTTCTAACTATCTGTCCTCTCCCTTTCCTCTCTGTAAGAAATCAATAAAATATATATTTTTTAAAAAATTACTAATCTCAGACAAAGAAGGGCCATCACTCCTGAGCCACGGACAGTACGAGGACGATAAAGGCACGTGACCAACGATTCTGTACGCCCACGGCGACGGCAGCTCCGGTCATCCCTGCCCAACCGTAAAACCACCAGGCCTCGCAGGAGGTAACGGGCTCATCCTAACACAGCACTTCCGGCGTTTAGGAAAGCAGCTACCAAGCCAGGAAAAGCCAGGAAGGAACCTTAAATACGTATTGCCACGTGAGAGTCAACAGTCTAAAAGGCCACACGGCCCTGGCCGGTGTGGCCCTGGCCGGTGTGGCCCAGTGGATAGAGCGTCAGCCTGTGGACTGAAGGGTCCCGGGTTTGATTCCGGCCAAGGGCACAGGCCCGGGTGGCGGGTTCGATCCCCAGTGGGGGACGTGCAGGAGGCAGCTGATCAATGGTTCTCTCTCATCACTGATGTTTCTATCTCTCTCTCTCCCTCTCTTCCTCCCTGAAATCAATAAAGATATTTAAAAAATAAATAAGTAAATAAATAAATAAAAATAAAAGGCCACATGGACATTCTGGAAAATGCAAATGCTGGGACAACTGGTTAAGAGCAAAGGAATGAAGACGGACCCCTACCTCACGCCATACCTAAAAACGAACTCAAAATGCATCGACGATCTCATGTAAGAGCTAACGCTATAAAACTCTTAGAGGGAAACACTGGATTAATTCCCGGGACTGTGGATTAGGCAACGGTATCGATGATGTGACAGATAAAGCACCAGCAGCAGGAAAAAAAGTAACAGATGAACTGGAACCGACTTATAGGAACTGCAATTTACAGGAAAACAAGCCAACCTTTGTGCTTCGAAGGACACTCTCAGCAAAGCGGGATGGGAGGGGAGACAGTCCGAGGGGTGGGAGGAAATAGCTGCAAACATCTACCCGGTAAAGGGCACTATCTAGACCAGGGGTGGGCAAACTTTCTGACTCGAGGGCCACCATGGGTTCTTCAACTGGACCGGAGGGCCGGAACAAAAGCATGGATGGAGTGTTTGTGTGAACTAATACAAATTCAAAGGAAAGGAGCGGAGGGGAGAGCAAGAGAACCGGATAGAACAGCCAGATCCGGCCCGTGGGCCATAGTTTGCCCATGGCTGATCTAGAACATACAAAGAACTCTTATAACTCAACAACACGATTGTTGAAATGTCCAAGGGTTTCAACAGGTACGTCTCCAAAGATACGTTGGCCCATACGCACAGGAAGATGGGTCATCGTGATGAACATCATGAGCCATCGGGAAGATGCAGACAAAACCACAGGACACTCCACTTCACGCCCACCAGGGTGACCACCCCCCAGAAGACAGATCATGGAGAGTGCTGACAAGCACGTGGAGAAGCTGGGACCCTCGTCTACTGCAGGGAGGGAGGGGTGAAGAATGTGACAGCCGCTTTGCACGACCCAGCAATCCCACCCCTAGATACTCACCCAAGAGAAATGAAAACACATGTCTAGCCCTAACTGGTTTGGCTCAGTGGATAGAGCATCGGCCTGCGGACTCAAGGGTCCTGGGTTCGATTCCGGTCAAGGGCATGTACCTTGGTTGCGGGCACATCCCCAGTGGGGAGTGTGCAAGAGGCAGCTGATCGATGTTTCTCTCTCATCGATGTTTCTAACTCTCTCTCCCTCTCCTTTCCTCTCTGTAAAAAAATCAATAAAATGTATTTTAAAAAAATAAAGAGAACACGTCTACACAAAAACTTGTACATGGATGTGCATAGCAGCGTGAATAGCCAACATGTAGAAACCCGATGTCCACCCCCTGATAAGTGGATAAACGAAATGTGGGCTCTTCATACAGCGGAGGACCCAGCCCTAAGAAGGACTGAGTACTGACACATGCGACCACATGAATGGACTTTGAAACATGAAGTGAAAGGCACTAGCACCAAGGCTGTATGTTGTATGACTCCACGTATATGAAATGTCCAGAATAGCAAATCTACAGACACAACCAGTCTTGATGCGGCTGCCAGGGGCTAGGGAGTGGGGGGGCGGGGGAGGGATGAGGACAGCATGTCTCTCTGGGGTGATGAAACCGTTCTGGACGTACAGAGCTGGGAGGGTCACACAGCCTTCGGAAACCGCTGGGCTGCACCCTTTAGAAGGGTGAATTGGAGCCCGGCCGGCGGGCTCTGTGGTTGAGCACCGACCCAGGAACCAGGAGGTCACAGTTCAGTTCCGGGTCAGGGCACAGGCCCGGGTTACGTGGCCGAGGCTGTGGGTTTGATCCCTGGTCAGGGCGCACACAAGAACCAACCGATGAATGCATCAACGAGTGAAACCACAAATCGATGTTCCTCTCTCTCTCTCTAAATTCAATACGTTTTTTAAAAGTTTTTAAGTCTTTCATCTTTTTTTAATTATTTAAGTTATTTAATTGAGGTATAATTGACATATATTAGCTTCTGGTACATAACATAACGGTTCAGTAATTTGTCTACAGTAATTTTTCCTTATGAACAACCGCAAACCCGCTTTTGCCCACCCCTGCCCTGAGAAAAGACCCCCACAATAACTCTAGTTAACGTCTGTCACCGCACAGAGAGGTTTCCTTTTCTTTTGATGAGAAATTGTAAGATGAACTCTCTTAGCCACTCTCAAATATGCAAGAGTATTCAGCGCAGTCCCCACGCTGCGCCTCACACCCCCCGGACTCCTAACTGGGAGTCTGTACCTTTTGACCCCCTTCACCCATCTCACCCCCCCAACTCCCACCACATCCCACGCCCGGCAACCGCTAATCTGCTGCCCGCATCTATACACACGGGGCGCTGTTTGTTCTTAAGACACCACATGAGTGAGATCATGCAGGAGTGACTCACTTCCTTAGCCTCACGCCCTCGAGGGCCATCCAGGCCGGCACAAATGGCAGGATTTCACCCCTTTTTCTGGCTGGGCAATACTCCACTGGGTGCTGACACCCCTCTCTCTCTCCACTCCTTCCTGGGGAGGCACTGGCTGCTTCCCTGTCCCAGCCCCAATCAATCGTTTGCAGTGAGCCTGGGGGTGCAGCTACCTTCCAGCCACTGTTTTCGTTTTCTTTGGATAAATACCCAGGCGTGGGACTTGCTAAATAATATGGAAGTTTTACTTTTAAACTTCTGAGGCCTCTCCATACCGTTTTCCACGGTGGCTAAACCAATCGACATTCCCACCAGCATGCACAAGAGTTCCGTGTTCTCCACAGCCTCACCCACACTTGCCATTTCTTGTCTTTTTTGTAATAGCCATTCCAACACGTGTGCGGTGGTATTTTAAAAAATTATTCAGCCCGGCCGGCATGGCTCAATGGTTGAGCATCGACCTATGAACCAGGAGGTCATGGTTCCATTCCTGGTCAGGGCACATGGCCCAGGTTGTGGGCTGGATCCCCAGTAGGGGGCGTGCAGGAGGCAGCGGATCAATGATTCTCTCTCATCATTGATGTTTCTATCTCTTTCTCCCTCTCTCTTCCTCTTTGAAGTCAATAAAAATACGTTTAAGAAAACACTGTACGTATATCCACAGTAGGAGTCCATATGGGTAAGAAGAACAAAGGATATAAAGTATACATACATTAAAAAGTCTGAAAATATTGATGCCAAAACGGTAATGGCAGTTATATCCTGGTCGTGGTATTATAGGGCCTATTTTTTCTTCCTTTGGTTTAGCTGTATTTTCTGGCTTCTGACAATTAGCATTTACAGCGAGATACACGCTGATTTTAAAAACCAGTACATTCTAAGGAGCAGTGATTTCACACAAAGAAGAAAACGAAGGGTGAAGAACGAACTCGGGGGACTGAAGACACGCAAACCCACAGCTCGCCGCAGATCCAGCGCGGCATCAGAGCCACGCCCGCCCCGGACAGGGCCCTTCCAGCTCCTCCTCCCCAGCCCCAATGGCCTCGCGCTCTCGTGTTGGCAGAAACTTACGACACGCAACAGTGCCCCGCACTGTGCTATCTGACCCAGTCCAAGCAGTGACGGCACGGAGCGAGCCGCTGAGGGGAAGAGAGCGAGCCCCGGTTCCAGCCGGGTCCGGGAAGCGGTTCCAGTGGAGGTTTATTCGAGGAGCGACCTGAAGCTACAAGTGTGTGCGCCACACGGTCTGACAGCTCGCTCCGACAGAGACATAGCGTCAATAGATCGACTGCCGCCACCGAAAACACACTCACCCCGGAGCCCCCTCCCCAAGCAGAGGCGAGCCGGCGGGAAATCCAGCCCCCTCCCCAAGCAGAGGCGAGCCGGCGGGAAATCCAGCCCCCTCCCCAAGCAGAGGCGAGCCGGCGGGAAATCCAGCCCCCTCCCCAGGCAGAGGGAAGCCGGCGGGAAATCCAGCCTCCTCCTAGCCTCTGGGAGGACGGGGCTCTGTCTGACAGCAGTTGTCCGCTCACCCGTTCCCATCGACATCACGATCCATTTCACACTATAGTCGCTATAAAAAAGCGGCATGTGAAGGGAACGCCGCCAAGCACTTCACAGAAAAGAAAAAGCGTTTAAAACGCCACCGTTGAGAGTAAAACCGAAACCAGCCCTTTTCAGTCCTCAGTCTAGTCGCACACACGACACAAATGAGTGCTCCCGGAACCGGTGCCGTCTGGGTGAGGCCGTGGGTGGTAACGATGCCCACTTCCTGGTGTTGATACCAAACCACGGTTACGTAAGATGTTAGCGTTGCACTGGAGTAGGTGAGGGGAACATGGAATCTTGCTGTACCATGTTCTGCAAATTTCTGTGATTGTATTTCAAAATAAAATGTAGCCCCGGCTGGTGTGGCTCAGTGGCTAGAGCATCAACCTGCGGACCAAAGGGTCCCGGGTTCGATTCCGGTCAAGGGCACGTACCTCGGTTGCAGGCCCCTCCCCAGCCCGGGCCCAGGAGGCAACCAATCCATGTGTCTCTCTTACATCAATACTTCTCTCTGTCTTTCCCTCTCTCTTCCGCTCTCTCTAAAAATCAATGGAAAAACATCCTTGAGGATAAAAGTAAACAAAAAAAAACGAAGTAAAATGTAAAAAATAACACATTTGGAGAGCTATGCATGAGAATGTTAATGTAGCAATAGGGGAGGCTTGACAGCATGTGTGGAACCTGATAAAGGGGCGACATGGACACCCTGCTTTGCCTAAGCCAGTGGTCGGCAAACTGCGGATCGCGAGCCACATGCGGCTCTTTGGCCCCTTGAGTGTGGCTCTTCCACAAAATACCACGTGCGGGCGCGCACGTACAGTGCGATTGAAACTTCGTGGCCCATGCACGGACGTCGGTTTTCGGCTCTCCAAAGAAATGTCAATCGTTGTACTGTTGATACTTGGCTCTGCTGACGAATGCGTTTGCCGACCACTGGCTTAAGCGGTTTGAAGACACAGGTTTCCGCCCACGGTTCCAACCGCTTCAGCAGGAAGCCGGGCGCGAGGGGCGCTCCCGAGTTCCGATGCCAGATCGGCATGACCTCTCCTGTGCACGCGGCCACACCTGCGCCCGACATGAACGTTCAGGGTTTTCTGCAAAACCTTTAACTCCGATTTCCCCGTGGCCTAAAGCCCCTCGTATCATCCAGGAACGCAGAGGACGGAAACAGATGTGTCACCCGCTGCCCGGGTCCAAATGAATAAAAGCCTCGCTCAGAAGGCGCCCTCAACGTCCATAAACGTAACCTTGGGGACACATGATCCCGTGCCGTGGGGTCCCGCAGCAGCGGGGCCCCCAGCTGGGATTCTGAGGGTGGGAGGCGCCGCCTCCTTTGTTCCTGAGGCCCTCCAGCAGCCCGCTCCGCGGAGAGCACGGACAGGGTGCTCAGGCCGGCGGCCGGGATCTGGCCCGGATGCTTTGAATGAGCATCCTCGTTGGCCCTTTCAAGACTACTCCATACCTACGTGTGCGCTGGTGGTTCACACACACCATCTCCAGCGCCGTGGGTGTGATCCTGAAATAGCTGCCTCCACTAACTGTGACTCTAATGGATTCAACAGACGGGAGGACAGAAAGCGGAGTAAAAGCACGTACAACAGCTTGTTTTTCTATTTTCCATTAAAAAAAAAAAAACGGCTTACACGTCCCTCTCAGCTTCAGCAGGTGTAAGAACAGCTCATCAATCCAATACCAGCACAGGTGCCCTGGAGTTTTCCTCCCATGGACCCTCTGGACTCCTAACACCAGGATTCACTGGAAGAAGTTGGGATCCAAGGCCACTGAGCGCCCCCGGACCAGAGCAGTTCTCACACACACGCGCCCCCTCCCAGCCTTAGGCCTCTCGTGTACCCCTTCTCATCCTTCCTTTCCTGCAATATACTAAACCTTTTGGCCTGGCCGGCGTGGCTCAGTGGTTGAGCATCGACCTAGGAACCAGAAGGTCAGGGTTCGATCCCAGTCAGGGCACATGCCCGGGTTACGGGCTCGATCCCCAGGGGTGCGTGTGCAGGAGGCAGCTGATCGATGATTCTCTCTCATCATTGATCTCTCTCTCTCCCCCTTCCTCTCTATAAAATCAATTAAAAAATTTAATGAAAATATATACGCTGCACCTTTGGTGTGAGCACAGGGTAGATTCCAACATCTAAACTTAAAGTGGGGGCTGAAAGATCCCACCGCTGAAACGCCATTGATCCTGCCCGGGACGGTGCCCGCATCACGGATTTCGGATGGAAGATGCGCCGTGGCGTGAGTGCCACCCAGCTGGCCACTGGCCACTGGGTTCTGGAAACCCTCGGGGATGAGGTCCACGTTAGTGTGGACTCTGCCCTGCAGAACGCTTAGTGTCGTCTCGAAAGCGCATTCAGTACCCGACGCCGCAGAATTTAGTGACCTGGAGGTTCTACCAGCCGTGGGCAAACTACGGCCCGCGGGCCGGATCCGGCTGTTCTATCCGGTTCTCTTGCTCTCCCCTCCACTCCTTTACTTTGAATTTATATTAGTTCACACAAACACTCCATCCATGCTTTTGTTCCGGCCCTCCGGTCCAGTTGAAGAACCCATTGTGGCCCTCGAGTCAAAAAGTTTGCCCACCCCTGGCTAGCCCCCTGGAGTTTCCGTGGGCTGTCTCCGCCAGCGCCCAGAAATGATAAGTAATTCTGTGGCGAACAAGCACCTGAAGCAAGGCCTCCAAGTTCCTTCATCCTCAACCCCCGTGAGGCCGCCTGACGGACCGACTGCCCTGGAGCCCAGCGCTGACACCGACCCCATGATCATGCTGTGTAGCCAAGCAGACAGAGGCCACGTCGCCAGTGCTGAAGAACAGCGTCAGCACCTTGGACTGTGACCGAGGGTGTGCACCGGGGAAAGACAATGCCCCCCTGCACGAGGACCACGACATTTCAGCCCCCAAATTCCCACCCCCTGCTGGACAGCTCCACCTCAACATCACCCTCTTCTGCTCCAAACCAACAGGAATCATACCGCCCTGACCGGTTTGTCTCAGTGGATAGAGCGTCGGCCTGCGGACTGAA
Source organism: Plecotus auritus (assembly GCF_963455305.1). Lineage (NCBI taxonomy): Eukaryota > Metazoa > Chordata > Mammalia > Chiroptera > Vespertilionidae > Plecotus > Plecotus auritus. The sequence goes on from NC_137785.1 coordinate 59,207,270, forward strand.
GGGTCCTGGGCTCAATTCCGGTCAAGGGCATGTACCTTGGTTGCGGGCACATCCCCAGTAGGGGGTGTGTAGGAGGCAGCTGATGGATGTTTCTAACTCTCTATCCCTCTCCCTTCCTCTCTGTAAAAAAATCAATAAAGCCGAAACCGGTTTGGCTCAGTGGATAGAGCGTCGGCCTGCAGACTGAAAGGTCCCAGGTTCGATTCCGGTCAAGGGCACGTACCTTGGTTGGGGGCACATTCCCCGTAGGGGCCGTGCAGGAGGCAGCTGATCGATGTTTCTAACTCTCTCTCCCTCTCCCTTCCTCTCTGTAAAATATCAATAAAATATATTTTTTTTAAAAAATCAATAAAATATATTTTAAAAATTTAAAGAATAATACCAACATTTCCCCAGTCACTCAAGGTCAAGACTGTAGTTGATTATTAAGTCCACGGTGGGTCCAAATCCTCTCCATCCTCACCGTGAAGTACCGCTCACATTTATTTGGTCTTCTTTGCATTCCCATCCCATCATCCCGTTCGAGAGATTATTCCTTAAACCAACGTTTCCCACGGGGTCCTCTTGATGTCCCATGGTCACATGCACGCCAAAACATGACGTTTAAGTCATCCAACCCTTGAAAACAATCTCTCCAATCCTGGCAGTGCGGCCGCCTCAAACTTTTTTTTTTTTATTGATTGATTTTTATTTTTATTGATCATAGAGAGGAAGGGAGAGGGAGAAATAGAAACATCCATGACGAGAGGGAATCGTGGATCGGCTGCCTCCTGCACGGCCCCTACGGGGAATCGAGTCCACAACCCGGGCCTGTGCCCTGACCGGGAAGTGAACCGTGACCTCCTGGTTCACAGGTCGACGCTCACCCACCGAGCCAGGCCTTTTCCAGTGGGCCTGAACGAGCATCCGGTGCCTGACACAGGACGTCTCTGGACTCGGGGGCTCGGACCAAGGACTCTGACTCCGTCCGTTTCCCGTATTCGCTACTTTCTGTCCTCCCCTCTTTCTCCAGGGTGATGGACAATTAAGTCTCTGAAAAGCAAAGGGCTCAATGGCTCCCTTTCATGGACAACCCGAAGGAGCTGGTGGACCGCTTCCCACACCACAGCGAGCCTCTGGAGGGACGTGAACCCCAAGGGGGAAAAAACAAGTGAAAGAACTTTAAAATGAAGACAAGGCGCCAGGCCGTGGCTCGGCTGGATGGCGTGTCATCCCCTAGACGGAAAGTTTGTAGGTGTGATCCGCAGTTGGGGCACGGATGGGGGTCCATTGGTCAATGTTTCCACAGACCGATCCTCAGGTGAGGATTGAACAAAATTAAAAAAAAATTTTTTTTAATGATAAAGAGCCGAAACCGGTTTGGCTCAGTGGATAGAGCATCGGCCTGCGGACTGAAGGGTCCCAGGTTCGATTCCGGTCAAGGGCGTGTACCTTGGTTGTGGGCACATCCCCAGTTGGGGGGTGTGCGGGAGGCAGCTGATTGATGTTTCTCTCTCATCGATGTTTCTAGCTCTCTATCCCTCTCCCTTCCTCTCTGTAAAATACCAATAAAATATATTTTAAAAAAAAGAAAAAGAAAGTGAACCCACTCCCGGGGGGGGCGGGGGGGGGGGGCTGTGGGTACAGGGAGAAGGCTGTGAGGGTGAGTCAGGCAAACTTAACTGTTTGAAATAGGACTATGAGGACTTCAGGATGAAACCTAAGTACTTACTTTACATTTAAGAAATCCCCATCTTTGCCCTAGCTGGTGTGACTCAGTGGATAGAGCGTCGGCCTGGGGACTGAAGGGTCCCAGGTTCGATTCCGGTCAAGGGCATGTACCTTGGTTGCAGGCACATCCCCAGGAGGGGGTGTGCAGGAGGCAGCTGATGGATGCTTCTCTCCCATCGGTGTTTCTAACTCTCTGTCCCTCTCCCTTCCTCTCTGTAAAAGATCAATAAAATACATTTTTTTTTTAAAAAAGAAGAAATCGCCATCTTAGGTAGTGGCCTAGCGGGTGAGGAGAAACATACGCATCCAAGAAAAAGCGGCCAGGCAAGCTGCACCCATACCCGAAGCAGGTGCTTCAAGAGTTCAAGAAGGAACCAAAGGCGTCCAGAGCCGGGGGACGGGCCGGCCGGGATGTGAACCGCCCGGAGCGAGCAGGCAGGAGGTCTACCCGCGTGGCTGAGGCAGAGGACGCCGAGATGGAGATGTGAGAGCGGCACGCAGCCGCCCCACAACCCAGCCCACGGTCCTGCTCTGCTCTCCCCTCCCCCCGATGGAGGCCGTGCGGCCACAACCGGCTCACCTATCAGCTCCACGTCAGCCGCGCGCCCAGGGCTCAGAATGCTGGGGACAGTTTCACCACATTTAATCTCAGAATAGCCTAACGATGCACTCTGAACTCAAATGTTTTAAATGTCTGCATTAAAAACAGCAAAACTCCCACAACAGTCGAGAAACTAGGATCCATAAATCAAAAGAAAAATCTTTAAGCACCCAGACACTCTTACAAAAACTCAATAAAAAAAAAAAAGGTAAAAAAACCCACCCACGTTAAAACTGTTGACCTCCTTTTAAAGAAGGAAACAAAATTAGAAGGAAAGTCTGATAAAACGATAAGTAGTGTTAAAACAGGTTTATAATCAGTTTTAAACAGTAATCCCTCCGGGAAATAAACATTCCTCTCTTTAATCCCTTGGAGGGCAACATACGATCCGAACAAGACCGGATTGCTTCTAAGTTCAAATGGGACCCTGCCATCACACCTTCAACCATCAACAGCCAGGAGAGGGCGGGACAACTCCTCCTGATCAGAAAGAGGCAGCCGCATTTTGGATTTCTAAGGGATTTTTGCTAGACACGTACGCAGAAGCTTCAGGAAACCGAAATTAGGGAACTTCACGTTTTTAGTTGACGGGTTACTTCACTGGAGCTTATTCCTGAACCAGCACCAAGGGAACCAGAACCCCTCAGTGTCCATGTGCTCTCCCTGAGCCACAGGTCGACGCTCCGCCCGCCCGGCCACGCTCCCAGGATGGAACCGGGAGCCTTTTAGGAGAAGGGATGGCCATGGAGAGCGCCCTTGAAGCTCAGCAACAGGGTCAACCCCGAAAGGGCGCCCCTGGGGAGGGGCAGTGAGGGCAGGTTCCACACGTCCCCCAGCGCCAGCCCTGAAACCTCCCTGCCTCTTCCCTAAAAGGTGTGAGCTGTGATCGTAGCGTCTGGCAGACACCGGCCCCCCGCGAGAAGCAGATGGAACCCACCAACTCGTTTCCCCCAGGCCTTCCACACCCGCTCCGCCTGCCCAGGCCGGGCAGAGCGGCAGAGCTGAACGGGTGAATCTAAGGCATGGCTAACAGAGCTTTCACTGGCCTCCTGCAGCCCCAGTGTAAGGCAGGATCTGAAAAGTGAAAAGCAATTTGAAAGCTCATTCTCCACACACCAGGCAAATGCATGCACACGCACACACAGTCACCAACACCCACACACACTCACACACACACACTCACAAACACGCACACACACACACACACACACACACACACACACACTCGCACACACTCAGTAACCGGTCGTATCCCAGCAGACGGCTTTCCCAGACGGGAAACCTAGCTGAAAACTTCCCCTGCTCACGGACGTAATTTCACTAGGGGTCAGGGGAGACTGCATTTTGTAACAGCTGAACTTTAACCAGACTGTCATAAGTGGTGCAACATTCCCTCATTAGCATACAGTTACCCCTCGAATGAAAAGCCCTGGCTGCTGGCCAGGAGCTGGGGCCAGGGGCCATGAACTCCTAGAAAGTTCTATGGGCCGCTGAAGGGAGAGCTCCCCAGCTCCACCGGCCTAAACTTAGCCCTCACCCCATTCCTCACTCCCCACAGCATCCGGCGTCGCTAAGATGATACATTTTGAAAATAAAAAGGAAACGAACCGATGGAGCAAAGGGCCAGTTAGCAGGCAAAGCCTTGCTGGGCTGGCGATTCCTGTTTGGGATTGGGGGAGGGGGAGGAGCTTTCTGGATGATTCTATTCTTGGCAAGGAAATTAGCTCCAGGTCCTGTTCCATCAGAAGGCCCCAACGCAGGACCGTTCTGGGGGAATGAACGCTCTCCCTGTGCGAAGCGACCTCATCCTGGGGTGTGCGGATGGGAGCAAAGTGGGGAGGGAGGGCTGCAGGGGGGAGTCGGGGAAGGTGTGTTTCACTGTGGGGGGGTGGGCATGGGGAGGGGCGCTGGGAGGGCAGAATGAATGGATAAGGTCGGAGAAGATGTGGACAGTTAAGAGGAAGTGTGTGGATGACTAAGGGAGGTGAAGGGAGGGCGTGGATGGCTAGAGGGGAGAGGTGTGGACCGCTAAGGAGGGTTAGGGGAAGGTGTGGATGGTGGACAGATGAAGGGATGTCCATCAGCCCCCTGAGAGGCAGCAGGGAAGGAGGCCCCGTGGGGTGGCCTCGCCCGGGCTCTCCCCACCCCCCTCTGTGGGCGTGTGCCCCGCTGCGCGTGTGCAAGGGCCAGGCCGCCAGGCCGCAGGGCCACCACTCACCCCACGACTCCCTGGTTGTAGTTCCTCCGCTTCCAGGGGGTCCCGCTGTACACGCCCCCGCCGCCGTCGACCCGGCCGCCCCCCGCGGGCCGCGCTCCGCTGGGCTGCAGCAGGCTGTAGTTGAGTCCGTAGGTGCTGGCCTTGTTGTCGCGCTTCCTCTTGTTGCTGCTGCCCGAGGCCGGGTCGGTGGACTCTGCGGCGGGGACAGCGGCCGAGGACGGGGCCGGGGACGCCGACGGGGCCGAGGGACCCGCGACTGCCCGGCGGGCCCAGGCCGCGGGCTGGTGGTGGTTGTTGTTGTTGTTGGTCGTCTCCAGGGGCAGGAAGTCCCGCTGCTCCGCGGGGCTGCCCAGCAGGCGCTCCCAGGAGCGGTACATGCTGGCCGGGGCCGGCGCTGGGGCCGGGGCCGCGCCGCCGGGGCTGCCGCTACCGCTACCGCTGCCGCTGCCGCCGGTGGCCGTGCTGCCGCCGCCGCCGCTCGCGCCGCCGCTGCTGTGACAGTGGTGGTTGAAGTAGAGGTTGCGCAGCCCCTGGGTCGTCTCCCAGATCTGCATCCACAGACTGTTGGACGGTCCGAGCTGCTCTGGCTGGAACCAGGCGATCCTCGGATCCATCAAACGGCGGCGGCCTCTGCCCCCGCCCTTCCCGGCCTCCCGCAGGGCCGCCCGCCGCCGCCGCGCCTCGGGCGCACGCCCGGCCTCGGCTGCTGCTGCCGCTGCTGCCTCTGCTGCTGCTGCTCCCGCTGCTCCCGCTGCTGCCCGAGCTGCCGGCGGCGTCGCTCCCGCCCTCGGGGACTCCGCGGGCCCTCCCCCCTCCCTCCGCCCCTCCGCTGAGCCTGTCACCGAGGTCCCCGTGCAAATGGCGGCCGCGGCGGCGGCTCCGGAGAAGGACGAGTGGCGGCGGCGGCGGCAGTGGCAGTGGCGGCGGCGGTGGCAGGGGCAGCGGGATGCGCCTGCTCCGTAGCGTCCTCGCTACTCCGGCCCGAGGGCGGGGCCTCGGCCGGCTCCGCCCCGCTTGCCCCGCCCCGCCCCGCCCTCGCGCTGGCCCCGCCCCCGCGCCGTGCTGTCCGTCAGCCCGGAGGCCGCACCGTGCGTCACAGAGGCCACGGCGCGGAGCGGTGCCCGCAACCGCCCGGCCCAACCGTCCCGGCGCCGGCTGGGCACCGAGCCGCACGTACCTGGGCGTCCGGGTGCCCCTCGCGCGCGCACGCCGCCACCGCCGGTCTCGGTTTCTGCGTCCCGGAGCCTGGGTGAAGCCGGACGGAAGTCGGCGTCAGCTCCGCGGGGAAGGGGCGGTGGGAGGCGGCGCCCCGCCCATGGGCCCTCCCCCGCCCGCCTCCCGGATGTCCTTGGTGCCGACCCCTCCCGAGGTCTCAGCTCCGAGCACACCTGCCTGAGGGAGGAAGTGCCCCCGGCCCCGCGCACGTGCGCTGGGGCCCGCGCCTACCGCCCCGCGCGCCCCGCGCTCGCCCCGCGCCTGCCCAGCCACGCCCCGGCCTCGGCGGAGGGTCCCCAGCCCACCTGCGCGGCCGCACGCGCGTGATCGTTGCATGTGTTAGCCATGAGCCCAAAACCCACTCTGCACAGCCACGCACACATCCGCACGCGCGGATGCACAGGCGCGGAGACGGACATGCGCTGCTGGGGGTGTAAGGACACCTCGCCCGCCCCGGGGTGCACCGCCCTCTTGGAAAGGCCTTGGTTCAGAATTAACAGAAAACCCGGACCTTTCAGACTCACGTGAGGACCAGATACTGTTGGCGTCAGTAGAGATTTCCCACGGGGTAGCTATTTGCATATCTTCCCAATCCCTGTGGTTAAGACACGGAAAAGGGAATGTTAAGTATTTCAAATCATCAGGAGAGAAAAAAAAAAAAAAAGAATGAGCACATCTCCCGGATGCCTCTAAGGTGGTCCCAAGTCCACAAGTCCCAGCACCAGATTTGGGCCTTCTGTTTGGGGAGCTCAACATCCTGGAAAGTTTTTTTGGCAAATGATGAAAAACTATCAAATAAGGAAGCGTGGCTCTCCCTTTTCTCTTGCTGAGAGGCTAATATGGCTGTACATAACGGAAAACCTACAGCAAGCCCTACAGAATTTTGGTCCTTGGTGCGTGTGCCGAGAGTCACCTAGCCTGGAAAATGAGCAGCAGTGTTTTAATGCTCGTCACCCTGACCAAACGAAACAAAAATAAAGCATTGCGTAGAGATGGGTTTCTTTTGAGGACTTCGAGTTTGTTTCAAAAACTCAGAAGGGAAAAAGAGAAAGCCGAACAAAGTAAACATGATCAAGGTCCCACCATCTAGAAATCACCATGCAGGCTGTGACACAGTCTTCCAGAAATCTCTCCAGGCACACGTGTACGTCAAGGGACCAAGATCCTGTAGGCTTTTTCAATTTTCATTTACCTGATGTTACATGTGATTCTGATTTTACATGTGATTCAGTCTTTTAAAATATTTTTCCAAATGTCCAAGAACATATTAAACGCCACTGCAGTCTAAGACCCACCCCCCAGAAAAGTACCCGTGTGGCAGTACATTGCCCGAAATGAACATTTGTTGTATGGAGCGTTCATTTCCAAAGGCAAACCTTAGGAACTACTACAGTATTGGCAAAACGATCAAATGAGCTAATAGACAGAACGGTACTTCACACTGTGCGGGCTGAACGGTAAGACGGCCCTGTCCTTGTTCGCCTGCAGGGAACGCTGACCTGTCAGCCTGGTCACACGCTCATGTTTCAGGGGCATTCACTCAGTACATCTGGGTTGAATGTCAAGCATCCATAGACAATGGAGCTAATTGCTTCAGAGAAGATAAGTAAGCAACCGGGGGCCTTTGGCTGCCTGCATGAATTTACTGTCTGGTTAGGGAGGCAAAAGGGGTAAATATTTAAAGTCATGTGACAGCCCTGACCAGTTTGGCTCAGTGGATAGAGCGTCGGCCTGCGGACTCAAGGGTCCCAGATTCGATTCCGGTCAAGGGCATGTACCTTGGTTGCGGGCACATCCCCAGTGGGGAGTGTGCAGGAGGCAGCTGATCAAAGTTTCTAACTCTCTATCCCTCTCCCTTCCTCTCTGTAAAAAAATCAATAAAATATATATTTTTTTTAAAAATCACGTGACAATTTATTCGGTTAATTCAACAACTATGTCTCGAGCAGATATTACGTACCAGCATACGGTGAGACAGCCATGACCGACACTGACGGAGTCCCCGCCTTCATGGACCTTCCATTCCAGCGGTAAGGCAAGCGTGTAAGGTCAGACAGTGGTTAAGTGCTACAAAGAAAAAGAAAGTAGGCTAAAGGGACAGTGACTGTGCTATTTTTAGACGGGCTGGTCAGGGAGGGCTGCTCTGAGGAAGTGATGTTTGAGCAGGGACTTCAGTGAGGCAGTGGGTCGTGTCCATCTAGGGAATGACCCGTCAGGCCCAGGAACTAGCCAGTGCAAAGGTCCTGTGGCAGGAATATCCTTTGTGGACCAGATGATAAGGCCGTGTCATTGAGGGGTGAATGTGGTGCCATGATTTAGAACCATCAAGTCTCTCTTGTGGAGGTTTCCTCAAAAACCGTCCAGTCTCATGTAAAACAGTAGGGAATTGTACATACACAAAAAATGTGTCCACTTTCCCCGAAAAATCCGCAGTGTTTGTCTCCAAGTAGCCCGCTGCATCCAAAGAGACAGACTCATTTAAATCATAAATTCTGATGACTCAACCTTTTCATTTTGCTTTTTAGAACAAGAGAATAGACATTATAGTCTTCAAAACTCTCTGCATTATATTGATGAGCAAAAACAACACAACACAGCTATCATACACCCAGACATTTTCGTGCACTTGGCGGGGGTGGGGGTGGTCCCCCCTCAGCCTGGCCTGCGCCCTCTTGCAGTCCGAGGAGGAACTCGGGGGATTTCCGACTGATGGCTTAGGCCCATTCCCCGCTTAGCATCCTCGGTGCAGCTGCAGAGGCAGGAAAGGCTACCGCCACTGCCACTGCACTCACCAGCCCTGAGCCCGGCTTCTGGTTGAGCTCCTGTGCTGTCTGCCCCCGGTGGTCAGTGCGCATCACAGCAACTGGTCGTTCCACCATTCAGTCAATTTGCATATTAGCCTTTTATTATATAGGATGTCCGTTCATTTTCAGGATTCTTGGTCTTAGGGAAGAACATGCTGAGTTGTTGGTCTCAACTTGAAAGATTTACGGCAACACCAAGGTTCTGCAGGTCAAAAACAGAACCGAGAAATGAGAAGAAAGCAAATTACCGAAGAATCCGGCAGATTTAAATAGGATTTTTATTGGCATATTAACTTGCAAGAAACAGAAGGGGCACAGCACGCGCACTACTACAGGGGGTGATTAGTAACTGGCCTTGGAGTTGGCCTTGGAATGAAGGCATGGGCGGTGGATGACTGTATCCCGCCCTCCGGAGCGAACCAGCCCAGGGCTGACGGTCACACAGTAGGGTTGTTAGTACCTCCAGGGCTCAGCTTCTGAAGCAGCCGTCCCAGGCATTCGTAACCTAGGGCTTAGGCCCCATTTACAACTTACCCTCTTTGGCACACAACGTGCATTGATGACATCGTGGGTTTTCTCTCCGTCATGAAGGGAAAAGAAAGTAGACTCTTAAGTAGGGAGGTCCTTTTCTTTTTTTTCTTTTTTTTTTAAATATATTTTATTGATATTTTTACAGAGAGGAAGGAAGAGGGATAGAGAGATAGAAACATCGATGAGAGAGAAACATCGATCAGCTGCCTCCTGCACACCTCCCACTGGGGATGTGCCCGCAACCAAGGCACATGCCCTTGACCAGAATCGAACCTGGGACCTTTCAGTCCGCAGGCTGACGCTCTATCCACTGAGCCAAACCGGTTTCGGCGGGGAGGTCCTTTTCAATGAGACGTCAGCGTAACAGGCGGCGGGAAGGACAGGCCCAATTTCTCCCAGCGCTGTTTTTAGAAACACGTTGCTCAACGGCCTGCCATTCTGGGATCTCCGGAGTGAGTGAGTGAGTGCGTGCGTGTGTGCGTGAGTGCGTACGTGGGTGTATAACAACTTCATCGTATAATGCCTACTCTATAAAATTTGTTCGTTTTCAGTGTGAAATTTTTTAGTAAAGTGAAGAGTTGTGCAACCATCACCACCATCCAATTTGGGAATATTTTCTATCCAACCCCCCCGCCTCCCCCAAATCTCTAGGGCTCATTGGCAGTCAATCCCTTTTCCCCACCCCCACCCTGGGCAACTACTAACCTTCTTTCCGCCTCTAGAGATTTGCCTTCTCTGGGTAACCTCTGACTTGAGTGGCATTTCCATGGACGTTGACCTTGGTGGCTGCTAAAGCCCCCACAGAGAACTGCCTGCCTCGTCTAAGGATGGTGGGAAAAAAACAGCTGTTCAAGTTTCCCCTAGACCAGTGGTCGGCAAACTCATTAGTCCACAGAGCCAAATAGCAACAGCACAACGATTCAAATTTCTTTTGAGAGCCAAATTTTTTAAACTTAAACTTCTTCTAACGCCACTTCTTCAAAATAGACTCGCCCAGGCCGTGGTATTTTGTGGAAGAGCCACCCTCAAGGGGCCAAAGAGCTGCATGTGGCTCGCGAGCCGCAGTTTGCCTACCACTGCCCTAGACTATGCAGGCAGCTCTTTCTTTCTTTCTTTCTTTTTAATATTTAATAAAACATATTTCCTTATTTCATTTATTTATTTGCATATTTGAGAGAGAGAGAGAGAGAGGGAGAAACATCACTGATGAGAGAGAATCCTCCATCCGCTGCCCCCTGCACGCCCCCTACTGGAGACGGAGCCCGCAATCGGGGCCTGTGCCCTGAAAAGGTGGAAATAGGACCTCCTCGTTCATAGGTCGATGCTCAACCACGGAGCCACGCCGGCCGGCCGGGCCCCTTTGGGCATCCTGATAGGGCAGCTGTGGCTCCCACATGCTGCACCCCGTGTTTCTCCGTCTGTGCCCCGTGGTCCGTCTGCCCCACTGTAATGAAGCTCCATGACAGCAGGGGCCTGGTGGGGGGCAGACGGACTCGGAGATGATCCCCCCATGATCCCCAGTTCCTGGGGTTCCCCTTTTCTGTATAACCCACTCCCCTTCCCTGAGGGTGTGACCTACGGCCTGTCTCTCACCAGCAGAACGCGGTGAAGGGATGGATGCCATCGCCCTGAGGATGTGACCTCATAGCAGACTCTGGCCTCCGGGGCTCACACGGGAGCAGGCGCCTTCGGGAGCTGACCTCTGACCCGCAGCGTAACCCAGCAAGCAAAGGGGCTGGGCTGAGCCGGCGGCAGATGCTCCTCCCGTTGGGCCTCCGGCGCGGGGAGAGCCCCGCAGAGCCATGCCCGGGCGCCGGAACCCCGGCACGGACAGCTACTACACGTCTGTCCTCCCCGCTGCCCCTCGGCTCTAGGAAACGGGCGTCGTCTGTTTGGCTCCCTGCTCTCCCCTCCGTGGTTAGGACAGGGTCCTGGCGGGGGAACGTGCCCTGAAAAGGTGGACTGACCTGGTGGGGGAACACATTGCCATGAAAAGCCGAGCAGAGCGACCGAGTGGACGGCGGAGTCACGGCCCGCTGCCGGCTGTGCGGCGTGTGTGTGCGCGTGCATCCCCGGAGGGTGCCCTTGACCTTGCCTGCCTCGCAGGCAGCAAGGCAAACTTCGCTCTCGGACGCGTGAGAGCCAGGCCCCGGGGCCTTTTCTAAGGTCACATGCAAGCCGAAGGGCTCCCAGCTTTCCCCTCGCTACTGCTGGGCATCTGACCTAAGAGGCGTCTCGTGCAAGAAAATTTGGAGTAAGTGACAGAGTTAGCCTGGGATCTGGGAGGGTCTAATAACAGACTTGGAAAAGTGCAGCCACAATAATGGGGGGGGGGGGCAAGTTCCACATTTGTTTGGTGGCGCGGAAGTCTGCAGGCTGAGGACGAACGGAGAGAACCCGTTCCACCGTGAGGAAGACCGAGTCAGGGGCAGCGCGGAGCTCCGAGAGGCCACTCCGCGTGCCACCAACAAGCGGCAGGGTCACCACTCGCGGAAGATGGAGCAGGTGTCACACGTGTAACCCCTGACCTGTTCTGAAACGGATTGATTGCCTGAGCACCTCTCCTAGGGCTGGAGAGGATGTCTGGGACAGCGATATTCCCTCCCAGCAACGAGGGAGGGGCGGTGGCCACAGCAGCACGCGGCGGTTAACCTTTGTTCAGAGTTCGAAAACTGGAGCTGAAAACGCACAGCCGTAACGGAGATTCGGTGATGAATCAGCATCGGAGGACGGCTGGCTGAAGAGAGCGTCACGTCGTTTGTCGACCTTCTCAAATCCCAAGTAGTTTTGGGTGAGTTTGTCTGTGGCCGTGGTCGGCAAACTGCGGCTCGCGAGCCACATGCGGCTCTTTGGCCCCTTGAGTGTGGCTCTTCCACAAAATACCACGGCCTGGGCGAGTCTATTTTGAAGAAGTGGCGTTAGAAGAAGTTTCAGTTTAAAAAATTTGGCTCTCCAAAGGAATTTCAATCGTTGTCCTGTTGATATTTGGCTCTGTGGACGAATGAGTTTGCCGACCACTGGTCTGAGGGAACCATCGCCATTTCTCACAGGTGACAGGAAAGCCGTATCAGCTTGGCTGTTCCAGCTCCTCAAGCCGCCCATCTCGCCAACGTGGCTACAAGGTCATGGCTTTGAACCCTATGAAGGTCCAAAGCTGTCCTCGGCCTCTTGGCCAACATAACATGCTTCCCAAGAAATATTGGAACACTTAACCAGTGTCCTTGTCATTCATTCATTCATTCATTCATTCTACCAACACCGAACACTGGGGCACACAGTGACAAGCCGGGGCCGTGCTCACAGCCCTGTGGTCCTCGGTGTGTGCTGTGTTTCCACTCAGTATGTGCCATTGTGGCCAAATCCTTGTTCAGCTGGCTGGAATGCCAGCCCCTGGAGGACAGGTGTGAAGGAGGCAGCAAATGGGGCACCTGGCGCCCAAGAGCAGGGGTGTGTCCGGGTGACCCATCCTTGGGCTGCCAAGTGGCGAGAAGGAGGAGCAAAGAATGACCGGGAAGAATCTAGCCCCACATCTTTCAAGGACAAAGCCCGCCCATCCCTCCATCCCCACCTCTCGCCGGCCGTGGACACGTGTCATCCCCAATTCAGTTCATCTCTAATGTTACAGAACCTCTAGCTCATTTCCCCAAATCCCTGTGACTTAAATCTCTCACCCTCTAAGGTGAGAGGCCCCAAAACAGTGTCCCCTCACCTTTATTTCTTCACACCCATTTCAACTCATGAACTATGAAAGGAGCAAGAGGAAATGAGAGGGAATGAGGACGTTACTTGAGACGTCCCTGTGGGGTGGACATGCCTTCACGTAACGCATGCCACCTCGTGGGCCTCCAGGGATGGGGAGGGAGGGTAAAACATTCACTTCTTAGCCTGGCCCGCGTGGCTCAGTGGTTGAGCTTTGACCTATGAACCAGGAGGTCGAGATTCAATTCCTGGTCAGGGCACATGCCTGGGTTGTGGGCTCTGTCCCCAATAGGGGGCGTGCAGGAGGCAGCCAATAGATGATTCTCATCATTGATGTTTCTATCGCTCTCTCCCTCTCCCTTCCTCTCTGAAATCAATATATATATATATATATATATATATATATATATATATACACACACACACACACACACACACACACACACATGGTATAAAAAATTCACTCGTTACAAGCCACACACACATTTGGAAAAATCGCGACATTAAGCATTCATCAAAATGGGTACCTTTCTTTGTGTTTCTCCGATTGACGAAGATTAAACAGAGCAGTGACTGCCAGCGCTGGGGAGGGCATGGGAGACACAAGTCTCGGTGACTGTGTGTGGACATGTGACCCAAGATCCTTTCGGGTCCATCTACCAACTTCAAGACGTGCATGTTCTTGGACCCGGTGCTTCAGTCTGCTCGGACCGCCCTAACGGAATGCCTGCCACCGGGGGGACTAAACATCAGAAATGTATGTTCTGACAGTTCTGGGAGCTGGAAGTGCAAGAGCCAGGTGCCGCTGAGGCTGGTTTCCGGAGAGACCTCTCTTCCTGCCTCGCACACGGCATCTTTTTGCACGTCCTCATCTGTGTGCATGCAGAATGAGAGCGCTCTCTGCTCTCTCTCCCTCTTCTTCTTTTTTTTAAAAAAATATATTTTATTGATTTTTTACAGAGAGGAAGGGAGGATAGTTAGAAACATCGATGGGAGAGAAACATCGATCAGCTGCCTCCTGCACACCTCCTATTGGGGATGTGCCCGCAACCAAGGTACATGCCCTTGACCGGAATCGAACCTGGGACCTTTCAGTCCGCAGGCCGACGCTCTATCCACTGAGCCAAACCGGTTAGGGCTCTCTCTCTTATTATAAGGGACACTAATCTTATGAATTTACAGCCTCATCCTTATGACTTTTTTAAACAATTGATTTCAGAGAGGAAGGGAGAGGGAGAGAGAGAGAAACATCAATGATGAGAGAGAATGAATCATTGATCGGCTGCCTCCTGCATGCCCCACACTGGGGATGGAGTCGGCAACCCGGGCATGTGTCCTGACCGGAAATTGAACCGTGACCTCCTCATTCATAGTTTGAAGCTCAACCACTGAGCCACACCGGCCTGACAGGGCCCCATCCTTATGACTTCATTTAACCTTAGCTTCTTCCCTAAAGGCCGTATCTCCAAATACAGTCAAATTGGGGGGGTAGGGCTTCAACATATGAATGGGGAGGAGGTGTCACAATATAGCTCATAACACCCAGCGAATCCAGCTTCAGAAATCGATCCCGCATATGTTTGCATATGTGCACAGAAATCTTTAAATAAGAATGCATTGTGCACGGCCCGGTATGGCTCCGTGGTTGTGTGTCGACCTATAAACCAGGAGGTCAAGGTTCGATTCCCGGCCAGGGCACATGCCCAGGTTGTGGGCTCCATCCCCAGTAGGGGTTGTGCAGGAGGCAGCCGATCCATGATTCTCTCTCATCACTGATGTTTCTCTCTCCCTCTCCCTTCCTGAAATCAATAAAATATTTTTTTAAAAAAAAGAATGCATTGCCTGTCGTAGCCAAAAATGGTAATGAACCTAACCGTCCATCAAGTGGGGGCTAGTTAAACAGATTAAGCTCAGTCCGTCGATAAAATACTAGTGTGCAGCTGTGCGAATGAATGAGCCGGCACAACACAGGCTGGCCGGGAGAACTCACTCAGACGTTCAGTGGGAAATGCAAGGTGCACAATGGCGTGCAGAATACAATCAATTTAGGGCTAGGGCTAGGGCTAGGGTTAGGGTTAGGGCTAGGGCTAGGGTTAGGGCTAGGGCTAGGGTTAGGGCTAGGGTTAGGGCTAGGGCTAGGGTTAGGGTTAGGGCTAGGGTTAGGGTTAGGGCTAGGGCTAGGGCTAGGGTTAGGGCCAGGGCCAGGGTTAGGGCTAGGGTTAGGGTTAGGGTTAGGGCTAGGGCTAGGGTTAGGGCTAGGGCTAGGGCTAGGGCTAGGGTTAGGGCTAGGGCTAGGGTTAGGGTTAGGGTTAGGGCTAGGGCTAGGGTTAGGGCTAGGGCTAGGGTTAGGGTTAGGGTTAGGGCTAGGACTAGGGTTAGGGTTAGGTTTAGGGCTAGTGCTAGGGTTAGGGTTAGGTTTAGGGCTAGGGCTAGGGTTAGGGTTAAAATTAAAAAGTATTCGCACCGGTATTTTCTGGACAGATTTACAAGAAACTTCTGGCCGTTATTCCCACCGAGGCCTGGGCTTGTGCGGGGCGAAGGATGCACTCCTCCCCCCGCTGTACTGTTTGCACTGCCCGCCTCACTGCTAGTGGAGGTATGGGACTTTCTAAAATCGAAGTAAAACTCACCATTTTAACCCCCTGAAAGTGTCCAATTCGGTGGCACCGGTACATTCATATTGTCATGCAGCCATCACCTCTACCTGGTTCCCCACAATCCATCCCCCTGAATGGGTGGTTGCTAATCTGTTTTCATTTCTATGAATTTGCCTACTTTGAATATACTATATTCGTATCAGTGGGATCATATAATCTGTGGCCTTTGTCATCCACATTGTAGCATGGATCAACACTTCATTCCTTTTTTTTTTTTTAACTTGCATTTTATTTTTTATTATTTATTATTATTTTTTAAAATCCCCACCCGAGGATATTTTTCCGTTGCTTTTTAGAGAGAATGGAAGAGAGAGGGAAAGACAGAGAGAAACATCGATGTGAGAGAAACACATTGATTGGTTGCCTCCTGCACATGCCCCGGCCACGTGTCCGGGGAGGAACCTGCAATTGAGGTACATGCCCTTAACCGGAATTGAACCCGGGACCCTTCGGTTCATAGGCCGATGCTCTATCCACTGAGCCAAACTGGCCAGGGTGCTCCATTCCTTTTTTATGGCTGAATAATATTCCATTGTATGACTATGCTATACCTAGTTTTACCATTGATCTGTCCACGGGCATTCGGGCTGTTTCCCACTCTTGGCTATTGTGAATAGGACTGTTAAGAAGATTGACGTACAAGTTGTTATTCCAATACCTGTTTTCGGTTCTTTTGGGTACATACCGGGAATAAAATCACTGAGTCATATGGAAATTCTATCTTAGTAATTTTGGGGGAATGAACGCTACTTTTCTGATTTTGTTCAAGTATTTAATGACATGCCACAAATGAGACAGAATAGAGCAGCCGTGGGCAAACTACGGCCCGCAGGCCGGATCCGGCTGTTCTATCTGGTTCTCTTGCTCTCCCCTCCGCTCCTTTACTTTGAATTTATATTAGTTCACACAAACACTCCATCCATGCTTTTGTTCCGGCCCTCCGGTCCAGTTGAAGAACCCATTGTGGCCCTCGAGTCAAAAAGTTTGCCCACCCCTGGTATAGAGCAAGACCCTTTAGTACAGTCTCTCTTAGACAGGGGACACTGTTTATCTTAATTAAGGCCCTCATTGGGTTTGTCATTTGTCTCAGGGCCTGTTAGATGTCCTCTGTGAGACAGACACGCCAATGTTCTTGCTCTTGAGCTTGGTCTCCCTCAAAAGGATAAAAGGCCGTGGCCGGTTTGGCTAGTGGATGGAGTGCTGGCCCGCGGACTAAAGGGTCCCAGGTTCGATTCCGGTCAAGGGCACATGCCCAGGTTGCGGGCTCAGTCCCCAGTAGAGGGCATGCAGGAGGCAGCCGACCAGTGATTCTCTCACATCATTGATGTTTCTCTCTCTCTCTCCCTCTCCCTTCCTCTCTGAAATCAATAAAATTTATTTTTTTAAAAAAAGGATATAAGTATTCTTCTGATACTATTATCCTTAAATAAAATATAATGCAATTAATAGTAATTATTCCAATTTTTAACTATTGTTGGACAGTTTATTTAAAAGATAACTAGCCCTAACCAGTTTGGCTCAGTGGATAGAGCGTCAGCCTGGGGACTGAAGGGTCCCAGGTTCGATTCTGGTCAAGGGCATGTACCTTGGTTGCGGGCACATCCCCAGTTGGGGGTGTGCAGGAGGCAGCTGATCGATGTTTCTCTCTCATTAATGTTTCTAGCTCTCTATCCTTCTCCCTTCCTCTCTGTAAAAAAAAAAAAGAAGAAAAAAAATCAATAAAATATATTTAACTAACTAAATAAAAGATAATTATTGGCCACTTCACACCCATTAGGATGACTATTATCAAAACATAGAAAAGAATAACTGTTGGCGAGGATGTGCCGAAATCGCAGCCCTTGAGAAATGTTGGTGGGAATGTAAAACGCTGCTGTGGGAAACACGACAGTTCCTTGGGGAGAAAAACAAACTAGTTTATAACGCAGCAATTCCACCCGAAAGAACTGAAACCTGAGATTTAAGTGGATATGCAGGGTGGTCCTGAAAAAAAGTATACACACTATGTATTGTATCACATTTTGAAAATGGAATGTATTTAAATAAACACTGCATTTGTAAGGATGTAAGGTATGTACATTTTTAGGGACACGCTATACTAATCCGAATCCTAACACTAACACAAGCCCTAGCCCTAACCATAATACTAACCCTAGCCTAACCCTAACCTTGTGCCCTAGCCCTAGTCCTATCCCTAACCCTAACTCTAGCCTTAGCCCTAACTCAAGTCCTATCCCGAGCCCTAATCCTAGCCCTAACCCTAGTCCTAGCCCTAACTCTAGCTCTACCCCTAACCCTAACTCTAGCCCTAACTCAAGTCCTATCCCGAGCCCTAATCCTAGCCCTAACCCTAGTCCTAGCCCTAACTCTAGCTCTACCCCTAACCCTAACTCTAGCCCTAGCCCTAACCCTAGTCTTAGCCCTAACTCTAGCCCTAGCGCTAACCCTAACTCTAGCCCTAACTCTAGCCCTAGCGCTAGCCCTAACTCTAGCCCTAGCCCTAACCCTAACTCTAGCCCTAACTCTAGCCCTAGTGCTAACCCTAACTCTAGCCCTAGCCCTAACTATACACCCATGTTCACAGCAGCATTATTCACAAGAGCCCATAGGAGGTGGAAGCAACCCCAGTGCCCATCAACAGATGAATGGATACATGCTATGTGGAAGGAGTAGCATTCAGCCTTGAATGGAATACTATTTGGCCCTAAAAAGGAAACCGATACATTTTACGACATGGATGAACCTTGAAGACATAATGTTAAGTGAAATAAGCCCATCACAAGTCAACAACATATTATGATTCCACCTACATGTGGTGCCGAGTAGTCAAACTCATAGAGACGGAGAGCGGAATGACGGCTGATGGACGGGCAGCAGGGGGAGGTTATGTTTACCGGGACTGTCTCAGCTGGGGACATGGAAACATATTCTGGAGAGGGATGATGGGGACGGTTGCACAACAATGTGAATGTCCTGAGAGCCACTGAAAAAAGCTTAAAATGGTAAGCGTATGCATGTTTTATCACACACACACACACACACACAGGAACACAGAAATGCAACTAAAAGAACTACTGGGCTGCTACTAAGGATGATGAAGGTACAGCAGAGAACAAAACAGTAAACATAGTCCCTTCCTTTATAAAACTTACTGTCTAGTGGGGAGAAAAACAATAAAAAATAAGAATTTGATACACACATGCTCTAAGATACACATCTTTATAAAAACACAGAGTATCTTTTAAAAATACAGATGTGGCCCGGAAGGTGTGGCTCAGTGGTTGAGCGTCGACTTATGAACCAGGAGGTCACGGTTTGATTCCCGGTCAGGGCATATGCCTGGGTTTTGGGCTCCATCCCAAGTAGGGGATGTGCAGGAAGCAGCCGATCCATGATTCTCTCTCATCGATGTTTCTCTCTCTCCCTCTCCCTTCCTCTCTGAAACCAATAAAAATATATTTAAAAGCAATAAAATACAGATGTGCATTTTGCTCTGTAATTTTCTTTCTTTTTTTTTTTTTTTAAATATATTTTATTGATTTTTTACAGAGAGGAAGGAAGAGTGATAGATAGTCAGAAACATCGATGAGAGAGAAACATCGATCAGCTGCCTCTTGCACACCTCCTACTGGGGATGTGCCCGCAACCAAGTTACATGCCCTTGACCGGAATCGAACCCGGGACCTTTCAGTCCGCAGGCTGACGCTCTTCCACTGAGCCAAACCGGTTTTGGCTTGCTCTGTAATTTTCTTTTCACTCAGTGCTAGAGATTTCTCAATGGTAGTTCACGTCTATTTTCCTCCTTTTTTTAACACCGTACAGAATCCCACTGGGAGATGATACAGGAGTGATTTAGCTACACCTCGACGCATGGGCATGTAGAGAGTCTGCTAGTATAAACACTCAGAAGCCCATGCCATCTCCCTCTTAAAAGCAGGTATTTTAATAACAACTTCATTTTTATTTTTTAAAATTCACCCCCAGACCCACCCAGGCAATCAGGGGTCCTCCTTAACAACTGCAGAAATGGAGGCCCCATTCAGGTGAGCTGGTTCCTTACACTGTTCATACCTGTTGTCTACCCTGAGATTTTTCCAACCCGAGTGTACTGCGGTGATTTTCCGGCTATTTCATTTTATCTCATCCTTGTGGGACAAGAACTTATCCACTGTCTTTTCAATGGAAAAGACAACCTCACAGGTAGTTCAGCAGTATTTCCACCCCTCCGAGCCCCTCCCCTCCCGCCACACCCACAGAGACTGGATTTCAAAACTTAGCCTTGAAGTGGCTCGGACCTCTGCACCCACCAGCCATTTTTTGCATTTTAGGGTAAAAAATGTCCCTCTCAGATTTGCTGCCCAGGTAACTGGCCCTTCCTGTTTCTCCATCACCATTTTTTCAGTACCTTTTTCTTTCTTTTTTTTACTGTTCAAACAGCTATATTGTTCTGATCTTATTAAGTGGATCTTAATCCATCAAGTTAATGCCTATTAACTACAGATTTGGACGGACTGAAGCAATTTTTATATCTGCAGAAGGAAATTAGTTTGATAAATGGTCATGAGAATTATCTTCTATCACAAGGCAAGCAATCTAAGAGAATCGCCCTGCAGACGGACTGGTCCTCCCCCGTGGGCGCGGCTCATGCAAAAACTCTTACACACCCCAACTGGAGATGAACGGGCTTGATCACTCACACACACACACACACACACACACACACACACACACACACACTTCCTCCTAAAACACAACTGAAATATGTCTTGCGTTGCTTGGGTTCCTCCTAGAAGCAGACACCAAACCCAGGTTTCAAATGCAAGCAGTTTCCGTGGGAGGGGATTCCAGGAAACACCTGTGGTGAGAGGGATGTCAGCGGGGGAAGGCAGGCAGCAGCAGAGGCTCGGCTTTCCAGCGGGGCCGCTGTGAGTCAGGAACACTGAATCCTCCTGCAGACCTCTGGGACCTGGCTCAGGAGACAGCGTGTCGGCCCGTGGGCTGAAGGGTCCTGGCTTGGTTTCCGGTCAAGGGCATGTACCTCGGTTGCAGGCTCAATCCCTGGCCCTGGTTGGGGCGCAACCAACCAATGTGTCTCTCACACGTCGATGTTTCTCTGTCTCTCCCCATCCCTTCCACTTTCTCTAAAAAAAAATCAGTGGAAAAATATCTGCAAGTGAGGATGAACACCACCAGAGAGGAAATATAACTGTTGCCAATAGAACGATGGAAAAAGTCCTCTTCTGAATTTTGCAGAACTTCTGTTACCTTGTAAGCCAGGTGAGAGTGAAGACCAAAGGCGAACACGTCCCTCTCTCATTTGGCTTTTTTCTTTTTTTTTGGTAGTTGATAACGTTATTTTGTCAAGTTGTGAACTGCACGAATTCGTGTACATTTTCATGATGGGGTTTTTTCATGAGCATGTGTCATGTTTTCAAGACTGTGATGATTTTCAACATTTGCTGACTCTGTACACTCATCTTTGATAGAAAAGAGAAGAAAAGGCAGGTAACTACTTGAACCATCTTGGTGAAATCACTCCAGCGCACGCTAATTCCAGCCTGCATTAGAAAAAACATACTTCATGTCTTCCTTCTTTGCTTGAATAAGCGTAAGTGTCCTTATGTTACACAAACCCAGGGAACGGGTTCCTACAAATGACAGCAGGCAGGTGTCTTCCTGGTTTCACTCAGACGAAATGTAATTGCAGTCAGCAGTCCCTTCACTCAGAAAGGATTTGTCCTTTTCGTGGCCAGGCACACATTGCTGAAAACATTAAAATTTTAGCGCAACTGTGTTCTTCAGTTGAAGATATAAATTTCTCTAATAGGGCAACATTTGAGAATTTTCTACAAGACACCACATTTCCTTTTGGTTAACCAGTAAGAGGAAGGTGTACTTTTAACTCAAAAGAAGGAACACGAGTAAAAAAACATGTTAGACCTTGACATTTTCAGTGGGTGTTACCAATGGAAGCAGTAAGCAGGCCTCGGGGTGAGAGCGGAAAGCGGAACCCCCTTCAAACCCAGCCGGCGTGGCTCAGTGGTTGAGTGTTGACCTATGAACCAGGTCACGGTTCTTCTTCCTTTTAAACGTTGTTTTGGATACTTCAAGTCCTCTCCCCTCCACGTAATTTTAGAGCCAGCTTGTCAGTTTCTACAGAAAACCCTGCTAGGATTTTGATTGGGATTGCCTTGAATCTATAGATGGGTTTGGGAAGAAATACCATCTTCCAATCCATGAACATGGTAGATTTCTCCAATCCATGAACATGGTAGATTTCTCCAATCCATGAACATGGTAGATTTCTCCAATCCATGAACATGGTAGATTTCTCCCTTCGTTCAGGTTTACTTCCTCTCAACAATGTTTTGTAGTTTGCGACGTCTCTAGGATACTGAGAGTCATGCTGAAGGTTCCTGCTTAAGTCTTGGCTTTAATACCTCACACATATTCACAACAATGTCCATTAGCAAGCAGATGCCCAGACGCAGGACTCTCTGGTATTTTTAAAAAAGATTTTGTAAGACACAAAGCTTTTTGATTAAAAATTTGTTTATTAAAAATATTTTCCTCCAATTCTGATGACATATCAAATTAAACAAGGAGGTTACAAAGCAATAGGTTGAGCTGATCTGTTTATATAGAAGGTGATAATGACCTCATTAGCTCTTTCATACATTCTACTAAATAGTGGAATACAAATTCAATTCATTCACTTCACAAAAGATAAACATAATGATATACTTCAGACCAAAAATCTTTCATCAAGCTTGTCTTCAAATGTGTTAGAAAGTCAGCCAATAGAAAACGATATCGACGTAAAAGAGCTTCCAAGCTATGCCTTTGGTTTTCCTGTTTCTGCAAAATCCGGTCAAGTTTCTGCACTGCTCACCGAGCCCCAGCTGAGGCTCCTCCGAGCTGCCAGCCTCCCCTGTCCGGTGCCTGAGGCGGAGAGCACGAGAAACGCCCTCCGATCCCAGAGCTCCAGGAAGGACGAGTTTCTGATGGGCTCCGAAGTTCTGGGAACTTCAAATTAACACACAGAATACAGACACTGACCAGCGGCTTTCGGAAATGTACACACGCCAAGGAAACCTGTAGAGTTGAGCACTTTGGGACAAGAACTGCTCTCTTTCAACGGGTCAAGCAGTCAGTCTTTTCTCAACAGCCTCTTGATAAGCGACAAACCTCCTCAAGTTCAGCTTCACGTTGTCGAGAACGCACAGCTGATCTGGACTGTATTTGCCTTTCCCTTCTTTCCGGATCTGCCAAAAGAAAACCACATACGCGTTGGTGTAAATTACTAATTCCTTTACATACAGAAAGCATTTCGTTTTGGGTGTATTTATTTTCAGAATGAGACAGCTGCTGGAATTGGGTGAAACATTTTCATTTATTTTTTATTGTTGAGATTATTACAGATGTCTCTCTTCTTTTCCCCTCATTGGCCGCCCCCCCACCAGTTCTCACCCCACCCCAGGTCTTCAATCCTATTGTCTGTGTCCATAGGTCATGCATATATGCACAGAAGATCTTTGTATAATCTCTTCCCACCCCTCACCCCCTTCCCTCTGAGAATCATCAGTCTTCCATTTTCATGCCTCTGATTCTATTGTATTCACCAGTTTATTCTGATCATTAGATTTCTTATTCGGTTATTTTGATTTTTAGATAAAATTATTGATAGGTATGTGTTTGTTGCCATTTTGTTGTTCATCTTTTTTATCTTTTTCTTCTTCTTCCTCTTTTTAAAAAATACCCTTCAATATTTCATATAACACTGGTTTGGTGATGATGGACTTTAACTTTTTCTTGTCTGTGAAGCTCTTTATCTGACCTTCAATTCTAAAGGATAGCTTTGCTGGGTAATTTTGGTTGTAGGTTCTTGCTACTCATCACTTTGAATATTTCTTGCCATTCCCATCTGGCCTGCACAGTTTCTGTTGAGAAATCAGCTGACAGTCGTATGGGCATTCCTTTGTAGGTAACTAACTGCTTTTCTCTTGCTGCTTTTAATATTCTTTGTCTTTTGCTCTTGGCATTTTAATTATGATGTGTCTTGGTGTGGTCCTCTTTGGATTCCTTTTGTTTGGGGTTCTCTGTGCTTCCTGGACTTGTAAGTCTATTTCTTTCACCAGGTGGGGGAAGTTTTTGGTCATTATTTCTTCCAATAGGTTTTCAGTATCCTGCTCTCTCTCTTCTTCTGGCACCCCCATAATTCAGATGTTGGTATGCTTGAAGTTGTCCCAGAGGCTCCTTACTTATCTTCATAGTTTTGGATTCTTTTTTCTTTTGCTCTTCTGACCAGTCCTTTTCCATTTTTTTTTTTTTGGAGGTTTCTAGAAGATTCCTGAGTAACTTATAACTATGGTTTTGAACTCTATATCCAGTAGTTTGCTTCCTCCCATTTCTTTCATTTGTGACATGTTTGTCTCCACATTTTGGCTGCTTCCCTGTACTTTGGGTAGAGCTGCTATGTCTCCTTGTAGAGTGGCCTTGTGTATTAGGTATTCTATAGGGCCCAGTGGCTCAGCCCCCCAGTCACCTGAGCTGGGAGCTCTAGGGCACCCCTTTGTGGGCTATGAGCACAGTCTTGTTGTAGTTGAGCCTTGATTGCTGTTGGTGTCACTGGGAGGACTTGACCTCCAGGACAATTGGCTGTGAGGACCAACTGCAACTACAGTGGGAGAGCTGCTGTGCAGGAGACACCCCAATGGAGCAGCACTTGCTTCAGTGGGGCTTTGGTGCTCACTGAGTCTGCCCCTTGAGTGTGTCACTTATGGATGTGAAGTGTTGTAATCTGGTAGGGTCTGACACTGACCACTGGGTACAATGGCTCTTGGGTCTCCTAGGGAGGTGCAAAGTCAGCTGCTGCCTGGGGCCACCCAGCAAGAGCTACAGAGAGATCTTTAGATTCCTCCTCTTTGTATCGGGTTTGGAAGTGCCCAGATGAGGCCCAGCTGTGAAGCAAGGCAGCCTGGTGCTGGTGCCAGGTCTTGGGCCTTTTATTGATAGGTTTGGGGCTCCCTGACCCAGCTGCAGCTTGTTTGAGAGATTTTACCCTGGGCAAGGAAAGGCCATTCATATGCAAAAGCCGCTGCACACAGCTTGGGTGGGGTGTAAATTGGTTGAGGCTACGTCTCAGGGAATCACTAGGGTAGAGCAAACAGAAATGGCTGCCAGTCAGCCCTACGACTGGGGAGGTCCCAGCATAGGAACAATGATCCCTGTGAGTACCTCCATCTGGGAGAAATCCACCCCGAGTTCCTGCCCCGCTGCCAGACAATCCAGTTCTTCCTCATATGTGTCTCTGTTCCCCAGGGCCTCGCCCTGGTGCTGGAGCTCAGAGGAAGCAGGACCTTGTAAGTTTAGTTTGTGGTGCTGGCCTTTTAAGAGGAATAGTTGGGTCTCCAGCAGCCTCTGTGTCACTGAGCCCCAATCCGCACTGGTTTTTACAGCTGTTAATGTTCCTAAACTGACACCCACTACAGACGTGACAATGGCAGAAGTTGGGCACAGCTTGAGTTTATAGTTTCTTTTCTTCTGGAAAGGAAAACTTTTTGTTTTTTAATTGATTTCAGAGAGGAATAGAGAGGGAGAGAGAGAAATATCAATGATGAGAGAGAATCATGTCACCTGCCTCTTGCATGCCCCCTACTGGGGATCGAGCCCGCACCCTCGGCATGTGCCCTGACCAGAATCAAACGGTGACCTCCTGGTGTATGAACTCAATGCTCAACCACTGAGCCACCCAGCTGGATAAAAACTACTTTATGTCTTAAAATTTTTTCAGGAAATTTAAGTTTTTAGCCATACAATCATATCCACCTAAAACTTACCACAGAGTTCTCTCCGTCAGGCCTGAAATTCTATGTTAAAAGCTCCTTAGATCAAAGAAATGCATATTGGAAACCAAGAGAAAGCAGGATAACTTTCCATCAAAACCTCTATTCTCCTGACCAAGATTGAAGAGGGAATATTGCATTTAAAATCTAAACATGAAAAACACAAATGTTTTTGCTTTAAAAAAGGACAACTTAAGAAGTGAGATTTGGGTGAGAAGGGCAGGGCAATGGACGCACGCAGCTCACGGTGTCTCTCCACCGGCCCCCAGAGGAGGTATGGGGATGATTTCTGACTCAGTCAGCTTTGTGGCGCCATCCCCCACAGACCATCCCCCACAGACCATCCCCCACAGACCATCCCCCACAGATCATCCCCCACAGACCATCCCCCACAGACCATCCCCCACAGATCATCCCCCACAGACCATCCCCCACAGACCATCCCCCACAGACCATCCCCCACAGACCATCCCCCACAGACCGGCGGCAGCCGGGAGTTTGCCTTTCCCTCGGAGCGCCAAGGGACGCGTCCATGACAATGGATTCAACTGGGTTGGACCGCAGGACACAGGATCAGGCGAAGATGAGAAGAGGGCTCCCACACGAGGACGTCACTGTGACGTCACCCAACGCACAGAAAGGAGAGCGCAGCCGCCATCTGGCTCAGGCCCAACGACTGAGCGCAGCTCGGGGTGACTGAGCTCGGGGTGACTGAGCTCGGGGTGACCGATCTCGGGGTGACCGATCTCGGGGTGACCGAGCTCGGGGTGACACAGCTCGGGGCGACTGAGCTCGGGGTGACACAGCTCGGGGTGACTGAGCTCACGGTGACCGATCTCGGGGTGACCGATCTCGGGGTGACTGAGCTCGGGGTGACTGAGCTCGGGGTGACCTAGCTCGGGGCGACCGATCTCGCGGTGCCTGAGCGGGACGCTGCCCGCAGCACTCAGCCTGGGCCACGGTGCTCCAGGCTCACGGAGGCCTGGGAGGGACCACACCGCCCCTCCCCCCGGACGCTGAGGCGGAAGCATTTCTGACCCCGCGGCCTCATACCTTCATC
This sequence comes from Plecotus auritus, assembly GCF_963455305.1. Lineage (NCBI taxonomy): Eukaryota > Metazoa > Chordata > Mammalia > Chiroptera > Vespertilionidae > Plecotus > Plecotus auritus. The sequence continues at coordinate 59,233,610 of NC_137785.1, forward strand.
TTGAAGACGGGCTGGAACTCCTTCAGAGCAGATAACAAACGGATCTGCACAGAGGCCCTCTCGGCTTCGCTACCGTCGGCGAACACGTCGAAGAGGGCGTCCAGGGCCTCGCCCACCACCACCAGCGAGGGGTCCTTGGTGGCCACCTCCAGCAGGAAGCACCCGATGGTCTGCAGCCGAGAGAACACACCCGTCACCTGGCGCTCAGGGCCATTCCCAAGCACCGCTTCACGGCGGCAGTGATTTATGCACGTTTTACATCAAATGCCAGGGGCAAAGGAGAGCTTTTAAAAGCTTTAACACATATTTATAAATACACCAAGTAAAATGTAAGCAAGATAAGTGAAACGTATTAGAGTTTATATTCCTAAATAAAATGAGTTAAGGTCCATAAATGATGTAAGAAAGATCAATTTAGAAAATTATTAAGTTGTCCTCGTCTCCCTCAAAAAGGCTTTCCCCAGGGTGTAAAAATGCATACAAATATTATCTAACAAAAAACCCTGCTTTTTAAAGTATAAGACAAACACTCACAGGCAATAAAAGAAACTGAACAGGACACAGCCTCAGGTGGCTCCGCTGTGCTGGCCTCTGAGACACCCACCTCGCCACAGCCCGTCGACGGCAGCCCTCCCCACCGACGGCAGCCCTCCCCACCCGCAGACGCCGGAGCGCGCAGCGTGCGGGCCACAAGCCTCACCCTGTGGGAGGGCGCGCACCTGGTAAACAGGTGGGAGAGTGGACGTGCCAAGAGCTCCAAACTGGCCCCACCATGAGCAGCAGGGCGACCGCGGGACAGTCTGTTCGCTGCTCGGGCCTCGGTTTTCCATCTGAGTGCGCGCCTAGCTACCCCTTCAGGCAGCATTTCCCTTTCTCACCCTACACATCAGGGTGCGTTTTACTAATACCGACCAGGAAGCAGCTTCTTAATAGGATCTCGTCTCAGGATGTCCACCGAAGTGTTTGAAACCCCACACCCCACTTCTAATCACTGAGCATTTCAGGTCGGAAGCCGCCGGGTTACCTTGAGCGTTTCAAGTGCACCATCTTCTTTGGCGAGGACGCTGCCCGTGATCCCCAAAATGCTAACCACGTTCACTCTCACGCCGACGCTGCCGCTCTGGATGCCGGCTCTGCACAGCGTCATCAGCTGGTCGGGGGTCATGCACTGTTGGAGGAGGAGACGAGCATGTAAGGCGAAGCTCAGCCAACGCCACAGCACGTGCGACACGGCCGAGGGGCGCCCCCCCAGGCTGTCTGTCCTGAGAACAGCAGCTCCCAGCAAAGAAGCTGCTGCCCATTCTGCTCACTCCCAGTACCGCTGCCGTGGAGCTAGGGGAGGCCTGCTGGTGGCTCTGTCGCTGTCCACCCCCGTCACCGTGTGCCTGCCGAAGGGCTTCCGCTCCTACCAGTCCGTCTGAAGGCGTCCGTTCAGGTGCCCAGACTAGAGAGATTCCAACTGCTTTTCATTTCTTGTTTGAAAACGGGATAGGATCATGTGACTGTAATAAAAACTGGCTGACCCTGTGCGCGGTAAGAGCACGCCGAGGTGTTACGGAGACTACAAAGGACTGTGAAACCGCTAGCTGACACAACGCTCCGCCGTGCAGGGATACGTCCCCGTGTAAGCCAATCTGAACACGCGTGTGGACGCGGTACTGGGAGAGTGCGACGTCCCAGGGCCCGGGACCTGGACGTGACGCCCTGGGTTCGAGTCCCAGCCCCACTCCTTCCCCCAGGTGATCCAGCCCCTTCCTGAGCCCTCTGAACCCTCCGTCTCCCCGTCAGCAACTTGGGCGATAACGGTCACAGAGGTGCTAGGAGGGTTAGACTGTGCACACAGCACTCGCACACGTGGGCTGTCACTCTACAGGAGTGCTGAGCTGCTCTCCATCAGCTGGCTCACGTCGGAACCAGAAGCCAGTCGCTGGGAAAGCTCCAGTAACTGGCATCGTTCAGAGCGGGCGGGCGGGCGGGCGGTGGGGAGAAGGCGTGCCGCGCCGTCTGACTCCCAGGTGCCTGGTGTGTGAGAGCCACGGGCGGCAGGACAGCGGGCGGGCCCGGAGCGGTCCCTCAGCAAGTCCAGCCTTCGGTGTCCTCTGCAAACAGCGCTCCGGAGGCAGGCTCCTGCCAGCTCCAACACTCGAGGCCCATGCCCAACACACAGCCAGCCCGAGGACGTCCGACCTTAACCCGGAGGGCACTTTCTTATCACTGAGCCTCTAACATCCAGCTGGCCCCGTCGATGGCCGCCTGGCACCATGGCACATCAGTGAAATGCCTGCGGGTCCTGCCAGCCCTCCGGGAGGGTTCTCGGACCCTCCCAACAGCCACGCGGCAGGCGGGCATTCTTCCCGGCCCCATGTCAGAGTCAAAAGTTACGTTCCTGAAAAAAAGTCTCCAATTCACAAAGAAATGCTGGAAGAGTACGTGTGAGAAGTCAGCAGCACACACAGCATTGAACATTCCCTGTCAACTGGGGCCAGGGGCAGCGTGGGCTGTGTGGATGCCCTAGGGGCGGGGCCATGGAGGGCCGGGACGAAGACCCGGCCAATGGGGAGGAGGTCCAGGTGCTGGGGAGCCAGGCCCTGGGACAGTGAGGGCGCCAGAGTGGGGACAGGACTAGTGAAGAACAGAGCCCAGCAGAGCCCTCAAGGCCCGAGACGCACGGGGGGGGGGGGGGGGGGGGGGTAGAGGACCGACCAGTCAGGGAGCGTGCTCGCCGCCCACACATCGCTGATAACCAAGCAATGGCTGCTCATTTGCGAGCCTGGGATAATGGTACTGTGGTCACGGTTTTAAAAAGTTCACTTACAGGTGAAATAACGTGACTTGCGTTCAACTACTCCAGGAGGCAACCACGAATGTGTAGTGGGGGCAAATGAAATGAACACGGGATGCTGACGACTGGCTGACACCCCGTGACCGTGACGATGCGTGGGGTTCCTTACACCGTTATCTTATAACCACACGCTACCATCTCTGCTTGTGCGAAAGTCTGACAATTTCCTGAATAAAAAGCTAAACATTTCAGGGAAAAGGCGCCTCGCACAGAGGTGAGGTGGATGGCTGTGGAGGTCAGGAGGGCGTGCTTGAAAACGTTTGTAATAAAATGCTTTTAAGGAGAGAGATGGTGAGCAGAGAAAATCTTTACTCACCACGTCAAGAAGCTGCACCAATAAGAACGCCTGTGGTGAGGCAGCGGTGGGAGGAGGGGGCAGCAGAGGGAGGGGCGGCGGTGGGAGGAGGGGGCGGCGGTGGGAGGGGCGGGTGGCGGTGGGAGGAGGAGGAGGGGGCGGCGGCGGGAGGGGCGGGCGGCGGTGGGAGGAGGAGGAGGGGGCGGCGGCGGGAGGGGCGGGCGGCGGTGGGAGGAGGAGGAGGGGGCGGCGGCGGGAGGGGCGGGCGGCGGTGGGAGGAGGAGGAGGGGGCGGCAGCGGGAGGGGCGGGTGGCGGTGGGAGGAGGAGGAGGGGGGCGGCGGCGGGAGGGGCGGGCGGCGGTCAGAGGAGGCACCTCTGCTTTCCCTACAAGGCTCGGATTGGAAACAAGCACTCCGCAAGCAGTGAGGTCGCCACTTGGCCTCCGTATGAGGCTCCTGGCCGGCTGCGCAGAACTGTGCACATCTCACCTGAGCAATGTTGCTGGCGGCCATGGTCTGCAGAAGGGCCCTCAAGGCGCTGCTGATGGCTTCCAGGAAGTCCGCGTGCTTGGCGAAGTCTGAAACAGAGCGGGTGTGAGGGCCTGCTCCGAGGCCAGCGGCTGGCAAGGGGGCCGATCCAGGCCGAGCGCGGGAAGCGGCACACAGGCCATCGTCATAAACACGCTGCAGGTGGAAGCCGAGCTCCTGGGAAGGCCCGGGGACCGCACACTGGACTCTGAGAGATGGCAGCGGCTGAAACGACCGTGACAAGGCGTGTTCCCCCGTTCCCGCCCCTCGGAAGTCCCGCTCCGAGCGGTGCCCACAGCAGGCCCGGCGGTTTACCTGGCTGAGAGAAGAGCAGGGTGGACAGGTGCTGCGCCAGGGCCTGGAGGGCCGGCGCCCCGCCCAGGTGCTCCACCTCCAGCAGGGACACGAGGCTCTGGAGACACACGAGGGCTCGCCACTGCACGGTGTTCATCCTGCAGCGGAAGCGGGAGAACGCCGTCTGCTTCTCGAGCAGGGCCCCCCGGAACCCGGGCCCACTGCTACCCCGCGCTCCGGTGCTGACTCGGGGCGTCAGGAAGCAGGGGTGGCAGCCAGCACAGACTCCAATCGCACTGCCTGAGCCTCCAGGCCCCGGGGCGCAGCCCACTTCCGGGGCATAAGGCCCCGGCTTTACAAAACTGCACACGGCCGCGTCTTTCTCTTCACCTGCAGCTGTGAAGTGTGACCCCCTACGGGAAAGCACGTCAATTCCCGTCCCGTCTAACAGTGTTTAAAGCCAGCGACTGTGCAGCCAGGTGAGACATGCACACGCCGGCACCCTCACAGCCCGTGCCTTCCCTGCCACGCCCCACCTCTTTACCCTGAAGGTCACCGCGCCTGACTTTGACAGCAAACAGCTCCTTGCTTTTCTTCACAGGTTTACCGCCTACGTACGGCCATGTACGTAAACCAAACAGCCTGGCGTCACCTGCTTTGGAACTTTGTAAAGACAGAATCCGCCCGGCTCAGTGGTTGAGCACTGACCTATGAACCAGGAGGTCACGGTTTGATTCCTGGTCAGGGCACAGGCCCAGGTTGCAGCTCAATCCCCCACAGGGGGCGGGCAGGAGGCAGCCAGTCAAGAATCCTCTCTCCCCACTGATTTTTCTCTCTCCCCCCTCCCTTCCGCTCGAGGTGCTGGGGACAAGACCTAGCTCGGATTCTGCTGCCTGCTGCCTGCATCCCACTGCACGGCAATGCCAGATGCACGGACCCCCTGCCGCCGATGGGCCCCCCTGCTGTGCACACGCTCGGGCCTCAGTGACGTAAGCACACGCCTCTCCAGGGCACACACTCGGGAACAGAACTCGGGAAGCGGGGGCAGCGGCACCTCCCACTGAGCGGTCCACCTTTCACAGCACAGCGACGACCAATGGTTTTGCAAACAGACAAGGTCTTACTTTCTAACCAACGGTTTCCACGCGGGGCTCCTGGAACACACGTCCACTGCAGCGCTGCTGGGAAAGGCGGTTTTCTCAAACACCTGGATTTGAAAAGGCGGGAGAGCAGAAGTTAAAGAGCAGACTCTTTCTACAGCGCCCCCTACAGAGCCAGCGCGGCAGCTAAGTGAGACGGCCGTCGGCTGGGGCTGCCTCAGCCCACTTCCAGGCCTGCGTTCTGCCCAGTCCCCGTTACCCAGTGTGAGCTCACTTCCCCTGCACACAGAGCGAGCAGCCTCCCAGCCCTTCCCCGCGCTGCACGGCGGGCCCGGACCGGGAGCCAGTACCTTCCGGGGGATGTGGAAGTTGGTGAGGGCGGCGTGCGTCTCGTGGGAGAGGCAGAGGGGAGACAGCAGCTGCCCCCCGCCGTCGCCGAGGGAACTCTCCATGAACGCCTCGCTCTCGTCACTGCTGGAAAGCTCTTCCTCCCACTCGTCGTCCGAGGGATCTGTGGAGTGCAGAGCAGCGGGGCTGGGTCGGTGAGCACGGCCTGGCGGGGGCTGTGGAGCCCAGGGGAGCAGGGGCGGGGACGGACCTTCGCTGCAGCACACGTTGACGATGATCTCCAGCGCCGTCTGCTGCGCCGTCAGCAGCGCCGTGGCCTCTCTCAGCTCCTCGTTAGTGGGCTAGGAAAACCAACACCAGCTCTCAGCGTCGGAGAAAGCATTTTTTTAAATAAATATGTTTTCATTGATGTCAGAGAGGAAGGGAGAGGGGGAGAGAGAGAAACATCAATGATGAGAGGGAATCATTGACTGGCTGCCTCCTGCACGCCCCCTACTGGAGATCAAGCCCACAACCCGGGCCTGTGCCCTGACCGGGAATGGAACTGTGACCTCCTGGCTCACAGGGTGACACTCCATTAGCTAGCGGGAGAGACGGAGAAATACTCAGGCCTGTGAGCTGAATTCACCCTGAAACTTAGCCGGGTATGTTCAGAAGTAGCTGAGCGCACAGATGAAACAGAGCAGTCCTGTCAGACGCCTGGCGCTGACACAGGACGAGGACAAGCCCGCTTTCAGACGCCTCATGGCTCCTGGGGGAGGCCCGCACTGCCGAGAACTCCCAGCAGCCCTTCCGGCCCGGAGCTCGCTGAGGAGTGGGAAGGCTGCTCCCTGGCTCCCCTGAGGATGCAGGAGGCATTCCTTTAACACTGAAGAGAGGGGGGCTTCCCTCTCCCCCCGGGAATGAGTTAACACGACCTTGTCAGTTACCATTCTTAGGAGGAGCTGGATAGATTTACACGACCTCAGTTCGCACATCACCCATGGAAAGTGAAACAGCTACACTGACATCCCAAAACCGTGCATAAGCTAAAAATCATGTAAATTTTAATGTCTGAATGGCAGATGCACTATAACTTATTAAGCATTTCACTAGTGTGGAATATTTCAGATTACCTGGGATATCTTATTTGTCAGATGTATAGATCAGACCTTAAAAACGAGAGACCTGCCGGCTGGTGTGGCTCAGTGGTTGAGTGCTGACCTATGAACCATGAGGTTGCTGGTTTGATTCCCAGTCAGGGCACATGCCCAGATTGTGGACTGGATCCCCAGGAGGGGGCGTGCAGGAGGCAGCCAATGGATATTTCTTTCTCATCAATGTTTCTTTCTCTCCATCCCTCTCCCTTCTCTCTAAAAATCAAACATTGTTTAAAAAATGAAGCAAACAAAATAACTAGAGACCATGACACAGTCCCTAGAATGTATATGCTCCCTTATCATCCTCCAGCCTCCCCTGTGCAACAATGTAACTGTAATTTCAAACCATGCTCTTGAAAAATAAAGGCAAATGGCTACCTGAAGAGATGTAGCTCATCTAACATTTGTACTCCTTTTACTGCCGGCAAGAACTGATGTAAAATCATCCCCCTTTGCTGTGAGTATGCTATTCAACTGAACAAAAACGTGTAAACGTGACAAACTGCTGTGCGGCTCTTACCCACCTAAAAGGCACGCAGATCTGGCCTAGAAGCATCTGTGTGAACGTTCGCCTTTCCATGCCAACTCTCCTGCTCAGAACGTTTCCCTGCTTCTCACTGTCATCCAAGTGACAGAAGGAGCCACTCCAGAGGAAATGTTATGACAGCAGAGATCTGCTTCAAAGTACTGGGAGTGGAGGGGAGAGCGGGGCCATCGACGAGAAGAACAGAGCGCGGTTTGATAGCTGGCAGCTGTGAATGTGGGCAGCGAGGGCCTTCTCCGCCTGTGTGAACACGCTGCGATGCCTCTTTCTTTACAGGCCTGTGATGGCAGCTTCTTACGTTAAATGCTGCGATTGCAGGTTCTGATTCTAAAGGACTCCTGCACGCCCCTGGGCAGCGAGGAAGACCGGAGCTGACGGACTATACGTCTGTATTCCGGGCACGTACCAGCATGACGGCTGGCAGCTGACGGGCACCTACACACTCTGGCTGGCCGACTGGCATGTTAATCACCCAGTCGACTCAAGTTATGTCAACAGACTTTAAAAAGCAAGCTTCTGTTATAAGAAAACACTGCAATTTATAAACAGCAGAGTTCTATTTTTAAAGAACACTTAGGGGAGTAAATCTCTAAATACCAGTTAAGTATCCATACTTTTCGTTGCTGTTAATCCTCACATGAGGCTATTTTTCCCATTGCTTTTCAGAGAGAGAGGAATGGGGATGAAAGGGGGGAAGAGAGAGAGACACATCGATGTGAGAGAGGCAAGACACATTGAATGGGTGCCTCTGCACGCACCCCGACTGAACCCGCCACCCAGGTACGTGTCCTTGACTGGAACTGAACTTGAGTCACTTCAGTCCGCGGGTAGACGCCCTAACCACAGAGGCAAATGGCCAGGGCAACACTCTATGACTTGCAAGAAACTCAAGGGCAATGTCCACACCACACCTGACACGTCGCTTTGCACCTAACGGCTATTCACGGGGCTAGAAAAGGAGCCCTAACTCCATTTTTCTTTCGAACCCACCAATTCATGTTTTGCGAGACTGTGTGAACACGGCTGAGTAGCAGGCTGACAGCTTTCTTTCTCGGCACATTTCAGCGGGGGAAGTCCCACTGGGCACAGCCTTATCGAAACTCGAAGGCACTGCCAGCCTGTGTCAGGTCGTTTGACACGGAGGAGGACGGGCTGGTCTGAAGCGTACAGTGTGGGGGACGTCCGTGCCTCCTTCCAGCTCAGGCCTCCGCCCCTGTGGGATGGCGCCAGCAGCCCCCTGCGCCTCCGGCCTCCAGGCCCTCACCGCCCACCTGCCCTCACCAGGCTGGCGCGGACCAGCCTCTAAGGCGGCCCAGGTGCCTGTCCAGAGAGCTGACACCTCTTCCGTCCTCTGCCTCCTCCACACACGCAGCTCCCGGGAGGCCTGCGCCCAGCCCCTACGGCCCCAACACAGGCATGACAGCAGGTCACTCCCGCCTGCCTCTCCTCCCAGGACGGAGGCGGTTCCTGGAGACAGGAAGTGCGTCTTAATCACCTTTCCTTTGTCAGCACCTGGCCCGGAGCCTGGCACCGGCAGCACAGATCTGCACCTGAGTGAGCAGGCTCCGGTCCTCCCTGTCCCCTGACCACCTCTCTCCTCCTCGGGAGCGTTCTCTCTGCCTACCAGCTCGGCTACAATGTTTCCCGCACCCTCACGCCAACATCACACCCCCTGGCACGAGCGAGCCCCCATCACCCAATCAGCAAGACCACCAGCCATTGTTCATCTTCCCGATCACTCAACCTCTCCTGTGAGGGAGGAGCAGTGGGCACAGGACCGCCTGGTCCGCTACCGGGTGAAGCTCAGCACCAAAACAAGGGAGACGAGACCTGGCCAGCGGAGCTCAGGGGCTGAGCATCGACCTATGAACCAGGAGGTCACAGTTCGACTCCCGGTCAGGGCACATGCCGAGGTTGCGGGCTCGATCCCCCGTGGGGGGTGTGCAGGAGGCAGCTGATCCATGATTCTCTCTCATCATTGATGTTTCTCTCTCTCTCTCTTCCTTCCTTGCTGAAATCAACAAAAATATATTTAAAAAAAGAAGAGACAAAGATGTCCTGGGTTGGACAATCCAAGCAGTGGAAATTCCTCCAACTGGGTAAGTTGGGGGGTAGCGTGTAAAGGCACTGGGGAGACACAGCAGCCGGGAGATGGCCGTGTTTCTGAAGTGTTGTAACAGAGTGCTCTGGCCCATCTTGGAAATCTTCTGTGTGTGAACGTTTCATTTTAAACAGGGTTTCTTTTCCCTGTGGGAGCAGGCATGCAGCACTGATTTTTCCTGAAAGCCGCCTTCTCGTTACCTCTGCTCTCACACTTTCCTACACAGCTTAGGCTGGCTCTTGAAAGAAAACCTCTGTGTGACACCATGTCGGCAGCACCGACCCGACTTACCGGAAGTAAATCCGAGATCAAAGTTTTCCTTCTGACCCTTCTCTTGGGAGGAGTTTCTTCCATCTCGTCGTCTTCGGTCAGACCCACGCCGTTCGCACTCTCTAACCTTTCCTCGGTCTCCGCGGCGGTTCTCAGCCTCTGCGTCTCGGCCTCCTTCATCTGAATGACCACTGCGCCGGCGTCCATTTCCAGAACTTCGGATAAGATCTTGAGGATGGCGCTTATGATTTCTGCTTGACTCTTGGACGGAATAATGTCCTTTAGATTCCAAACTGTGCCTGGGAAAAAATGAGCGCAAGGACAAAGGGACCGCCTGTGAAATCTTTTGTTAATTACGGTTTCCACAAGATTGGTTCTCTAAGCTCAGCCGTAATTTCAAAACATCCTTATCCCACTGCCTTTGTTTGGTTTCCAGTAAATGGCAGAAAGCTGTGCACAGAGACAGCTCCTGTTACTACGGCCTCTCGCAACCTCTCCCTTCCTTGGCTCACAGGCCCTCCTCTGATACACCGCCTCGCAACAGACCAGGAGCACCGATCGAGTTTCTCTGAAAATGATCAATTCATTTGCCTCTCTTTCTTTCATCTGAACCTGAGCTGCTCTCCGAGGCAGCTTCTTATATTCCAAGGGTGGAATGGAATGTACTAAAAATTCCAAGGTCTCACGCACATACCAATCATGCAACACGTTCTTATCAAAACAGAACAGGAGCTGCCATTAAGTAGTTAGGCCGATTGTTTAAAACGTGACTATTAAAAATACCTCCTGGGTACATACCCAAAAGAACTGAAAGCGGGGGTTCAGATATTTGCATCCAAACACTCACGGCAGCATTACTCAACAGCCAGAAGTTGGAAGGCACCCGAGTGTCCATCCACAGATGAATGGATAAACCAAATGTGGTACATACTGCCTGGCCAGTGTGGCTCAGTGGTTGAGCACTGACCTATGAACCAGAAGGTCATGGTTTGATTCCTGGTCAGGGGCACATGCCTGGGTTGCAGGCTGGATCCCCAGTGAGGGCCATGCAGGAGGCAGCCAATCAATGATTCTCTCCCATCATGGATGTTTCTATCTCTCCCTCTCCCTTCCTCACTGAAATAAATAAAAATGTATTTTTTTTAAAAAAAGTGAGTGGCCACGTCTTTTTTTTTTTTTTTTTTAAATATATTTTATTGATATTTTTACAGAGAGGAAGAGAGAGGGATAGAGAGCTAGAAACATCAATGAGAGAGAAACATCGATCAGCTGCCTCCTGCACACCTCCCACTGGGGATGTGCCCGCAGCCAAGGTACATGCCCTTGACCGGAATCGAACCCGGGACCCTTCAGTCTGCAGGCCGACGCTCTATCCACTGAGCCAAACCGGTTTCGGCGAGTGGCCACGTCTTGATGCCCACAGCCCATTCTGACCTTCCTGGTTAGTAAGGGGACCTTGAGAGCAGCATTTCTCATCAGACAAGAGTGTCTGTTACACTGAAAACAAGTTGATCCTAGGAGGCTTCCCAGCTAGGCACACCGCTTGAATTCAGGGTCTCCACTTCAATATTAAAAATTTCACAACAGCCATAATAAGCACAGATTGGATTGGTGAAATCCAGGCATTTCAGCCTATCTCCACCACAGGTTACTGAAAAGCACCCTGTCACAGCCGGCTCAATTTTACCTGCCACCAGTGTCTTCAACAGGACGTACGCCATGGAACTGACAGGAGCCCGCATGGCCGATTCCAGCACCTGCAGTGCTGACGCACCGAACGACTTCAGTAGCTCTGGGTTATCTTCAGTTACCGTCTGCAAACAATATGCTAGGAACACAAGAATGAAATGCTCAGACAATGAATTCTGCGAGGGTAACTTACAGCAAAATAACTCCATTTAACTCCTCCGCTGAATTCAAACAAGACAAATAAATCTCTGACAAGACTGAAGACACGAAAATAGAAGTGACGTTTTTCTTTTAAAAGCTAAGCGCTAACTTTCCTGAAACTCTTACTGTAATAAAAACAGTCCTCTGAGATTAAAAGCCACCTGCCCATTTCCTCGTTCCAGTTTATAAAACTCTGCATTTACTCACAGTCTCTTCCCTGCCAAAGAGTCCATTTTAAGAAAAAGATTTTTAAATTTTCCCAGTAGTATTTGTCCCCCCACCTCCCTCTTTTATTTCTTTTTCTTTTCTGTGCTTTAAAAAGTACCCATTAGATGCCCTAACTGGTTTGGCTCAGTGGATAGAGCGTCAGCCTGTGGACTGAAAGGTCCCAGGTTCGATTCTGGTCAAGGGCATGTACCCTGGTTGCGGGCACATCCCCAGTAGGAGGTGTGCAGGAGGCAGCTGATGGATGTTTCTCTCTCATCGATGTTTCTAACTCTCTCTCTCTCTCCCTTCCTCTCTGTAAAAAATCAATAAAATAATTTTAAAAAAAAAGTACCCATTAGAGCCAACAGAAGCATCATTGAGGGGACCGCTCCGTCCTTGCCAGGAGGATGCAGAGTTAAATAGAGGATGCCTGCCGGTATTATGGGCAGAAAAGGGATGCTTTTCATCAATTATTTCTCCGTTCTACTCCAAGTTCTCCGGTTTCATTCTCCTACCTCACCAATGGCTCTCTCACCCCGTGGACAGGGGGCGGGAGGTGGGCAGCTTTGCCATCCCACGGAAGGGAAGCAGGCCTGCGAGAAATTTCAACCATTTGTTTTCCTCTCTCAAAAAAAAAAAAGCCCAGGTTTACAGTTTTCTGCTAAAAGTAGGAGCCAGCAGCCCGGCTGGTGTGGCTCAGTGATTGAGCGCCGACCCATGAACCAAGAGGCCACCGGTTCGATCTCGGTCAGGGCGCAAGCCTGGGTTGTGGGCTCGATCCCCAGTAGGGGTGTGCAGGAGGCAGCTGATCGATGATGCTTCTCTCTCATCAATGTTTCTATCCGATCCCTCTCCCCTCCTCTCCCTAAAAATCAATAAAAACGTGTTTTTAAAAAAAGTAGGAGATAGTGGTACAAGGCATTTAAATAGGTCCAGATTCCAATGACCTCTGGCTGCGAGGCCTGGCGGCTGTGGGTCGCTGTCTCTCCGTGAATGGGAGACGGGAGCTCAGGAAGAGAGAGGCTTCTACGAATGGGAACAGCAGAAGCCTCGCAGGGGTCCTCAAACTTTTTAAACAGGGGGCCAGTTCACTGTCCCTCAGACCGTTGGAGGGCCGGACTATAGTTTAAAAAAAAACTATGAACAAATTCCTATGCGCACTGCGGGCCCGGGACGAGTCGGCTGCTAAGCAGGACAGGCAGCGGCCCCCGGCGGGCCGGATCAATGTCCTCGGCGGGCCGCAGGTGGCCCACGGGCCGTAGTTTGAGGACCCCTGCCTCACAGGCTCCATTAACTGCCTTCTTCCCTTTCCGAGTGAAGAGCAGGAGAACTGTTAAGTACTGACCACAGATTCTAAAAGATTCAGAACAAACAGAGCTGGGCTGTGCGTTTGCACACGAGAAAACATGCTCTATCTGAATAAACAGTTTCACGTAAGGCGACACATACGGAGATCATCCCTGTTTCTTCACTTACCTGCCGAAATGGCCAGGTCAACGTTGGTGGGAAACCTACTTAAATACTTCAGCACGCTCTCCAAACACCCTTCTTTGTTGAAAAGAGACACTGCTCTGTTGCTGCATTCACTAAATTGAAGGGGGAAGAAGAAGTTTCACTATTCACATTTTCACACTAGAAATCAACCACAGAAATTCATGGAAAAGTCAGCCAGGTTTTAGAACAGAACCGGAGTTGGAGTCAAACACCCGCCATTTTTATGGACGAAGAAACCACTGCCACCGTATTCTCTGGACAGGAACACAGCCGGCGTCTGCGTCTACTTCTCTGTCCCAGCGGGCTCTTTCTGCCCCTCTCTCTACCTGCACCCCGTCTTCTCACCGGCGGTCAGAGCTGAAAGAGCTCTGAGGAACCACTTCCTTCCAGATGAGACCCAGGCCCCAGAGGTGAGGGACCCGTCCCAGGACCACAGTTTGTCAGTGGTGGCTCCTTGGGTCGGCCGGTGCTTCCCACCGAGCCGCAGGGACAGTAAGTTAAAGGCCTCTGTGCTTATCTCCAAAGGCACGCATTTTAAGAAAGTAGAATTAATTTTAGCCATTCTTTCTAGGCTATTATAATCATAGCAAGCAGAATTTACAGTCTGCAATGGAGATAATGCTATACTATTTTTAAAAATCGCACTGTCTGTTAATAAAGGAACCAGAATTATGTTAACACTGCTATTAACATATCTACTAAATACAGGGTAAACAGAGCTAACTGTAATAATGGCAGCCATGTTTCAGAGAAAGTATTGCCCCATACATACCACATGCACATATGACACACTAACAGCCAAGCTGGCTACATCACTAAACCCAATCCTACAAATTGAAACATAAACTGTTCCTGTCTTCCTCTCTCTCTCTCGCTACTGCACACTCTGTGAGCCTTCCCTCGAGAAGCCCACAGTCGCCCTAACCATTTTGGCTCAGTGGATAGAGCGTCGGCCTGCGGACTCAAGGGTCCCAGGTTCGATTCCGGTCAAGGGCATGTACCTTGGTTGCGGGCATATACCCAGTGGGGAGTGTGCAGGAGGCAGCTGACTGATGTTTCTCTCTCATCAATGTTTCTAACTTTCTATCCCTCTCCCTTCCTCTCTGTAAAAAATCAATAAAATATATTAAAAAAAAAAACAAAAAACAAAAAAACAAAGCTCACAGTCAAGTCAGGTTCAGCCAGGAAGGTTAACACACATGCATTGAGACAATAACAATACACATATATGTAAGTGCGTTTACAAGACAAACTACAAAGCAAACATGTTAGCGGCAATGACTCAGAGAGGGCTCACAGGCAGCAGGAAAGAGATCACTGAGGAGACCACACTTTCAGGCTCTTCCCGGAGAAATTTCTAGAGAATCTCCCCGTTCAACAATCTCTGTAAGTTAAAGGTACGTGGCCCGGTGGCTCAATGGTTGACCTATGAACCAGGAGGTCAGGGTTCGATTCCCGGTCAGGGCACATGCCTGGGTTGCAGGCTCGAGCCCCAGTGTGGGGCGTGCAGGAGGCAGCCGATCCATGATTCTCTCTCATCACTGATGTTTCTCCCTCTCCCTCTCCCTTCCTCTCTGAAACCAATAAAAATACTGAATAAATAGTAAAGTCACGTGGTGCGCCGCGGCTGGCTCCGATGCTGTCTCCTCACATCGGCTCTCCCGTGCTGCTGGGGAGTGCCTGCACTGGCTTCCCATGAACCACAGGCAAGCTGCAGCTGCTGTGTGGGCAGCTTTTCAGATCTAACGGGACCGCGTCTCCTAAAAAATACCGGTGCTTTAGGCCAGGAGTTACAAATGCTGCCGACGGAACAGAAGAAACTACGGCAGAATCGTGCTAAAAATGGGGAACATAAAATGGGGCAGAAAAAAGAGATCCAGGGTGTGTTTCCAGCCAGTTCCACTCTAAAAGCACGTGCCCCCCCAGGCCACGGCCGCTACAGTCCTGGGATGGAGCTCCTCCCAGGCACCTGCTGCCCCGTCGCATGGCAACGCAGGGTGAGGGGGGCCCAGCGCCACCGAGCTGTGTGGTCCCTGTCTCGTTCCAGATGCCAGACCAAAGCAGCGACTGCACCAGGGCCCGCTGGCTTTAAGACAGCTGCCACTTAAGGTATACGGGCAGTGGGGGGAAGGGTGTGCGGTCCGTGCCAGTGGACAAGACTCCCCGTATTGTGGTTAGCAGTAACGATGGAGAGAAGAGCGGAAAAGCAGAAGTTGCAGTGATGAGGGGAGAGACCAAGCCGGGAAGGAGGACTCAGCACCTGACCTGGCTGCCTACCAGGGTCAGCATCACGCGTTTACAGGCGCACCAAGGAGAGCAGAGCACCCTCGGGGCTGAGCAGCGCTGCGGCAGGGGCGGGGGCGGAGAGCACCTTACCAGATGTTCCACAGCACGTTCACGGCCTCGTTGGCTATGTTCTCAACAGAATTTCTGTTCTGCTCTTTCTCTTCCCGGGGAGGCACCTCGTTGGAATCCAGTCCAGCACTGCACTGTAACCAAATATCAAAATTAGCACCTGGTCCAAAAGAACAATTAAACGGAACAGCCAATGACAGCAAAGAATCTCAAAAACTAAACATCAGCAATTACAGTGCTTCATGAGCCTGCTCCCCTTTGGCAAGAGATACAGACAGGAGAGGGTCACCAGTCATTGGACAAACTAGTTGGAAAGCACTGCACGTGGAAATGAAAGGGCAGCCCTGGCCGGGTGCTCAGTGGTTAGAACACTGGCCTGAGGACCAAGGAATCTCAGGCTCGATTCCCAGTCAAGGGCACGTACTTGGGTTGCAGGATCCCTGCCCCCATCGGGGTGCATGCGGGAAGCATCCGACTGACGTGTCTTTCTCACATCGATGTTTCTCTCTCTCCCCGCCTCCCTTCCACTCCTCCACTCTCTGTGGAAATCAATGGAAAAAATATCCTCAGGCGAGGCTTAACAAAACAAAAAAATGAAAATGTAAAATCAATACCAAGTATTTCATCTAATGTGATAAAGACAGTAAATAAGGCAAAGAAAGCCAACACATGGCAAGATCTAACATCTACACGGTACCTTCTAAATGCAAGGCACCAGTCTAAGCACTTCCCAGATATTGAGTCACTTAACCCTCACCACAAACGCACGGAGTAGAGGAACTATTATCCCCAGTCTTCCACTACCGGTAGGAAAAGGAGGTACAGAGAGCTGCTGAGGGGGTGCGGAGTAGGTGGTGCAGCTGGGATTCAGACCCAGGCATTCTGGCTCCAAATCGGGTGCTGGGAACCACCCCCTAGAGCAGGGCTTCTCACCTTGGCCCGGCTGGTGTTTTAGGCCGGACGAGTCTCTACTGTGGGGGGCTGACACGTGCGCTGTGGGAGGGTTAGCAGCAGCCTCGGTCACTACCTGCCAGGAGCGGCCCCAGCCCCAAGCTGTGACCGTCAAAAACGGCTCCAGACTTTGCCAAATGTCTCCTGTGGGGCAAATCACTCCTAGCAGAACCACTGCTTTACAAAGGAATGAGGCTGGTGCCTCTCATCGGAACTGGGTGACCTTGAGGTAGCACTGAGTGAAAATTACCCGTCAGTACAGCGTCGTGGGTCAGAGGCACGCCAGGGAGAGAGCTCCTTGATCCCGGAACTCGTATCATGCAAAAAAGTTGGCACGATATTAAATCTGGGAACTTAATGTCATCTTTCAGGCAAAAAACAAACACCCAAAACAGGTATTTTACAGATGCCAAGTGGACCGCTGTGAGGGTTTAACAGTATATGGAAGAGCACCTGGTAATGCTCATTATTTCATTGTATGAAGTTTAAAGTCTGAAGGAGTGTGTCTATCGTGTCAGAAGGTCTGTCCCAACTGGCATATAAATAAAGGCAGTGGGGACAAACCAGGGGCGGCTATCAACGAGGCGAGATCCGTGTTTCCAGGAAACGAAATAGACTTCCCACAGGATGTTTTGAGGGAAGACAAAACAACACCCAAGTACTAACACAAAAGCACACGCACAAAACACTGAGTTTGTGTACCGAACGCTCCATTTCACAACTGTGGCCCCAGGACACTGAAGAGACCGCATACCTCCCGGAGCAGCGGGACCAGGGGCGTCATGATGTCCTTAGTCACCATGTCATCGCAAACCTCAAAACCTCCACAAGCACTGAGATTCCTACACGAGAAGTTTAAGACACGTGTTACTTTCAGAGCAAGTCACAAAACACCGGGAAGCTCTCAAATGAATTTCTGTTTCTAACCACGATTAAGGTTTCCCAGACAAAATTGCTTATGATTTTGATAAGATGTGGCGGAACCAATCCCTGGATTCCCACCTGTTCTGACCCCTGTCCTATACGATGTAAACCAGGCATCCTCAAACTACGGCCGCGGGCCACATGCGGCCCGCCGAGGACATTGATCCGGCCCGCCGGGTGCCGCTGCCTGTCCTGCTTAGCAGCCGAAGCGTCCCGGGCCCGCAGTGCGCATAGGAATTTGTTCATAGTTTTTTTTAAAAACTATAGTCCGGCCCTCCAGCGGTCTGAGGGACAGTGAACTGGCCCCCTGTTTAAAAAGTTTGAGGACCCCTGATGTAAACAAATGACTTAGTCATGCAACAAGCCCATCTGAGAAGCACGTGGGTGTGTGCCTATAGGGATGGGGCGGGGGAAAGACTTTTCCTATTTAATGCGCATAAATCACAGCCTAATCTCATGTGAAGGGACCCTGTCTTGGAACCTACTGAGAAGGACATCCCTGAAGCACCCCTGACCTGCTAAGTCCATGAATGAAACACAGTCCACAGAGACAGAGCTATAAGGACTACAAACACTAACTCTTGCCCCCTCTACAGTCCACTGGCTGCACAGCCACCGGAGGGCCCTTTGGAAAAGGAAAATTGGATCATGCCACTCCCGCTTAGAATGAATTGGTCCTTTAGCTCTGCACCCCCAAGCCCTTGTCTATCTCTCCAGCCTCCTCTCCCATAACACCCGCCCCTACCCGACTCAGCCACACTAACCTTCCATCCTTTAACCATGCCAAGGCCTCTGCTGCCTCCCTTCTTTGCTGTTCCTCCCCCCCCCCCCCCGCACCCCCTTTCTGGCTCTCTCCTCCGTCAGCTGTCACCTAGAAGGCATCCACTTTAAAGTAACGTTTCACCCCCAACTCATCCTCCTCTTGGTTTTCTCCAGAGCGCGGCTCACTATCTGCTGTCTGTCGCACCAGCACGGGCTCTGTGGCGGCAGGGGTCTCGGCTGTCTTGCTCAATGTGCTGCCTGATTAAAATCCCCGGCACATTTATACTGGGAGCGTTTCCTGAATCTCAGGACTCTGGAGGGTTCCTGGAGAAGGGACAATGTGCGCTAGGCTCTGAGGGGAGGACGCTGGGCAGGTGGACTCACGGAAAAGGTGGGAGACTCAGGGGTCTGAGTTCAAGTTCCTCTTCTGCAAATGGGGGGGGGGGGGCGCGCCTGGGCGCCTCAAGGCGCTCGCGCGCTGCCTAGGACAGGTGCGCCGAGGATGCAATGGGGGAGCGACGGTGCGTGGCACACAGAAGGCGCAGTCTGGACGCAGTGCCGCCCGGACCCGAGGCCCCGCCCCGGCCGCCCTTCCCGCTCACCTGAGCGCGCCGGCCGCCGTCTCCCTCACCGCCAGGCTGGGGTCGAGCAGCAGCGGCCCGAGGCGGCGCACGGCGTCCCGGCGCGCCAGGTCTGGGAGCACCGGCCGCTGCTGCACCAGCCGGGCCAGCCCCGCGCACGCGCACTCGCGGACCTCGGCGCTCGGGTGCTGGAGCTGCGGAAGGGAGCAGGGTCAGAGGGAGAGCAGCGCGCAGGCGCCGGGGGCTGGGCCGCAGCCCGCTCCCCTCGGCCCGCCCCGCCCCCCGGGCCCGCGAGCCGGCGCCCCACCTTTTCCAGCAGCTCCGCCGCCGGCCCGTCATCCTCCTCCAGCTCAGTCCCGTTCGCCGCCGCTGCCAACTCGGCCTGACAGTCGCCGGTAGGGGAGAACTGAGGTCTCTTGAAGCGCTTCGTCCTGCTCTTGCCCATGGCAACGTGAAGACCGAGAGGGGGCGGCAACGGCTAGGCGGTGGCGGCTGCCCGGCTGGTGGCAAGGCCTGGCCGAGGCGGCGGTTCGCGCGGCGGCTCACCTGGGCCGGCTGACGGCAGGAGCCCACATGGACAGCAGTGCGCAGGCGCGCGCCGCGTCGCGAGAGAGGAGGGGGCTGGCGCAAGGAGCGCGCAGGCGTAGAGAGGGTGGGCGGGGCCCGACCTGGGCGAGGGGCGGAGTCCTGTGGAATATCCTGGGAAGGCGGCTGGATTTGAATGGTTCTACGGGATGCACCTCCCACCGGCTGGTGCCGTTTATCGCTATGGAACCTCGCCAAATAATCAAATTTAATTTCCATAATAATCAAATGGGATTAAGGATGCCTAACTAGCAAGGTAACTGTGAGGCTTAAATAAAATTATGTAAAGCACCTAACACCAAGCCCAAGGTACAGTAGGTGCTCAAAAAATACTTACCACGAGTTTGTGTCCCTGGTGCCTAGCACAACTCCTGACATAGACAAAGCCCAGTTAACATTTTAGAATGGACTCCTTTAAGCAGTTCCTTAATCTTTCTGCCTCAGTTTCCTCATCAGTGATATGGAGACGTCAATAAAACATACCTAATGCAGTTATAGGATTAAGTGTTAGTGTTAAAGATGCTAAGAACAGAGACTGACTGGCACAGAATAAGCACTACGTTAAGGCCAAATATCCTTTCTCTTGGCATGTAATCCACTATTCAGAAGTTTGCTTAGTTCAAAATACAGACTGAATTCCCTCATGGTTATTTCACCTGAGATGTTGACATTGGGTAAGGTGGTAACAGTGAGATCTTTTTTTTTTTTTTTTTTTAACTTTTAGGATTTAACAGATTTACTAAGCAGTGACTTTGTAGCCAGAGTGCTTTAGATGAACTAACATGTTTAATACTCTATATAAACCTGGAAGATTGACCAACCCTATACAGAGTTGGGCAAAAGCAGTTTACAGTCATCTGTATGGCCAATAATACAATAATAATAATACAAGAATAAATGTTTTGCATGCTCACAACTATAAACCTACTTTTGCTCGACCCTGTATTGTATCTACCGAGGATAAATGAGGAAAGGGAAGTTGCAAGTAGCAGATGTGAGATTCAAATCCAGCCTGGCGTAGGCTGTGTTCCTAACCCTAACATTATAATAGGTCATGGCTGTGTTCCTAACCCTAACATTGTAATAGGTCATGAATTAAGTCCAATGCACACGCACACACACTCACATCCTTTCGATCTGAGTCCAGGGACTTGGGTTCTGGTGCTGCCTGTCTTCACTAAGTCATTGGGATCTAAAGCCACTTTGAAAACCCCAGACTGTCCGCCCCGCCTATAAAACCAGAGGAGCAGCCTCAACGAATAACTCCCTGGTAGTGGGGAAGCAGGTATGAGGGTGAGGGCAGTGGTGAGGAGAAACTAACTTGGCAACAACCCTTGGGCCTATTTCAACCAGAGCAAAGGGTTGTTGGAAAATGAATTGTTCTGCTCGAAGTAAAGGCATAAAAAACCTTTTACAAAAGTTTCTTTCTTGGAGCAAATGGACTCCAAGGAGGCTGGCACCAGGAAATCTGGGAAATCTCTCCAAATGCATGCCAAGTATGTGCATGTACACAGCGTATCTTCCTAGGGGAGAAGGTGCACAGCTTTAATTAAAATACTCAAAGTTGCCGAAACTGGTTTGGCTCAGTGGATAGAGCGTCGGCCTGTGGACTGAAGGGTCCCGGGTTCGATTCCGGTCAAGGGCATGTACCTTGGTTGCGGGTACATCCCCAGTGGGAGTTGTGCAGGAGGCAGCTGATCAATGTTTCTAGCTCTCTATCCCTCTCTCTTCCTCTCTGTAAAATATCAATAAAATATATTTAAAATAAAATAAAATAAAATACGCAAAGTAGCTGATATCTCCAGAAAGATCTAAGGACCTAACAAGTTCCTCTTTTTAATCGTTATTGTTGTAAGTACTACAGATATCCCCTTTCCCCCCACCACAGACCCCCACCTTCCTACTCCCACTCCCTCCCCAGGTCTTTACCACACTATTATCTATGTCCAATTTATCCTCTTGGAGGAAGCTGGAAATGCAAGTTTGAGAAAACCTGCATTTCCTGATTAAGAGCCAAATGTTATTAGACAATGAGGGAGACAAAGTTATAGCCGAATAAACTGGGTATGTACAAGTGCTACTGGAAATTTGCTCTATTGACAGAATTAAAGTGAAATATCTCATTTGGAACTCGCCTGTGTTGAGTTCCTATAAACCAAGGAAAAAGCCCAATCACCAATTATATATAAAGTATTTATTTTATGCACATATTTACCTACAAAATTTACAGAAAATAAAACAACGCAGAACACAGAGAATACCCTCTTAAGACTTCTTAGGAGCAGAGGGTTTTATTGCTACAGTTCAAAGAATAAAACCTGATGCACGTGAAAGCCAGGATGAACACGTTTCCATGAAATGGTAGCCTGGTTAAAAAGTTCTTGTCCTGTTACTGAATTTTCAGCTTTATGTCAAATGAAATTTAAAAGACTGCTCTTGAAATAATTTAAACCTTCTCAAAATCTTCTAATAAACAGGTAAAAGGCACCTCCAGTTCTTTAAAATATTTACAGCAATCCCAATACTTTAATTCTAAGTTATATAGTCCATGTGGCTAATATGCATACACAGTATGTCGATAACACTCTCTGAACAGTGAGAATTGTACTCTCGGTTGTGGCACCGCCCCCGGTTCTCCTGGTGACGGAGTGGATGATCAAGGACACTGTGCAATACTAGTGCCACGGCACGCTGACCACAGCATAAAACCAATTATCTAAAACAACAACCATCCAATTCCCAGACAATACATCATTTACAACTAAACCGGTATTTTCAGAAGCCTCTGGAGTGTTCTGAAAATTGTTTTTAAAATATAAAGTAAATTTAGCATTAAATGAAAACAATGACTAGGAAAGTATCTCCCCCATCGTGGCTGAAGTTCACTCTCTGGTTTAACAAAAACTGTTTCTCAAAACATTTTTGATTCCTTACAACATAATGAAGGTGAGTTTTCCTCCGTCCAAGCCCAACGGCGGTTTCCTGCATTCTGATGGAGAGAGAGGCGTCAGAGGAAAGGCACAGCTACACGTAGCAGGAGGTTTTAAAGAGCCGCGGAGACGGCACGCTGACGTTCCTGTAACTCCGGTGCAGGAGAACAAGTCCACATGACGCTGTCCTCTTTGACATTGGCATTGATTTGCTATTTACAGTAGTTCGCAAAAACACATTATAAAAACTGGATGAGGTTCTGTTTCTAAGTTTAACTTAGTAACATACACACATACTTCACCTGCAACCATCGTGGCAGGATGTGAAGTACTAAAGTGACACTAACACTGACACGCAGACAGCCCTCGGTACCAGCGCTGATCCTGGGAGCCGCCGCCGCCAAGCTATCTGGGTAAATATTGCACACGGCTTGTCGGCTGTCGCCCTGACCGTCCACATCCCACCGCACAGGGAACGCGGCTGGCTGCTGCTGGGCCGCCTCTCCGAAGAAAGGCTGCTTTCGGTCCCGCCACGGACTGCCGGCTGTCACTGCACGTGAGGCCTTGGTTTCAGAATCAGTTTTCCCGTCTGTGAAATAAAAGGTAAGTTTTTAAATACACAGTTCTGTTAGAAACACCGCCATTTAGCCGTAAACCTCAAAGGGCACTGGAAGGGTACTAGGGCACCGCTCTGTATTTAGTCAAGATGAAGCAATGAAATTATTTTTCAAAGTTTTCTCTACGTGGAGCTTTCTTCCAGTCTTTATTATTTTAAAACACACGTACAATCTTTATTTGATGTATTCCCTGTCCCCTGGTTACTTGAAAATCAGCCAATCAACTGGATAAAATTAGTGTAATTGAATTTATGTGCTTTACCAGTGTATAAAATACGAATAACATGATGTATCTGACAAAAGCATTTCTCTTTTTCCAGCAGTAAATTTTACTTGTTATTAATTTTTTTCAAAGTTGAACTGAACTTTTATTTTCCCAACAGTAAACTTTAATTTCCTCAAACTAAAATGTTAACCAACGGCTGGAATAAGAGAAGAGATGCATCATTAAGAAAAATTAAACTGTCAACTCTACCAATTTAATTGTAAGACACCACTGATTTATTAAATACATCTCAATTTCAGAGATGTTAAAATATTTACAAAGTCTTAGAATCAATGCGATAAGGAATATTCCCACTATTAATTCCATGGAGACAATTACTGTTAATAAAATGCTTGTTTCACTTAAGCAAAAACATCGTCCTTTCACACATCTGTAATTTTCAAATGAAGAAAACACTTACGTCATCACAAGACATGTTGTACTCTGCTAATATAGTTCGACATCGCGCAGCTATACTGGAAAAGTGTGGTTAAGGGAAGAGCCATCATTTACAATAGGCTTTACCATGCCTCCCTCGCCAAGAAGGCACCTCAGCTTCGTTCCGAGCGAACTCAGCCGCGCAAAGGATACATGGAGGGAGCCACCACTCTCTTGTGTATTCCAGCAAAGAACAGGCCTATGAGCGTGATGCAGCTAATGGTGAAAAACGGGTGATTCCATAAGGACGTGAGGAAGGACACCTGGAACGAAGAGTGTGCAAGAGAAAAATGTTAAAATCTCAAACAACACAGATTCCTTCCTACCTCTCCACTCATGCATACATGTATGTAACATTTTAATCATCTGAAATACGGGCATTTGAAGACTTCCAATACTGCCAGTTCTCTGTATTGCTATGCTATAAAAATGAAAACACATAATATACGTTTATATCTTCAATGTGGCAAGACAATATAGGACTATTCCCTCCATTCATTCCAAATACCTGAACCACCACAAACTCATTCCTGTGATAAAAAGCCAGCCTACCACAAACATGGACTGAGCCCCCCAGGGAGAGGCCCATTAGAAAGCTCACTCTAAGGCTCCGAGAGGGACACGGCCCTGCGCACCTGAAACGGCACACGCTCCCCGAGTCTTGTGGAGAGAAGAGGATCTGATCTCGATGAAAACACAATCAGATGTGATCTATTACCTTCTGCTAAACGCCTCCTTAGGACTTGGGCAAACTGTGCCATGGGTAGCCTGGTCCCGTGGCATCGCTTCCTGCCACACGGCACAGATGCAACTACGGCCCGCGGGCCACATGCGGCCCGCCGAGGACATTTATCCGGCCCGCCGGGTGCCGCTGCCTGTCCTGCTTAGCAGCCGACGCGTCCCGGGCCCGCAGTGCGCATAGGAATTTGATCATAGTTTGTTTTTTAAACTATAGTCCGGCCCTCCAGCGGTCTGAGGGACAGTGAACTGGCCCCCTGTTTAAAAAGTTTGAGGACCCCTGATGTAGAGGGACAGGTGTCCAGGAGCCACATTTCGGAAAACAAGTGGGCACTGACACCAGACTCCTGGGGGACAGGAAACGTAGATGGGAGGAGCGAAGACAAATATGTGGTCTGGAAAATGGACTAGGAAGTAAGGGGGAGCGACGGAATCAAACTGAGGGCCTCTGCACCCCCTGGCACGCCGCGAGGTGCATACCTGTTTCAGGACAAAGACTGAACTGATGAAAGGCACCTGGCAGGCGGCCTAGCGTGGTCCTGGTTAAATAACTTGTCAAACGAAGGAAGGAGGGGCTGGGAACATCAGGAGGAAGACAGACGCTCAGGAAGGATGAGCTCCTGAAGAAAGACTCCTGATCCAGAGGCCTGTCTTCTTAAAACCTGAGGACAGTGTAATTCCCACGGGCCAGCTGTGTTCCATGTGCCCGCGCCCTGTCAGCACAGGCAGTTTAGGCTTTAATTTTCATGTGATCAGCCGGTGCCAGGCTCTCCTCTGTGGCCACAGCCAACTGCTGCCAAGCAGCGTGTTCCTTCAGATCGGGGGGCCCGCATTTCCCCGTTTGCCAGGTCCCTCTCCCGTGTCCCTCCAGCTAGCCACTGGCTTTGAGTCTGCATCTCCGGCTACAGACACAATTGCTAGTGAAAAGGCTTGTCAGGTTGGAGCTTATTAAATACTAAAATATACAGAGCCAACCCTTAGGCTAATCCTCACATTCTCACCTAATTTAGAAAATCATATTAACTACAGAGTTTTGGGCCTATTTCAAATTACATTTAATTCTGTGTTTTATTAAGATCTCAACGAGCTGAAAATCAGCTTGTATTTTTCCCAATTAGAAGTCAGCTTCATTTCCCAGGACAGACCTTTTTCAATCTTCTTGCAGCTTCCTTCACTCTTCCCCTAAAGATGAGTACCAACCTTACGATCGGGTTTTTATAAATGAACACACAGGAGAGTTTCCGCTCTGCCACAAAACCCCTCTATTAACATAAAATTCCATCACCGACCTCCCCTGCTTATGACATCCCACCCAGTGGAGCCAGGCAGGAGACTTCACACTAAGAAACCCTGGCCGCCTGAGCCGCCATGCAGCCTGCTGACAGCCTTCCGACCTGGCTTTTCTCCCCCATACAAGGCCATAAATACAGCTCCTGACATGGGCTCCCTAGTCCCAGCTTATACGGGGGAAGTGGGATTAAGATTTGTGAAAACTACACATTTTTACATAAATAACATTTTTACATACATTTTAAATAAATTTACATTATTACATAAATAAAGCTGCCCGGGGGGGGGGGGGGGGGGGAGACAACTTCACTGATAAATTGGAGACTACTGCTTCTCCAAGAAAAAAGCCCGGGCTTGAAATTAAGACCCCGATTAGTAGAAAGAGGCAGAATTTGAGAGGCATGCTACCAGCTTTCATCAAGGACGCTTCGAGAAACCCCATTCTGAACCCGTACTGCAGTGGTATGGGGGTGCCCCCGCAGTGCCCGATGGGAGCTCTCTCAGTGTTCCCTATATTAAACTCCAGGCAGGAAATTTTTTTGGAGATGAACGCCAAGGAAATGAAAGCTCTGCTAGCTAAGAAACGTATACGTATATCCTCTTCACAGACAATGAAAACCGAGGAACTGGCTGGGACTTGAATGATTAGGTGCCTCAGAGGCTAATCTGTAACTCAATTCGGGAAACTTGCTGGTGCACATGGCCACACGGTCAGTGACCTGGGGTCATTCCTGGTTTTGTCCTCCAAGCCGAATTAATTTCTAGTCTTGACTGTTTATTACATTTAGATTGTGCTATTTTATCACATGCTTCCTACAGAGCCGGCTCAATGCTTTAAGGGATGAGGAAAGCTATAAACAAAGGGAGCTGATAGGAGAAAATGTTGTTTTATAATTCTTGAAAGCTGCCCCTGCGGACGCTAACTGAAGCAGAACAAAGACCATGTTTACACTGGGACGTAAAAAGAGGGACAGATGAGACGCGGAAAGCTGCACACAAGTTCAGGAATGAGTGAGGAGTAATCAAAGTGGAGTTATAATAATTCTTAGGCCTTTTCCCCCGTAAAGATACTTAATTCACAACAGCCAGCCGAAGGTTTTATGAAGCACATTACTGTAAGGCATGTTTTTAATATGATGATTAATACCACTGTTAGTAGTAACAAGCAGCAGCATCTAACACTCTCCAATGAACAAAGCACTGTTATAGCCAGTATCGCATTTAATGTATTAAAGATTTTAAATCAAAACGTCTACCTTTTGTGTCTCGGGATCTATTAACCAGTTCCAGGCACCAGTAGCTGTACAGACAGATACCACTATAAGAAGCACTGATGAGAGATAAACACAAAATTAGTAAGGAATGAGCTCTTAGCAGGTGACACTGCTGCCACCAGCTACTGATCAACGACAGCCAAAGGCAGCGCACTTCAGGAAACGGAAAACGCACTTGACGGTGGAATCAGGGGACTTGCCACGAACCTTGAGGAATTCTAAACCTGTGACCTGGGTTACTGAGGACAATACTGTTCCCCTCATTACTTTAGTCAGACGTATGAAAGCTAATGAAATTAAAGCAATACAACCAGCATGGTAAAACTTTAAGATTCTACGTTATATAACTTGCAATGTGTTTTGTACTGATTTTGCAAATTCAAATAAAAAGCAAAACAAAAACCCTCTCATTTTCCACTGCAAGCAACCAAACAAAGCCTCCTTTATGAATGCACTGTGAATTCCGACTGAAGGGTTTGTCTTGCAGACACTGCTGTTTAATTACACAAAGGTCAGTGTGACTGTGTGTGTGTGGAGCACGCCAATCAGGATCGGATTTTCTTTAAGGGACTCAAAGGGGTAGAAATTACTGATAGTAAATCTTAGCTAAGGTTTCTCTCTCCCCACTTAGCTAGGATTATTTCTAACAGTTCTAAAGAAATCATAAGTAAAAGTTAGTAAGTGGCATTACTAGAAAATCATGAAAAGGCAACAAGGCCTTGTTAATATTCTGATCAATACAGCTCCTGTCTTCCAGCGGGGATACACAGTCTTAAAATGTAGAGCTCAAGCTTCAGAGAGCAATAGGAATATATTAAACCCCTAATTGTCTAGAAGTCCGGGCAATTTATTTTAAGAAGAGGCAAATTACAGAAAAACAATCTCATTTTAAGTATTTAGTAACAATCAAAATCTCGAAATTAGTTCTCAGCTCAGGGCAGATTAAAATCAATTTCCTATAATCTATATTTCCAGTAAGAAATATACTCCGGTACAGTTTCATTGTCACTAAGCAAAAGCAAACCCACATTAGGGGCCCTCATACACCTACTCTCACACACACATTAACCAGCTGCCACTTACAGGCCAGCGTGGAGACCACAACCAGGAGAGGGAAAGCGTGGTCACTGTGTCGCATTTTATAAGCGCGGGCAGCATCACAAATCTTTTAGAAGATTCTCAAGTAGCAGTGAAACAAGGTTTTGGAGGTAATTCTAGGTAAACCAGAGAACCTGGAAAAATCACTGCTTGTGAATTCTGATCAATGAGAATTCTCACGGCACAGCATTAAAACCCTGCCGACAGATGTAATAAAAACTACCCAGAAATCTTGACCGGAGAGACCCGTATCCCCACTAGCGCTGTTTTGGCCCCACTACTGACACTCAGTGCAGTATGTCCCTGACGTGTGCTGTGCTTCTTTCTCTCTTTTTTTTTAAATATATTTTATTAATTTTTTACAGAGAGGAAGAGAGAGGAGAGGGATAGAGAGCTAGAAACATCGATGAGAGAGAAACATCGACCAGCTGCCTCCTGCACACCCCCTACTGGGGATGTGCCCGCAACCAAGGCACATGCCCCCGACCGGAATCGAACCCGGGACCTTTCAGTCCGCAGGCCGACGCTCTATCCACTGAGCCAAACCGGTTTCGGCACTGTGCTTCTTTCTTGGCAGGAATTAGTTTCAACAATAAACCTCCAAGAAAGTAAGACTGGTCCCAACGTAAGTCAGCAAAGCGTTCTGTTTGCTGATGTCATCATTTGTACCTTTGCCTGTATGTGCTTATGTTTCTACTGGGCATAACCTCAAGTCTTTCTAATCATATTTTGTAACATTCATGATATTTGTGAGTAGACAGTAATAATGTGAATTTTTTTTCTAGGTTAGGCTCTAAAGCAGCATAATCACTGTTAAAATCAACGAATTTCGTAACCTTTGCAAATACAGAGGGGCAAAAGTAGGTTTACAGTTGTTCATACAGAAAATAATCGTATATAATAAAAGCCTAATATGCAAATTGTCCCCTCGACCGGGAGTTCAACCAGGGGGCGGGGCTGGTGGCAGCAGTGGCAGCAGGTGGCCAGAGGAAGGGAGGCGCCCCAGATGGCAGCCGGTAGCCGCTAGGGACCCTACCCATGCATGAATTTCGTGCACTGGGCCTCTAGTCTATATAATAAAAGCCTAAGCGACCGTTATGGCCGAATGACCAGAACC
This sequence comes from Plecotus auritus, assembly GCF_963455305.1. Classification (NCBI taxonomy): domain Eukaryota; kingdom Metazoa; phylum Chordata; class Mammalia; order Chiroptera; family Vespertilionidae; genus Plecotus; species Plecotus auritus. The sequence continues at coordinate 59,262,587 of NC_137785.1, forward strand.
ACCAGAACAACTGGTCGCTATGATGCGCACTGACCGCCAGGGGGCAGACGATCAATGCAGGAGCTGCCCCTGGTGGTCAGTGCGCTCCCACAGGGGGAGCGCCACTCAGCCAGAAGCTGGGCTCACAGCTGGCGAGTGCAGCGGCAGTGGCGGGAGCCTCTCCCGCCTCCATGGCAGCGCTAAGGAGCAGCGAGCCGAGTGGTAAGGAGCAGCGGGCCGGTAGGCAGTAAGGAGCGAGGGGTCCCAGACTGCAAGAGGGATCCCGGACTGTAAGGACTTTGAGGAGAAAGAAAATTAATACCTGGGTGCATCAGAGGGAAACTACAAAAAGACAAAGGCAGAGGACATCTTAAAAGTAGAAGAAAACCGGCAGGCAGACATCCCCCAAGGGGTCCCGGACTGTGAGAGGGCGCAGTGCATGAATTTTGTGCACCGGGCCTCTAGTGAAATAATAATACAAGAATAAACTGTTTTGCACTCACAACTGTAAACCTACTTTTGCCCCACTCTATATATGATAAATATTCTTTTCCTTAACAAAACTTTATTCCAATCATTTGCAGGTAAATTGTAAAACTGCTAAATAGGCTACTGAAAATTTTGTCGTATGTATTGTCTATCAAATTTGTAATATTTGTTTAAATAAAAAAATAAAAGTATGTCTATTTTAATGGGAAAATGAAAATTCAACCACAAGGATTGTTCTTCAGCCTGGGTGATGCGGCTTAATTGAGTGTTGACCTATCAACCAAAAGCTCACGGTTCAATTCTGGGTCAAGGCACATGCCCCACTTTCAGGCTCAATCCCCAATAGGGGGCATGCAGGAGGCAGCCAACCAATGATTCTCTCTCATCCCTCTCTCCCTCTCCTCTCTTTTCTGAAATCAATAAAAAATACATATTTTTAAATGTTAAAAAAAAAAAGATTGTTCTGCACGGTGGCCAGTTCCCTTTCTTAAAAGTTTCTTTACAATGCATTGTTTACGATGCTAAATACATTTAGAAACTGTGGAAACAAAAGGAAACATCTATGGCTTAGTAGAGCCAGTGTTTGTTATTCAAGTTTTACATAAAAGTAAATCATTGCTAGGCAGGGAGAAAAGTATCAACTGTTCAGTTTATGTCCCCTTTAAAAAACAAAAACATCCGGGCACTTACTTCTCCAGCGTCCAGTGGCAGGTTGCAAACAATGAATATATTCGGTGAGTCTCCTCTCGAAAGCCTTGAGATCTAGGCAGAAAGATGTCAGTCTCCTCGTTAGCTACTCCTACCGTGTGAGTCTAGGTAGGAGATGACACGCTGGGTGCTCTAGCTGCGTCACCTCCTGCACATCAACTCCCAGGTATGGCTGCCCTGCCTGCGTCCTTTACCACCACAGCTTTAAGCCCTTGGCAAACACATTACGTTTCTTCAGTTCCAATTTCACACATAAGGAAACTGGCTGGTTCACTTTGAGAAGTATGTGGTATGTGGAAAAGCAGCAGCAGCAGCAGCAGCAGCCTCAAGCCAGAGCCAGAAGCTAGAAATGTGGGGGTTGCAAATAAAAGGATCAAAGCCAGGTGGAGTTCTCATTCTGCTGGAACCAAGAACTTCCTATCAGACAGAAGGACCTCATCACCTCACTCCCAGGTCCTCCATGTCTATTGGGACGCAGGCACCCGATCCCCTTAGCTCGCCCTTAGGTCTAGCGGCTCTAGCCAATGGCTACGCTTTGCGCCTTGGAACCTGCTAACGGGGCTCGGTCTCTATTGGGCGCCCGCTACCTCCCAGGCAGCGCTCTGGTCGTCGTCAAGGGCGTCAGAAATCACCGAGCGCGAAGACAGCCCCCTCCCCTCCCTCCGAATGCGGGGAGAGGTGACCCCGGCTCCACCGACGCCCGGACGCCTTCTCAAGTCAGGGGCGTCCAAGGTGCCCCCGCGAATGAGCGAGGTGGGAGGTGGGGGGAGGTGTCACTTTCACGATCGCGCTTTTTAAACTTTAAAAAGGAAACCGAGAGGCAACCTCTTACCCTGGCAGTTACCAGAAACCACGGCAGGAATGAGGGGTCCAACTCACGGGGTTTTCAGTATAAAATGCAGATAAAGGAATGAGGGATCCAACTCACGGGGTTTTCAGAGTAAAATGCAGATAAAGGAATGAGGGATCCAACCTGCGGAGTTTTCGAAATCCAGGGCTGAGGGGTACAACTCCCGGGGTTATCAGGATAAAGCGAGTGGACTTGCAAACGGAAGTGCAAACGTTCACTAATGAATTAAAAACAGCCCCGAAGAGGAGCTTGGGTTCAAACCGGGCACTGGGGCAGCGGCCGCAACGCCCCCCAGCGGCCGCGCGCGCGCAACCCGCGTCCGGCCGGGTCCCGCAGCCCCTCGGCCCCCAGGCCGGGCCCTCGCGCCCCTTGAGCTCCCGGCCGCGTCCGTCCACCCAACGCGGTCTCCTCTCCCCGGGGCGGGGTCCCCGCGGCTACAGCCCCTCCGGAGCCCCGCAGGCTTCCGGGGCGAGCCCGGGACGCGTCCGGGCGGCCCATACCTTCCGCCTGCTCCAGCGAGTTCATGTCGGCCGGCAGCTCCGGTCACGGACGCGCTCCCGCCCGCATCGCAGCTCCGCGGCCCCGCCCGGCCCGCAACAGCGACTCCCACCTCTAACCGCTCCTCTCGGCCCCTCCTCGTCGCTCCGCCCCTTACCTAGACCCGCTGCGTTCATAGGGCGCCTCTGTCTCACCTCACAACTAAGACGGCTTCCTATTGGCTAACTTCCGCCCTGGCCTCAGGGCCCTGGGTTGGACGGTCAGCCGGAGGGGCCAAGAACTGCCGGCGTCCGGGTTGGTGTGACGCTAGCGCCGCCTCTTGCCCCGGGGCGGAACTGCAGTCTGGCCCAGCCGGTTCATAGGTTCTTGCTTTCTAGTTTCCAGCTTGATTCTTTAATTCCTGAAACATTTATTGAGCGCCCACTACCTTCCAGGCAGTGTTCCGGTCGTTGACAAGGGCATCAGAAATTTTGGGCGCGTGGGGAAATATGTACAGAACTATCTAGAACCCCAAATAAGGGGTATAGTACCTCTTTCCTAGATATACAACTCCTTAAGCAAACATTTCTCCCTTGATTACTTTTTTCTCACGACCACTTTCATAAATCATAAAGGAGACAAGCAAAGCACCCCAATACCTAAAACTCTAAAAAAAAAAAATCTGTACGACATCGACTACATTTATATTTGATTCAAATGTTCTCCTGTTTGCCTGTCGGGTGTGGCCCAATGGGGTGTGGCTCCAAGTTTGAGTGGTGACCTATGAACCAGGAGGTCTCCGTTCATTCTCAGTCAGGGCACATGCCCGGGTTGCAGGCTCGATCCCCAATGTGGGGCGTGCAGGAGGCCACCGATCAATGATTCTCTCTCATCATTGATATTTCTATCTCTTTCCTTCTCCCTTCCCCTTGAAATCAATATATATATATTTTAAATGCTTTCCTGTTAATTTCCTCGTGGTCATTCATTCATTCTAGAACTACTGACTCCATGATGCTGCCAGGCACTGGATCAGGGATATGAGCGAGACAGACAAGACCCCTGTCCTCGAAGTGGGAGGGTTACACCAGGCCATAAACACGCAACCAGGTAATTACCGTAGTTTCAGATAAAGGTAGTAGTTCTACAGGGGAGGGAAGGGTAATAGGACACACTGAGATAAAGGAGGGGAGCCGGAGCCAGTGCTCAGGGGAGTGGGATATTTGAGTTGAGAATCCCAAAGGGCCCTGACAGGTTTGGCTCAGTGGATAGAGCGTCGGCCTGCGGACTGAAGGGTCCCAGGTTCGATTCTGGTCAAGGGCATGTACCTTGGTTGTGGGCACATCCCCAGTGGGAGGTGTGCAGGAGGCAGCTGATGGATGTTTCTCTCCCATCGATGTTTCTATCTCTCTCCCTTCCTCTCTGTAAAAAATCAATAAAATATATTTTCTTTTTAAAAAAAAAAGAGAGAATCCCAATGGATGAGAAGAAACCAGCCCTGCAAAGATGAGATCCAGAAGGTTCCACGCAGCACTTTGGGGAGTTTCCATTGGGGGTGCCTCCCTCTGGACCAAACCCTTTACATCCATCACCCCATTGGACCCTCCGAGGAGGTATTTTTTAAACTCTGGGTCAAAACCTTTGAGAGGGTCATGAAATCCATCTCATGAGCCATAACTGTTATTTGTTTTGTAATGAACTAAAGTAAAATAAAAACTCTCAGCCTCGTGGAAAGTCAGCATACCCATTGTTTCAGGATCTTTTCTTTTGGTTGTGTGTGCATGCCTGCTGGGTTCAGATCCTAAAATAAAGCATATACTTAACTGAGGGTTCCAATAAAAAATAAAAAACCCCCACAGTTTCAAAGTTTGAAAGTCACCAAGCTAGTTATTAGTAGGCTCGTTGTACAACTGAGAAAAGTAAAAATGAGTTTGCCCAGATCTTGCAATGACTGTCATAGCCTGGATTTAAGCCCCAAGTAGCATATCGCCCTGCCTTCTCGCTCAGGGTTCCACTCCTCCATCTCCAAGTCTTATTCCTCACGTTTCCACTGGGCACCCAGCAGTGCTTAGAGAGGGGCCAGCGAAAAATCTGTCACAGGACGGGATGCAAAGTTGGCTTGGTATCAAACAAATGGATTAATGACTATATTATCTCAACAGACTAAAGGACAAAACCCAGGTGCTTAGATAAGGCTGTAGAGAAAGTGCAGCGTTCATGCCTTGCTCGGGGAATGGCGCGGCTGCTGTGGGAGACAGCATCACAGTTCCTCAAGAAATCAAACACTGTGGAGCTCTCAGACGATCCGGCAATTCCACTTCCGGATCTACACCCACAAGAATCAAAATCAGGCCCTGGAACATAGAGTTACACATCCATGTTCACTGCAGCATTGCCCACCACAGCCGAGCGCTGGGAGCGATCTAGATGCCGCTGATGGGTAAACCAAGTGTGATGTCTGTGAATACCCACCGTGGGGTATGACTCACCTTAGAAAGGAAGGAAATTCTGACACATCTGCAACATGGATGGACCTTGAGGACATTGCGCTCAATGAAATAAGCCAACCATACGGGGAAAATCACGGTAGGATTCCGCTTCCACCAGCTAAGGCTCCTGGAAACGGAAAGTGGAACAGGGGTTGTCCGGGCCGGGGCGGGGGCTGGGGAGTCGTTGTGTAACCCGGACAGAGTTTCGGTTTTGCAAAGCGAAGAGTCCTGGAGGTGGGTGGGGGTGGGGGTGGCAGGACAGTGTGAATGTGCTCAATGCCGGTGAACCGTGCACCTACAAATGGCTAAGGTGGTTAATATCATGCGATGTGTATCTTACCAAGATTTTAAAATGTTTAAAAAATTATCCGGCCGGCGTGGCTCAGTGGTAGAACGTTGACCTATAAACCAGGAGGTCGTGGTTTGATTCCCAGTCAGGGCACATGCCTGGGTTGTGAGCTCGATCCCGTGTGGGGCATGCAGGAGGCAGCCAATTCATGGTTCTCTCTCATCATTGTTTCTATCTCTCTCTACCATAAATATATATATATATATATATATATATATATATATATATATATATATATATAGTAAAAAATAAAGAAGAAATATATTAAATTTTTCTTTTAAGTTTAAAAATGTGTATACTGACTTCTCATTAAAAATATTGGTCTCTTGCCCTGGCCGGTTTGGCTCAGTGGATAGAGCGTTGGCCTGTAGACTGAAGGGTCCCAGGTTCGATTCTGACCAAGGGCACATGCCCAGGTTGCAGGCTTGATCCCCAGTAGGGGGCGTGCAGGAGGCAGCAAATCAATGATTCTCTCTCATCACTGATGTTTCTATCTCTCCCTCTCCCTTCCTCTCTGAAATCAATAAGAATATATTTTAAAAAATATTGGTCTCTTTAGGTCCTACTCCGAACTGTGGAAATGTCCTCTTTTGTAAAAGGATTCTTACTCGGTCCTGAGACCTTCTCACCTTCGCAGTTTCTGACAAATATATCAAAAAGGCTTTATGAAGACTTATCAAATGAGAACTAATTTTACCTGTCCTCCTTCACTAAGGGAAGATTTCTTTAACCCAATATGCTCAGAAACAATTGGGGAAATTGTCACGTTGGTAGTTAAATGCATCTTTCCCAATATGTTTTGAAAAATAAAAAAGCCTTTTATCTTATTACATACTTCAAATATATTCTCATCAAAAGCCAGAAGGAGCGGATTTAGTTCATATAATTTGTAGACATGTTTACCACCTACCCTCATTGGCAAGGCCAGTGCTGACCGCTGAAGTACAAGGAGCATTTCTGTTCGAAACCTTCCCTTTTCTTTTTTTTAAAATATATTTTTATTGATTCCAGAGAGGAAGGGAAAGGGAGAGAGAGAGAGAGGGAAACATCAATGATGAGAGAATCATGGGTGGGCTGCCTCCTGCACGCCCCCTACTTGGGATCGAGCCCATAACCCAGGCACATGCCCTTGACCTGAATCGAACCCAGGACCCTTCAGTCCTCAGGTCGACGCTCTATCCACTCAGCCAAACCAGCCAGAGCAGAAACTTTCCCTTTTCCATGCAAACTCCCCCTTGCAAGTCAACTGGGGTCCAGCTTGCCGGTGTCCAAAGCAGCGCCACTCTTAACACAAATCTGTGCAAAACAAGAAAGCCACGCCTGTGGGAGGGATTCCATGTGCCTGCAGGTCTCCCTTCCTGCCTGCCCCTCCTCATGCTGACCAGGCGGTGCCCTGGCCAGCGAGCTTTGCTGGGCCAAGGCTGCCCGTGGGCTTTGGAGGAGCCGACAGCCTACCGGTAGGCATCGTTTAGTGAAACTCGCGTTTCAGTGTCACATGTGTGTGTGTGTTTCTCCATGTATATCCTGGGAAGCGATCTAACATGGATTGCAACTGTGCGCGGGGGTGTAAAAAAAAAAAAAAAGTTCCTCTGCTAGAACTTCAGCTGCTGGGCACAGAAATGGTGCCCTTGCCTCACCCCCCGCGTCTGAGAGGTTTCTGACACCGAATATTTGTTGCATGGAAGAATGAATGAAAGAATGAGTGTCTGATTGAAAACATGAAGGACAAAGGAAAAGAGAGAGGGGGCGGGAGAGGAGTGACTGGGAAGGACAGGGAAAGTGAAAAGGAACAAGAAAAGGAACTGAGCAGTGAGCAGAGAGGTGCGCGGGCCTGCGCCTGTCCGCCGACAGGGGGCGCTGCGGGCCGCCGGTGGTGCGGTGCGTCTGGTGGGGCGGCCTCTTGGGGCGGGGCCTCTGGACGAGGCCTCTTGAGGGCGGGGCGTCGTGTGGGCGTGGCCTCCGGGCGAGGCCTCTTGGGGCGGGGCGTCGTGTGGGCGTGGCCTCCGGGCGAGGCCTATTGGGGCGGGGCCGCAGGCGTGCGGGCCAGGTGAGAGTGGAGGGGTTGCAGGGAAGGGGCGCGCGCAGCTGGAACCACACGCGGCCAGGTAAGCGTCCTCCCGAGGCCGGGCGGGCCGGGCCTGGCCTCACTGCAGTCCCTGTGTCCCTGACCCCTCATGGGTGGGAGCTCAGGGAGCCTGAGAAGGGCCCAGCAACTCAGACTCGGTTTCCAGCTCCTTAAAGCCTCAGTTTCCCCAGCTGGTCAGTGGGCAGATGGGCTGCACGTGTTGCCTCGGAATGAACTTGGGGGGCTCCAGCCGCCACTCAGGGCCCCTCTCGCCCCAGGTGTCCTCACGCGGTGCAGGTGGGTGCTCTCTGAGGCCTGCAGCCCCGTCCCTTGGAAAAACGCTTGCTTCTCCATTCAGCACCCCCTCTAATATTGATTGAGGCCCCACATTTGGCCATTACTCCAGCCTTCCCACGTTATGTACACAATGGGAAGGGCCGGGCTCTGTGAAACCTTACGGTGAAAAGAATTAGTCACTTTAGCAAATTCACTCTTTCTGCAGCTGTTCGTTGAACACCTACGATGTGGCAAGCACCCTTTCAGTTGCTGGGGAAACCGGGGGCGCCCGGCAAAGGTCCCTGTCTTCTGGGAGCCCGCCTTCCTACCTGGGACGAGGTAATGCACAAATGGTAGGTGAGCAGCGCTCCTCAGCACGGCCAAGGCCACCAAGGGGAGGCGCGGCCCAGACACTGCCGCGGCCCAGAGGAGCCTAAGAAGACGCGACGGCTGAAGGACGTGCATCCTGGGCCGCGAAGGCTGAAGGACGTGCGTCCTGGGCCAGGAGCAAGACATCAGGTAAAAACGGAGGCAATGGAATAAAGTCAGGAATAGTGTCTCAGTACACGTTAATGTAAGGTGGTAATAATAGGGAAATAGGCTATGTGGGAACTCTCTTACATTTGTACCATCTTTATGGTTTTTCTGAAAATTTAAAACTGCTCTAGATAGGAAGGTTTATTTTAAAAATGTGTGTGCGTGCATGCCTCTGTGTGTGTGTGTGTGTGCGTGTGCGTGTGCATGCTTCTGTGTGTATGCATACCTGGGTGTGTGCATGCCTCTGTGTGTGTGTGCATGCCTCTGGGGGTGTGTGCATGCCTCTGTGTGTGTGCATGCCTCTGTGTGTGTGTGCGTGCCTCTGGGGGTGTGTGCATGCCTCTGTGTGTGTGCATGCCTCTGTGTGTGTGCATGCCTCTGGGGGTGTGTGTGCATGCCTCTGTGTGTGTGTGCGCATGCCTCTGTGTGTGTGTACATGCCTCTGTGTGTGTGTGCATGCCTCTCTCTGTGTGTGTATGTGTGTGCATGCTTCTGTGTGTATGCATGCCTGGGTGCGTGCATGCCTCTGTGTGTGTGCATGCCTCTGGGGGTGTGCGCGCATGCCTCTGGGGGTGTGTGCATGCCTCTGTGTGTGTGCGTGCCTCTGTGTGTGTGTGCGTGCCTGTGTGCGTGTGTGCATGCCTGGGTGTGTGCATGCATATGTGTGCCCTGGTGTGTGGTATATCAGATGGTGATGAGTGACATGGAGAAAATGAAAGCCGGGTCAGAGGGCAGGGAGCACAGCTGGTGGGAAACAGGGGGCCCTGCTGAGAACCTGACACTGGGACAGAGTCCTGGATGGAAGGGAGGGAGCCGGCCGTGTGGATATGGAGGGGAACACGTGTGTTCAGGACACAGGGAGCAGCAGGGGTGAGGCGCTGGGGGTGCGAACAACTCGGGGGCTTGTTGGTTGCCATGGAGGGAGGGGCTTGGAGACTAGGGGGAGGAGGGAATTAGGTTAGTCATGTTGGGGGGTACACTGGGTGGAAGGAAGGGTGGGCATCCGGAACCTTTTACGTCCTGGTCAGGACTTTGGCAATGACTCTGGGCCAGATGCGGGCAAAGCCGTGGCCTGGCCGTCCGCCCTGTGGCTCGGAGCACCTCACCACGCCCTGGCCCTCCTCTTGCAGGCTTTGGAAAGTTAGCCCTTGCGGCCTCCTGAGGCTTTGGAGCAGGGGTCCCAGAACCCCAGCCTTAGGGCCAAGTCCTGGTCCCCACTTTCTTTTTTTTTTTTCTTTTTGGTAATCATCATCTGAGGATATTTTTTCCACTGATTTTTATAGGAAGAATAGAAAGGGCCCAGCCGGTGAGGCTCAGTGGTTGAGTGTCGTCCTATGAACCAGGAGGTCACGGTTCGATTCCCGGTCAGGGCACAGGCCCAGGTTAGCAGACTCGATCCCCAGTGTGGGGCGTGCAGGAGGCAGCCGATCCATGATTCTCTCTCATCATGGATGCTTCTATCTCCCTCTCCCCCTCCTTTCTCCTCTGAAATCAATACAAATATTAAAAACAAGAAACCAGAGATCTTTAAAAAATAATAATATCCGTTGTATGGATGTACTTCAATCTGTTTATCTGTTCACTGGTGAAGGGCGCCCCAGTTTTTGGTGATAATGAGTAAAGCTGCTATAAGCATTTGTGGGGTGTGTGTGTGTGTGTGTGTGTGTGTGTGTAACGTGTTCAGGTCACGTGGTGTGTTTGCTGAACCCCATAGAGCCCTGTTTAGCGGTGTATGGACCCCGGCTCTATGGAGCGTCGTGGCAAGAGCCTCAGGCCTGGCTTGGTTTGTGTCCCTGGGACAGCACCACGTCACCGCTCTCTCCCTATTTCTGGAGGCTCTCTGGAAATTTCTCCAGAGGAGTGTTAAAATTCAAATTGTTTTCAGTGAAATTTGAAATTATGATGGAACTTCGAAGAGTAGACTCTTAAAAATCTTTTTAATTTTAAAATTGATCCCCACTGGGTCCTATCCTGAGAACTTAATAGATCGGCTGCCTCATAAGTGGAGGTAATTGAGATACAACAGTAAAAAGTTAAAAATAATCGTCCCAGCGTTCCTGGAGGCTTCGGGAGTGACATGTACATTTAATTTGAAATCCTGGGGAGAGTGCGAGGGCTCTTTGTGGCGGTGCGAGCGGTTTTCTGTGCGTAGAGACAGCAGAACCTGGCGAATTCTGAGCAGCACCAGGACTGGAAACACTCGACACCTATTGATGTTCAAGAAGGAAGAAAACGAAGCAGGGATGAGGCTGGGATGTGTTTTCTTCTTTTTCTTTAATAAATCTTTATTGTTCAGATTATTACAATTGTTCTTCTTTTTCCCCCCATAGCTCCCCTCCACCCGGTTCCCACCCCACCCTCTGCCCTCCCCCCACCCCCTCACTGTCCTCATCCATAGGTGTATGATTTCTGTCCAGTCTCTTCCCGCACCCCCCATACCCTTTCCCCCCTAGAATTGTCAGTCCACTCCCTTTTTATGCCCCTGATTCTATTATATTCACCAGTTTATTCTGTTCATCAGATTTTTTATTCACTTGATTTTTAGATTCACTTGTTGATAGATATGTATTTGTTGTTCATAATTTTTATCTTTCCTTTTTCTTCTTCTTCCTCTTCTTAAAGAGTACCTTTCAGCATTTCATGTAATTCTGGTTTGGTGGTGATGAACTCCTTTAGCTTTTTCTTATCTGTGAAGCTCTTTATCTGACCTTCAATTCTGAATGATAGCTTTGCTGGGTAGAGTAATCTTGGTTGTAGGTTCTTGCTATTCATCACTTTGAATATTTCTTGCCACTCCCGTCTGGCCTGCATAGTTTCTGTTGAGAAATCAGCTGACAATCGTATGGGTGCTCCCTTGTAGGTAACTAACTGTTTTTCTCTTGCTGCTTTTAATATTCTCCCTTTGTCTTTTGCTCTTGGCATTTTAATTATGATGTGTCTTGGTGTGGTCCTCTTTGGATTCCTTTTGTTTGGGGTTCTCTGCGCTTCCTGGACTTGTAAGTCTATTTCTTTCTTTATGGGGCAAGTTTTCTGTCATTATTTCTTCAAATAGGTTTTCAGTATCTTGCTCTCTCTCTTCTTCTGGCACCCCCATAATTCAGATGTTGGTATGCTTGAAGTTGTCCCAGAGGCTCCTTACACTATCTTCATATTTTTGGATTCTTTTTTCTTTTTGCTTTTCTGGTTGGGTATTTTTTTGCTTCTTTGTATTTCAAATCTTTGACTTGATTCTTGCGATCCTCTTGTCTGATGTTGGATCTCTGTATATTATTTTTTATTTCAGTCAGTGTATGCTTAATTTCTAGTTGGTCCTTTTTCATATCCTCAAGAGTCTCGCTAAATTTATTGGCCTTTTCTAGAAAATTCTTGAAAAACCTTATAAACGTGGTTTTGAACTCTATATCCAGTCATTTGCTTTCCTCCATTTCTTTCATTTGTGATCTGTTTCTTTGTCTCCGCATTTTGGCTGCTTCCCTGAGTTGGTAGAGTGGCTTTGTGTGCTAGGTGTCCTATAGGGCCCAGTGGCTCAGCCTCCCCAGTTACCTGAGGTGGACACTCTTGGTGCACCCTTTTGTGGGCTGTGTGCACAGTCTTGTTGTAGTTAAGCCTTGATTGTTGTTGGTATCACTGGGAGGAATTGACCTCCAGGCCAATTGGCTGTGAGGATCAGCTGTGTCTACACTGGGAGAACTTCTGTGCTGGAGACACCCTTATGAGACAAGACTTGTAAAAGCCTCTGTGCTCAGCTTGGATGGGGCGGAGTCTCAGGGTGGAGCAGACAGTATTGGCTTCCCGTCAGCCCTGCGAGCACCTCTGAGAGAAAGCCACCCTCGAGTTCTGCCCGCTGCCAGACAGTCCAGTTTCTCCCCGAATGAGTCTGGGTCCCTAGAGTCTTGCCTGGAATTGGAGTTCAGAGCATTCGGGAGCTTTTGTCTCCCTCCCGCTTTAGAAAGCCAGCCGCGTACTCAGTTGCCCGCCTTCTCCGCGTGCGCACCTCGGTACCTCTGCCTTCCGCAGTTCCTCTGAGTCTCAGTGTGCTTTTCTCTTTCCTGATAGTCTAGTTTCTCCCCGTATGAGTCTGGGTCCCCAGAGTCTCGCCCGGAACTGGAGTTCAGCGCAGTCAGGAGCTTTTGTCTCCCTCCTGCTTGAGAAAGCCAGCCGCATACTCAGTTGCCAGTCCTCTCCGCGCGCATCTCTGTACCTCTGCCTCCTGCAGCTCCTCTGAGTCTCAGTGTGCTTTTCTCTTTCCTTCTAGTTGTAGAATTTCCACTCAGCCAGCCTTCCTGTGGTTCTGGGTGATGTCCGTTTTGTCTTTTAGTGGTAGTTTTGAAATTGTTGTGCGAGGCAGCAGTTTAGGTGTTTATCTATGCCGCCATCTTGGTTTCCCCTGGGGTGTTTTTTCTTCAGATTACAGATGTGTGATCTTGGTGTATGATGTACCGCTGCATATATGTATTTATTTTAAAAATACGTTTTTATTGATTGGAGAGAGAGAGAGAAACATGGATGAGAGAGAAGCATCATGGATCAGCTGCCTCTTGCATGCCCCCTGCTGGGGACAGGGATGGAGCCCACCACCTGGGCACGTGCCCTGACTGGGAATCAAACCGGAGACCTCCTGGTTCATGGGGTGACTCTCAGCCAACTGAGCCACGCCGGCTGGGCCGCAGGGGCTGTTTTTAAGGAAGGGAACAGGAGCCCACGAGGGCTCTGGGCGGGCGTTTCTCGGGCCTCTGGGACCCTCGCTGGGCTGTGCGCTCGCCTTTCTCAGCTTGGGCTGCTGTCCAGCTGGCCCAGGTGCATGGGGGGTGCACGGAGCCGCCGCTGCCATGGAGAAGCGGGAACTTACCCCGGGATGGCTGGGCCAGACTGCTGTCTGAGGCTCTGGCGTTGGCAAGGTGGTCTTGAAAGGCATTCCGAGCGGCCAGGTGGTTGCCATGAGCGTGGCCAGGTGGGCTGGAGCCCGGCGGCGCTGCGGCGGAGACGGAGGTCCCGGCGAGGCGGGCAGTGTGGGGGTCCGAAGGCTCTGCCCACTCTGCCAGGGGAGTGTCTGGAGGCCTCCCCTCCCCCGCTGGCCGCCGGGCTCCAGGTCCCCTGCGGCGTTTCTCCTCGGAGCGGCTGGCTTTCTTGGCATCGGCAGGCCCAGTTGCTAGGAAGCCGAGCAGGGCACATGCAACTTCCTTTTGACTCGCCTGCCTCCCGCCATCTGCCCGCTCCTTCCCGCGCCCGCAGACTGGCCAGGAGCGCGGCAGAGGCTGGCGCAGCATCTGTGCTCTCTCCGGGGAAGGGGGCGCTTTCTGATGCTCTTTAACCCTCTCGGCCCAGGTGCAGAGCAGCTGGGTGCTGGGCCCCTCGTTCCTGCAGGCCAAGGACTCGGTGCCTTTGTTTCCGTTCGAGGTCTAGGTCCCGGGCACCCAGTAAGCACACGGCCCTTCAATGAGGAGGGTGGTCTGCGCGAGCCAAATGCACTTGGCACATCAATATTTCTAACAGCGGCCTTCCCAAGGTGTCTCATACTTCCTATGGATGCACGCGCATCACTTAGGAATTTTCTCTCCTGAGCTCCGTTGTGGAGCTGCTGCCAGATCCGGTCAAGGTGGCAGGGAGTCACGGACATTTATGGTGATGTCCGTGCAGTCTCCAGCAAAGAGAAGTTTCCAAAAACAGACTTTTATTTTTTTAAATATTTTTTTTTTTATTGATTTCACAGAGGAAGGGAGAGGGAAAGAGGGAGAGAAACATCCATGATGAGAGAGAATCATGGATCCACTGCCTCCTGCTCAACCCCCACTGGGGACTGAGCCTGCAACCCGGGCATGTGCCCTGACCGGGAATCGAACCATGACCTCCTGGTTCATAGGTGGATGCTCAACCATGGCTGGACAAAAAAACTGGTTTTTCAAAAAAGCATCATGCCCTAGCCGTTTTGGCTCAGTGGATAGAGTGGTGGCCTGCAGACTGAAGGGTCCCAGGTCAAGGGCATGTACCTTGGTTGCGGGCACATCCCAGTAGGAGGTGTGCAGGAGGCAGCTGATTGATGTTTCTCTCTCATCAGTGTTTCTAACTCTCTATCCCTGTCCCTTCCTCTCTGTAAAAAAATCAATAAAATATATAAAAAAATAAATAAATAAGCATCAAACACCACCCATGGCCTGTGTGGCCCAGTGGGTAGGGCGCCATCCTGTGCACCGAGAGGTTGCAGGCTCGCTTCCTGGTGCGGGGCGTGCAGGAGGCAGCTGATGGATGTTTCACTCTCACATCGCTGTTTCTCTCTCTCTCTCTTCCTTCCTCTCGTTCCAAAAAAAAAAAAAAAATCAATTTAAAAAACACTTAAAACAAGAATATTACCCAACGCCCTCTGCTTCCCCTCCTTTCAGGGCTGGTTCCGTTGGGCCAGCCAGACTCCTGAGCCCGAAGCCGCTCTCTGGCGTGAGCTGGTGCGGTTGGCTGTCCCTGTGTCCGCGCTGCGCTTTCGGCGTCGTCTCCGCACACGCAGGTGAGCAGGGGAGCGGGGGAGCGGGGGGCCGGACGGAAATAGAAACAGGCCTCGCAAAACAGGGTTCCAGGAAGAGAGAGGAAAGCCATTGTTCGCGCTCTCAAGATCCAGCGTGACCGGAGCTCGCCTCGGCCCTGCGTGCGCCGGGCCGGGAAACCACTGTACGGGCGATGGGCAGTAATTCCTCCTTAAGGGTAATTTTGTCTGTGTGGGTTGGTAGCAGTAAGCCATCTAAACCTTTTCTGCCGACTTCTTATTCTCCCCAAGAGGGCTACTTAAACGGGGGGCCAAGACGTGCTCCGGTAAAGGTCTATTGTTGTGGCTCAATCTGCTAAAAGCTTTAGGAGCCATTCAGGTGTGTTCTGACTGTGCAGACTTTATGCGCTTGCTAAAATTGACGTTATTAATATTTGCTATTCCGGAAGTCCCTCGGGTCAGCTCGATCGTATTAAGCCACTCTGCTCTAACTTGTATTTCCAAAGTCATTTGGGCTCCGGGAACGAACACAAGCCTGGGGACCGAAGGGACCCGGCCCCCCCCAGGCCCGGACTCTGGGTTCTGCAGTCAGCTCCACCGGGGAACCCACTCCGTGGGCTGCCCCTTCTCCCAACACTTTCGGGGCTACCATCTAAACATGGGCATACGCACCCAGAATGCAAATTTAGTTTATTCTGAGA
The DNA here is from genome assembly GCF_963455305.1 of Plecotus auritus. NCBI lineage: Eukaryota > Metazoa > Chordata > Mammalia > Chiroptera > Vespertilionidae > Plecotus > Plecotus auritus. The sequence continues at coordinate 59,277,979 of NC_137785.1, forward strand.
CAAAGCAGTACTCCAGAGACTAGCATAAATATGTCGCTTTAAAAAAGGTGTTTTTTGCCTTAGCTGGTGTGGCTCAGTGGATAGAGTGTCGGCCTGCAGACGGAAGGGTCCCGGGTTCGATTCCAGTCAAGGGCACATGCCCTGGTGGCGGGCTCGATCCCCAGTGCGGGGCGTGCAGGAGGCAGCCGATCCATGATTCTCTTTCATCACTGATGTTTCTAGCTCTCTCACCCTCTCCCTTCCTCTCTGAAATCAATAAAAATATATATTTTTAAAAAAGGTGTTTTTTCCCCCGAGGAATGGGTAGAGTAAAAGTGTCTCTAAGTAAAAGTGGAATCACTTAGCCCCCTGGGTGGCTCAGTGGTTGGGCGTCAACCTGTGTGTGCTCGGTCACGGTTTGATCCCTAGTCGGGGGGCGTGCAGGAGGCAGCCGATCCATGATTCTCTCTAAGCATTGATTTTTCTCTCTCTCTCTCTCCCTCTCCCTTCCTCTCTGAAATCAATAAAAAAAATATTTTTTAAAAAAGTGAAATCACTTTTCAGAACTCTGCTATTCTCCCCTTCTCTTCCTTGTTTTTGTTTTGTTTTATGGTTAATCCTCACCTGAGGATATTTTTTCCCATTGACTTCTTTTAAAAAAAATATATCTTACTGATTTTTTACAGAGAGGAAGGGAGAGGGACAGAGAATTAGAAACATCGATGAGAGAGAAACATCGATCAGCTGCCTCCTGCACCCCCCCACTGGGGATGTGCCTGCAGCTAAGGTACATGCCCTTGACCGGAATCGAACCTGGGACCCTTGAGTCCGCAGGCCGATGCTCTATCCACTGAGCCACACCGGTTAGGGCTCCCATTGACTTTTAGAGAGAGTGGGAGAGAAGGAGGGTGTGAGAGAGAAAGAGAGAGACATTGATGTGAAAGAGACACATGGATTGGTTGCTTCCGTACACGCCCCAACAGGGACTGAGTAGAACCTGCAAGCCAGGTATGTGCCTGGACCGGGAATCGAACCCTCAACCCTTTGGTACACATCTGGGTCGGTGCTCTAACCACTGAGCAGGCTTTTCCCCCACCCAACCTTGTGTTTAACTTAAATGGCGCCCACTGGTACATTGTTCTGGAACTTGCTTCCTTTGCTTATTCACCCTCGTGGTTTTGACCTGCGCGTAATATTCCAAAGTGTGCAAACCAGTTTTCTGTTGTGTGTTTTTTTTATCATGATGGCTATTTATTTTCTTATTTTGTTTTTTAAACATATTTTTATTGAATTCAGAGAGGGCGGGGGAAGGAGAGAGAGGCAGAAACATCAGTGATGAGAGAGAATCCTGGATCGGCTGCCTCCTGCACGCCCCTCACTGGGGATGGAGCCCGCAACCTGGGCCTGTGCCCTGACCGGGGATCGAACCGTGACCTCCTGGTTCATAGGTGGATGCTCAACCCCTGAGCCATGCCAGCTGGACTGCAAACCAGTTTTGAAGGTGACCTCGTGCAACTGCCGTCCCCATTCAGCGGTGGAGTTACAAGTAAGTTCTAGAAGCTACGCAAGTCCGGGTGGCAGCGCCCGTTCTGCCGGGGAGCTACCGCGGCGGTCTGGCAACGCCCTTTTCCTTGAGCCACATTGGAATTGATTTTTGTGTGTATGAACCTTGACAGGGCCTCTCTCCTGCCTGCATTGAAGATGAGATTGGTGTCAGATCAGATTAATAATTCAGAATGGAAAACCGCTTTCCTCTCCCACGGAAGCCCGGGCAGTAGAGGCATCGGGAGTGACGGTCCGCGGAGGTGAGCTTCTCCGTGACCTTTCCTGCGGGGGACTCCGAGGGCTGGCCATCCTCCCAAGGACGGGTGTCCGTGGCCCTGGCCTGAGAGGGACCCAGAGGCAGAGGTGGGAAACCCTGCTGACATCCATCGAGGGCCTTCTCCGCGTCAGGCACCCAGATGAACTCACCCAGTCCTCCTAGCAACCCAGAGAGGTGGCTTGTCCTCATCTCCCCATTTTACAGGTGAGGAAACTGAGGCATAACCATGTTAAGTAACCTGCGCAGTCTTCTCCGTTAGTGACGGAGCTGGGGTTAAACACCCGGCCGTTGTGCCCGGCTGGCGTGGCCCAAGGATTGCGTGGTGACCTATGACCCAGGAGGTCATGGTTTGATTCCTGGTCAGGGCACATGTCCGGGCTGCAGGCTCGGTTACCAGTAGGCAGCCAATCAATGAGTCTCTCTAATCATCGATGTTTCTATCGCTCTCTCCCTCTCCCTTCCTCTCTCTGAAATCAATAAAACAAAACAAAACATATTAATAACAAAAAACACACACAAAACAACCTTCCAGACTGCTTTAAAAAATAAACAAAAACCTTTTCCAGGCGATTGCGATGGCTGACGTAGAGCTTATCTTTTTCTTAGTGTTTTTAGGTTTTTTTAGCCATAAAAGTTCCCGTCAACATCCATGCCACCCATTTCTCTTTCTCCCCTTTCTCCTCCCCCGCCTCCCCTCTTCTCCCTTCCCTCTCTGTCATCAGCTTAATAGGAAGCTGGCCGACGGTGGAGCGAGGGTGTGTGGGTTTGCATGGAAACGGTACACCAAGCTGCCACATGTTATGATTTGGAAACAGACTGTAATGTTTGCTTTCAAAAGCTGACAGGGCACCGGCTGTTCAGGGTCCCCGTCTCTTGCATCAGCAGACAGTAACACCTGTACCGAAACCTGGGGCGGTTTGAACAGCATGCAGTTCGGTTGGCTGTGTTATTTTCTGATCTTTTCTCCGTCTTCTTGTAAAGGCGTCTCTAAGCGCCATCAGGGCGCCCACTGGATGTGAAGCAGGCTCTTTGGAGTCCTGTCATTTGCTCCTGGAAGATGTCATGGTGTGGGTGGCTAACGGACACAGAAACTGTTTTTTTTAAAATATATATTTTATTGATTTTTTACAGAGAGGAAGGGAGAGGGATAGAGAGTTAGAAACATCGATGGGAGAGAAACATCCATCAGCTGCCTCCTGCACACCTCCCACTGGCGATGTGCCTGCAACCAAGGTACATGCCCTTGACCGGAATCGAACCTGGGACCCTTCAGTTCGCAGGCTGACGCTCTATCCACTGAGCCAAACCAGCTAGGGCGAGACTTTTTTTAAAAAAAAATGTTTTTATTGATTTCAGAGAGGAAGCGGGAGGGGGAGAGAGAGATAAAAACATCAATGATGAGGGAGAATCATGGATCAGCTGCCTCCTGCACGCCCCCTACCGGGGATCAAGCCCGCAACCTGGGCCTGTGCCCTGACCGGGAATCGAACCAGCGATCTCTTGGTGCATGGGCTAACCACTGAGAAACACTGGCTGGCATACAGAGACTTTTAAAAAATATATATACTTTTATTGATTTCAGAGAGGAAGGGAGAGGGGGAGAGAGAGAGAGAGAGAGAGAAGCATCGATGATGAGAATCATGGATCAGCTGCCTGTTGCACGCCCCCACTGGGGATGGAGCCCGCAACCCAGGCTTATGCCCTTGACCGGAATCAAACCCGGGACCCTTCAATCCGCAGGCTGACCCTCTATCCACTGAGCCACACCAGCCAGGGCCAGAGACTTTTTGATGAACAGGAGCCGCAGGAACAAGCTGGGGTTTCTCCGAGGGTGGAGGGCTGGTCCCTGATTCCTGGCCCCGGAGCGCCTGTATCTGGCCCTGTGGGTGGGCGTTCGGCATCTTCTCTTCCTGCGAACCAGGGAGAACATTGTGTGGGAAGAGTTAGACTTGCTCATGGACGACTCAAAGGCCAGGCTGGGGCAACGGGGAGGTGCTGGGTTGCCCCGCCTCCTCCCCTATGTCAAAGCCGGGGAAATCTTTCTCTACAAGTCCACGTATGAAAGAAAACAAAGAACTTTTCAATGTAGTTGAGAGACTCTAGCTCTGTAACACAAAGATATCGTATTTAGACACGGTCCTGGTAGGAATACACTATTTTTTAAAATACATATATTTTATTGATTTTTTACAGAGAGGAAGGGAGAGGGATAGAGAGTTAGGAACATCAATGAGAGAGAAACATCCATCAGCTGCCTCCTGCACACCTCCTACTGGGGATGTGCCCGCAACCAAGGTACATGCCCTTGACCGGAATCGAACATGGGACCCTTCAGTCCGCAGGCCGATGCTCTATCCACTGAGCCAAACCGGTCAGGGCAGGAATACACTATTTTAAGGTTTAACCTGCATAGACTCCAGTGCTGCTTCGGGAGCAAAGTTTGCTTTGGGAGCACGATTTTAATATGTAAATAGGATGACTCTTCCATAGAGATGGACGCGTAGAGTTAGTTCAAGTGCTCGGTCACTCTGATTTTCTGATTCTACGTTTCCATTTTTTATTTTTTATTTTTTTAAAATATATTTTATTGATTTTTTACAGAGAGGAAGGGAGAAGGATAGAGAGTTAGAAACATCGATGAGAGAGAAACATCGATCAGCTGCCTCCTGCACACCCCCTACTGGGGATGTGCCCACAACCAAGGTACATGCCCTTGACCGGAATCGAACCCGGGACCCTTCAGTCCGGCTATTTTTAATTTTTGGTGGTGGTTGTTCATGGAGACATTCTCAAGATTGCTTGGACGGACGTGGTAAACTTGAAGTAGAAGGTCTTCACCTTGAAGGTTTTAAAGCGTCTTCTGGTGACAAGCCAAGTCCTTGAAGAGGGACTTTTCAGTTTGCTTGTTTTGAGTTAAGTGGGTGAGAAGAAAAACATCACTTGTCCCGTAGGAACAAGAAGCTGGAGATGCAGGAGCGCGGTGGAGCGTCGGAGAGGTGGTTCGTTTATAAGAGGGAGCATGTGGTTGATTTCTGTACACTTTTCTTCTGCTCAGGGCCCAGGGTGGGACGGGACCCCAGAGACTGAAGCCAGCGGCTCCATTTCTTCGAGATGTAATCGACACGTAACCTTATTTCAGTTACGGGCACAGCGTGACGGTTTGCCGCGTGTCTGTACCGAGTAATAACCCTCACGGTCAGTCTGGTTGACACCTGGTTTCTCTGTGACTGGAGACACCTCTCAGCCGGAAAAAACGAAGGTCTTCTCCGAATCGCCAGTTCTCGTGCAGTGCGGTGCCGGCTGATCATTGGCTGTCTTCATTTCCTCCAGGTTTTTTTTTTTTTTTTTTTTAGAGAGAGAGAGAGAGAGAAACATCAGTTGGCTGTACTCCCTTCAGCGGGGGATGGAGCCTGCAACCCCAGCATATGCCTTGACCGGGAATCGAACCTGGGACCTCCTGGTTCATAGGACGATGCCCAATTAACTGAGCCACACCGGCCAGGGTAGGATTTTCTTCTCTTCTAAGGGAAAACCATGTTTGTCTACACCATATTTTCTTTCTTCCTTTTTTTTTTAAAATATATATATTTTGATTTTTTACAGAGAGGAAGAGGGATAGAGAGTTAGAAACATCGATGAGAGAGAAACATCCATCAGCTGCCTTCTGCACTCCTCCTACTGGGGATGTGCCCACAACCAAGGTACATGCCCTTGACCGGAATCGAACCTGGGACATTTCAGTCCACAGGCCGACGCTCTATCCACGGAGCCAAACCGGTCAGGGCTACACCACATTTTTTAAAAAATATATATTTTACTGATGTTTTACAGAGAGGAAGGGAGAGGGATAGAGAGTTAGAAACACCGATGAGAGAGAAACATCGATCAGCTGCCTCCTGCACACCCCCTACTGGGGTTGTGCCCGCAACCAAGGTACATGCCCTTGACCGGAATCGAACCCGGGACCCTTCAGTCCGCAGGCAGACGCTCTGTCCACTGAGCCACACCGGTCAGGGCTCCACCACATTTTCTTGACCAACATGTCCCTCATGGACATCTGGGAGGTTTGGGGGTTGATGTATTCAGTATTTCCTTTGGTGAGGCTCAGGTCTTAGATCTGCAATTCGGCTCCACGTCCCCGCAGGGCAGAGACCCGCTCTCCTTCTTCAGGATCTCCCAAGCGGAGCGCCTGGCCTGGAAGGAGGCCGCGTCCGGGAAATGCAGCCTGTCTCCTCCCTTCTCTCGGGCTCTGAGGCCTGAGCCCCGTTTGCCTGGACCTGTGCAGCCACCCGTTCCATGGTCCCCCGCTCCAGGCCCTCCTGATCGCCGTGGGGGCCGTTTCCTGTGCCCTGACTCCGTGCTCTGCTAACGGCATGAATCTAGCCCAGCCCCCCTTGCGATTGCCCCCACCCCACGTATGTTCTCAAAACCTTGCATTGCCTACAGGAGGGTTTTCTGAATTAGGGACACAGGCCCTTGCTGTGGCGGGGTGGGGGATCCTCAAAATTGTGTCAAGGTGACCTGAGTGAGTTCTACGAGGGTCTTTTGATTTTGTGTTTCGGTTTTCAGAGCATCTTCAAGGGCAATCCTATATAATAAAAGGCTAATATGCAAATCGACTGAACGGCAGAACGACCGGTTGCTATGACATGCACTGACCACCAGGGGAAGACGCTCAACGCAGGAGCTGCCCCCTGGCGGTCAGTACGCTCCCACAGGGGGAGCGCCGCTCAGCCAGAAGCCGGGCTCACGGCGGGCCAGCGCAGCAGCCGTGGTGCGAGCCTCTCCTGCCTCCGCAGCAGCGCTAAGGATGTCTGACTGCCGGCCTGTGCCATCCCTTGGACATCCCCTGAGGGCTCCCGGATTGCGAGAGGGCGCAGGCTGGGCTGAGGGACTGCCCCACCCCAGTGCATGGATTTCGTGCGCCGAGCCTCTAGTTTTAATGTAATCTTACAGCTGATCTTACAGCCGATACCTGTGTTGCTACTTTGTAACGGATCCTATCGTGAGATTTCTGTCTGGTTTGCTTTGGTGCCAAGAGACTGTGCAAAGTGACAGGGTTATAGCTGTTCACGGGGTGTTTCTCTCATAGTGTGTGTGTGTGCATGTGAGTGTGTGTGCATGAGTGTGCGCGCGCGTGTGTGTGCATGAGTGTGTAAGTGGGTGTGAATGTGCATGTGTGCACATGAGTGTGTGTGTGTATGTGAGTGTATGCATGTGAGTGTGTGCATGAGTGTGTAAATGTGTGTGAATGTGCGTGTGAGCGTGTGAGTGCGTGTGTGTGAGTTTGCCCCTCTGAGAGGCGCTGGCCATGGCTAAAGCCACACCCCTATGTCCAGCTCACAGGGACTTCCATGTTCACCTCTTGGGCCTCAAGTCTCACCTCTGTCCACGTGAATCCTGTGTCGCGGCTCCGTCCTTGCCCCCCAACACCTTTACGCCTTAGTGCACCCCTTGGTGCCTTTCCACCTCTCTTCCTCTCGGAGGCCTGCTCCAGAGGCCGCAGCCCTCCCTGCGCTCAGGAATGCCCTCGGTGACAGCGCTTGCCTCCTCCATGCCGCCAGGGCCCCCCGCCTGTCCCCCCGGCAGACTCGGAGCTCCCAGGGCAGGACTGTGCTCGCTGTCTTTTGTGCCCGGCAGCCAGCAGGTGCCGAGTCCACACTCACCGCGTGGCGTCGAGTTACCCCGAGAGCCTTCGAACTCTCTTCCCAGCACAGGCCTGGGCCCTGCGCCCTCGGAGCTGGACGAGTTGCTGCTCCCAGCGATATCTACCTGTGTCCATACTAGACGCTCAGCGAACACGCCCTCATCTCTCTGCTGCAGGTAGATTGGGGCAGTTTTCTCCCTTATGGACAGATGTTTCGTTCGGTACTTTTTTCCTTTTTTTTTTAGTTCTCACCCGAGGACATGCTTAGAGAGGAAGGGGGAGAGAGAGAGAGAGAGAGAGAGAGAGGAACTTTGATATCAGAGAGAAACATCGATTGGTTGCCTTCCGTATGTGCCCCAACTGGGGATTGAACCTGAAACCCAGGAATGTGCCCTGGCCAGGAGTCGAACCGGCGACCTTCCAGGGCATGGGACGACGCTCAACCAACAGAGCCACCCGGCTGGGCAAGGTGTTTCTGGGGAAAACAGAAAGACAAGGGTCAGAACGGCCCATTAGATGGCAAAGAAGCATTGCTGGCGTCATTCTGTGTTTCCCTGAAGACCGGCCTCACGTGCTGTCGCGTCGGAGCGTTTGCTGAATGCATTGCACAGGTCGCTTGTGGACCGTTTCGGACATGTTGTGGAAATTTCCCTGGAATTGTTTCCCCAGAGCACGCTCTGCTCTTGCTCGCTTGGCATCTTAACTGTTTTACGTGATGACTGGTTATTCTTTTTCATAGCCACTCCCCCCGCAAATCCCTGAGTCTGCCCCCCACGCCCACAGAGTCTGCCCCCACAGAGTCTGCCCCCACAGAGTCTGTCCCCACAGAGTCTGCCCCCACAGAGTCTGTCCCCACAGTCTGCCCCCACAGTCTGCCCCCACAGAGTCTGCCCCCCACGCCCACAGAGTCTGCGCCCCCAGCCACGCCCACAGAGTCTATCCCTCCCCCAGCCATGTCCACAGTCTGTTCCTGCGAGCCACACCCACAGAGTCTGCCCCCAGCCACGCCCACAGAGTCTATCCCCCCCAGCCATGCCCACAGAGTCTATCCCCCCAGCCACACCCACGGAGTCTATTCCCCCCCAGCCACACCCACGGAGTCTATCCCCCCAGCCACACCCACAGAGTCTATTCCCCCCCAGCCACACCCACGGAGTCTATCCCCCCAGCCACACCCACAGAGTCTGCCCCCAGCCACACCCACAGAGTCTATCCCCCCCAGCCACACCCACAGAGTCTATCCCCCCAGCCACACCCACGGAGTCTATTCCCCCCCAGCCACACCCACGGAGTCTATTCCCCCCCAGCCACACCCACGGAGTCTATCCCCCCCAGCCACACCCACAGAGTCTATCCCCCCAGCCACACCCACGGAGTCTATCCCCCCAGCCACACCCACGGAGTCTTTCCCCCCAGCCACACCCACAGAGTCTATCACCCCCAGCCACGCCCACGGAGTCTATCCCCCCAGCCACACCCACAGAGTCTATCCCCAGCCACACCCACAGAGTCTATCCCCCCCAGCCACACCCACAGAGTCTATCCCCCCAGCCATGCCCACAGATTCTGCCCCCCCACAGCCACACCCACAGAGTCTCCCCCTCAGCCACACCCACGGCCCTGGGTGTTGCACTCGCTGTATGATGCTCGCCCTCCCCAGGGCCGCTGGGCAAACGTGTTGGTTTGAACTTGAACCCCTCTCCTCTCTCCTGCGCTTGTTTGTGTATGATACACTTTCCGAAGACGTTTGAAAAGTCAATGTTTGACTTGCATAACCTTATTTGAACGGCCTTTACACTCCCCTCACTGTCGGGCTGGCGGGGGCTGCCTGGCTGGCTCGTCGCGGCCAGAGAGATTCGAAGGGACGCACCAAAGGGGCACCTTCTCGGCTGGGCACCTGGCCCCGCCCGCCAGGGCCCCGGCAGGGCTGGCAGTGGGGGCGGAGATGAACTTGATGGGAGGCGTTTCGCTGGGGGAGCCCTGCCTTGCCTCCTGAGAGTCACAGCGAAGGGCACCGGGACCCCCGGGGACGCTGTCGCCTCAGATCCCGCACGCCAGCGGGGAAGTGGTGACAGCCATTTTATAAAAATAACATTGTTGGCGATTAGAGGAGCGAGCGGCGCTCCGGGCAGAACACGTGGAAGATTCAGGAATGTCACAGACGAGAAGACAATCTCACCCCCCGGTGTGTGCGGGGGGAGGGGGGGTGCTGCGGGAGCCGCTCTGATGTTTCTTTCCACAAGTTTCCTGGCGCGTTTACAGCTTCATTTCCCCGACGTGGCTCCCGCTTCTTCCACTCCTCAGCGGCCGCGCCCACCGCGCCCGGCCGGTCTCCATCCCCTTCTCCTTAACACCCCCTCCCCGGCGGGGGGGAGGGGCATTTCTTTGGGTTCTGACTCCCCGTTATTCCCATTATCCGGTGATAAACATCTTTCTCCACGTGGCCTTGCTGGCTTCTCTTATTATTATGAGGACAAATGACGAGAAATGGAATTCAAAGGAATTTACACTGAGTGGCCAGATGATGATGACCTCTGAACGCATAATCATCTGGCCACTCAGTGTCTATCCTATAGAATAAAAGGCTAATATGCAAATTGTCCCCTCGACCAGGAGTTCGGCCAGCAGGCAGGTTGGCCAACCGCCCATGTCCCCTCCCCCTGGCCGGGCTGGCCAGACCCATCCCATGCATGAATTCATGTACCGGGCCTCTAATATATATATATATATGTGTGTGTGTCTATATATATATATATATATATATATATATAGAGAGAGAGAGAGAGAGAGAGAGAGAGAGAGAGAGAGGCCAGATTATTATGGGTTCAGAGGTCATCATAATCTGGCCACTCAGTGTACATTTAACACCGAAATAAGAGTCGATCGATTTATTAGATGTCACGCATGCAGAAAATGAAACTTTAAATGGCAAGCCCCCGCGTCTATGTTAATAGCTGGATGGCTCTCCTGTAACATCCCGCAGTGGTAGGGCCACGGGCTGTGGGGCCACGCTGCCCGGGTGCTGGTCCCACTTAGCAGTTGGGCACGTGTCTCGGTTGCAGGCTCCATCCCCGGCCCTGGTCGGGTGCGTGTGGGAGGCAACCAATCAACCAATGTGTCTCCCATCGATGTTTCTCTCTCTGTGTCTCTCCGCCTCCCTTCCTCTCTCTCTAAAAATCAACGGAAAGCCCGGCTGGCGTGGCTCAGGGGTTGAGCATCAACCTACGAACCCGGAGGTCAAGGTTCGATTCCCGGTCAGGGCACATGCCCGGGTTGGGGGCTCGACCCCCAGTAGGGGGCGCGCAGGAGGCAGCAGGTCAATGATTCTCTCTCATCATTGATGTTTCTATCTCTCTCCCTCTCCCTTCTAATCTGAAATCATTCACTAAAAAAAAAAAAATCAATGGGAAAACCTCGCCTCGGGTGAGGTTTAACAAAAAACAAAATTACTTCCTAGGCCACAGCAGGCAGCGTGGCCTGGCGGGGGACATGGTTTCAAGCTGGAGAGCATGGCCCTTTCCCAGCCTGTTCTGTGGCTCGTGCAAGACGGCATTTGGAGGGCAGGTCAAAGGCAGCCATCGGAGGCCCTTGTCATGGCGAGGGGGGTCCTCTCCAACGGGGCTGGGCGGGACCCGGAGGCAGCACCGAGGCGGGCCAGCCGCACCCTGCCCCTGCTCACCTGCCCCAGAGCTCCTTGCAGGGGGCGGCTTCCGGAGAACCTCCGGCCACCAGAAGGGGGCGGACTGTCACTTCCGAAGGCGGGACACCGGGGGTCTGTGAGGAGGCGGGCGGGAGGGGCCGGAGGGGCCAGCCTGCCACCAGGGTCAGACCCCCTCAGGGCAACCTGTGTCCCTATAGGCTGGGTCTGCACCCCCAGAATTTCAGGGATGGTCCTGCTCAGAAGACCCCACCCCAACCCATGTCTCGGATCAGGTTTCCCAGCAGGGAGGCCGGACCACTTGGGGGTGGGCAGTCTGGCTGGGAGTGGGGGCTGGGGGCTTGCTTTTTCTTCTTTTTTTTTTTTAAATTGATGTCAGAGAGGAAAGGAGAGGGAGAGAGAGAAACATCAATGGTGAGAATCATGGATCGGCTGCTCCTGCATTCCCCGCGCTGGGGACCGTGCCCATAAACCAGGCATGTGCCCTGACCGGGAATCAAACTGTGACCTCCTGGGTCATAGGTCGACGCTCCACCACTGAGCCACACCTGCCGAGCTGGAGGCTGGTCCTGAGACTAAAGAACAGGCCCCCCGTCTTTCCCTGGATTGTGTGTTTACTTGGGGTGCTGGAGGGGCTGGTGGGGATCTGGAGTGGTTTACACCCCCCAAGCCACCCCTAGGCCTGGTGACGACGACGAGAAGCACCCAGACCTCAGAAACCTCCAGAGCCACCGCTGCCCCGTGTGGAGGGCGCGGTGACAAATGCCTACGCGCCCGTGCGGCCGGCCTGGGAGTGCGGCATCCGCAGGGTGCCGAGGGCGGTGGTGTCCCAGGGTTGGGGGGGGGGCGGCCTTCCAGCAGCCGCAGCCTCCCAGACCTCGGCCCCTGCCCAAGCCCGGGCCTCTGCGGACGCCCGAGCCCAGCAGCTCTCAGATGCTCGCACAAAGAGAATTTTAAAGTGACACACGCTGGACACGCAGCCAGGAGAGGGGATCACGCGGGCTCCAGCCTGGGCCTTTGAAGGGCGCTGGGCTTCCTGCGGCGAAGATGGGGTTTCACAACAGAATTAAGAAGCCCCTCCCAACCCAGGCCCATCCGCGGGGCCAGGCCCCCCCTGTGTCACCGGGCTGTGGGGGAGGGGCAGGGGCTGATTTTTATTTTTTTATTTTGGGTTAATCCTCGCCCGAGGATGTTTTCCCATTGATTTTTTAGGGAAGAGTGGAAGAGAGAGGGAAAGGCAGAGAGAAACATCGATGTGAGAGAAACACGTCGATTGGCGGTCTCCTGTACCGGCCCTGACCAGGCCGGGGAGGAGCCTGCAACCGAGGTACCTGCCCTTGACCGGAATCGAACCCGGGACTCTTTGGTGCGCAGGCCGACGCTCTACCGACTGAGCCACACCAGCCAGGACAGGCGCTGATATTGTCACTGCAGGGCCCACGTCCAGTGTCCTGGTCCCCGGCTTGCCTTTGGACCATCGTGCATTGTTCTCCTCTGCCTGGACCCTCCGCCGCTGTGTGTGGCCAGCTCCTCTGCACCCTTCCAGGCTCAGCTCCAATGTGACTTCCACCAGGAAGCCCTCCCTGACCACCAGGCCCCCTCCACCCCCGCTCTGTGCTGTCATAAACCTCATCACCAGTTTCTGTTGTTACTGGTCACGACTCACGTCTGAGCGTCACAGCCCGGCTCAGTGCTGAGCACACAGTAGGTGCTCAACCAATGTATTACCCCCTGGAAGCAGGCAGGCGGGGCCCATATGGACTCTCTGCAAAGGGGTCCGCGGGGGGTGTGGCTTGACTCCAAGTCAAGGGCACACACGGGCCTCCAGCCGTGCCCGAGGCCTCCCCAGCCGCCCGCGCCCGCTCCTTGTCCTCCCTGGCCATGTGCCTCCCTCACTGCCCACGGATCTGCGGCCTCCGCAGGGACTGAGCTGGTCTGCCTGCAAATTCCCGCACGGGGCGCCGCGGTCCTGGTCAGAGGCGGCCTGAGGGCCCTGGCTTCGCTTCCCAGGCCCCGTCCACTTTCCCGTTCTCAGCCCTGCCCCTGAGCCCCCCTGACTGGAAGGTGAGGCCCTAGCCCGCCAGTCCCCCACACTCACAGCTCTGGCCTCCTGCCGGAAGCCCCTGGGCTGGCGAGCAACGTGTCCCTTCAGCAGAAGGCCCAGTCCTCTCGCCCGCCCCGGCTCGGGCCCCTCGGGGAGGCCCCTGGTGAGGACCGGGCACGAGCATTCAGCTGCTCCTCTGAGCCACACACAGCGTTCCGACTCGGGGGGCCCGAAGACGATGACACATAGCCCTGCTCCCCGAACCCCAAGCCGTCCCAGGAGTTCTCATTCTCATTTTCTGCTCAGGAAAATACTTTTTTAAAATATATTTTATTGATTTTTTTACAGAGAGGAAGGGAGAGGGATAGAGAGTTAGAAACATCGATGAGAGAGAAACATCGATCAGCTGCCTCCTGCACACCCTTTCCTGGGGATGTGCCCGCAACCAAGGTACATGCCCTTGACCAGAATCGAACCTGGGACCCTTCAGTCCACAGGCCGACACTCTATCCACTGAGCCAAACCGGTTAGGGCAGGAAAATCTTTTTTAAAAATATATTTTTATTGGTTTCAGAGGAAGGGAGTGGGAGAGAGAGCGAGAAACACCAATGATGAGAGAGAATCATTGACCGCCTGCCTCCTGCATGCCCCACACTGGGGATCGAGCCCACAACCCCGGGCATGTGCCCTTGACCGGGAATGGAACTGTGACCTCCTGGCCAGGCCCATCCTCCCAGGCCTGGTTCCTTTGGTCATGCAGACCCGATGGCACCTCTGCTAGAGCCTGGTCTGGCCGCCCTGTTTAAAGTGCCCACCTGTGAGGGGAGGCCTTTTCTCTGCTCCATCCTATTCTCTGCTGTATCCACAGCACCGGCAGGGGGCCTGTCCCATCACAGACCTCACCAAATATTTGTTGAAGGACCAGTGAGTCCCCACGAGGGTGCATTTCCTTTGTCGCTCCACGTGTAAGCTTCTGCCCATCGCTGGCCAGCGGGCGGGCAGGCGGGCGGGCGGGCGAAGTTGGTGCCCAGTGACAGCGCCAAGGACGGATGTGGCTCCTAACAGCTGCTCAGCACACGTTGGGATTTCTTTCCTTTTAGGTCATTTCTTTTTTTAAAAAAAAAATATATTTTATTGTTTTTTTACAGAGAGGAAGGGAGAGAAATAGAGAGTTAGAAACATCGATGAGAGAGAAACATCGATCAGCTGCCTCCTGCACACCTCCCACTGGGGATGTGCCTGCAACCAAGGTACATGCCCTTGACGGGAATCGAACCTGGGACCTTTCAGTCCGCAGGCCGACGCTCTATCCACTGAGCCACCCCGGTCAGGGCTCCTTGTAGGTCCTTTCTGTCGTTCAGTCCGCAGGGCCACCTCCCCCTGCGGCGTGTGTTCCCGGGAGCCTCAGCAGGCCTACGGGCGCCCCTCGTCATTTCGAAGGCCCCCCTGGGTGGCTCCGGGCCCAAGCTCCCACCAGGGCGCGGCCTTCCTGGAACCCGCGTCTGGGCCCGCCCCCGACCCGGCGATGGTACCACCGCGCTGGAGTCTGTGGGTGACAGAGAGATGGCCGAGCAGCCGGCCCCTGTGGCGTGCCATCCCCAAAGCAAATCCACGTCAGCCGTCAGATCAAACAGCGTAGGCGTCTTAAGAACGTGTTTCACAAGCAGTGCGCGGCGGCCGGGGCTGGTGGGGCGCGGAGAACTCGCTGCCGAGCCCCTCGGGGAGGCCTGACACGGACTCCCTCAGGGCTGCTGGCTCCGCATCTCCGGCTCAGCGCCCGCGCCCCCCTGTCCAGACTGGAGGGCGCCTGCAGGGCAGGCCGCTGGCCGCTGGGGAAGCAGCCCGAGGGGGCCTCGCACTGGAGGGAACGGCCTCCGGACACTGGACACCCCGTGGGATTGAGAGCGGAGCCTGGGGCTGGGCCCCGGCCTGGAAGGAATGATCCCCTCCAGGGGACGCGGCCCCCACTTCTCCTGGGCCCCAGCCTCCTTCCCTTTGACACGGGAAGTACCTTACCTACCCACAGGGCCAGGAATGCTTTGAAACGGAATCTATTTATTTTATTATTTTTTTATTTTTTATTATTTTTTTTAAAATATATTTTATTGATTATTTACAGAGAGGAAGGGAGAGGGATAGAGAGTTAGAAACATCGATGGGAGAGAAACATCGATCAGCTGCCTCCTGCACGCTCCCTACTGGGTATGTGCCTGCAACCAAGGTACATGCCCTTGACCGGAATCGAACCCGGGACCCCTCAGTCCGCAGGCCGACGCTCTATCCACTGAGCCAAACCGGTTAGGGCGGAATCTATTTATTTTATAAAGATTTTTTTTTTTTATATTTTATTGATTTTTTACAGAGAGGAAGGAAGAGGGATAGATAGTCAGAAACATCGATGAGAGAGAAACATCGATCAGCTGCCTCTTGCACACCTCCCACTGGGGATGTGCCCGCAACCAAGTTACATGCCCTTGACCGGAATCGAACCTGGGACCTTTCAGTCCGCAGGCTGACGCTCTTCCACTGAGCCAAACCGGTTTTGGCGGAATCTATTTATTTTAAACAGGGAGGACCCTCCCAGGACAAAAACGGTCAAACGATGCAAAAGGCCGCCCTCCGATAGAGGGTAATGTCCTTCCCGCCCTGGACCCCTCCTCTCCAGGGCCAGCCCCGGCGGTGGGGGGCAGTGGGGCGCTGTGCGCTGCCTGGAGCCCGTGGGGTGGACCGAGAGGCGCAGCTCTGTCTGCACAGGACCAGCTCCCCCCAGCAGGCCCACAGCGCTGGGAGCGGTCAGCGGGAGGCTCGGGCCGAAAGCCGAGCCTGTGTCCTTTGGTGACACTGGTTACCCATGGTTCCTGCCCTAGGCTGCTGGGGAGGGGCTACCACGTCTGAAGGCCGTCTCCCCAGCATGGTCTCTCCATGCTTTCAAATGCAGACTGTCCTGAGCCACTGCGTCCATCCCAGGGAGGCACACACCTGACCCAGCCCAGGCTGAGCAACAGCAAGTGAAGGTACCACAGCATTGCCACCAAAGACGGGGCTTCCCGGGCCTCCTGTGAAGAGCATCCCCATAATGCTTTTAGGCTCCGCCCCCTCCCATGCCAAGGGTAAGCCTCATGGACTGCAGTCTCCCCCTCTCTCCCCAGTGAGGAATGGTGGACGGGCTACTGAGCTTCCTGTCTTGGAAGCGGATACATCGCTAGGATTCGGTCATCTGCACGTAAGAGAAAAACCTCACGATCACAGTGGCTTCAGGAAGATTATTTCTTGTAAAACAAGCCCAGGGTGATGGGACGGCTGTACCACCCGCCCTGGCCAGGCTCCTTCTCATGTTCTGCCCACCAACCTCAGCGTGGACTTCCACCCGCCAGGGCACCGCGTGGTGCATGCTGGCTGCCAGGGCGCCGGCCCTCACGACCGGGATCCCAGGAAGGTGAAAATGCGGAAGGGCTTGCCCTGACCGGTGTGGCTCAGTGGATAGAGCGTCGGCCTGCGGACTGAAGGGTCCCAGGTTCGATTCAGGTCAAGGGCATGTACCTTGGTTGCAGGCACATCCCCAGTAGGGGGTGTGCAGGAGGCAGCTGATGGATATTTTTCTCGCATGGATGTTTCTAACTCTCTATCCCTCTCCCTTCCTCTCTAAAAAAAAAATCAATAAAATATATTTTAAAAAAAATGCGGAAGGGCAAACAGGTGGCTCCTCTCAGCACCGCCCGTTCCCTTCCAACACTCTTCCCCGAAGTCCCACTCAAGCGTGTCTCACTTCTCACTGGTCAGAACGCAGTCGCTGGCCGCAAGAGAAGCTGAGAAATGCGACTTTCATGCCAGGGAACAATACGGCAACTACGGACCAAGGTCGGGTCGTTGGTGAGAGGAAAGGAAGAGTGAATGCTGGGAACGTAAGGAGCGGCTTCTGCCACCAGGGCTGCGACCCACAGCTCAGGTCAACACTCATTTGCTGGGCACCTCGTGTATGCCAGGCCCAGGGCTGGTCTGTGGCCTTAAGGAGAGAGAGAAGATAAATGGTCCTTTCGCTCAAGAAGCCAACAGTCTCGGGTGGATGGCGGACCGCAGCTGAAATGGCTTTCGCAGGTAAGGGTTGTTTCAGCAACAGTGTTTAAAAAGAAAAAGCTGCCAACCGGCCTGGCTCCGGGGTTGAGCGTCGACCTAGGAACCAGGAGGTCAGGGTTCACTTCCCGGTCAGGGCACAGGCCCGGGTTGCGGGCTCCCTCCCCCGTGTGGGGCGTGCAGGAGGCAGCAGATCCATGACTCTCTCTCTCTCTCATCATGGATGTTTCTCTCTCTCTCCCTCTCCCTTCCTCTCTGAAATCAAACCGAGCCCACACGCCTTCCGGAAACCCCATGCTCTTCTCTAGGGGAGAGGCTGAGGACAGACAGCATCCTTTTGCAGCTTCTCCCTCCTTGGGGAAGGCGGCTCCAGCCCCTGACACGTGGCGGCAGGGAGGGCTGACAGAGGCGGCACTGCTCTCTCCCCTGGACGACCCCCGCGTCCGTCACCTGGCGGAGGCCCTGCCCAGCACCGGGTCCCGGCCCCCGCCGGGCTCACCTGGGCCACAGGCTCCTCGGTGCTCACCGCCTTCTTCGCGAGCCGCCCCCGGAACCTTCCCGGGAGTCCAGGGCTGGCGGATCACCCTGGAACCTCCTTCCCTCTCGCCCCAGCCCTGTGGGAGCCGCACGCGTTCTGGGTGGCCTCCCGCCCGCCCAGCCCAAGGGCGTCTTGCAGCTATAAACGGACTAAATTGAAAATGTTACTGAGGGTTGGAGATAAAAGAGGGAGCTGGGTGTCTCCATGAATAAAACATGATCGGGAGGCCAGTTCTTGGAAAATTAGAGAGAATAAATTGTGGCGGATCAATTTTATCTAATTTCTTGGCCGAGCTTCTGACATGTAAATGAATGCATGCTCATAATTTATGAGCGAGCTGCGGAGATTACGGAGGAAGGCTGCAGAAAGGAGGGGCGTGGCTAAGGCCTTAGCAAAAGGCCACTAGCCTTCCCTCCTGGAAACCTAAAGACTTAGAAACGCGCCCAGGGCCCGGCTGACGACGTGGCTCAGGGGTTGGGCCTCGACCTATAAACCAGAAGGTCACGGTTTGATTCCCCGTCAGGGCACATACCGGGTTTGTGGGCTCGATGCCCAGCAGGAGGCAGCCAATCGATGATTCTCTGTCATCATTGATGTTTTCATCTCTCTCTCCCTCTCCCTTCCTCTGTGAAATCGATAAAAAAATATATATTAAAAAACAAAGAAAAAGAGTGAAAGAAAGGAAGGAAGAAATCCTCCCAGGGAAGGCGAAAGCCAGCCCGAACGCCAGACCGAGTCTTGGGGTCAGGGCCTGACTCTGTGGCCAGTTCCTCTGGCTACTCGCTCATCCCAACCACACCAGTGGCCAACTGGCCAGGCCTGGCCACAAGGACATGGTGAACCTCCCCCACCCCCCGCCTTTGCTCAGCTGGTTCCCATCTCCCCACATACCATCTCACCAGACAGGCTTCCCTCTGGCCTTGGTTTCCAGCCCGAGTGTCCCCTGGCCGGCCCCGGGAACCCACCCTCCTCCTGTGCTCAGAGCCATGGGTCCGCCCCCCTTGCTCCGTGCCGGCCGCTGGCCCGCGCCTGCCTGCAGACGTGTTGACTTTGGCCTGAGCAATGACTGAATGACTGTAACGTGTGTGAGTTGGGTGCCAACATTAAGGAATTGGGAGGCTGGCCCTGCACCAGGGCGTCTGGCTTCCCCAGAACCATCCGAGTATCTGGTTGTGTGGGCTTGTGTTTTCGCTGGCTGGAATCAAGAAGTAACCCTGGCCCTTTAAGACCAGCCGCACACCCCAGTTTGCTGCGGACCCCCGTGCGCCGTATTGCCTCTCTTACATGCCATTTATTATTGCGTTTGCTCTGTTGCGTTGCTTACAGTCATGGGCCCCCTAATGACCCTTCGAGGCCGGGGATCGAACCTGCAACCCAGGCTCATGCCCTTAACTGGTAATCCAACCTGTGACCTTTCAGTGTGGGGGGCCGGTGCTCTAACCACTGAGCAACCGGGCTGTACTGTCTCTCTTTTTTTTTTTTTAATATATTTTATTGATTTTTTACAGAGAGGAAGAGAGAGGGATAGAAAGTTAGAAACATCGATCATCGATCAGCTGCCTCCTGCATGCCCCCTACTGGGGGTGTGCCTGCAACCCAGGTACATGCCCTTGACTGGAATCGAACTTGGGACCCTTCAGTCCGCAGGCCGACGCTCTATCCACTGAGCCAAACCAGTTAGGGCTGTACTGTCTCTTTTGACACTCTCTTTCTGTCCCTGCTCACTCCGAGGCTGCCAAAATGCCTGCTGGTTAGAGCAAAATATCAATTGGCTGCCTCCTGCACGCCCCCTACGGGGATCAAGCCACAAGCCCGGCACATGCCCTTATCAGGAATCGAACCGGCAACTTGTCGGTGCCCTGGATGTTGCCCAACCAACTGAGCAAAGGGCTGGACCTGGTCTTCTTTATTGATCCCTGCCAGTGGGTCCCTGTGACTCCATGTGCAGGCCCGTGGGAGGCCTTTCAGAGCCTACGCTTGTGGGCTTCCGCGGGTGGGTCAGAATCCCCCCCGAGCCTCAGTTTTCTGATCTAAGAAGTGGGCACACTGCTCTGTGCCCCGCAAGGCCGCGCTGAGGATGACCGTGGGAAGGGCTGACTAAACGCTGGCTGCCTGGTCCCTCCACAGAGCTGGCTGGAACCCCAAAGCCCATCTCTGGGGAGGGTTTCAGGACGCTGCTAAAGGGACCTGTCCCTTGAAAGCAGAAATGGGATTTTTCTTCCCAAATCCGTTCCTCGGGGGAAGTCTTCAAAGAGAATCCTTGTAATTTCCCGTCATAAAATTTTATGTG
This sequence comes from Plecotus auritus, assembly GCF_963455305.1. Classification (NCBI taxonomy): domain Eukaryota; kingdom Metazoa; phylum Chordata; class Mammalia; order Chiroptera; family Vespertilionidae; genus Plecotus; species Plecotus auritus. The sequence continues at coordinate 59,298,028 of NC_137785.1, forward strand.
CAATTACGAACAATGAACTGTGAGCCTTAATTGGGCAGACTGCGACATTTTCTGTTTTTAAAACACGGACTATTTTAAAACGTCCCAGACCACAAGAAACTGGCCTGAGGACATGAACTTGCAGAGGGTGGCCCAGGCGGCCGACGCCCCCCCCAGCCCCCCCCCTGCCCCGCAGTTCCCCTTGCAGTATCTGCAGTTCCCCAGGAAAAGGAGGGGTGGGGCCTGTGGAAAGTGAGATGGGGTCCAGAGAGTCAGTTCATGGAGCTGTACATCGAAGATGGGGTCACGGACTGTCTGTAAGCCACGCAGTTAAAAACGGGAGATAATATACATGGAATAAACAATATGAGTTTATGACCTTGGGACCAGGGTCTCTGGGTCCAGGTCTCTGCCTGCAGCTGGGGGAAGGGGGGGTCCTCCCTGTCCCTCGCTCTCATCAGCGAGGCTCTCTGCTCCCCCAGCACGCTCCCTCCAGCAGCTCCTCCTCCCTGACCCCACCTCACCAGGCTCCTGCAGGAAGTCGCCTCCCCGCGCCCCAGTCCTCCCTTCTTAGCATTTCTTTTTCTTTTTAACATATTTTTTTATTGATTTCAGAGAGGAAGGGAGAGGGAGAGAGAGAGAGAAGCATCAATGATGAGAGAGAATCATGGATCGGCTGCCTCCTGCACGCCCCACACTGGGGATGTAGCTCACAACCCGGGCATGTGCCCTGACCGGGATTTGAACCGTGACCTCCTGGATCATAGGTCAATGCTCAACCACTGAGCCACACCAGCTGGGCTCCCTTCTTAGCATTTCTCACACAGTGACCTGCCTGGTGGCCTGCTGGTGGCAGGGAGCCGCTTGCTGGTGGGCAGGCTCCCAGCGTTGGTGGCCGGGACACAGGCTGCGCGTAGTGGTTGTTGAATGAATGAGCACCCACCATGTGGGGGAGGAGAAAGGGCTGGTACTCCTTGGGGCTCTGCGCTTTCCACTCTAACCGGGAGAATATGCACATTCAGGTCTGCAGGTCCAGGGGAGGGAGGCGGAGCCTCGTCACCAGCCCCCTGGAGGCAGGATGTGTTCCCAGCAATGCCCGTGGCAGCCACGCCTGGCTCCGTGTGCCCTCGGCATCTCAGGCCCTCCTTCCCCGGGGTGGGTACCTGGCTTCCACACCCAGAGACGTGTGCCTGAGGCTCAGCGAGCTCCAGCCCCTCCAGCGGTCACGGGACACCGAGCGGAGCCGGGACTGGTACCCACGTCTGACTGGAGAGGCCACGCTCTTGGCCCTCACAGCCCGCTGGGTCTGGCTCATGTAGGAAGATGAGAAAGGAGGGAGGACAGCGCCTGCCGGGCCCCTGACGCGTCCCTGCCTCCCAGGCCGGGTCTCCAAAAGCCCAGCCTTAAGTCAGAGCGCCTGGCCACCCAGGTACAGCTCTGACCAGGCCTGTGGGGCCACATCACGGGGGCGAACGTGCAGAGCAGCTGCCCCTGAGCAGGAGAGACGGCGTCTCGACTCTAGGCGGCCGAGCTGAGATGGAGCTGGAAAGCAGGGCGGGAACCCCCTTGCAGGAGCCTAGGAGATGGGAGGTCTCTTGGGCCTGGAGTCTGATTCTCCATCAACTCCTGGCTCCTGGGGCTCCGCTTGGAAAGAGTGAGGCCAGCCAGGCCTCAGGCCCCCTGGGACCCCGTCCCCCGGCTCCCCGCGTGGCAGGGGCCCAGGAGGCGCAGGGCACCCCGGGGGAGAGGGCTTGGCAAACTTCTCCCGGCAACTTCTCATGGGCTGAGGACACGGCCTGCTGCTTCTCTGGGCTCCGTCCCCCAGGGGTGCAGGGCCCTGGGGAGGGGGCCGTGGGTGTTGGGGGCCTGGCCACTCCCAAGTGCCCCGTGTGCCCCTCAGGGTCCCTTCCCAGGAGGGCCCCTGACCCCAGGCCTCTCTTTCCAGTCCTTTCCCTCAGGGACCTGTCCCCTCCCAGGACGGGCCCAGGTTGCTGGGCGGAGGCCACCGAAGACCCTGGGGACCAAGAGACGCCGGGAGCAGGCCCGGAGGACTGGTGCTCCCAGGGGCCCGGTTGCCAGGCCCCCCAACTCTGTGACTGGAGCTGAACTCCCTGAGCTCCTGGAGAGCAGGGCCCGGGGGCGGAGAGGCCTGGGTGGAGAATGAAATATCCGTGTCGTTAAAGGCCGGGAGCAGGGGACAGGCACCTCCTACACCATCTGGTGACTGGGTTTCCCACCAGAGGGAGCCCGGCTCCTGGGGGCCGCCGGTGGGAGGCGACGGCTCCTTCCCCGCTCAGCACCTCCTCTTGGTGGCCGCCCACCTGGAGCTCAGTCACCGTCATTTTCAGCCCGGGGTGTCCGAGCATCAGCACGGCTGCTGGGGGGACTGTCCCTGACCTCCAGGAGCCAGCGCCGGGAGCAGGTGGATTACAGACCAGTGAAGTGTCTTCCCCACGTGATGGGGCTGTGGTGGCCATGATCCAGAATGAGGGACAGGAAGTGATGGGGGGGGGGAGGTGGAAGAGGGCAATCAGGGAGGCCTCCCTGAGGAGGGCCATTTCCCCGAGGCCTGACGGATGCACTGAGGCCCCGCGCAGGGCAGAGGCCCCAAGGCGGGAAGTGACCGAGGAGGTCCAGGGACAGGAAGGCGGCCGCAGGTCCATGCATGGTGCCAGGGGGCGTCTGAGAGGCGAGGTCAGTGGGCACAACGTTGTGCTGGGCCAGGCTGGCTGTGGGTGCAGGCTGACTCCTATTCTGGTTGTCATAGAAACCACTGGAACGTTCTAGCAGAGGGTGGATGTGATCAGCTCTGCACATGGAGAACCTTGTCCAAGGGGAACCTTGTCCGAGGGGAACCTTGTCCGAGGGGAACCTTGTCCGAGGGGAACCTAGTCCCAGGGGAACCTTGTGGGGGGGTGGTACTTTCTGGGACCCCCTCCCAACTAAACAACTTGTGCGGGACCCCTCGGTCCAGCTCTGCGCCTGGGGAACAAGCTGAGACGCCGGAAGTCATTAAATTCCAGCTGATCCTCCGTGCCCAGGGAACCCACTTTTCCTTTTGGACTGCTTTCCATGCAGCAACTGGGGTGCAGCTGGGGGGCCAGAACCCGCCTGCCTCACAGGGGCCTATTTCCACGGGGGTTGCCCAGCCGGATAGAGCTCTCAGAGAAATGGAAGCATTGTAATTAGCATGTGCAGTCCTCACTTCTGATATCATTAAATTGGTTCCGCTTGCACAGGGCAGAGCGCCTTGAAAAGGCAAATTAAACTGTTACGTGTTAATAGGCTTGGATTAAATTGGGCTCTGAGAACCCAGGGAGGCGCTGCTGGTCCCACGTGGACGCCGTGTAGGGGGTTCGAGGGGCCTTTTCCTCCCCTCGAAGCCTCTGCCACGGAAATTACTCAGGAGCTGGCGGATCTGCAGGGACCGCCCCGTCCAGGCGCGTGGACCTGCCCGTGTTCCTGTGTGTTTAGCGCTGGGCCGGCCTCTCTGTGCCTCGGGCCAACAGGAGCGCGGAGAAAGGAGCGGAAACCAAGAACATTCTAGACCCCGGCCACGTGGTTCAGGGGTTGAGTGCCGACCTATGACCCAGGAGGTCACGGTCAGATTCCGGGTCAGGGCACATGCCCTGGTGGCGGGCTTCATCCCCAGTAGGGGGCGTGCAGGAGGCAGCCGATCCATGATTCTCTCTCATCATTGATGTTTCTCTCTCTCTCTCCCTCTCCCTTCCTCTCTGAAATGAATAAAAAAATATTTTTTAAAAATTATATATAGATAAAAGAATGCTCTAGAAAGGAACGGGAACCCCCCCTCTCAGTAGAGTAAGCCTGGGAGCCGGGAACCTGCGTCCCCCCCACGAAACCTTGGTGACCAGGCCCCAAGCTTGGGGGACTCGCCTGAACAAGCGGAGTGCAGGGGGGCTGTGCTGGCCCCGACCCTCGGAAGGACGTGCTACGGAAACCCCAGCCCCAGGGATGTGGGGCAGCGGCCGGAACGCTGCTCTCTCCCAGTGAGGTGGCCGGGGCGGGCATCCCAGCCCTCATTTCGGATGGCGGCTGACCCCAGGTAACTGACCCCCGGGGACGGGGGATTACGGTCCAGTGAGGAAAAATCTGACTCCTTCAAATCCTACACCATCACCTGGGGAGCTTCAGAAATGGCGGCCATAGGCCCACCCCGGTCAGCCCACTCCCACCCCGCGCAGGGGAGGCCCAGGTGCCAGGGGATCCTGCTGGCCGCGGGGGTGGGCGACGGCTCCATGGTGGCGCTGGCCAGCGCTCTGAGCACTCGCCACGTGCCAGGCGCCGTCCTGTGCTTCTGCATCAATGAGCTCATTTACTCGACATCACCCCCTTCTGGGGAGAAACCATAATCACCTCCCACTTTCAACAGCTTTATCCTATCTAATAAAAGAGTAATATGCAAATTGACTGTACCTCCACTACACCCACCAGCCACGCCCACCAGCCATGCCCACCAGCCCGTCAGGAGCAAGTATGCAAATTAAGCCAACCAAGATGGCGGTTAATTTGCATATCCGGGAGTAGAGCGAAGACTGAAGACAACGTAGAAGGAAGCCAAGCGTTGCAGAAGGGAGCGAGGCTGCGGAGAAGGGAGGGAAGCAGGCGGGGCGGGGGAGAAGGGAGGGAAGCAGGCCACCCCAGGAAGCCCTGTTGCAGGAATCTGCCTGCCATGGGCCTCTAGTTGAGCGATAATTACGTACAGTAAACTACACCTTTTAAAATATATAGAAGAATTCCTGAAGAGAAATGGCGGCAGAGTAGGAGGATGCTCACGGACATGCTCCCAGGGACCAGCCGGAATTACCACGGAAATACGGAAAGGCTTCCCGAATAACCAACGGAAAACTCACAGGAGAGAACCCCGATACCCGGGGACTGAAGGTGGAGACGGCATAGGGACTGGGAACTCATACAACTCCACAAAAGGAAGACAAACAACCCAATCAAAAACGGGCAAAGGACCTAAATAGACACTTCTTGAAAGAGGACATACAGAAGGCCGAGAGACATAGGAAAAAGTGCTCAAAGTCACTAATCATCCGAGAGACGCAAATCAAAATGCCAATGAGGTACCATCTCACACCTGTCAGAATGGCTATCATCAACAAATCCACAAATGACAAGCGCTGGCGAGGATGCGGAGAAAAAGGAACCCTCGTGCACTGCTGGTGGGAATGCAGACGGGTGCAGCCACTGTGGAGAACAGTATGGAGTTTCCTCAAAAAGTTAAATATGGAGCTCCCATTTGACCCAGTGATCCCACTTCTAGGAATATATCCCAAGAAACCAGAAACACCCATCAGAAAGGATATATGCACCCCTATGTTCATAGCAGCACAATTCACCATAGCTAAGATTTGGAAACAGCCTAAGTGACCATCAGTAATGAGTGGATTAGAAAACTGTGGTACATCTACACCATGGAATACTACGCTGTGGTAAAAAAGAAGGAACTCGCCGAAACCGGTTTGGCTCAGTGGATAGAGCGTCGGCCTGCGGACTGAAGGGTCCCAGGTTCGATTCCGGTCAAGGGCATGTGCCTTGGTTGCGGGCACGTCCCCAGTGGGGGGTGTGCAGGAGGCAGCTGATTGATGTTTCTCTCTCATCAATGTTTCTAACTCTCTATCCCTCTCCCTTCCTCTCTGTAAAAAATCAATAAAATATATTTAAAAAAAAATTACTTCACCTCTTAAAAAATAAAAAAATAAAAAAGAAGGAACTCCTACCATTTGTAACAGCATGGATGGACCTGGAAAGCATGATGCTAAGTGAAATAAGCCAGTTGGGAGAAAAATAAATATCATGATCTCACTCATTTGTGGAATATAATGAACAACATAAACTGATGAACAAGAAATAGAGCGAGAGGGAAAAATATTCTAGAATATAATAGAAGCAATCCTGTTATTTGCAGATTTTTAACATTTCCTACAACTTTTGTGATATTATACTATGTTAGTTCAGTTTTGGTAATATTATACGTAAAATCCTTTTATTCTTGAAATATTAATATTTATTGCATGTGATATTATATTTAAGATCATTTTTCTTGAATAATTAGTGTTTATTGCATGTAACATCATATTTAAAATTGTTTTTCTTGAGATATTAATGTTTATTGCATGTAATATTATTATATTTAAGATCATTTTTCTTGAAATATTAAGGTTTATTGCATGTAACATAAAAAATATATAATTTGATGTTTTGACATATATACGTATACACACATATATCAACACAAATCAACTCAATCAAAGACCGGGACACTTTCCATCACCCCCAAAAGTTTCCTGTGCCCCTCATAACCCCTCCCTCCTGCCTTCCCTGGCTTCTTCTGTCTGCAAATGACCCCTGATCTGCTTTCTGTCACTACAAATTACTTTTCATTTTCTAGAATGTTCTATCAACAAGATCATAGCGGTATATACCTTTTGGGCCTGGTTTCATTCACTCATAATAATTTGAGATTCATCCACCTCGCTGTGGGTATCGACAGTCCATTCCCTTTCCTTGTTGAACAGTATTCCACTGCTTAGAGGTAAGCCAACGTCTCCTAGTTTATTAAAAATTTTTTTTAAATCCTCACCTGAGGATATGTTTTTATTGAGTTCTGTGTGGGAGAGAGAGGCAGGGAGAGAGAGGAACCTCAATGGAAGAGAGAAACCGTAATTGGCTGCCTCCCTCATGCACCAGGACCTGGGACTGCACCAGCAACCTGGGTGTGGGTGGGCCTGACCGGGATGGAACCTGCAATCTTTTGGCGCACAGGCTGACGCGCCAACCATCCTCCGAGGCACCGACCAGGGTCCATTGTCCCTCATTTTTTTTTTAAAATGTTGCCGAAACCGGTTTGGCTCAGTGGATAGAGCGTCGGCCTGAGGACTGAAGGGTCCCGGGTTCGATTCCGGTCAAGGGCATGTACCTTGGTTGCAGGCACATCCCCAGTGGGGGGTGTGCAGGAGGCAGCTGATCGATGTTTCTCTCTCATCGATGTTTCTAGCTCTCTATCCCTCTCCCTTCCTCTCTGTAAAAAATCAATAAAATATATAAAATGTATTTTATTGATTTTTTACAGAGAGGAAGGGAGAGGGATAGAGAGCTAGAAACATCAATGAGAGAGAAACATCGATCAGCTGCCTCCTGCACACCTCCCACTGGGGATGTGCCCGCAACCAAGGTAAGTGCCCCCGACCAGAATCGAACCTGGGACCCTTCAGTCCGCAGGCCGACGCTCTATCCACTGAGACAAACCGGTTTCGGCCGTTGTCCCTCATTTTAAGAACAAGAAGACTCGGGTTCAGAAAGTCAAGTGACGTGCCCAAGGTCTCTTGGCGGGGAGGTGGTGAACTTCAACCAGGCGGCTGATCGGGGGGCCAGCGTGCCCAAATGCCATATGAGCCTCTCTCTATGCGGGCCGGGCTGCCCTCGCTGAGGCAGGCGGAATAATGTCCCCCCCCCCCCCCATGTCTCTCTGCAGCCCCTGGGTCTGTGAGGATGGCCTGGAAGGTGGCAAGGGGTGACGAAGGTTGCAGAGGGAACAGGATGCTGGCAGCTGACTTCACGATAAAGCGATGATCCTTGCTTGTTCGCCTGGCGGGGCCAGCGGAACCACAGGGGCCCGTTAAAGCGGAAGAGGGAGGCCGAGGAGGAGGCTCGAACGGGATATTTGGAGAAGCTGTGCTGCTGGATTTGAGGATTTGGGGGAGGAGCTATGAGCTAGCAAATGCCGGCGGCCTTTGCAAGCGGGGATAGACGGGAAAGGAGCCTTCGGTAGGAACAACGGGGTCCTGCCACCCCTTCTCCCCCCGGGACACCCTGTGGGACCTCTGACCCCCAGCTCCGTCAGGTAATCAACTCGTGTTGTTTTCAGGCGCGAATGCTGTGGTCGTTTGTCACAGCAGCCGCGGGAAACTAATACGGTGACCTTGACCACGCCCTTCGGGGAGGCAGCCAGGGGCCACAGAGCGTGCTGGGCAGTGGGCGCACAGTGAGCCTGTCAGAGGGTGCGGAACCCTGGGCAGCGGGTGCGCGCCCTCGGACCCCTGCCCCACGTTCAGGCCCAAACTCTGGCTGAAATGTTTCCAAGGGGGCAGTGGGGCAGCTGGAAGGCGGGATCCGGGGGGCTCAGAGACGGCTGGGCAGAACCAATCAGTCCCTAGTTCTTTGCGGGCCGAGGATGACGGCAAGGGGCGGGCCTTCTCTACCCCCTGAGCCAGACAGACCCGCGGCAGGGGATGCTGGGAGTGTGGGCATGCTGGCCCGGGGCAGCCATGAAGTCAGTGCTCAGAACACGGCGAAGTGGCCCAGCTGGCGTGGCTCAGGGGTTGAGCATCGACCTAGGACCCAGGAGGTCGCAGTTCGAGTCCCCGTCAGGGCACAGGCCCGGGTTGTGGGCTCCGTCCCCAGTGTGGGGCGTGCATGACTCTCTCATCATTGACGTCTCTCTCTCTCCCTCTCCCTTCCTCTCTGAAATCAATAAAAATATATTTTAAAAATAGAGACGGTTAAAGCCCGCAGAGAAGGAAGGGCTGGCGGGAGCTGTGTGGCCTGGAGAGCATGTTAGCACCAGAATTCCAGGCAGACACAGGGGTGCACAGGCCGGGGGGCGGGGGGGGAGATGGGAGGCCGGGTCAGCATCGGGCCAGGAAGGCGCTGGGCTCCCTCGGAGGCCTCCTCTGGTGACTCAGGGGAGAGCGGTGTGGCCAGCACTGGCATGGGGCATCGAGCTGGAGAGGAGGGGACATCCTTGGGAGAAGAGGGGGCAGCGGACAGCCAGTGGGAAGCCCCCCAGCCCAGGATGAGCCGGACGGAGGTCATGGCTCCAGGATTTGCCCCCCAAAGCCCCTGGGGCTGCCGTCAGCACCCCTTCCAGGCCCCGCTCCTGAGTCCCCAGCCTGTGCCCAGGGAGACAAGACCAGATTTCCTGCTTTAGCTCCCCCCTACTCCCTACTCCCCGCCCCCATGGCCCGCCCCTCACGCCCCCAGCCTCTGATCAGGCCTCCCTCCCACCAGGAGGTCCTTCCCCAGGCCTGCCAGCTGGGCGGCCCCTCAGCAGGGGGCCTGGGGCCTGGATCTCCTCCCCTGCCGCCCCCCCCCCCCCCACCTCTCCCCATCCCAGGCCCCTGCCTACCCTCCAGCCATCCCAGGCTCCCCCTCTGGTCCTCCTCTCTCGCCTCCTCCCCTTCCTCCCACCCCTGCTGTGCAGGCTTCCTCCCCCCACCTCCCCCACCCCCCGCGGCTCTGGAATTCCTGGTGGAACCCAGTCCAGGCAGGCCCTGCACCCTGGTTGCTAAAGCCGCGGGTGGGTGGGTGGACTCGCCTCGTGGGCCGTCCTGGCCTGGTGTTACGCGCCTGGGTGTTCTAACGGGCACGCGTGTGTGATTCTGTATCCCACTGTGTTGAGACACCGAGGTATAATTTTTTGTGCACACACACTCGGCCGCCTGGGGAAGCGTTCCTGAAACCTGGCTGGCAGTTTCCATATAAGAGGGCTTTGTTTAATGCCAGCAGCACCCCGCCCGGGACTCACCGCGTGCTCACCTGCTTCCTTCCCCCTGCAAGGCCCGGAGGCCCAGGCTTTGTGGTTGGGATGGGGGGCGGCCGGACGGGGGTTTCCTCGCTCTGAGGAAGAGGCTCTTTCTGCCACCCCCCCCCCCCGCCTCTTTGCTTCGTGTCCCTCGCCCCTACAGTCTTTCTGGGGCCCCACAAGCTCCCCAGCCTGCCTCTCTCCGGGCTGTTTAACTCTGAATCCGACCCCCTCAAATATCTGGGCGCGTGAAAACGATGCCAGCTTCCCTCGTGCTGTGGAATTCGAGTTGAAATGGGGCCAGCAGGCGGCGAAGGCTGCGAGCCGGGTGGATGGAGGGGGCGGTGGGCAAGGCTCAGGCACTGAGAGTTGGGGAGAAGGGGAGGGCACCCCTCCGAGTGCAGACGGCCAGGCCTGTCTCCCAGTGGTTTTTTTAAAATTTTATTTTATTGTTTAAAGTATTACATAGAGTAGTACATACATCTCCTTTTTTTCCCCATCTGAGTCTAATCCAGCCGTGGGCAAACTACGGCCCGCGGGCCGGATCCGGCCCGTTCGGCTGTTCTATCCGGCCCGCGGAGCCGAAAGAGCGGAGGGTTCTCTTGCTCTCCCCTCCGCTCCTTTACTTTGAATTTATATGAGTTCACACAAACACTCCATCCATGCTTTTGTCCCGGCCCTCCGGTCCAGTTTAAGAACCCATGGTGGCCCTCGAGTCAAAAAGTTTGCCCACCCCTGGCTAATCCCTTTAGCGTGCCGTGGCCGGCTGGCCCTGTCTAGCACCGCACAGTAGGCGTAGCAGGCGCTGGGCGAGGACGTACGCCTGTGAGCTGTGTGTTGGCGTTCGCGGGAGGAGGCAGAGAGCCGCGGGGACCGGCAGACCCTTTGGGTTCCGGATGCCAACGCTGACCCCACACGGTGTGGCTCGCCCTTTTGTGCGTCCCTTCCCTCCGCTGGAGAGTGGAGCCCATCGTGGTGGCTTACTGTGAGGCTGAAATGAGTGGGTTCACAGGGGCCCTCGGACAGTCCTGGCACATGTATGTGCTGTGTATGTTTATCCTCCAGAAGAGGGGTTGGCGCCGCCTGCTTTGACATGGCCCTCCCTGAAGCTGAGAATGGTTCATATACTTTTAAATGGTTGCGGGTGGTGGTGGGGGGTGGGTGGGGGGGAACAGAAGAAGACTAATGTCCAGGATGCATGAACATCCCATGGAGTTCAGAGGTCCGGGTCCATCAATAAAGTTTTATTGAAACACAGGCCCACCCGTTCGTTTCCGTATTGTCTGTGGCCACTTTCACGCAGAGGCAGAGCTGAGGAATTGCGACAACCTCAGTTCCGGAGAGCGGGGTTTTTCCCGGGGGCCCTTCGCGTCCCCCCAGCACCTGGAGGGGCACCTGGGACCTGGATGCCCAGGCAGCGGCATGGATGAGTTTGGCCCCAGGCAGTGGGGAAGCTGTGGCCCCAATGTTCCTGAGCTTGGTATGGGGCCCCCTGGGGGTGTAAGCTGATGTTCCTTTGGAGATCAGAAGGGGGAGTGCCCTGCCCCCCACATTAACCTTCCATCAGGTAAGGCACTCCCAGGGGTCCAGTTCATTCCTTTCCATCCAGCCAAACCCCAGGAGCAGGCCCCGCAGGAGAGGCAACTTAGGGTCACCGCTGGGAGGTCCCCGTCCCTTCCCGCCCACCCTGGCCACGCACAGCAAGGCGTTTGGGAATGGCTCCCGAGGAAAGCGCTTGACCTTCCTGCCAGGCGCTCCACGGCACAGGCGGCACAGGCTGTGGGGACTGACCCTCCTCTCGGGGGGTGTGGAGGGGGAGGCTGAGGAGGTGCAGGCTCACGGGGAAGACTTATGAGGAGATTGCACTGGGCTTGCGGGGGCTCCTCAAAGGTCCCCGTGACAGGTCCCCGTGACTGTCCGCTCAGAGACACAGCCTGCCCCGGTGCTGAGCTGGGCGCATCCTGGGGACCCCTGGGCGGGCCGGGTGTTTCCTGGAGTCCTGCCGCCTGCCTGGCACCGCTGGGGGGCAGGAGTGAAACAGCCCCTCCCTCCCAGGGGGAGCTCAGGGAGTGATGGAGCGTGAACAACTATGATGCCTGGAGGTCAGCCCAGAGCCAAGGGCACCACCCGGGCTGAAGATACAGGCAGACATTCTGCAGAAGAGGGACCCCAGCAGCCAAAGACACATGACCGGCCGGCGTGGCTCAGTGGCTGAGTGGCCACCTATGACCCAGGAGGTCACGATTCGATTCCCGGGCAGGGCACAGGCCCGGGTTGTGGGCTTGGTCCCCAGTGTGGGGCGTGCAGGAGGCAGCCGGTCCATGATTCTCCCTCATCATGGATGTTTCTCTCTCTCCCTCCCTCTCCCTTCCTCTCTGACATCAAGACAAGTATGCTTTTAAAAAAGTGATCCATTCAAGCCCTGACTGGTGAGCTCAGTGGTTAGAGTGTTGGCCCGGGCACTGGAGGGCAAAGGTTCGGTTTCATGTCCAGGGCTCGGTTCTGAGTCAGGGCAATTACCTGGGTGGCAGGTTCAATCCCCAGCCCCAGTCAGGGCCTGCGCGGGAGGCAACCAATCGCTGTGTCTTTTTCACATCGATGTCTCTCTCTCTCTCTCTCTCTCTTCCACTCGCTAAAAAAACCAAGGGGAAAAATACCCTCAGGTGAGGATTAACAAACCCAAAACAAACCAAAAAAAGAAGGGACCACAGACCAAGACCACAGACTGTGCCCGCTGGCCCCTTCCCTGGCCCTGCTCACCGGCTCCCTCGGAACTGGGCGCAGAGAGGAAGGGTGCCTTTAGAGGGAGGGGCCTGGGAGGCCAAAGCAAATGGCCAGAGGGAAGGGGCCAGGCTGTGCCCACCCTCCTGGATGGTCGGCTGCCCTGCCCCCCATAGACTTCACAGGGCCCTGCCCTGCCCCCCACAGGACCTCAGGGTGCCCTCCCTCCCACAGGACCTTAGGGTGCCCTCCCCCCCCCCCACAGGACCTCACAGTGCCCTGCTCTGCCCCCCACAGGACCTCAGGGTGCCCTGACCCCCCCACAGGACCTCACAGTGCCCTCCCCCCCACAGGACCTCAGGGTGCTTGTGGGGCCCCTGTGGAGGGTGAGCGAGCTGTCCAGTGGGTGGGGCATGTGTGAGCTGAGAGTGACTGATCACGGCCCCCTCGTAAGGCAGACAGCCGGTCAAGCAGGGGGCATCTCTAGGTGTGTGCTGGAGGCCCCGCCATGGTGGACTGTTCCTGGGTCAGGTGACAGACGGTGGCTCTCGGAGCTCCCAGCATATCCCCATTTCACAGATGAGGAAACAGAGGCACAGCGACGTGCAATCACTTGCTGGGAGGCAAGGGAGCTGAGAGCACAAAGCAGATCATCTGCTGTCCGTCTGGACCTTTTACCAAACATGACTCCCGCCCCCCTTATCCAGCAGCCTCAGGGTATGACGGCCCCTTGCCTCCCCCCTCCCAGCCCCCCCCCCCCCCGCATTTCTTTGCTCCCTGATATTAGCATTGAGAGCCTTGGCTTCAAGGGTCAGCTTGCCATAGTTGGCGGTGTGACCTTGGGCAAGTCTGTTTTTTCTCCCTGGGTATCTGGTTCCCCATCTTTCCAGCCAGAAGTTGGATTCCTGTGTCTCCGAGGGCCCTTGTCGCCAGCGCCACCACCCCGAGGCCTGTCGCTAGCGTGGGGGGCCTGGTTTTTCATTCTCCGCCCTGACAAGCAGGCTCTGTCCCAGGGGCAGGAGGAGGTTGGGATGCTGGCAGAAACTTCCCGAACCCTCCCCTGGCTCCTGCTGGGGCCTTGGCTCTGGGCGGGGGCTCCGGGGCCTCTCCCAGTGGGTGCCAGGCCGGGCCGCCTTTGTCTGCCGCAGGAGGCCAGCCAGGCGGCGGCGGCGGCTGCGGCTGCAGTGGGCCCCTGCCCAGGCCTGGGAGATGGCTGCAGCTGGGAACGTTTATAATAGGAAAAAAAAAAAAAGTGAGAGAGCAAGAGGGGGAGAGAGAGAGAATGACCAGGCCAGCCGGCTGGCAAAGAAAGAAGCTTAAACAGAAAAGGGCTCGGCTGTTCCCCCGCGGAGACTTTCGTTCCGCACAAAGTTTCCCTTCCTTCTGAAGGCGCTGGGCTTTTGAAGTCCCCTGCGGGAGCTCCTGTGCCCCTGGGAAGCCGGGCCCTGGCCGGTCCCCAGGTGCGTGGCCAGGGTGGGGCCGGGCACTCCAGGAGGCAGCAGCAGGCCCTGGCCAGCCCTGTGCCAGGCCGGGTCCACTGGGGTCTGAGCCTGGCCCCTGTGCGCCCAGCCCCCGCCCCACACCTCTGGTGGCTGGCCTGCCGCTGGTCGCCTCTGCTCCCTCTGGCATTGACCGCTGGCCCCGTGCTGGTGGGGCCAGAGGGTAGGCATCAGCCCGGATCTGCCGCTTCGTGGAGTCAGAGCTCCGGAGAGCTTTCACAAGTGGGGAGACGGAGGCAGAGAGGGGGCCGCAGGCATGCCGGGAGCCGAAGCTGACGAGTGGCCATCGTGCGGGCTTTGCCTCTCAGTAGTAACATAGCTGACACCTAGTAGGCGCGTACAGCAGGGAGGACCCAGCGACGGGCTCCAGGGACCTGGCAGGTAGAGAAAGATGAAGGCCCCTCTCGGGAAACTGCCTTCCCCGCCGGCCCGTCGCCTTAGAGGGTCCGATCCTTGCAAGAGAGCTCTCCTCGGTGTCAGCCCGCCCCTCCGGGCCACAGCCACAGACTGGGACGCTCTCCCAGCGCCACCACGAGGCCCTGAGCATCTGAGGACACTGGGGTGCCGTGGGGACAGGGGGGCCTCGGCCCCGATGATCCCGCTTCCCTCCTTCCTGCCCAGGGGCATCGGGTTCCCAGTTCCACGTGCCCAGCCCAGGGACACGCATGCTGGCGCTCTGCTGAAGTCTCCATGGCATTTCGCTTGGGCGCGAGCGCCTAGTAGGTTCTTTTCACGCTGGTGGGGGTTGGGAGGAAATAACATGACACCAGTTTTTGGTTGTTTTTTTTTTGCAAAATGCTCTGAATTTGGTGCTGCACACACTTGGGTCTTTTTTGGTAAATAATAACGGTCCCAAAATGGTTGGAAGTGGGTGAGGGTTGGCTGCTGCCCCATAACCTCTCGCCCAGGTGACCGGGAGGTGAGTCTCTGGCCAGATCCTGACGCGCACACGGGTCCTCATGGGAGCAGGACCACCACGACGGGGGCGAACAGGTCCGCGCCCGGGGCTGGGAGCTCAGCAGTCCCAGCATTCTGTGCTGCAGGGTTACCCGCCCTCTCCCGGGAGCCTGCACCCAGGGGGCCCCGTCACACGCTGCAGGGCCTGTGTCTTCCTGGGGCTGGGCACCACGAAGTCAGAACTCCTAGCCGACAGCTGGACCCAGGACCTCGGAAGGACCAAGCTGGGGGGGGCGGGGTGTGCCCTCAGGGTTCAGGTTACTGAGTCTCACTGGACTTTAATCGCCTGTTCAGACAAGGTGGGGAGTGTCTTGACACTATTTTACTAGATTATACCTGGAACGCCTTTAATTCCACCAAGGAGAGCCCACTTCTAAATCGATCCCATTAAAAAAATGTTTTTATTGATTTTAGAGAGAGAGGAAGGGAGAGGGAGAGAGGGAGAGAGAGAGAGAAACATTAATGAGAGAGAATCATGGATCGGCTGCCTCCAGCACTCCCCCCAACTGGGGATAGAGCCCACAACCCAGGCCTGTGCCCCGACTGGGAATAGAACCAGAGACCTCTTGGTTCCTAGGTTGACACTCAACCACTGAGCCACACCGGCCGGGCTCGAGCACATTTTTTGATATCCTGTTGGCTAATTAGTAAATATCGTTGGCTGATAGACGTCCGGGTGGCCAAAGGCCTTGTGACCAGTTCTGTGTGTGCCCTGCCTGGTGTGGTCACTTACAGTTAGAACACGGGGCACCCATCATGTTCATGAAAGTTGTCCAGTTTTGGGGGAGTCAAGACTTACACACAAACTTTTGCCTTCGTGGGGTGTCGGCCTCTATAACCCCTGTGTTCAAGAGTCCACTGTACACTCCTGTTTTGTTCTTTTAAAGTGAATTGCAGCCCAGCTGATGTGGTTGGGCGTCGACCTATGAACCAGGAGGTCACGGTTCGATTCCCGGTCAGGGCCCATGCTGGGGTTTGTGGGCTCCATCCCCAGCAGGGGGCGTGCAGGAGGCGGCAGGTCAAGGATTCTCATCATTGATGTTTCTCCCCCTCTCCTTTCCTCTCCCTGAAATCAATAAAAACATTAAAAAAGCATAGTGATACCATCACAATTATTAAAAAACAATGAAGTGAATGGCAGACGTTGTAAAAGGAGCATTTTAAGAGCACAAAGCAACAAGTGACCCAGAGTTGGATGCCCCGGGCGGTGTGTCCCACACGGGGCAGCCCGAGGTGGCCTGGGCGGAGGCGCTAGGGGCCAGGAGCTCAGAGCTTTGGGAGGCAGGGAGTGGGCGCGAGTCAGCTGGGACCCTCCGCCGAGATGGTTCTTTCGCTGCCTTGTGGGTGTTCCCTGCAAAGACTGCTGACGCCCCAAGACTCCAATAATTAGAATAATGATGATAAACTAGAAATGGCTTTCTCAGCCAAACAGAAACTGGAGAAGACAAGGAGGTTCCCACACCCGCCTTATTGTTTTTGGCCCTGCATTCCCACAGCCCCAGGGAGGCCAATGTCTGGGCTCATGGCTGGCCTCTTCCAGTTGTGGTCAAGGGTGGGGGATGGGGGAGGGGAACTGGGGATCCTTGAGGAGGTGTCATGTACAGGGATCTCTCTCTTGGAGCCCCAGGCTGAGATTTGAGAGGGAGGGACTCACTTCTTTCTCCTCTGACCCTGTCTGCAGCTTCTGGAGCATCCAGACCAAGCCCCGCCCGGGAGAGGAACCCTCAGCATCGTGAAAACTGGCGAGGGCGCCGGGAGGGTCCAGACGGTGGGGGCTGCTGGTTCATCATCAAGGTGCCAGGCCATCTTCCCCAGGTTCCACGGAGGCCACAGCCATCGCTTCCTTCGCCCCCACAGGACCCAAGCGCCCGAGGAAACCTGGCCTCCAAGAATAGGCGGATTATTAAGATACAGACGCAAAAGAGAAAAGGGGAAATGCAATCCCACTCGGCACAGAACCTTCTGGAGAGACCTGAGGCTGCGGGGAAGCGCCTAGGGAGCAGGGCGGGTCTGTCTGAAGGAGCACCAGCACCAGGAGGGGCTTGTGGGGCCAGGAGGCAGCTGTGGATGGGCATCTCTCTCCAGACGATGACCTTGACCGGTGCTGAAGGTGAGAGACAGGGAGGGAAGGAAGTGAAGGCCCGACGCCCCTCAGGATCCTGGTCTCTGTCTGGGCCAGGCAGGGCGCAGGGACTAACATGACACCCTCCGGACGGCCCCCGGAGATCAGGCTCTCTGCACCCCCATTTTGCGGATGAGGAAATGGAGGCACAGAGCCTCCCCTTGCTCGAGGCTTTCTGCAGCAAGGCCAGGAAGGGAGCTGGCGTGGAAGACGCACCAGGCCGGTCTCTACGCCTGGCTGTGATCGCCCCGTTGGGCCCTTGGCTCCGAGCTGTGACAATCCCCCCACCCCCAAATCACAGAGCCCCTTTCTACCTCAGGCCCTTGACACACACCGTTCTCTCTGCCAGGAACCCCGCCGCCTTCCGCCTCCTCCAGGCTCTCAGCCAGACCACCACCGAGACCCTCTGTGCCTTGGCCTCGTTTACGCTGTACTTTTCCTTCTCAGGATTGTTTAAAACTGTGATTAAATAATTATTTATGGGGCCATTGATGACAAGTCAGCCTCCCTGCAAGAGAACCAGCCAGCAGGCAGGGCCTGGGGTCCTCGTTCTGGCACACAGTAGGCCAGAACAATCAATCCGAACCTGCTGAGTAAACAAATGAATAGAGGCATGGATTGCTTTCCTAGGGGGAAGACGTGGGGGGGCGCATCTTCCCTCCCAGGACCACGGTTCCTCCTTTATAGTCCAAGGCAAGTTTTCCCTGGGAGCGGGCGCGTGACTTTCAAGTAACACAACGGCAGACAGAAGCCACACGTTTAGATGTTCCCATTGGAGCGCCAGTGAAAGGGTGTGTGTGTGCGTGTGTGCGTGGTGTGCGTGCATGGGGAGAAGGCGGCCATTTGGTCACGTGTGGCCAAGCACCCCTTGACCGAACCTGGGGATACCAGTTTCGAGGTTGCAAAAGGAACCTTATTTTATTTTACTTTTACGGGCCTGCCTGGCTTGTGTCGCCCACGGCCCCTCCTGCTCGGGGTGACACCTGCTTCTTGAGGGAAAGCAAGGAAGAGGCCTCACTTGCTGCTGTGTCCCGGCTGCATCCTTAGGACCAAGCAGACCTGGGTGGGGCCAGGCAGTGCCCGACCCGAGGGGGCCCTCCTCCAGCGAGGGTAGGACTGAGAAGACACTGTTCCTGTGAACATGGATTTGTTTTTGAAAACATCAACTTGTCATCTCTCTTGCGTTCATGCTGGCGGCTTGGCTTCTCACAGTTGACAAAGGGTCTTTCCAGCCACTCCTGGGGGGGGGCGGGGGTTGGGCAGCTGATGAAGGGGCCATGGGGCCTTCTCACAGGGGAGACCCCAGGCCCCCAAGCCCGGCTGGAAGCAGGTGGGGTATCAGATGCCACCTGAAGAATGACCTTTTTCTGGTCCCAGGTCAGCAGGCCAGTGAGAATCAAGGCTGGGGGGAGGGGGGGAGTGCAGGGCAGCGAGCCTGCCCTCAGCCAGTGCCCCCCGAGACCCTTTCAAGTAGTAGCTACAGGCTTTTTGCTGCTCTGGAATTTTTCTTAAACTAGCATTTTTTTTTTTTTCTGGAAGGAGTTAAAAATGAAACAAGCTTCAGAGAAAGCTGCGGGGAGCTGCACCCCCTGAGCTGGGAGACAGCAGCCAGGTCCTGGGGGGCGGGGGGAAGGAGAGCCAACACGTGGGATTGCACCCCCAAGGGGTCCAAAAACTTCGTGCTCTCCTCCAAGTCCCTCAGCCTTTGCGGGTTGGGTCCGGGGAGGCTGTCCCCCGCCCCATCCTGTTACTCCACCTCTGGCCTCCGGGTCTTTTAGAATTCCCCGTGGGTGGAAAAAGGGCAGCGCTGCGGGTCTCCCTGCCTGTGACCCCCCCCCCCCTTCCTTCAGCACACCCCTTCCCCTCTCTCCGGGCTCCCGGCTGGGCTGGGCAGGATCGGAAGTCTCCAGCCCGGTAGGGAGCCTAGGCGGGTCAGCGGGGGGCTGTTCTCCGCCCCCTCCTCCAAGGAGAGGCAGCCCATGGCGAGGGCACCCCGGAGCCAGGCCAATCGCCCCCCCTCCCGCCCCCAGCGTGTGCCATCTGCCGCCTGTCAGCCTCTCTCCGTGGGCCCCGATCCCAGGCGCCGCTGGGGGTGGGGGAGCTGCTGATTCGGCCCCTCCTTCCTGGCTCCTTCCCAGGCGCCTGGCGGCCTCTGCCCTCGCCGTGGCCCTTGGCACCCCCTCTCAGCCGAACCCCGCCATCCGGGAGCTGCGGGAGGCGGCTCCCACTTCCAGCCAGCCCCCGGGGAGGCCCAGGTGCGGGACACTCTCAGACGCGAGAGCTGGGGAGGGCGATGACTCGGGGGGGGGGACCGTGTAACTTGGGGGGGGGGTTGGATCCCAGGTAGGGGACATCTCTGTCTTGGTCCCTCTGGGGGACCCTCCTCGCTCTCGGTCTCCCGGTGTCAAGGTGTTCCGCTGGGCGTCGCGTTTCGCGGGTCACCCCGACTCTACCTCCGAGCGCAAGAGTGTCCTCCCCGCCCCCGCGGGCCCTCGCTCCCTCGCCACAGGGGTTCAGGGCGGCATCTACCCCAGCAGCCAGCTCAGCCCCCGGTCGGCGCCCGCCGGCCCAGAGAGGGGAGCAGGGTCGGATGGGACCGCGGGGCCGGGTTGGGGACCGGCGGGACGCAGGCGCCCTGCTTGGAGCGGGCGCCGCTGCCGGGTCGCCCCGGCGCGGCTCTCGGCGGGCTGCGGGCTTTGCCGTGAAAGGTTGCCCTGGGTAACTAGTCTCCAAGGGGACGCAGCCCGCTCTCTCCCAGTGGCGACTTATCGATCCGCGAGATGGATAACCCCCAGCGCCGCGCCCGCACCCGCGCGGCTCCCCGGCTCCAGGGCCAGCCGACCCCAGGTGGCGCCACTCGCCCGGGAGGGGGTGGACGTTGGGGCCAACCCCCCACCCTGGCCTGGCCGCCTGCTGCTGATGGGGGAGGGGAGGCTGCAGAGGACCGGCTTAGGGGACCTTCCTGGGGTCGTCCGCACCCTCCCCGGGGCTGGTCCCACGTGGAAACCACAACTGGTCTAGAGCTGCAGGGACGCGAGGCGCCCCCTGGTGGCCGGGGCAAAACTTGGTGGGAAGTAGGGGCAGTTTCTTTCTTCCTCCGCAGGCGGGGGGGGGGGGTTGGGGGGCAGGGCTACAGCTATATTTTGGAGCTAAGCGGGTCCTTTATAGTCTTAGCTAAGAAGTGCGCGGGGACCCTACAAATGCGGGTTTGGGGGGCACGGAGTTAGCCCAGAGGCTTAGGAGTCTGTGGATGTGGGGCCCCGAAGGTCTTCACACACGGACCCGTGGGCAAAACCCGAGAGTGAACAGCCAGGTCCACGAATCACTTGTCCGTGGGACATAATTTGCGGAGGTGGCAATCTGGGGCAATTCACCCCAGTTTCCCACCCCCTCCGTCCCCTCGCTTTTTGCAGTTTGCGATGCGGCTGCATCTGGACGAGTGACAGCACGCGTGGGCCCCGTGTCAGTTTCCTCTTCCCGCCCCCCTTCCACCAGGGCCCGAGTCGGCGCCCCGCGCGCCGGTGCGGGGTCCGCGCCCGCGCCGTGCTTGCCGCCGCGGTCCGGGTTTTGCGGGCGGCCGGAGCTGTATTTCCAGCGCTGTCCATCGCTCGGTGCTGTTGGCCCTCTCTCCGTCTGATCCGAGCCGGAGCAGTGCGGGGCGCCCCACGGGATCAGAGCGCTCCCCCGCCGGGACTCCGCTCCTCACATCCTCCTGCTGGGACCCGGCTACATTTCCAGCCAAGCCTGGCTTTATTATGTGTCTCTGCAGTGCAGCCCCAGCAGCCGGATCGGGAGGAGGAGAGCCAGCGACCACAAAGAAGACAGGAGCGCGAGGGAGGCTGGCGGGCGGGCCGGCGCCGGCTGGAGCGCGGAGGAGCCGGGGCGCAGCCGCCGCCACCGCCGCTGCCCGGGAGGACGGGAGCCCAGCCGCCGCCTGCTCGTCCTCCTCCTCCGCCGCCGCCACCCCCACCGCGGCCGCCGCCGCCCCCTTCTCCGAGCCCCTGGCCCATGGAGGCAGCTAGCGGGCCGGCGACTTGGCACCGGCCTGGGGATCGGCTGCGCACCGCGCGCTGAACACCGCAGCCCGAGGGCAGGCAGCGGCGGCCGGGCGCACGGGCTGAGCGATGCCCGGGGCACGGGTGCGCCTGCCCGCCACCGCCTGAGCGCCCCCCGCGCGCCCCTTCCTCCTCCGGGGGGCCAGCGCCGGACGGAGCCTAGAGCCAGAGAAGGGGGCGTGAGCCAGGGCCCCCCGAGCTGCGGCTTCTGGGCCACTGCGGCCGTTTCGAGCCCCCAAGTGGGCTGAGTTGAGGGACCCCCCCTCCCCATCCATCATACTCTCCGAACCAGGCGTTTGGGCATTTTTTAGCCGCTAATATTTATTATATTTTTTGTGTGAGGCCGGGAATAATTCGAAGGCTTTACCCCCCCGGGGGGTGCTGAGCTTCCGTGCTCCCGACCGCCTCCGGCCTCCTCCCCCCAGACCCTTCGACTCCAGCCCCGTCCCCCCTCCTCATATGGGCTCATTGTGAGCTCCGCACCGGGCTGCGTGGCCGGACGCCTGCAAACTTTGCACAAAAATCCGGCGAGGGGCGGAGGAGAAGGAGGAGGAGGGCGAGGGTGGCGGTGGGTGGGGGAGGGAGGGGGCCGCAGGGGCCGGGGGCCGGCGGGGGGTGGGGAGGAGGAGGGGGGCGGCTTTTTTTTTTTTTTTTTTTGCATAACTCGGCTCAGCCGAGTGGCCTCCGGACTCCCCGCGCCGCTGGGACCGCCGCTGGGACCGCCACTGGGACCGCGAGCCCCCGGCTGCCGCATTGCAACAGGCAGGGCCCAGGCGCACCCCCCGGCCTCCCCCCCGCCCCCAGGGAGGCCGCCCCGGACCTGCGATCTGCTCCCCGCAGCCGCCGACCCGGCTGCAAAAAAAAAAGTTTCCGAGAGGCAGGCGGAGGAGAAGGGGGAGCAGGGCTGCCCGCAGCGGCGGGGGGCGGCAGGGGGAGCCGGCGGCGAAGGGCGACGGAGCGCCGGGAGCCCCGGACATGTCCAGGCGGAAGCAGGCGAAGCCGCGCTCGGTGAAAGGTGAGCGAGCGAGGCCCTGCGAGGCGCGAGCGAGCGCGGAGGGAGGGAGGGAGTGAGGGAGGAGGGACCGGCGAGCGAGCGAGCGGGCGGGCGGGCGGGCGGCCGGGGACCGCGCGAGCGAGCGGGGAGGAGGAGGAGGAGGAGGCGGCGGCGGAGGAGGAGGCGGAGGCGGAGGAGGGGGAGGAGGAAGCCGGGAGCGGGAGGCGGAGGCGGCGGCCGCAGCGGCGGTGGCGGCGGCGGAAGGGGCGCGCTGTGGTCAACCTCTCGGCCCGGCCGACCCTCTCCGGCCCTCCGACCCTCTCCATCCCGGCGCCGCCGCCTGGGGTGGACCCGGGCCTAGGGCGCCGCGGAGGGGCCCCCGCTGCTGCCTGCGTGCCGGCCCCGGGCCCGCGTGGCCAATCAAGGGGTGCGGGCCCGACTTGGCGGGGATTGCGAATCTCGGAGGTGGCGGGTGGGCCGGCGGGGAGGCGGGACGCCCCGGAGGCCGGCAGCTCCGAGGCCTCTCTCTCCGGCTCCCGGGCCCCGGGCCCCGCCGCCTTTCATCAGCCCCCGCCTGGTCGCCCAGGACGCCCAGGGCGGCGGGCGTTGCTTGCACGCGGCCCGGCCGCCGGGTGTCCCCTGGCCACGCCGCGCACCCGGCTCGGGCCCCCACACTTCCTGCCTCTCCCACCGAGGCCAGCGGGGCCGGGAGCCTCCGCCAGGAGTTCATTGTCTGCGCGGTGCTGGCGGGACGCGGTCCCCCGGGGAGTTCAGCCACCGCCGTGCGCGCTCCTCCTTGGAGGGCGCCTGGACCCGGCTCCGCGCACCCAAACCCAGGCCAGCTTCCAGTGTGGGTCCCCGGGTGCACACATTTGTGAGGACACACACACACACACACACACACACACACACACACACACACCACCCTTCGTCTCCTTGCTTTGCTTTCTATTTCCACCGGGGCTCCCCCGCTCCAGTGCGCGCCCTTGGAGAGCCTAGGCCCCCGGGAGAGGCCATGGTTGACTGAGCCCCTCCCCTGCGCTCCTCTCCCCACCGGCCGGCCGGCCTGCCTCTCCAGGCCTCGCTTGCTGCTTTGTCCCTATTCCAGCCCCTCGGTGGGTGTCCGGCTGCCATGGGCGGTGATAGAGGAGCGACAGGATAGCAGCTGAGTCGCTGGAGCCCAAAGTCCTGAGGCCTCATCTCCCCCAGCGCCCCTGCTGACCTCTGGCCTGAGCCAGCTCTGCTCTGCAAAGTTCATTTCCTGAGGCCTGCGAGCCAGCGGCGCTGGGGCCCTGCTCCCTTCCTGCCAGCCTGGCTCCCGGCTGGAGGGGCTGGGGCAGAATCCGCAGCCCAGCTGGGGGCCCTGGGACCCCGCCATTGCTTCTGGAGCCCCAGGGGATCCCTGGTGGCGGCTCCGTGAGACCCTCCTTGTCACCTCAGAGCAGACCCACTCAGCTCACACTCCCAGTCGCTGCCTGCCGCCTGCTCCCTTTTTCCTTGCGAGAAGTGGGTCTGGGTCCCCCCCACCCCGGCAGGCACCCCTAGACGGGTCCACAGACTTAGGGGCCCGAGGGTGCTCTGACTGGGAGACAAGGAAAGCAGGAGAGAGACATCAAGAAGCGGGGACAGGAGCTCGGCAGATGTCTGTCCTTTGGCTGCCTGGAAGGGCTGGGCGGTGGGACGTGACGCTGGGTTTCTTTTCCCTCTCTCCGGCTCAGCGCTCAGGACCGGAGAGCCACTTCAGGGGCCCCCAGAGCAAACGGAGACCCCGAACCTCTGGCTGGGAACACGGTTTTATTACTGAGCGCCGGCAGTTGATCTTGAGTGACATCTGTGTATGGGAGGCGGCTTTTCATAAAAGAAGACGCAGCGCTTACCTACTTCTCACATCCGTCCTTGCCTCCCAACCGCCTTCCTTTATTTATTTATTTCTAAAAATGTTATTTATTGAGAGAGGGGGGCGGGGAGAGAAACATGGATTTGTTGTTCTACTTCTGTCTGCATCCATTGGTTGATTCATGTGTGTGTGTGCCCTGCTGGGAGGGGGGTGGGGGGGGCGGGGAGGAACCTTGGAGCCTCACATCCTTGGCATCTCATATGATGCTCTGACCAACGGAGGTACCCGGCCAGGGCCCCGACCTCCTTCTTTTAGGAGAGGTAGCTCTATTGGCAGTGATCAGATGGGTGGGTGGCTCGGAGTTGCTGGAACTTCATGCTGAAACCACTCTGTGTATTTCTGAGAAAAGACTCCAGAATCGGTTTTCTGCCTCTGGTGGAACGAGCCTTGACGTGGCGTTAAACGAGTGCCGCTCTCTAAACGCACACGTGTGGCTGTCTAGCGGACGGCTCACGCACAGGGATGGCAGGGAAGAGACCGCAGAGGGGGGCAGACCCGTGTAGGCATCTTGGGGACGTGTTGTCCGTATCAGCCCCCCAGCGCCTCTCTGCCCCTGGAATCTGACCTCCTCGGCTTCTCTCGGTGGTGCTCTGCATTTTCCCACAGCCGCTCCCACCCACCCCCTCCCCGTTTCGCTTTTTATTCTGCTTTTTATCCTGTTTACCCGGGTGACTAGGGCAGAGACCTGGCCGCTTATCAAGGGATGAATTAAAGGAGAAGATGATTCGAATAGATAAGAGGTGCAGCAGGTGACGGATTTACTGCTTTTCAAGAACGCCACCCTCCCCCCCCCCCCCCCCCCCCCCCGGCCCTCTTCTCAAGCAATATTCAAAAGTGTGTGTAGAGTGTGGACAGCTCCGCACCAGGCGTTTCAAACGGCAGGTCCTCACCTTTAAAGATGCTGGAAGGTGCTTTCTCAGGGAACAGTGGTGCCTTTTACATTTCGCTTTATTTTACTTCGCCTCCACCGCTGCGTGGGGGGGGGGGGGGGGGGGGGGCCGAGGCCCAGGCACGCGGGCTTCCCAGCCGGCCAGAGTCGCTGGCCTGTAATTTGTAATTGATCTCGGAAACGTGAAAGCCCGTGGCAGGGAGGAAAGGCAGAAATGTAACCATTTCTAATGGACGGGCAGAAAGTGTGATTTGAAAGCACAGGCTTTGCTGCTTTGAAAATCAAACAGGCTTGGTGGGGGGGGGGGCCGGGAAGGGGGGGGGTTCGTTTCCCACGCACGGGTGCTACCTCCCTTCTGGAGGGGGGGGGTCACTTGTCCCCTGGGATATTCGTCCTTTTTTTTTTTTTTGGAAAACCCAGCACCCATGGCGTCGCCCAGCAAGTAGGGAAGGGAGCAGGGCAGTGGGGCAGGGGGGAGGACAGGCTCATCAAAAGCCTTGTGATTAAAAAAAAAAAAAAAAAACAACCCCAACAAAAACCACCCCCAAACCATGCATGTTACACAAGTCACATTCTCCGGCCGGTTTTCCCTCCCGTCACCACGTTCTGCTTTTTTTGTTTCTAGGTGGCACGGGGTGGCCGTGCGGCGATTTGTTCCCTTCATTCATTTTGGCCTCGTTCTGGGTCTGTTCTCATCACCTCTCACTGATGTTATTTCGGCTGCAAGTACCTGTCCGCTTGCGGGCTAACTGGCCTCCCCTCACCCACACTGGCCTCCTCAGGCCCACGGTTCTTTTACACGGGAAATGGATCCATCTTTTTCCCAGCCTCCGCTGAAAACTTTCGCCGCCCATGCTCCCCATCTCGCAACAGCCTGTTAATTACAGTTATTCATATTAATTAGCAGTGAGGCTGTGTCCACGCATCCTTCCCCCGCCCCCCCCCACAGTCCCAACATCCCAAACTCCCCCCAGTGCCTTCTCTGCGGACCCCTCCCCTTCTCGCCGCCCCCCCCCCCCTCCTGCCAGCCCGTAGCTCCTCTGAAGTCCATCTTACGCATGTGGTGGTCCAGGGACTGGGGGAACAGTGTCGCTCGCCGCTGCTTGTTTCCATGGAAATAATTGAGATGTAATAAACAGAGGCGTTGTGAGGTTACAGGTTTCTCCATTCAGCTGAGACCGCGGACAAGTGTAAATTGTCGAGGTCGGCTTGGCTAAAGGTACCTGATCTTGTAGGAAGGGCAGGACGGATCCTTCACAGATTCTTACTTAGCTTTCCGTGTGGGTGGGGGCGGCGGACACTTAAACCCTAATATTTCACCCCCCCCCCATTGAAGTCCCCCACTCCCAGCTCCACGATGATGTCTAATAAAGGCCATTTGCATTCCTACACCTGTTTCCCTGCAGAAACGCAGTAATAGGCCGTGCAATGCGGATGCCTCAGGCAGGGGGGCCCTGCTATTGAACCGTCAGGTGCCCAGGGGGACACTCATTCGGGCAGGGGCACAGTGTGGGTTTCTTGACAGTGGGCAGGCAAGTCATTGGGTGGAACCCGGAGCCCTGGCACGGCCCCCGCCCGCCACAGCGTGCCAGCGGGGGAGGAGGGGGCCCCAGGCGGAGCCCCGAGTGCGCCTCCCTCGCCGAGCAGCGCTGCGTTCTCGCCGGGGCTGAAAGGCGGGGATCTGGTCCCGTGGAATAGAAAGTTGCAGTAATTGCCGTATCGGTAGCCAACTCCGAAGCTGGTGGCGCTGGAATTCTCCCCCTGATGTAGGATTTAATAGTCTGGCAATTAGATGCATTGATTTCTCTTAACTGTTCATTTGGATGTGTAAACGAAAGAGGCCCGGGGCCGCCGCCGAGGCTGCCCGGCCCCTGGAAAAAGGCTGCCGTGGGTGGCGGCGGCGGGAGGAGGACGGGGCTCCTCCGGGGCGCTGGGGCCGGCTCCCTCTTCTTTCAAAATTCCCGCCCCTTTGCAGTGAAAGGAAGAGCCCCTCTGTTCAGACTGTTTACAGAGACAGGAACAAGGCGCTATGGCCGAAGCGCAGACCGCCTTTCCCGCCGCCGCAGGTGCGCGGGGAGCGCCATCTCCCTGTCTGAGGGCCGGGACCCCCTGCGTAGCTTTGGCAGCTGGTCTGTTAGGGGCCAGAGGGCAAAGTCGCAGAGCACCTTGGCTCGGAGTCCCAGAGGGGGACCCCCGGCTGGACATGGAGCGTTCTCTCCACCCTCCTTAGCCATGGCCTTTGACCTCCGGCCACCTAGCCTAGGGACTCTGCCCAGCCCGGAGGACGTGCGGGCGCGGCCTGTTGGAGCCCGTGTTGGGCCGGGGACGCTGTTGGGCCGGGGGACGCTGGGACTTCGGCGGCTGGGAGAGTGTGTGGCTAATGAGTGCTTGCCAATATTAGCCCCTCTTACCTCCCGGCTCCTGGGCCTGTCAATGGCAACCTGGTCTCACCTGCAGGCACCCCAAACTGGTGGATGGTAAGCAAGCAGAGGGGGCCCGCTTTCCAGGTGGCCCCGTTCTTTTAACCAAGGTGCCCAGGGGGTGCGGGGGGGGAGTTAGTTAATTCTTTGGTTGGCCAGGGTGAGGATAGATTTACCCTTCCCCACCCCTTGTCCACGGTCCACTCGTGTTTTTTTGGTGTTGGTTAATTCTCACTGGAGCATATTTTTCCCATTGATTTTTAGAGAGAGTGGAAGGGAGCGAGAGGGGCTAGAGAGAAAGAGAGTGAGAGAGAAGCATCGATGTGAGCGAGAGACACATTGATTGGTTGTTGCCTCCTGCACGTGCCTGGACCAGGGCCAGGGGATCGAACCTGCACTCCAGGCACGTGCCCTTGACCGGGAACCGAACCCGTGACCCTTCTGTGTGCAGGCGGACACTCTAACCACTGAGCCACACCTTGCCCACGGTCCACTGGTGTTGTGAAAGAATGTCATGGTCATGTCTTGAGGATGTCATCGTCATGTTTGTATTCGATGGCAGGACTCCTTCCTTCGGTGCGGGCCCAGCGCAGCCACAATGGAAGGGTACCTTGGACACGGTTCCGTGACTGTGGGTTGCCCGGGGAAACCTCAGGGCACCTTGGCGGGTGAATCTGACAATTTCTGCAAAATCCCGTCAGCTTGCAAGGGCTTTTTGTGTGTGTGTGCGCAGAGACAGGTTCGTGGGTAATCAGAGTCGTTTCGCACCCAAGATGGACTCAGGAAGCCTGCGTGGACTCTATCCCGCTTGAAGTTTTCAGCGCCCGCTTGTCAGCTCCCTGGGCCTACGGTGGGAGCGGCAGGGCGGAGCGGAGCCGGGGAGATGCCGAGGGAAACTTTGGATTCACCCGCTTACCCGCCGGGATCAGCAGCCGCCGACGATTGGGGTTGGACGCGCCGTAAATACAAATACTCTCCCCTCTGCCGAGGAGCACCAATTAGCTGATTGCTCTGGGCCCGCCCGCCTTCAAGGAGCGCGCGGCGTCACCCATCTTCTCCTACAAAGGTTTGATTTTTAATGTCTCGCGGAAAGGGCTCTCTTTGTCTTGATTGATGTCAGGAATGAAAGCGCGATGGTAATATCCCTTTGAAAGCTATTGTACTGTCAGCCCTGGCTGACAGCGCGGGCCTCCCAGCGTTATAGATTAGCGCTGTGCAAACACTGACACTCTCTTTGTTAGGGGCCTGTTGTTCTACCGGCGAAGTCAATTACACAATGTGGGCTCAGTTACCGGCTGGCTTCCGAAGTGGCGACGGCTTGCCTTCTCTTCGGAAAGATATAATTTCCCCTCGATGGTGGCGGTGGCGTTTCGTTTTCTGTCTTTCATTTTTTATTTTTTATTTATTTTAGTCTTTGGGCCTTTCTTGGGTGTCCCCCACCCCGTGGTCACGAGGCAAGCACACGCTGGGTCCCGGGGAGCAAGTCGGCCGCGGCGACGGCCGCAGGGTTATCTGCCAGGTCTTCTGCGCATTCACGCGTCCGAGCTTCTTATCGACGTAGCAGCCCTGGGACGGAACACGGTGCCCGTCGGAGGAGATGGCGGTGGGGAGGAGAGACATTCCCCAGTGCGGTGTTCTCTGGGTTTGGGGTCCTTGGGGTCGGCAAGTTCAGGGTTTTTCCCAAATGTCCTGCAGGCCCTGACCTGGGTGGACGGGACGCCGGCAAGCGGCTCTTGGTTCCAGGGAGTTGATGAGCGTTGCAGGCTCGGAGGCCGGCTGTGGCGTTGGGGACGGAGGATCCGGGATGGCACTGTGCAAGGGCAGCAGGGTCTCCCAAGAGAACGCTTCTCCCATTGCAGATGGCAAACGCGAGTTGTAAGGCGATTCCGGGGTGCCTTTCCTGGGCGCCCTTGAACTTAGGAGTGACCCGCAAGCCTAGTGTGTGAATTCCTGCTCCCGACAGAGGCAAGCCTGCCAGGTCCACGGCTGAACAGGGTCAGGGTGGGTGTGTTCTCTCTCTCTCTCTCTCTCTCTCTCTCTTTTTATTAAAAAAAATATTTTTATTGATTTCAGAGAGGAAGGGAGAGGGTGAGACAGAGAGGAACACCAGTGAGGAGAGAGAGAGTCATGGATCGGCTACCTCCTGCACGTCCCCTACTGGGGATCGAGCTCGCCACCCGGGACCTTGTGCCCTCGACTGGAATTGAACCCGGGACACCTTCAGTCCGCAGGCTGACGCTCTACCCACTGAGCCACACCGGCTGGGGTGGGATGTTTCTCTTTACCCCCCTGCCCTCCCGCTTCACCCCTGCCTTCTGCAGGGAGATAAAAGCCTCACACCCCTCAGGTCCTCTGCACCTGGCTCCCGGAGGGGCAGTGGCCTGGGGCTGGACCGACCGGGGGCCAGGAGGCCCAGATGACAGGGACCGGCCAGGAGACGGGAGGAGGACACTCACATGGGCCCCGAAGTTGTTATTTCGAACCACCGGACGAGAGCCCGTGTTGGCCAGCAATTTGTTGGGACTAATTTTGTTTTTCTCCGATAATTGAAAATTAATGTCTTGAAGTGAAAGCAGATGTTCGTGTCATCTTTGGAACTGGGATATGAAATGGGGCTCTGTCGATGGGCTCATTCGTCTACCAGCCATTTCCCCGTCGCAGCTCATGGGGTGATGGGGCTGACGTCACCCCAGGCCCAGGGCTGCGGGGAGGAGAGAGAATGGTGCCCCAGCGGTCGGCCCGGCCTGTGGGATGCCCCCAGCCCCGGGAAGGAGGGCGGGAGGGAGAGTGTGCTGGTAGACCTGCTTCCCTGAGCTACGGAACCTGCAGTGTGTTGTATGGGAAACCCTCGCTCCCAAGAGGCTTTTATTGAGAGAGTTGAAGGTGGTGTGCTGGAAGAGGTGAGGGAGCCCTGACGAGGGGGGAGAGTGGGTTTGGCCAGACCACGGGGTCCTCGGGCGGCGAGGGGCACCCCTGCGGTAAAGCTGGTTAAGTAGCCCGTCCCGCAGATGCTCGCACACTCTCCCTCCGAGAGGAAGGGGTGTCCGCTTCATTTCTTCACTTTGGGAAAAACTGAGATGAGCTATAGGTAACATCAAATCTACCATCGTCACCACTTTTTAAGGAAGAACACTTCTTCACATTGATTCCAGAGAGAAGGAGAGAGAGAGCGAGAGACACATCGATGAAAGAGAAACATCAGTCGGCTGCCTCCTTCCTGCGCCCCGTGCCCTGACCGGGAATCGAACCCGAGACCGCTTGGCGCATGAGAGGATGCTCACCGGCCGGGGCGTAACCGCCTTTAAGCGCCCTGCTCAGTGGCATTCAGTGCGCTCACACTGCTGTGCACCGTCGCCACCGTGAGCTCCGCGCTCAGGCGGCACCAGGTGGCGGTGCGTTGGGGGGCTCAGCCCTCCGCCCTCCCGGGAGGCCCTCCGATTCCCGGCCGCGTTATTCCGGGGAGAGCTGGGACACAGAGGCACAGACCAGGAAGAGGCTCTCCGAGGAGCCGGCGTGTGTTCCTGGCGCTAGGGTGAGCCGTGTGGCTGGCTGGTGTGCCCAGAGCGAGGACAGAGACCGGGACCCCGTCAGGCCTGGGGGCTGGGGCCAGGCCAGGAGGGACGCCCAGAAGCAGCTGAGCCGTCAGGTGACCATTCTCAAGCTTAGAACGTTCGTCCTCTCCAGTGTCCTTGGGGACTTCATTCCTCTGGAGACGGACTGGGTGTGCGCTTGCCCAGTGACCCAGGGGCCCCCACACCTGCCTGCCAGGACCCAGGTGGCCCCTGACTCACCCAGCCCTGGTTTGTCTGTGATGAAGAAAGGGGAGGGCCCTGGCCAGTGTGGCTCAGTGGATAGAGCGTCGGCCTGCGGACCGGAAGGTCAAGGGCACGTACCTCGGCTGCAGGCTCCTCCCCGGCCCTGGTCGAAGCGGGTGCAGGAGGCAACAAACCAATGTGTCTCTCTCACATCAGTGTTTCTCTCTGTCTCTCCCTCTCTCGTCCACTCTCTCTAAAATTCAATGGGAAAAGGGCCTCAGGTGAGGCTAAAAATAAATAAATAAATAAGTAAATAAATAAATAAATGAAAGGGGAGGGAGCCCTGACCGGTGTGGCTCCGTGGATAGAGCGTCGGCCTGCGGACTGAGGGGTCCCGGGTTCGATTCCGGTCAAGGGCATGTACCTTGGTTGCGGGCACATCCCCAGTGGGAGGTGTGCAGGAGGCAGCTGATCGATGTTTCTCTCTCATCGATGTTTCTAACTCTCCCTCTCCCTTCCTCTCTGTAAAAAATCAATAAAATATATTTAAAAAAATAAAAATAAAATATAATTTATAAAAAAAAAAGCAAGGCGAGGGACGGCTGCTCCGCACGGGCCACCTCGGTGCCTTGGTTTCCGGCCCAGAGCGCCGACCCCTCTGGGCCCCGGTCTGGGTCCTGCAGACGCTGGCGCTGTCCTTTGCGTCACCAGGCCCTTCTCCTCCCCCGTTTTGTCTGTAATTGAAACTTGCCCTTTCGTTACCTAGGCATGAATTCTTTTCCGCAACGTTGTCATTCCCTTTCCCGCTGTGAGGTTTATCTCTTCTGTTGATCCTAATTAAATAAAACATACTGTTCACCTAACTCCGGTGGCACTGAAGTTTACCTGCCGGAAGGCAGTGATGGCCATCTGGGCTGGGTTGGGAGCAGGGCATGGCTGGCGCGGGGTGCTGGGGGGTGGGGGAGTGGGTAGTGGCTGCCACGTCCAGGCCAGGTGTACCTCCTTGGCCTGGGGGCTGCAGGACTTTGTAGCCAAGCCACCTACAGCACAGTGCTGGTCCCTGCAGCAGAGATGCCGCTTTGTCCCTGGCCCCTGGGGGCTGCCGGCTGAACCTGGGGAGAGGAGAGATAATCACCAGCTCCAGAGTGTCCCCAGGGAGAGGGTGAGGGAGGAGAGTGGGCTCCCAGGGGTGGGGAAGGATGGAAAGCGGGGGCAGGCTCCTGGCACCAGGGGTGGCGGCTACAGAGAGCGCGGGGATCTCTGGGGAGCAGGGGTGCAAGCAGGGCACACCCTCCCGGGGCCCAGGACAGCTCTGCAGATGCCCTGCGCCCTCAGCGAGGGACCGGCCAGCCAGGGGCCTGGCACGCCTGTGGGGCAGATCCAGTGCCTCACTCTTAGTCTTTGACCGCCTCAGAAGCCGGAGAATCCTGGTGGGAAAGGAAAGCCGGCTTTCTGGGTGTGTCTGCCTGACATCCAGCTAGGACCGGCACCCTTTCCCTGTCGGGGGGCTCACCACCTCCCTAGCGCATCGGGGCGGCTTCAGCTGGAGGTTCCCACATCCTTTCCAGGAAGCTGCAGCCTGCCTCCTCTCATCCGGGTGCGTGGGCCCCGGTCCTGGCTCCTGGGGCCACAGCCCCCCACCCCCCAGCAGCCCTGTGGGAAGCCCGCAAAGCTCTCCTCCTCTGCCCGCCCAGGGGAAGGACTGCTTTGTGTGGGACGCAGCCAGCCCTTCCAGAGCCCCACGCTCACTCGGCCGTGGCCTCGGCCTGGGTTTCCGGTCCTTGTCTCTTTCTTTATATTTTAAATATATTTTCATTGATGTCAGAGAGGAAGGGAGAGAGAGAGAGAGAGAGAGAGAGAGAGAGAGAGAGAGAGAGAGAGAGAGAGAGAGAGAAACATCAACGATGAGAGAGAATCGTCGACCGGCTGCCTCCTCCACGCCCCACACTGGGAATTGAACTGTGACCTCCTGGTTGGTGGGTTGATGCTTAACCGTGGAGCCACACCGGCCGGGCTGGGTCCTTGTGTTTCAAAAGGATTTTTAAAGTGAACGAGTAAAGGTGTAAACTGCTGAGGGGATAAATGAATGGACGAGCGGAGGAGTGAACTGAACAAATGACTGCTCAGGGAGTAAATGGATTCCTAAGTGAACGAGTGGGTGAGCGAGTGAGTGGGTGAGTGGGTGGGTGGGTGAGTGGGTGGGTGGGCTGCAGGGGGCACAGGCCCCAGACGGCTGGCTGCTGGCATCTGTGATGGTCCCTGCCTCCTCATCCGCCTCCCCTTCCCCTCCCCCCTCCCCCTCCCCCTCCCCCCTTCAGGTGTTGGGGAGGTGAGAGCTGTCTTCCTGGAGGCTGGGAGCCCGCACGTCCACCCTCGCTCCTCAGTGAGTGTAGCTACTGTTCCTTGAAGGCTTTGTGCGAAGCGTTGTGCTGGCTGTAAAACATTGTTTCTGAACGATAAAAGCAACATGAGGTTTTTGTGCTCGTTTATTTAATTTTTAATCTTTTGTTAATCACTCGAGAATATTTTCCCATTGATTGTTAGAGAGAGTGGGAAAGACAGAGAGCAATGTCGATGTGAGAGAAACACATCCATTGGTTGCACGAACCCCGACCAGGGCCCGGGCGGGGGAGGAGCCTGCCACCGAGGGACGTGCCCTTGACCGGAATCGAACCCAGGACCCTTCGGTCTGCAGGCCAGCGCTCTCTCCACTGAGCCCCACCGGCCAGGGCCATCTTCACATATTTGAAGGAATGATTTCCACATCTTCGATAATCATGCGATCCCCCGCTTCCTAGAGATAAACATGTTCCGTAGTTATCTTTCCTCCCCGGCCTTTTCTGTGGAGCATTTAGACCAAAACACGTGTGCGCGGCCCCACACACGCCTCGTGGGAGCCTGGATAGCGTCGTAGGCCGCTGGACTACACTTCCTGTTGTTGCTGTCGCCACGAGGTGGTGAGTTTCCGATCCTGGTTGCACATTAGCATCCTCTGAGGCACTTAGAGAAATGCCATCACCTGGGCCCCACCACAGACCAAGCCATCAGGAACCCTGGGGCTGCGGCCCCAGCTCTGTTGTTTTTGTTTTTGTTTTTTTTTAAAGCTTTTTGGTACTTAAAAAAAGGAGTGCAGCTGGGGTTCAGGACCAGGAGTCTGGGAGATCCCCTCATGTTTGTGGAGGAGACCTACGCCCCGGCCACACGGCTGCGGAATAGACGTGCTAGAACGTACTGACAGTCCTTTGTTGATGGACGTGGAGGTGCCTGCAGTTCTTTCCTGTTACAAACGGGGGTGCAGGGAGAAGCCTCGTTTATAAATCGTCGTGTTTCTTAGGCCAGATGCCTGGAAGTGGAATAGTTAGTTAGGTCAGAGGGTGGTCACGTGACAAATATGATAGCTATTCTCAAATTGCCCTCCGCAAAGGGGGTGCCAAGGGACCCTTCAGCTATGATGTGGGAGTGCGCGTCTCTCCGAATCCTGCCCACACAGGACGAGTGCTTTTCCCCTTTCCTCCTCGTCGTCCTCTCTTTCCTCCTCTTCTTCCTCCCCCTTCTTTTTGTCAGTCTGGCAGGCAAGACATAGCTCATTGTTTTAACTTGTACTTTCCTGATGACTAGTGAAGTTAACCACTTTTCTTCATGTCTATGGACCATCTCTATGTCTTCTTTAGGAAGGGGCACTGCATTGAATGTGGAGCTTGGGGGGTTTGGGCATTTGTTTCCATCAGCTGGCTCTTTATTCATGTCTTTTTCTCCATTCATCCATCCATCCATCATCCATCCATCACCCATCACCCATCACCCATCATCCATCATCCATCCATCCCTCCCTCCATCCTCCATCCATCCATCCATTCTCCATCCATCCTCCATCCATCACCCATCACCCACCATCCATCATCCATTATCCATCCATCCATCATCCATCCATCACCCACCATCCATCATCCATCATCCATCCTCCATCCTCCATCCTCCATCCTCCATCCATCCATCCATCCATCCATCCATCCCACCCTCCATCCTCCATCCATCCATCATCCATCCATCTATCATCCATCACCCATCACCCACCATCCATCCTCCATCCATCCATCCATCCATCCATCCATCCATCTATCCATCCTCCATCCATCCATCCATACATACATCCATCACCCATCAACCATCAGCCATTCATCCATCCTCCATCCATCCATCCACCCATCCATCCATCCATCCATCCATCCATCCATCATCCATCAACCATCTATCCATTCATCATCCATCCATCCATCCATCATCTATCCATCCATCACCCATTATCCATCAATCCATCCATCCTCCCTTCTTTCCTTGTCTTCCTTTTCTCCCTTTACTTTCCTTACCCCCTCCTCCCTCCCTCCCTCCCTCCCTCCCTCCCTCGCTCCCTCCCTCCCTCCCTCCCATTTATCTAAATCTTGAGGATTGCTGCCGGAGTGCTGCTACCTCTATAATGGCTGCTGCAAAACAAACGCTGGATGTTATTTCCACTTTTCACCTTTCTTCGTAAAAGCGAACACCCTCTTCAGACTTCTTTCGGTTACTGAAAACAGGTACCAACGTGTTAAAAAGCAGGGACTAACTTCATAAAAGCAAACTGACGTAATGCGGCCTTTCAAAAAGTTCGAGGCCCATCGTTTCTAATCTCCAAACCTAGTACACACTTGTCACGGAATCATCTTACCTGGGTAGAGTTTGGCTTCCTGGCATTTGAAGTTGACCACCACTACCTATTGATTGACTCATCCCCTACATGTTTATTGAGCACCTACTCTGTGCTGGGCACTGTTCATGGTGCTGAAACAGGTGAACAGGCAGGTTGTTCTAGCGGGACCGGGGGTGGGGGGGGGGGTGGGGGCCGTCCACAAGTATGTGAGTCAATCCCATAATTTCTGGGGAATGACCCTAGGCAGGGAGAGGTGGGGGAAGCTGTCCAGACAGGGCCAGTGGGAGGTGATGCTTGAGTCCAGGGTGATGGGAGGGTTAAGAGGGGAGCTGGGGGCTGGAAGCCTTTGTGATTGGTGCTCTGAAGGGGCTGGAGGATGTGGGAGGCGGGTCCCTCCCTGGGCTGAGAGGACCCCCCTCCCCGCCCCCCCCGCCCCCACTGGTTCAGCCCTGTGGTTTCTGTGACAGCCCAGGCCTCAGAGAGAGGCTTCTCCGGCCGGTGAATCCGTTCAGTGGAGCTCTTTCGGGGACCGGGTGGCTTCTGCTCCCAATCTTGCCCTGGGAGCCTCGTGACGCTCCCCCTCTTCCCCACACCACGCCGTCCGTCCTATCTCAGCGGAAGCCTGTGAAAGTCACCGTGGAGGGCTCCGGGGACGGTCCCTCCTGGGCAGGCCGGCTGCGCGCAGAGTCCCTGCCTGTCTCGGTCACGGCCGTGTCCCCAGTGTCTGGCACTGGACCCATTCCCACCCCCACCTGACAGATGGCTAAATGAGGCCAGGAGGCTCCCACGGCCGTCCCTCCGCGGCCCAGCCCAGAACCTAACCCTGTTCCAAGCCAGGCTGTGACCCTGGCCCGTGGGGTCGGGGAGCAGAGGTTTCCTGGTGGGAGATGGCCTGGGGCCTCTGTAGATTTGGGTCCTGGGAGATGAGGGGAGGAGGATGGGGGTGGCTGGAGGTGCAGAAGGGTGGGCTGGGAGAGGGCCAGGAGGCGGGAGAGGAGGTGGGGAGGGGGCCAAGGGGAGGGGTCTCTGGGTTTGGGGCGGGGCAGCCAGGCGCTTGGGAACCAGCCCCTCCTGGGCTCTAGTCTGCCCGGACCACGTGGGCAGCCCTGGGCCCCCTTTGAGGCGCGGGCCTGGGCTCCATGGCTGCGCGCAATAACTCAGGCCTGGGTTTGGGCACAAAGCACCGCGGCAGGAGGCCGGCTGGGAAGGCGCAGGCTGTGGCTCTCGCCTGCGCCCCTGATGGGGCCTGGGCTTGTTCCGCACCGCGGGGCCCCGCCCCTCCTAGGCTAGGGCTGGCGGGCACAGCGGGCGCCCCTAGAACTCCCAGTCCTAGGCCCCGAGCTGGGGAACTGGGGGCGGGGCGGCGAGGGCAGTGCTGGCGTCTAGCCCGCAGCTGGGGGCCGCCCGCGGGAGGGCTGGGGCCCTGCGGCCAGATGTGCGCCATGGGGGACCTCTGGGGGCTGGAGCACCGGGCGGGGGGCCCTCGGCTTTGGGGCAGGGCTGGGGGAGCGCAGTGGACAGCGCGGGGTTATGGACAATCACAAATCAATGTCCTGATGGTTCTGAGCACTTCACGCCCACTCACTCATTCATTTCGCTCCATCGCAGCCCCATGAGGTCCTGTGATCGCCCCGGCGTACAGAAGGGGAAACTGAGGCACAGGGTGGGAAATTGAATTGCCCGATGTCCCAAGCTGGGGCTGGACAGGGTGTGAAGGCTG
Organism: Plecotus auritus; assembly: GCF_963455305.1. NCBI lineage: Eukaryota > Metazoa > Chordata > Mammalia > Chiroptera > Vespertilionidae > Plecotus > Plecotus auritus. The sequence continues at coordinate 59,335,276 of NC_137785.1, forward strand.
GCTCTCTGGCCCCAGAGCCACGAGTGGCCTGCGCGTGGCCGCCTGGCGTGCATGTGTGGGGGACACGGGCGTGGGGGTGGTTTTGAGTGTATCTGCAGATGCTTAAGAAAGGACAGACAGAACATTTGCAGGCAGATCTGAGTCACGATTCTGGGTTTGCCCCTTGAAATCACTCACTCATTCATTCCCTGGGTGGACCCTGCCTGACTTCATTCATTCCCTGGCTCTGTGCTCGCTCCTCAGTGGTGGCTGGGGCACAGGGATGAGTGACGAGGGCCAGGTTCCCCCGTCAGAGAGCTGACAGTGGAGTGGGGGGCCGGGTCCCCCATCAGAGAGCTGACAGTGGAGTGGGGGGCTGGCCGGGTCCCCCGTCAGAGAGCTGACAGTGGAGTGGGGGGCCAGGTCCCCCAGTCAGAGAGCTGACAGTGGAGTGGGGGGCCGGCCGGGTCCCCCGTCAGAGAGCTGACAGTGGAGTGGGGGGCCGGGTCCCCCGTCAGAGAGCTGACAGTGGAGTGGGGGGCCGGGTCCTGAGGCCGGCAGGAAGTGTGAAAGTCACACCGTAAGTCGCTCGTGGGGACACTGCTCGGGCTGTCGGCCTCGCCTGTGCGGTCCTGGGAGGTCATGACATGGAGGCCGCGTGTCAGCTGGCCAGGCGAGGGGAGGGACTCCCAGAGGGACGCTCTGAGCTCATTCCCAGGGCCACCCCCTGCCTTGGGCCCAGCCCTGCGTGGGGAGGAGGGAGAAGAGAAGGCCATGGTCCCTTCCCACGAGGACGCGAAGGGGCGTGTGTCTGGAGGGGCAGGGACAAGTGGGGTGGCTCCTGGAAGGGTGAGGAAAGAGGGTGGGTGGGAGGGCAACGGGGCCCTGGGCGTGGGGTGGCCCTTTCTGGGGAGTCCCCAGGGCCGCCCTGGGCTTGAGCTTGAATGACCCCGAGCCTTGCATAACCTCTGAGCTCAGCACTTGGTTCCAGGGGTTCTCCTGGCCTCTCAGGACCCAGCGAGCAGCAGGAAGGGAGGCCGGAGGGCCCGCCGCCTTGCCCGGCCTCCACGGGGCGTGTGCAGCCATCCATCAGGCTGCTCCTGTCCAGCATCCCCATGTCCCAGGGACAGGGGTCCTGAGCTCCAGGCCCCGGCTCACCAGGCCCGGGCGGAGAGGGGCCCCGCACACCGTTAGGTGAGGGTTGCAGGTGGAGGGGAGACTAGACACTCCATTGCTGTCACCCAGGTCCCCGAGCTGCCCCCATCCCCCAATCCAGCTTGTGCCCGCGGCGCCCGCAGTTCAGAAAGCATGGGGTACCTGCAAGGGCTTCATTCTGAATCGCCTCAAGATGCCCCTCGCTCCATGTGCCCCGGGTGCGGGGCGGCGTGTTCCCTACGTGGACTGCGGGTGAGGCTGGGCCTGTCCCTGGCCTCTCTGTGCTGCCTTGTGTTTGTAAATGTATTTGTGTTGATTTCAGAGAGGAAGGGGCATCCGTGAGGAGAGAGAAGCATGGGACGGCTGCCTCCTGCACACCCCCTCCTGGGGATACAGCCCACAACCCGGGCCGGTGCCCTGATTGGGAATTGAACTGTGACCTCCTGGTTCAACCACGGAGCCGTGCTGGCTGTGCCGCCTCGTTTCGTTAGGAGGGCTCCAGGTCTGCTCTCCTGTGGACGCAGGCTTGGCCGGGGTGGCCGGAAGGGTCGGGCAGTCGTCAGTAACGGGACTGAGGCTGACCGTGTGGCCAGGGCATGCTGACTGCTCCCGTCCACAGCCCTGGGAGGTTGGAGCCACTAGGTTTGCCAGCCTGCAGGTGAGGGTCAGCCTGTGGTCCAAGGTCACATGTCGCAGGCAGGCTGCCTGCCACCCTGGGGCCCGTGAGTCACTCCCAGGGCCACTGTCTACAGGCCTGAGAGGGAGCCGCCCCTCTCCCCAGCCCCTAGGGGCCCACGCTGGGCTGGGAGACAGACCCATAAACAGCCATGAACTCTGAGGCTGGTAACATCACGTTCCCCCTGAGGACCCAGCTGGTGGCCAAGTGCACCCTCCACCCCCCTCCCCCTGCTGCCTGCCTGGGCCTGCCCCTGAGCTTCACTGGGGGAGAAGCAGTGTGGAGGGGCTGGGGGGGTGGGAGGGTGAGGTCAGGTGGGTGGGACATTGGGGTGGGGCGGGGGAGGGCAGGGCACACCCTCAGTTCTGCTTGGTGGGAAGTGCTGGCTGCATTTCGGGGAGGGCTCCTCCCTGCTGTGTGCCCCACCCCACCCCCAAACCCCAAGAGTCCAGCTGGCTCAGCCCAGGAATCTTGGATGTGGTGGTTGGGGGTGGGTGGCCTTGCCGAGGGACTCCCAGATTTAAAGGGCCCTGTCTCCGGGCCTCTCTCTGTTGCCATGCACACCGCCCCTCTGGCCTGAGGCCTGGCCGGCCTGGGAGCCTGCATCGGCCGCCTCAACCTTTTCCCGGAGCCTCAGTTTGGACCCGGGGGTGCGTGACCCTCCATGGCGGCGTCTCCAGCCTGCCCTTCACCGTGCCCGTCCTGGCTGAGAGCCTGGGAGCGGCTCCACCCGCCCCCCCCCCGCAGCCCTCTCCCTGGGCACCGACCCTCTGCATTCCCTGCCCTGCACCCCCTCCTGCGAGGCTTCCTGGAACCCGGGGACCCTGGAGGTTTCTGGACCAGATCGAGTTGCTGGGTGGTTCTTTCCGTTTTGTTTTTTTTTTTTTTTTTGGGCCGTCCAGGGTGGGGGAGCCGGGAGAGGAGCTGATAATTGGGCCAACTCCAGCCTAGGGTGGAGGCAGCCCCTGGCTCCCCGGGTGGAAGTGTGACCCCCAGCCCCTGCCCCTGAGTGGCTGGGGGGCCTGGCTTCCTCTCCTGGCGAGGACCAGCCGGTTTGGCGTTTCCTGCCTCCTCCCTTTTGTTTTGCAGCAGGAGGCCCCTGGGGGGACGCGGGCCCCTCTAGCCGCTCTCCCTGGCGACTGAGGCCTGGCGTGGCCTGGCACCGCCGCACCGCCAGGCCCTGCTGAGCCTGGATGGGGTGAGCTAGATTGCTTCTCCCCACCCCCCTGGCTGGACAGCTGGGCCAAGGTGGGCCCACCTCTAGGCCTGTGCCAGAGGGCGAAGCTGATGCCAGGGCCCCTCCCAGACCCTTGGGCTGGCCACGGGGGGGTGGGGCTCTGGAGGAGGCTGAGGGCTTGGGGGAAACGGAGCCCCAAGGTCAGGGGGTGGGAGAGAGCAGGATCAGCCCCCTGGGGGTAGGAGCCAGGGCTGAGGCCCCTGCAGTTAAGTCTGCGCTGGCTTGGAGAACCCTCAAGCCCTCCGCAGCCCTGCACTGCTGGCCCGCGCCCTCCAAGGCCCACTGCACACATGGTTTTGCTTTTCCAGGCATCCTCCCCTGGTCCCCTCCCTCTGGGTGCCTTCTGAGCTCCTCGGGCCCCTCCCCCAGCCCTCCTGGGCCCCCTCCTTCCTCCTTGACCCACTTTAGTCCCCTGTTGCTGGGGGAGGGGCGCGCACAGCCGGCGGCTCTGATCCTGGCTGCCTCCCCCAGCATCCCTCGGGGCGGGCTCTGGATGGAGCCAGCAGGCTGAGCGGCCGGGCCCCAGGGACTGGCACGCGGCGTGCTCCAAGTGGCGGCCTCCCTGCCCCCTCCGTGGACAGACAGTTCTGGACAGCTGCCCCTGCCCTGGCCCCTGGGAGGCCCTGCCAGGGCTGGGCTCCGGTTTCCCCCAGCCCCAGGGAGCTGTGGCTGCAGAGGTCTCTCCTTCCACCTCCTCCTTGGCGACTATGTGCACTTCCCAGAGGAGCCCCGGGCGGCCCAGGCCATTCTTCCCGTAAATCTCTGCTGGAGACACTGGAGCTGGGGTCAGTTCTGTGTCGGCACTCGATCTGTGCGCCTCGGGGAAATTCACCCACCCTCTCTGGGCAGTGAGGGAGCTGGGCCAGATAGCTAACCTTCACTGAGCATTTACTATGTTTAGTATGGCAAGGCATGCTTTCCTAATCCCTATCTTATTTATTTATTGACTTAAATATATTTGTATTGATTTCAGAGAGTAGTGGAGAGGGAGAGAGATAGAAACATCAATGAGGAGGGAGAATCATTGATCAGCTGCCCACTGGGGATCGAGCCCACATCCTGGGCATGTGCCCTGACTGGGAATCCAACTGTGATCTCCTGGTTCCTAGGTCAATGCTCAACCCCTGAGCCACACCAGCCGGGCCTGAATCCCTATCTTAAAGGAGGGGCAATGGCAGCGCAGAGAGAGTAACTTGCTGGGGTCACACAGGCTGCACAGGCTGGAACCACAGGGGTCACAGCCTGGCCCAAAGCCTGATGGGAGATTCCCTCTGCTCTAACCTGATGCTGAGGCTAACTTCTGGGCTGATGGTTGGCCCGCTAAGGGCTTGAGATCCGCCTCCAGGGTCCTGCATCCTCCTGGCCCCCAGCCCCCACGCCCCCTCTCGGGTCCCTGTGTCCTCAGGTGTTGCCTGGGCCCTAAGACTGCCCCCTGCTGGGAACTTGCCCCATCCTAGTGCTGTGGTCCAGGGGCCCGGCCCCCTGAGCACCTGTCCCAGCACAGGTGTGACCTGGCGGCCAGCACCTGAGCCCTGGGAGTTTCCCCCTCCCTCCCTGCACGCCCACGTGCCCAGCCCTGCTGAAGCCCCTGCTCATTCTCCCACTCCTCCCTTCCCACAAGCCCCCCCAAACGACAAATGTAAGGAATGGTGTGCCCTCTGCGAGGGCAGTTCCGATGGGGGAACCTGCTTCCCTAACCCCTGAGAGCTGACATCTGTGTGTCCTCTGGGACCCCGTTCCTGCCGCCATCCTTGTCTTGCTGAATAAAGGAGGGGCCGGAGGTGGGGGGTGGGGGGCTTGGGGAGCCAAGTCCAGGCATTTTTTTCTGATTTGCCTAATTTCCTCTCTCAATTGTATCTTGTGATTAAACATTTTCTTAGCACTCGGTCAGGGCCAGGCCGAGTTTCTTTTCATAAACATGGGCCAGTGAATGGAACCGCCCTGCGTGTGTCCGCCGGCGGCTTCATTTGCATAGTGATTGTTCTTGTGAAACCGAATAATCGCTGGCAGTTTATGAAACTATCAATACTTAAGGCTGGAGCCCCGCGCATGCGCAGCCGCCTCCTCTCGCGCAGGGCAACCCGTCAGCGTCCAGAGGACACTCAGTCCCAGTCCCAGGAAGAGCCCAGCCCAGTGCGGGGTGTTCTCTGCCCAGAGGTGTTTTCGGGGCTGTGGGTATTGCCTGGTGGGTGGAGCTTGTGCAGGCGGATTAAGGCGCCCACACCTGTGAACCCCATTCCAATCCGGGGCTTGCAGGGGGTCGTCGGCGCCAGGTGGGCGAGATGAGGGCCAGGTGGGCGAGGTGAGGGCCAGGTGGGCGAGGTGAGGGCCAGGTGGGCCAGGTGAGGGCCAGGTGGGCCAGTGAGGGCCAGGTGGGCCAGGTGAGGGCCAGGTGGGCGAGGTGAGGGCCAGGTGGGCGAGGTGAGGGCCAGGTGGGCCAGGTGAGGGCCAGGGGGTGAGGTGAGGGCCAGGTGGGCCAGGTGGGGGCCAGGTGGGCCAGGTGAGGGCCAGGGGGTGAGGTGAGGGCCAGGTGGGCCAGGTGGGCCAGGTGAGGGCCAGGTGGGCCAGGTGAGGGCCAGGTGGGCCAGTGAGGGCCAGGGGGTGAGGTGAGGGCCAGGTGGGCCAGTGAGGGCCAGGTGGGCGAGGTGAGGGCCAGGTGGGCCAGTGAGGGCCAGGGGTTGAGGTGAGGGCCAGGTGGGCCAGGTGGGGGCCAGGTGGTCCAGGTGAGGGCCAGGTGGGCCAGGTGAGGGCCAGGTGGGCCAGGTGAGGGCCAGGGGGTGAGGTGAGGGCCAGGTGGGCGGGGTGAGGGCCAGGTGGGCCAGGTGAGGGCCAGGGGGTGAGGTGAGGGCCAGGTGGGCGGGTTGAGGGCCAGGGGGTGAGGTGAGGGCCAGGTGGGCGGGGTGAGGGCCAGGTGGGCCAGGTGAGGGCCAGGGGGTGAGGTGAGGGCCAGGTGGGCGGGGTGAGGGCCAGGTGGGCGGGGTGAGGGCCAGGTGGGCTAGTGAGGGCCAGGTGGGCGGGGTGAGGGCCAGGTGGGCGGGGTGAGGGCCAGGTGGGTGGGGTGAGTGGAGGAACCTGCAGACCCGAGCCGTCTCCTTGATGCTATCTTCCAGCCTGTCCCTCTGTTAAGGTTGCAAAGGGGTGGCCTGAGGCCGCGCCGCCCACAGACGTGTTTTCATTGGGTTGTTTGTACAGAACAGCCTTTAAGAACCTGGAGATGTCATGGGAGCATCCGTTCCGAGTTCTCGCTTCTCAGAGCACTCGGCAGATCTGGCGCCGCCAGGTGTGGGTCCTGCCTGGCGGCCATCCGGGCAGTGGGGGGGAGGGGAGTGGGCTGCCCGCAGATGGGGCACATTCATTCATCAGACCGCCCTGCGCATGCCTGACCCCGGGACCTGGGCTCCTGGTTGTCACGGCCTGTTGGCCCAGTGCCCAGTGTCCTGCAGGCCTGGGCCCTTGGTCCCTGCTCTGGGCTGTGGTTAGGAGACAGGGCTCAGGCCCTTGCTTGGTGAGTGGCTGCCCTGGGCCCCTGGCTCTGCGGGAGCGGCTGTGGGCCCCAGGTCTCCCTCCCGTGTCCACGTGGCCGGCGGGGAGGGGGACAGGTGCGGAAAGGGAGTCACTGTGGGAGGTCACGCCCTCATTCCCAGGAGCTGGCTTTTGCAGAACATGCCTGGCCTCCTCCCTCGGGCTTCTTGCAGGCCCACTGCCCCCAGAAGACAGGCCCGTCCTGAGCGCAGGCTGTTCCGCGGATGGAGGTGGCGCCCAGCTTGGTCAGTGGGCTGGGCTGGGAGGACTTGGAGCTGATGGTAACTCGTGGTCAGCCTGCTGGTGGTGGGTGGGCCGCCCGACCCCTGGCCAGGGCAGGGATGGTTTGGCCGGGCCTGGGCTGGGGTTGCGTTCGGAGCTAAGGAAGGCCGCCTGCCCCACATGTCCCGACGCCCCGACGGCCCGGCAGCCCCGGATACTTGGTTGCTTTTCTGGAGCTTCTGCTTTGCAGGAGGGAAAGGCAGGAACAACAGAGCACGGGGTGACGCTGACGAATGCTGGCAACCCGCCCTGGTCTCCCTGAGGACCACGGACGCCTGGGGGAGCCACAGCCCGGCTCTTTGCCCCTCACACAGGGGTCTCACGTTACCCTCACAATGGCTCTAAGTGGTCGTTACTTATACAGATGAGGAAACCGAGGCCCGAGCCCCCGGTCACATGGCCGGTGGAGGAGGCCGGATTTGAACTCAGGCCTCCAGGCTCCGGGGCCTGCCCTCCCTCTTAGGTTGTTCCACCGCAAAATAGGAACTGTCCCCGCCTCCCGGAGGGAACACGTAAGATAAAACGAGCAAAGACATAGTTCAGTGTGACCTCTAACCTCTACTTATTCCAGGCCAGTGGGACTCGGCACTTTGAAGTTTCTCGAACGCTTTATTGCTTGATGGTGTCATTAGCATAACTCTTCCTCCACTTACCTGGGCCCTAATCTTCCTGACCTGGGGCTGTGAGGGTCCCCTGGGGAGAGGAGTGCATCCATCTCTCCCTCCCCTCGGCCGCCCCCCCCCCCCCCCACCCCGCCCAGCCCCGAATTGGACAGAGAAACCTGAAGACTATTCTGTTTTTTAAAAAATATATTTTTGTTGCTGAAACCGGTTTGGCTCAGTGGATGGAGCGTCGGCCTGCGGACTGAAGGGTCCCAGGTTCGATTCCGGTCAAGGGCATGTACCTTGGTTGCGGGCACATCCCCAGTGGGAGGTGTGCAGGAGGCAGCTGATCGATGTTTCTCTCTCATCGATGTTTCTAGCTCTCTATCCCTCTCCCTTCCTCTCTCTGTAAAATATCAATAAAATATATTTAAAAAAAAATAAAAAATATATTTTTGTTGATTTCAGAGAGGAAAGGAGAGGGAGAGATAGAAACATCAATGATAAGAGAGAATCATTGACTGGCTGCCTCCTGCACGCCCCCTACTGGGGATGAGCCCACAACCCGGGCGTGTGCCCTGACCGGGAATTACACCGTGACCTCCTGGTTCATAGGTTGATGCTCAACCCCTGAGCCACACCTAGGGCCTGAAGGTTATTCTGGAAGGAGGAAGAGCAAGCGGCCGGGCCAGACATTCTGTTCTGATGGAAGTGGCTGGGAGACCAGGCTGGTACTGGGTGGGACCCTTTGGGCCGCCAGGCGTAAAATCCAAGTTCAAAACGGCTTGAGCACGAGGGCATGCAGCACCTCCTAGGATGAGAAGCCGGAGGGAGTGTGGCTGCAGAGTTCCTCGTGGGGCAGTCCGCGCTGTCAGCAGGGACCAGGTGTCTCCATCTTTTCACTCTGTTTTGCTCAACACATCGCCTCCTGCCCTTGGCGTTGTCTCCTCGTGGTGAAGAAATGGCTGTGGTGACACCAGCCATCACATCCGTGTCCAAAGACCAGGGGAGCGAAACTCCCTTAGGCCAATCTTTAGAGCAGGGGTCCTCAAACTTTTTAAACAGGGGGCCAGCTCACTGTCCCTCAGACCGTTGGAGGGCCGGACTATAGTTTAAAAAAAAAAACTATGGCCCTAGCTGGTCTGGCTCAGTGGATAGAGTGTCGGCCTGCGGACTGAAGGGTCCCAGGTTCGATTCCGGTCAAGGGCATGTACCTTGGTTGCGGGCACATCCCCAATAGGGGGTGTGCAGGAGGCAGCTGATCGATGTTTCTCTCTCATCGATGTTTCTAACTCTCTACTCCTCTCTGTAAAAAATCAATAAAATATTAAAAAAAACCACAAAACTATGAACAAATTCCTATGCGCACTGCGGGCCCGGGACGCGTCGGCTGCTAAGCAGGACAGGCAGCAGCACCCGGCGGGCCGGATCCATGTCCTCGGCGGGCCGCCTGTGGCCTGCGGGCCGTAGTTTGAGGACGCCTGCTTTAGAGGGAGAGCCCTTTCCGAAAGGGCGCTGCTGTGCCTCCCTTGTGTCTCGTTGGTGAGAATGGCACCGTGACACCTTCTAGACCAGTGGTTCTCAACCTTTCTAATGCCGTGTGTTGTGGTGACCCCCAACCATAAAATGATTTTCGTTGTGCCGAGGCCGGTTTGGCTCCGTGGATAGAGCGTCAGCCTGGGGACTCAAGGGTCCCGGGTTCGATTCCGGTCGGGGGCATGTGCCTTGGTTGCGGGCACATCCCCAGTGGGGGGTGTGCAGGAGGCGGCTGGTCGATGTTTCTCTCTCATCGATGTTTCTAGCTCTCTATCCCTCTCCCTTCCTCTCTGTGAAATATCAATAAAATATATTTAAAAAAAAAGAAATAAAAAAAGAATTCTGACTAATGCTAATACTGATGGCATGAAAGTGTATATTTATTAAAAAAAAAAAAAAATGATTTTCGTTGCTGCTTCCTAACTGGGCCGGGGTAGAGAGCCTTCCTCCCGCGGCTCTGGAGAGCCTAGCTGTCCTTGGATTCAGTGGCCGCTGGGTGCCCCACACCCAGTTCAAGTTGGGTCAGCAAGGGAGACATGGAGGGAAGGCTGCCGGGAGGTGCCAGGGACAGGCGGGCTCGAGGAGGCCTGTGCCAGCAGCTGCATGTCTTTCAGTGCAAGGTTCTGGCCCGGCTGGCGAGGCTCAGTGGTTCAATGCCGACCACGAGCCAGGAGGTCACGGTTCGACTCCCGGTCGCGGCACACGCCCGGGTTGTGGGCTCGATCCCCAGTGCGGGGCGTGCAGGAGGCAGCCGATCCATGACTCTCTCTCATCACGGATGTTTCTCTCTCTCTCTCCCTCTTCCTTCCTCTCTGAAGTCAATACACATATATTTTAAAAAGTGCGAGGTCCCGAACACCTTCTTGACTCCTGACGGCCGTCCTTCCCTCACCTCATGCTCTTGGTCTGCACTGTCCCTTTGCACCTCCCCGACCTCTCCTGCCTGGCTGACTCCTTCTCATCCTTCTGGACTCAGGTTCATTGTCGCCTTTCCTGATCCTGCCCCCCACCCAGGGCCCCCACTGTTAGCCTCTGTCTCCCATGTTTGCTCTTCTCAATAGGAATGAATTCATGTGTCTCCCAGTGGACGGTCTTCCTTCTGTGCTGGACTCTCAGCTGGGTGTGGACCGGGACCGGGTTCGGCTTGCCCACACCTGTGTCCTAGGTTTCAGGACGGAGGCCAGGGGGCTGGAGGAGGGGGCCAGGGGGCAGGAGGAGGGGGCCTGGGGCAGGAGGAGGGAGTCAGGGAGCACGTGGCATGGAGTGGGCAGTGAGCGAATACACATGGACGGGTCTCCTTGTCTCCTTCCGCCGCTGCTTCTGCCCCTGTCCCCCCCCGCCCGCTGGAGCCCCGGTCCCCCTCTGTGCTCTGTGCTCTCTGAGGAAGAGGAGAAGCGAAAGGAGGAGAGACGGAGGAGAGGCGTCCCCAGGAGCCGGTGGGCCTGCTTTCTCTTTACAGAGACCAGGGTGCCGGCAGCGGCTGCTCCAAACGCTGCTTCTGCCAAAATCTCTGCTCCGGAGGTGGGGCGCCGAGCAGGGAGCCTGTGGGGGGCTGCCGAGGATGGGAGCCTAGGGCCTGAGGTTGGCCCTGCTGGCTGGTAGGTCCAGTGGCTGAGGCCAGCCGGCCGGGTGGCTGCGTGGCTTGACGTCTGGATGTCTGGACCTGACCCTCGCCTACATGGTCGAGTCACTTTGCCCGAGGGCAGTTTGAGCAGTTTGTTGTCACTGCTGATGACGCCTCCACCCATGGGGCTGCAGGTCCCCCACGCTGGGTGTCAGCCCCCCCCCCCCCCCCGGGGAGGCACTTCTGCTCTCAGTCTTGCTCCCACCCGATCGCCAGGCTGGCACAGGAGCCAGCTGGTCCTTCTAGACACACCAGGTGGAGAGAGTTGGCTGAGGCTCTTTGCAGTTTAGAGATAAGTAATCTGAATACTTGTGTGTGTGTTAGTTTTCCATGGATTTTTAGAGAGAGTGGAAGGGAGGGGGGGAGACAGTGAGAGAGAAACATTGATGTGCGAGAGACACCTGGGCCGGGATCTAGCCTGCAACCGAGGTATGTGCCCTGGTCTGGACTAATTGAACCTGAGACCCTTCAGTCTGTGGGCTGACGCTCTAACCACTGAACCAAACCGGCTAGGGCCGTGGTCGGCAAACTGTGGCTCGCGAGCCACATGCGGCTCTTTGGCCCCTTGAGGGTGGCTCTTCCACAAAATACCACGGCCTGGGCGAGTCTATTTTGAAGAAGTGGCGTTAGAAGAAGTTTACGTTTAAAAAATTTGGCTCTCCAAAGAAATTTCAAACGTTGTGCTGTTGATATTTGGCTCTGTTGACGAATGAGTTTGCCGACCACTGGCAATCTGAAGAATTTTGAGGAATTCCTTGACTGGAATAGTCAGGAGTTTGCAGGGGTCAGATGAAGTGGATCGTGGGACACACCCACACGACATTGCCATATTGTCGCCGTGGGACTGGGGAGGGGGACAGGAGGGGGAAAGCCCAGGCCAGATTGGGCGCCCCTGAGGGTGAGTGGGGTCACATAGGGAATGGGGGACTTGGCCCCGGGCGGGTAGAACCAGATTAGGCGAGCCTGCCTGAAGCCCTCCCTAACTTAGGGCCTCTGGCTGCCACAGTGATGCTCCCCAGGTGTCGGGGAGAGAGAAGAAGGTCCAGGGTCTGCAGCCCCCTTCTCTGTAGCTGGTTGTATGCAAATGCTGGCCTTGTATGCAAATGATGTGGGCGGGACTGCAGCCTGCGTCCACGGGCCTCGAGACCCACATGGCCACCCCTGGGACCCTTGGAAGGCGTTGGCTGCAGCGTGAGCCTCATGAGCAAAGTGTAGGTGGTAGGGCTGGGGGTCCCCCACCAGGATTTGGTCTCCCCCCCCCCAACCCCCCCAAGCAGAGCCCTTGACTCCGCGAGGCTCTCCCGGAGGCTGTTCAGGCTCTGGCTTCTGCGGCCTTTTCTCTTCCAGTGGGAAGTGTCGGTGTGAGTAATTATATATATTTTCACAAACTCGGACCCTGCTTCATTGAAACTTCTATAAACATGTCTGTATAATTCTAATGAGCTGCGCGCAGAAAGCCGTCAGAAAGTTACACGGGGCGGCGCGTTTGCCAGACTGCGGCCTGGAAGCCAAGGAAAATATTATGTTCTTCCAACAAGCGGACTCTTCATGCAGCCGGTTCCCAAGATAAACAGGAGATATTTGAGGACAAGTGAGATTTTCAGCAGCGATGGCTGAGCTGCTTGTAAGTGGTGTTCACCAGAGTGTTGGCAGGGTGGGTGGCTTGATTGAGTGATAAATGCTCTTCAAGGAAAATGCCCCAGACGTGGAATGCGGGGTCGGGACCCTGGAGACGGGCCACGGTGGTGCGCTCGCTCATGTTCGTGGGCGGGAGGCGCTGCCTTAGTGAGCAGGCTGAATCAGAGGGCCAGTGTACTTCTGTCCCGCGGTTTACGCTTCGGCTCCTGAGAAAGTGCGGGCACGAGAGCCGGGGGGCTGCTTTCCAAGCAGGTGAGCATGACGGAGCCCGGCGGGAGGCTCGGTAGGTGGGAGCGTTGTCTGGTACGCCGCCCAAAGGTTGTGGGTTTGACTCCCGGTCAGGGGTGTACAGGAAGGCAACCAACCGCTGTTTCTCTCTCACCTGGTATTTCTCTCTCTCTGAAAACCAGTAAGCATGTCCTGGGGTGGTGATTTAAAAAAAAGGATGCTTTTAAGTTAACTTTCATGCATTCATCCATCCACCCATCCATCCATCCATCCATCCATCCATCCATCCATCATCCATCCATCCATCCATCTATCCATCCATCTGTCCATCTATCCTTCCATCTATCCACCCACCCACCCACCCATCCATCCATCCATCCATCCATCATTCATCCATCCATCCATCCATCATCCATCCATCTATCCATACACCCACCCACATATCCATCCATCCACCCACCCATCCACCCATCCATCCATCAATCCATCCATCCATCCATCCATCCATCCATCCATCCACCCACCCATGCATCCACCCACCTACCCATCCATCCACCCATCCATCCATCCATCCATCCATCCATCCATCCATCCATCCATCACCCATCCATCCATCCATCCATCCATCCATCCATCCATCCATCAGCCATTCAGTGAGGTTATCGGTGCTCCCCAAATCACAGAGATAACCAGGGACAGAGCTGATAAGGGACCTCAACATTTGAATCTGGATGCTGGGCAGGCATTAGGTTTAAGATGCTCTAAGCCAGTGGTCGGCAAACTGCGGCTTGCGAGCCACATGCGGCTCTTTGGCCCCTTGGGTATGGCTCTTCCACAAAATACCACGGCCTGGGCGAGTCTATTTTGAAGAAGTGGCGTTAGAAGAAGTTTAAGTTTAAAAAATTTGGCTCTCCAAAGAAATTTCAATCGTACTGTTGTTATTTGGCTCTGCGGACGAATGAGTTTGCCGACCACTGCCCTAAGCGATTCTCATGAAAACCTATGGGAAGGTGTTCGGGGCAGCTGCACCCTTTCTGCATTCCTCTCCCTTGCTGTGTCCAGATGTTTGCCTCTGAGGTGCTCCCAGGAAAGGCTCTCTGAAGGTCCTCTCTCAGTCCTCTGGGCCGGATGGACCAGCGGTGGGTGCCTTCATGCACCCCGCTCAGCCCGGTCCCTGGCAGGCAACACCCCTTTTTCAATAAGCAGGAGTTTTTATTCTGAGCAAATTCTTCCGAAACCTTGTTGGGCCTTCGAAAAGCGACACCTGGAACCACCGATGTCTTACAGGGCCGGATGGATTGCACCTGGGTATTAGGGTCTGTTTTCAGTCACTTCATTCATTCCCTCCCTCATTCATTCCTGCCGAGGTGTGATTTTTTTCCCTTCAAGGAGATTCCCCTGGTCTCAAGTTTCCGGAGGCACCGGTACAATCTAGATTCCAATTAGCTTAATTGTGTTATGTTAGACTTCTTAGGAAAGATTTTTTTCCCCTGCTGATGGCTGTGGTTCCAGGAACGTCTGCCCCCACCGGCTGGCTTCCTTCCTGCTGTTCCCAAGCTTGCATTTCCTTCAACTTCTTTTCTCCAGGACCGGCCGACCCCTCCGTCCTGTGAGTTCCAGTGTCTTTGCATCAGTTTAATATGTTTTATTTTTAAAAAAAATATATTTCTGTATTGATTTCAGAGAGGAAGGGAGAAGGAGAGGGAGATAGAAACATCAATAATGAGAATCATGGATTGGCTGCCTCCTGAACGCCCCCTCCTGGGGATCAAGCCCACAACCCAGGCGTGTGCCCTTGGCTGGAATCGAACCTGGGACCTTTCCGTCTGCAGGCTGACGCTCTATCCAACGAGCCCAGCTGGCTAGGGCTAATATGTTTTCTTTAATTGATTTTTTTTTTTGAGAGAGAGAGGAAGGTAGAGGGAGATAGAAACATCAATGATGAGAAACGTTGATCAGCTGCCTCTTGTACGCCCCCTACTGGGGATCAAACCCGAAACCCAGGCATGTGCCCTGATCCATGGCCTCTTGGGTCCTGGGGTCAACGCTCAACCACTGAGCCACACCGGCCGGGCTGTTGCATCAGTTTATGTTGGAGTGGCCAAAGCAGGGTGGAGAGGACACCAGGAAAAAATTATGTATGCGATATATAGGTCTAACATTTATTTTTATTATTTTGTTTGCGTTATGGATATTTAAAAAAAATTTATTTTTCAATTACTGTTGACATTCAGCAGGATTGTGTATTAGTTTTAGGTGCTCAGCATATAGTTTACAAAGTGATCCCCACTCCGATACTTTCAGTACACCTGATAACCTACATCGTTACTATTGACTCTGCTTCCTATGCTGTACTTTTATATCCTGTGACTATTTTGCAACTGCCAAGATGTCCGTCGCAACCTACTCCCCTTCTTCCCTCTGCCCCCCAACCCCCCTCCCCTCTGGCAACATCAGTCTCTTCTCTGCAAACAAAACAGAAACAGTATGCGTAACATTTCAGTGCCAATTGTCTGTACCCCTTACATCTATACGATGGCATGCATCCGCAGGTTGACGCTCTATCCACTGAACCACACCGGCCAGGGCGGCATGCATCTTTTTAAATTCCTTCCTTGTCTGTGTGTGCGTGTTTCAGTAGAAGAACCGGACCCACATGTACCCCGAGTTCTGGCCCCGGCCCTCTTCCCTGTACCATCAACATCAGATTTTTCAAAAAGTTCTTTTCAACACACGGAGGAAGCGGTTACATCCTGACCGACACACAGGATGTCGGCGCAGTCCTGGTGCTGTTAAGTGATCAGGATTTCAGCCAAGGGAATATAATGAAATCCACATAAAAATTTATTTACCTAATGAAAATCCTGGAGTAATGCATAAGTGGTTCTCTGATAATAAAATGCAAATCTAAAACTATAACCAGGAGGACAATAATCCTCATTAAACGTATTGTCTAGAGGAAGCCCGTGACATCCACTTAACAGTGATTTGATTTGTTTAGTAATTTCCACGTAATATTTAAACTTTATTCCGAGCTTTGAACACCCTCCCACGAGCTCCTTTCCCACCCGGGCGGAGGGCAGTGGCTGGTGGGTGAGGGTCGCAGCCTGGGCACCCTGGCAGGGTGTCTTTCCCACGCAGCGCTGCGCCTGCCGGAAAGGTGGGGTCCAGGAAGAGAAAGCAAGGGGTCCGGTTTCCTTCTGCGTGGGAGACGCAGTAAAGCTCCAGTCTGCAGGACCAGGAACTCTGAGGCCCAGCGGGCGCGGGAGGGCAGGGCCTGGCCCTGGTGCATCCTGAGCCCTGGGGCAGCCCTGTCTCCGTCCCACTGCTCCTCCCGCCTGGGGAGTGACCAGGGCCATCACTCCAGCGCCCCACGGGTGGATCTGCAGCTGCCCCTGGCCCGGGAGCACCCAGCCCTCCCATAGGCCTGTGAGGACTGCCCCTTGGAGGCCATTGTCTGGGGGTGGTGGGGGGGACCTGCTTTGGGAGTGGACTCACCTGGGATGGGAACCCGGCGCTGTCACTCATAAACAGAGTGACAGTGGGCGTGGTCCTCACCCCTGTGAGCTCAGTCCTCACCTGGGAAAGGGACTGAGCCTCCTTCTCCAGGACCCTGAGCAAACGGCAAGGAGCCTGTCCGCCCGGGGCCACGGGGCCTCATGGTGCGCTCAGAAGCCCCCCGGGTAGTTTGGGAAGCAAAATAGGGAAAATTGGGGTCTGCGGCCTTCTGCTCAGTTTGAAGCTCATGATCTACCCCCGAGATGAGAAAAATGAGCCTTTGGGATTTTAACTGTTCCCAATCACAGAATCCCAAAGCAGCAGCAGGTTAAGGCTGATGTGTGTGTGTGCACCTGTGCTTGTGTGTGTGTTCACCTGTGCTTGTGTGTGTGTGCACCTGTGCTTGTGTGTACACATGTGCTTGTATGTCTGAAGTTTTCCTATCAGACATGTGCTATTATCTTTTAAAAAAATCTACTTTTATTGATTTCAGACAATCAGGGAGAGGAAGAGAGAAACATTCAATGATGAGAGAGAATCATGGATCAGCTGCCTCCTGCACGCCCCACACTGGGGATGGAGCCCGCAACCCGGGCCTGTGCCCTGACCGGGAATCGAACCGGGACCTCCTGGTTCCTAGGTCGACGCTCAGCCACTGAGTCACGCCGGCTGGGCTCCCCTAACCTTTCCTTCTTCCTCCTCCTCTTTTTTTTCTGTCAAGTTACAACTTTTCTCCCTTTGGGCTGGTGCCGAGCGTTTTGAAATAGATGAAAATGAAAAGAAGGTAACACATCACTCATGATCTCAGGCAGGAATCTCCTTGCGAAGGCAACGCGGGACTGGGTAAGCCCGGAGGGGCCGGGGCGGGGCCTGCTCGGCGCCCTCACCCGCACGGAACCCGTTTCCTTGCCTTGAAGGCGGCGTGGACGCCCGCTTTCCGCGCAGGAGTGGAGATCACACCAGATGGTGTGTGTCCAGCGCTGGGCTGAGGGCTGGCACGCAGTCAGCGCCTGATAAATGGGAAGGGTTCGGGGGCAGGAGGAGAGGTTGGGCTGAACAGAGGCCGGTGAAATGGAGAAGCCAGGCAGCCATTCAGGTGGGGATGCCAGCCTGCTGGCAGGCCCGCCAGGCCAGCCGTAATGCCCCGAGCTTCCAGCCAAGGGCCAGCTCAGGTTACTCCCGGCCCATTAGCGATGCAGGTCAGAGCTTGGAGCCTCTTAAGTTCAAGGTCGATCACAGGCCTGGTCCCCCTCCCACCACCAGCCTCTCTTCTCCGCCCCGCCAGGAGTCATTAGTCACCACAGGGTGGCCTGATGCAGGAGAGAGAGAGAGCGCGGGCTGACTCAGTGCCGCCTCCCTGCACTCCGGGGCCACACCCCAGGGCCAGGCCCTGCTGGCAGAGGGTCCCAAGCGTCCGTCATCCGGAGAGGTTGAGGTTCCATTCACATCTCTGGAAAAGCAGTTAAATCCTGGCTCCGCAGCTCATTACTGGCCGGGCAAGTCATGGACCGATCCGAGCCTCAGTTTTCTCATCTGTTGAATGGGGCAGCAGTAGTAGCATCTCATCCAGGAAGGGGAGACTGATCCTATACCCTGCCTTCAGGTAGCAATCCTGTTACTATTCTCCCAGGAGAACTTCCTGGAGGAGGAGGGGTCTGACCCCCTGCATGAAGAAAGATGAGGATGGCCGAGGAGAGGGGGAGGCAGGGAGACGGGAGGTTCTAGAACAGGAGTCCTCAAACTACGGCCTGCGGGCCACATGCAGCCCGCCGAGGACATTGATCCGACCCGCCGGGTGCCGCTGCCTGTCCTGCTTAGCAGCCGACGCGTCCCAGGCCCGCAGTGCGCATAGGAATTTGTTCATAGTTTTTTTTTTAAACTATAGTCCGGCTCTCCAAAGGTTTGAGGGACAGGGAACTGGCCCCCTGTTTAAACAGTTTGAGGACCCCTGTTAGAAGAACCTAGCGCTTACTGACAGGGTGGGTCTCATCCCTTCTGACCCAGCTGGGAGCCTGGCAAGGGGACGGGTGCTTGCAGGAGGGACGATGCGGGAACAGCACCTTCTTGGCCTGAACTAACTTGTCTTCAAAAATTCCTGCAGGGGCAGCTCAGGCCTACGGGTGACCTTTCCGCCCCAACGCACCCACAGTTTCGTGTATGGGGGACTGTCCCCTCCCCGTCCCCAGAGTTTCCGCCCGCCCTTGTTGGATGTGATTCGTGGGGGAGCCAGGAGGACAGGGACGAGCCACCGATGGGGATGGGCATTCTCCGTGCAGCCTCTCAGGGAGGGAGACTGAGGGGCACTGGGTGCGGCCCCCGGAGGCCCTTCTGCGGGAGGCAGAGCCCACCTCACAGCCGCCTTTGAGGCTGCAGAGGGCCTGGGGCTGGGTGGGGGCAGGCGGGGGAGGTAATACCCTGAGGCCTGGGGAGCCCACAAAGGGTTTGAGTGACAGCCGGCCGAGGCCTTCCCACCCCAGGAACCAGGGGGAGGGACCGAGTGTGCAGGGGCTGAGGGGGCTGCCAGCCGGGGACAAAGGCAGAGCCGGAGAGGAACAAAGGGCGGGAGCGGACCCGGGGACAACCTGGGTGGAGGGCGCCGTGCCTGGCTTCCCACAATGCTTTGGAGCGAAACTCTCAGTTCACCCCACCAACCCCCCCCACCCCGGACCTTTCAACTTGCAAGCTGTACCCCCAGGCCAGGCGGGGACCCCTGTCCGGGGTGCGCAGCCCCAGGCTGGCGGCTCCCCTCCCTTGCGCACGGGGTGAATTTGAAGCAAGGATCGGAGGCAAATCGGCTGCCAAATTTCGAAGCAAACATTTTTCTTTCTGGATTTAAATAATTGCATTGCATGGCCGGCTCTGTTTCTCCTCTCAAACCAGCCCCAAATGACATTTGGCAGGCGGGCCGCTCTGCCGCCCGCCCCCTCGCCCCGTGGGCCTCGCGCAGAATATTTTCCTCTCCGTCTGGGTAGCTGGCTCTTAAACCCCTTCGTTTTCGTTCTTTCTTCCTTTCTTTTTGTTCGGGTCTCAAATTTTATTCCATTTACATTTTATTCCATTTCAGGCTATAAAGTCTGCAGAAGTGGCCTGAGAGGGAGCAGGTTCTGGCGCGCGGGAAACAGGTTCCCTCTAAAGCAAATAAAAGAGTCTCGCTTCCGAGGTGAACGAGGCTCTCACGGCCCGGAGCCGCGCGGAGAGGGGTGTGTGTGTGTGGGGGGGGTGGGGTGGGGGGGGCGTCCACCACGGCGCGGGCTGGTCGAGCCCCGTGTGGAAGCACACAGGTTGTACATGAAACGTGTTGTGGACACAGGGAACGCATCGCTCTGCCGTGAGCTCAGTTTTGGGGATCGAGTCTTAAGAGCTCAACTTGCGTCCCGCTCCACGCGGTGACTTCTAGTCGACCAATGAAAGCCCCTTCACGCTCTCCCAGTCTGAGGGGACCCTTAATACATTTTCTAAATGGTTCGGCATTTTGAATTAATTTTCTTAGAAGGAAACGAGATTCTTAAATTGGGATCTTGTCGGGAAAAGACAGCCGGGTAATTAGCGAGCGCCGGGCCCCTTTCCTGACACGGGGGCGGGGGGGGGGCGGCGGGGGGAGTTGACTCCACGCAAGGTGCGTGAGAAATCTATTTCCGAGCAGAGATTTCAAAGTAAGCAACGCCATCTGTGCGTTAATTATTTCTCCTCCTAGAAAGAGCGGCGCTGCTTGATGTGGGTTACCGAGTCGGAAAGTCACGTCGCGGAGATGCGAGGGAGCGGGCTGTTCCAGGCCGACGGTGGGCTCCGGTTGGCCGGGGGTCCGAGGGCTGAAACCAGGAGAGGCACCTGGGAGCCGGCTGCCTTCCCGGGGTGCTAGCGCTCAGGCCCGGGGGGCGGGGGGTGGAGGAGAGGGCCCCTGCTAGCTCTCAGGCCCGGGGGTGCTAGCGCTCAGGCCCGGGGGTGGGGGGTGGAGGAGAGGGCCCCTGCTAGCTCTCAGGCCCGGGGGTTGCTAGCTCTCAGGCCCGGGGGGTAGGGGGTGGAGGAGAGGGCCCCTGCTAGCTCTCAGGCCCGGGGGTTGCTAGCTCTCAGGCCCGGGGGGTAGGGGGTGGAGGAGAGGGCCCCCTGCTAACGCTCAGGCCCGGGGGGCGGGGGGAGGGCCCCTGCTAGCTCTCAGGGGGGGGGGGGGTGCTAGCGCTCAGGCCCGGGGGGCATGGCCACCCGTCACCTGGGGACAGTCCTCGCTGCTCACGTTTAGGGACAGGCAGAGGGTCGGTGCTCTCGCAGGGAAATCGGGAGGAGAAGTGTAACACGTCTTCTTTCCGTCAGCCCCTTCCAGAGTCCTCACTGTGCATCCGCCCGTCTGTCCATCCACCCACCTGTTCCATTCCTCCATCTAACATACACGTACAGGGTGTCCCCCCGAAATGTATACACATTAAAAAAATGTTTTTAAAATTGATTTCAGGGAGGAAGGGAGAGGGAGAGAGAGAGAGAGAAACATCCATGATGAGAGAGAATCATGGACCGGCTGCCTCCTGCACGCCCCCTACTGGGGATGGAGCTCGCAACCCAGGCGTGTGCCCTGACCGGGAATCGAACCCTGACCTCCTGGGTCATAGGTCGTCGCTCAGCCACGGAGCCACGCCGGCCGGGCTGCGCACGTGTTTGAACAGCGGATTCTATTACGTTGGGAAACGGGATGCATTTTAATAAGCACTGCCTTTATCGTTACTCAACGTGTGTATGTGTTTCTGGGGACACCCTACCTCCCCTCCCCCCCGCCAGGAGTGGGTTGGGGTGGCATCCAGGGCAGGGCCATAGTGCTTTTTCTGCTGACCATCACGGCTGCGTTCGCTCAGCAGCATTGCTCTACCACGCAGGTAGGTGCTGTTCCCCCTGTTTCGCGGATGAGGAAACCAAGGTTCAGAGAGGTTGAGTAACTTGTCAGAGGTCACACAGCTGTGCACCTGGGCTTGTATACTCCAGACCCCGGGCCCTGGCCGCATGCTGCCCCGCCTGAGGTGGCCTGGGAGGGGCCGTGCTGATGTCCGTGCAGGACAGAGGACCTCCGGAGAGCGGCCTGGCCTGTGCTCTGAGCTGCTTCCTACGAGGCCCAGCCCCCACTTGGGCTCCTGCTCTCACACCCGGCTTCCCTCCCCGCAGCCCCGACGTGGGCCGTGCTCCTGGGTTCAGATGAGGTGGAGGAATGGGGTTCGAGGGCCATCGAGCTGGGAGATCTTGGTGTTTCATCGGCCCTTCGATGGGCAGTATTGCTTGCAGAAGAACTCTCTGGATCAGGGGTGGGCAAACTTTTTGACTCGAGGGCCACCAGGGGTTCTTCAACTGGACCGGAGGGCCGGAACAAAAGCATGGATGGAGTGTTTGTGTGAACTAATATAAATGCAAAGTAAAGGAGCGGAGGGGAGAGCAAGGGAACCCTCCGCTCTTTCAGCTCCGCGGGCCGGATAGAACAGCCGAACGGGCCGGATCCGGCCCGCGGGCCGTAGTTTGCCCACGGCTGCTCTGGATCCACGTGTATAGCCAGGCCAGCTCACGTGGTGCCTCAGGAGGCTCTGGAGGTTGGGGAGCAGCTGGCGGTTCTCAGGACCCAGCGCACTTCCTCTTTAAGCCTCGATGCCCGCTGAGAAAGGTGGGCGCCTGTGTCCGCACGTCCTTTACCTGCGGGCAGCCCCCCGGGAGGCGGGTTCCTCACGCCAGGTGGTGATGGGAAAGGTGTGCCCAGGCCTAGTCGGAGGTGCCCCGCTGCTGAGGGCCAGGCTGCGACCGTGACCCAGCTCTCGGCCCCGGGCAGCCTCCCTCGGAAGCCGGGCACAGCCTCCCGCCTCCCGCCACGGGGTCGCTTCCCGGGGCTCTGGGGCTCCCCGGAGGGAGAGGGGGCGTTGAGCTCACCCTGCTGGCGTGCCCTTGCTTGAGTGAGGAGGTGTCTGTTTTCTTCTGGGGAGGCCTCCACCCCATTCTCCAGGGCGTTTATGTGGGTGGGAGGGGTGTGGACCCTGCCTGGAGAGCTCTTGGTCTTTCCCGGGGGGCTTCTGGGCGGGAGACGGTGCTGGGGCCATCCCTGTGCTGAGGGCCACCCCTGCTCTCCTGCCCATCGGGGCTCAGGGGTTGCCCGCGACAGAAATGAGTCCAATGGGAGGATAAGAGGGGCTGATGGGTGATAGAAGGAGAAGCAGGACCCAGCATAGCTTTGGAGATGCGGAGCAGGGCGGAATGGCTGTTCTCCGGGCGTGGAGCCCCGCCCCCTCCGTCTCCCGTGTCCAGCTGCTTAGAGACCAGTGTCCCAGACCATCGAGCCGGGCCGATCCCGGGGGAGGCATTTTGACGGACAGTCCGTGGAGGTCCAGTGGGTGAGAGGTGGCTCCTTAGGGCACAGCGGGTGCCAAGATGAGAGGCCCGGCTCCCTGGTGGCCGGTACACCTGCCGACGGTCACGCCGCCCTGCTAGGATGTCCTCCCGTCTCGGAAGGTTCCAGCAGCCCCGTGTCGGGTGCAGCGTGGGCTGGGTGACGTGGAGCGTTGCCCTTGGTGGCTTTGGGCTGCGGGCTTGGGCTCACCATGCCATGGCGTCTAGGGCACCAGGAAGGGAGAGGCCTTGGGGGCCCCAGTGCAGCGTCTTCCTTGTGAACAGAGGGACCCAGGAGGGGGGACAGACTGGGGGAGGGGCCCGAGGCGCTGCTTTCCAGTACGTCTGGGTGCCCCTGGTGGTGCGGCCGGGGATTTAAGTGGAACAATATGGACTTAAAAAAAATTAATTGCTGCCTGGCCGGTGTGGCTCAGTGGTGGAGCATCAACCCAGGAACCAAGAGCTTGTTGCTGGTTCGATTCCCGGTCAGGGCACGTGCCTGGGTTGTGGGCTCCATCCCCAGTGGGGGGCGTGCAGGAGGCAGCCGATCCATGATTCTCTCTCATCATGGATGTTTCTCTCTCTCTCTCTCCCCTCTCCCTCTCTGAAATCAATAAAAAAATATTTAAAAAAGCTGCTAATGAATGCACAGGGCACGGAATTCCAAACGCCCTGGCCCTCTACTTCCTCTCCCTGGAGGCCACTGGTGTTCCAGTCTCTGGCGTCTGGTTCCAGAGAAATCCTACGTATGTGCTCAGGCAGGAAAAACGTGTGGATTTTCTCTCCCCCCTCCCCTGAACCAGTGGCAGTCACCAGCCACCCCATCCCCTCTCCTCTCTCCCCAGCCGGCTAGAAGGGATTGCATATCAGCTCCTGGCGCATCCGTGTTTGTTCAAGTTAACTTTTTAGCATTGAACTTGCACGTGCCAGGCATACTCCTCAGCTCAGGAACTTCATAAACCGCAGCCAGCGTCAGAGCAAGACAGCCTGGCCTGCTTCCCGGAGCCCGCCCCCGCCCCCGCCCCGGCCCCGGCGACCCCCAACCTCACGTGAAAGTTTGAGATTTGAATGCCCGTGTATGTATTTTCATGTGTTTTTGGAAAAAAAAACACAAAAAAACGGCCGGCAGCACATCGAGCGGGGGATGTCCCTGGGTGGACGCATTGGATGAAAAGCGCTGTGCGGGGCGCAAAGCTCCTAAGTGGGAGGACACCCGAGGTGCCCGGGTGCTCGATTCCAGGGGTGATGGCGGGACCAGCCTGAGTTACCCCCTGGGGCCATGGGGGCTTTGTCTCCTCCTGCTGCTGCCCTCAGCCCCAGGCGCCCCTATTTGTTATAAGACATTGCTCTTGGGGTGTGGACAGCCCCCTGGGACAGGGGGGCCCATCAGGAACCAGGTGCCTGGATCCCCGGGACTAACCAGGTGGAGGGGAGCGTGGAGGCCAGGGAGGCGGGCCCTCTGCTCAGTGTGCGATGCGGGGGTTCGCGTTGGAGAGGGCTGGGTTTGAAACCCGTCTCTGCCCTTGTCCGTGTGACCTTGGGTGAGTGTCCGAACCGCTCTGAGCAGAGGGTTCCTCACGTGTGAAGTGAGGGTGCTCAACCGTAACCGCTCCCGCACAGGTGATGTGAGGATGGCATAGGCCCGCAGCCTGGAGCCCCGGCCTTGGCGCGCACGCGCAGCGAGCAGCGTCCTCCCGGTCCGCAGGCCCCGAGCTGCCCGGGAAGTGGGAGAGGAGAGGGGACAGAGCTCCGCTTCTCGCCCGTGGCATCCGTCCCAACGAGCACATGGCTGTCCGCGGGGCGTGGGGGGGCGACCCTCTCCCTGCCGCCTGTGGCCGGCGGGACCCAGGGCAGCTGTCCTGTTCCCAGGCCCGGGCTTCCCTGCTGGGGGACGGGGCGGCTGCCAGAGCCCCCGGGGGCGCGGAGACCAGCTGCAGCCCCGGAGCCAGCCAGCGCGTCCCTTAACCCATTCTGTTCCTGGGAAGGCAGCTGTTCCAGGCCCTGCAGGCTCTCTGGTCTCCTTCAGCGGCCTCGTCCCCCGTCTCCAGCGGAGAAGCTGGCTGGGCCTGTTGAGAAGGTGCAGATTCGTATACACATGCAGCTCTGGCCTCAGGAAAACACAGGAGACCTGCTCAGCCCACCTTGGTGGCAGCTTGGCCTGGGCTGGGGGTGGGGCTGGAGGTGGGGGTGGGGGTGGGGGTGGGAGTGGGGTCCCCTCCCCTATGTCCCTCTCTGGAGTCCCTGCCATCATTTGAGATCTTGACCTTGGAGAGCCTGCCCAGGTTAACTCTAACCTCGTCTCCTATCTGAGTCTCGACTGCCCTGGGGTCTCCGTTCTGCTTGCCCTGCCCCGGGGTCTCGGTTCTGCTTGCCCTGCCCCGGGGTCTCCATTCTGCTTGCCCTGCCCCGGGGTCTCCGTTCTGCTTGCCCTGCCCCGGGGTCTCCGTTCTGCTTGCCCTGCCCCGGGGTCTCCGTTCTGCTTGCCCTGCCCCGGGGTCTCCGTTCTGCTTGCCCTGCCCCGGGGTCTCCGTTCTGCGTGCTCCCCTCCCCTGCCAGCAGCCTCACGGCCTCCCAGGGGACCTTCCCCGGAGCCTCTGCGGACAGAAGGCTTTTCCTCCTCAGACGCTCCCTGCAGCGACTTGCACTGGTTGGTCCCTGTGTGTGACCCCTGGAGGCCACAAAGCCAGCTCAGCCCCTCTTCCCCGTGATAGTTCTGGGGCCCCTGAGCCTGCCCCTCCCCCCCCCACAGACTGACCAGTGTTCATTCATTTGCTCTCCCTCCTAAGATGTGCTTTCAAGGATCCCATTACCCTAGGTCCTCTCCTTGACCTCCTCCCTTCAGCCCGTGAACTTCTTGCAAAGGACTTTGCAGCTCTGACCTGCATGGCCTCCCGCCCCCCCCACCCCCCTGAGGGCCGTGCCTGAGGTCCCACCTCTGTAAAAAAAGGGACTTACACATGTGTGGAAAGTGTCCTGTAAGGCCAGCCACCCCAGCTGCCTCTGGCATTTCCAAGAGGGGAGGCATTATGCGTTGGTTTTATTTTTCTCCTTACTGTCCCAAGCCTTGCTTTCTCATGCACCGCAGGATAATGGGGCTGTGAGATTTAACCGGGTGATGGGAAAAGTGCTTAGCCTCGGGCCCGGCCCCTGGGCCACCTCGAGATACTTTGCTGCCTCGCCTGGTCCTCAGTGTGGTCTGGGGGCTTGGAGCCATGGACAGAGCTTCTCCGGTGCTCATGACCTCCCAACGCGGCTGTGCTCCCATTTTACAGGTGTGCACACTGAGTCAGAGGTGCGGGATGTACGTTTGGGCTCCATGCTACGAGCCGCACCACTGCACTGCCCTCCTCAGAAGGTTTGGGGGCGGGATGCCGGCCCTGGGGGGCGCACCTGGCCCAGATCCCTTTCTAGGCCATCTGCTTTCCAGAGAAGACCCCTTCACCTATGCAAAGGCCTCAGGGCCGGGGGCGTTCAGTACCCGAGCCGGGCCCGGGTGGGGAATGGCTCCTCCCGACAGGTGGACAGGTGAACTTGGCCCTGGATGGACACTCCAGCCCCAGCCCCCTGCTGTCCTCGTCGCCACCTTTAAGAGCATGCTTAGGTGCCATGGGGCTTGACAGAGGCCCTAAAATCAGTGCAGGGAGCCTGAGGGATGCTTCTGGCTGTGTGTGCCCTCCAGATGCCCCTGTCCCCAGGGGAGCCACGGCGTGCACCATGGAGGGAGAGGGGCAGCCACCGGGAGCCTTCTCCTGGACACGCCGGGGCCGAGGGACCTGCTATGAGCCACACCACTGAGTCACTGCCGCCTCTCGGGCTCTGCCTAGCTGAGCGCTGGCTGAGCTGCTGCCCGAGGGGCCTGGCCTGGGGGGACAGCGGGGTGGGCGCGACACTGTGGCCACCCTCCTCTGCACCAGCCAGCCCCCCACCCCCCCGGGCCCCGCGGCCGGCCCTGCAGCAGGGGACCAGATGGATGTGACCCCCGGATAGTGTGGGAAGCGGCTCTGTGTGGGTGTCCTCGCGTGATGTGTGGGCCGCTGTGCTTGGCTAGAAGGCAGCCCACTGTTCCTCCTGGCCTGTCCCTCCGCCATCCGAGGCAGAAAGTTAAATAAACACAGCCAAGTGGTATCACAGGACGTGCGGCAAATGAACTCGGTCCCCACGGGGCCCACATCTGGCAAGCGTGGGCCTCGTGGGGCTGCGGGAAGAGACAGATGTGGGGGGCAGGAAGGGCTCCGTGCAGCCCCCACCCGGGGACGTGCCTCCTCGCAGGGCTCCGTGCCAACCTCCGGGGCTGGGGGCGCAGGCCCCTCGCCTTCAGCCGGAGCCCTTGCCTGGGGGCGGGGCTCCCCTAAGCCTTTCCAAGGTTGGTTCTCCCCGGCCGGCCTGGTGCTGGTGCTGGAACTGGAGCCGGGGAGACGGGCCATGCTGGTGAGACCCGGACGCCGGGCCTGGGTGTGGGAGGTGGCCAGGCGCACTGGGGGAGCTGATCCTCCGTCCGTCCCCCCCCCCCCCCGCGCGAGGCCATGCAGAGCCCCATGCCGGGGAGTTTGTGGCTGGCCTGTCCCTGCCGGCCTCTGCCCAGCACGGCCCTTGTCACCTGGCACTCAGCCCTCCCTGAGCTTGGCTGCTGTGACGTGGTTGGGAGGAAGTGAAGAGGGTGTGCCTCCTTCTCTCTTCCCCTCCTGCCCTCCCTCCCTCCTGCCCTCCCTCCCTCCTGCCCTCCCTCCCTCCTGCCCTCTCCCCACCTCTCCCTTCCTCCTTCCCTCCGCCCGTCGTTTATTTATCAGAGGTCACCCAGCCCTGCACGTGCCTGCGGCCCCCAAAATGTGGCATTCCACGTTCCCGAATCCTCCTGCAAGTCAGGTGGTTCATAGAGAATGAGTGTCCCCTCCACAACTGTACAGTTATTCCCGTCCGGAGAAAAATGCTGCCGTCCGCTAGAAACATGGTGACTAGCGCACCGGTGTGCGGCCTCAGGAGCGGTACTGCTTTGAGGGAGGCTGGAAGAAAGGTATTTGAGCCCGGTTGGCGTGGCTCAGTGGTTGAGCGTCGACCTGTGAACCAGGAGGTCAGGGTTCGATTCCTGGTCAGGGCACAGGCCCAGATTGTGGGCTCCATCCCCCGTGGGGGGAGTGCAGGAGGCAGCTGATTGGTGATTCTCATGTTTCTATCTCTCTCTTCCTCTCTGAAATCAATAAAAAATATATAAAGAAAGAAAAAAAAAGGTATTTGAGTCAAAGAAGGGAGTTGATGTAAAGAAAGCGTCTCTAACTCTCAGTGCGGCGGGGGGGGGGGTGTGTGTGTGGGGGACCTGCTCAGGGAGACTCCTGCCACACCCACCTGGAAGGTGCACGTCCTGGGGACGCCTGGCAGGTATGGGTGACACAGGACCTGCCTCCGTGGGGCCAGCGGCCAGGTGGAGACGCTCAAGGCCCCCTGAGGCCGCCTCCCCACGGTGGGTGGGCTGGGGGGCCGTGCTGGGGACACGTCTGTACCAATGAGGGGCCCCTTCCCAAATCAGACTCGTGGAAAGTGTTGGCTCCTCAGACAGTGAAGTGTTCTGGTCGCCCCTCCCCTGGGACATGGTGTGGAGCGACAGGGTGTTTGGAAACGTGGGGCTTTTGACGTGAAGGAAGAGATGGGGGCTGGTCTGTGTGTCCAAACCAGATGCAAACACACGCACACACATGCACATGTGCGCACATGCATATACACACACGCACATGTGTGCACACAGTGCTCGCACACACATGCACACACACACGTGCTCACACACATGTACATACAGACATGCACACGCACATTCATGCAGAACTGATGTGTGCGTGTGTCTGTATGTGTGCGTGCATACACATACAGACACACATGCACAATCAGTTTCCAGTGAGGCTCCGTCTCCTCTTTACTTGTGTTTGAGGTGCAGCACGCGTGTGACTGGGCTGGCTTTTACGTAGTTAGTACAGAGGATGGGTTGTGAGGGGCAATAAAAAAAACTCGCTTTTACTCTATGGGGCTCTTCTTCAAACGAATGCGGAAAAATGGGAGCGTGAGATTCCGGTCTCCCCCGCTCCTTCCTCTTCACCCCAAACAGCAGCCAGGCCTGGGCAGGTGACCCCTCTCCCCGGGACCTCAGGCTGGTGGCCCGCCCCCCGCCCCCGGCCCCGCGCAGCGCGTCACGCCCCCGCTGCTCGGTGTGGGACATCGTGGGGGCCACGCCACGTCTGCCCCGGCTTCGCCGCCTCTGCCAGAGCGGGGCAGCTGGGGGCCGCCACCCGGTGTTGCCACCGAGGCAGGACGTGGGAGCCTGGTGCTGTGGTCAAGTCTCGGGGATCTGCCGCGCGCCCTGGTGACCAAGCCGTCCAGGCGTGGCTGCGCGAGATGAAATGCGCATGGGAACGCGGAGATGAACCTCGGGGGGAGCCGGGACTCAGCAGGAGGGCAGCCTGGGGGTCCCCAGAGGGGCGTTTTCAGGAAACATCCCAGCCCCTAGCGAGTTCGCTGGGCGCGGCCAGGGTCACCCTGTTTCGTGTCTCCGGTGGGCCAGGCGCGGGCCCGGCGCTTGGCGGCGGTCTCTCAATTTGTCTTGGAAACAAAGGGGAATTCTGTGGTCCCCACGTCGTCCACGCGGGACCAGGCCTCTGAGAGGGGAGCACGGTGCCCTGCGTCACACAGCGGGCGGGAGGGAGGGGGGGGTGCCTGAGGCTTGCACGCCCAGCGCGGACCTTAAGGCAGACCTCGCAGACCCCTCTCTGCGGGGCTCCGAAGCGGGTCCTTTCCACCCTAGCCCCCCATCCGCCGTGGCTTCTCGGTCCCGAAGGCCCCAGGAGCTGCCGTCCATGCCTGCGTGTCCGGCGTCCGCTGGGAGAGCAGGTTGGGTGGGGGCAGCCGTGAGCCTTGGAGCTGTGCCCACTCGGCTGCAGCCCGGGCTCTGCCTCCCCCGGCTCCTGTGAGTCACGGTTTAGCCCCCCGGAAACGTCCATTTAGGCCCTGCTGTCCCCATCCGTGACATGGGCCCATCTTCCGACCCCTGTGTGGGGCCATGGGGAGGGTTACTCATACACGTGACACGTGTGTGGAGAGCGAGAGGGATGGCTGTTTCCCGTGTCACTGCTGTGGGCCAGCTGATCTGCTGGGTGGGAGGAAAGGGGGCGGTCTCCTTTAAGGGCCTGAGGGCTGTAGCTCGTGGCTTCCCTTTGCCAGGCATCTGGGTATCAGGCTCTGGACTGTACCTTTAAGCCCCTTCTCATTTTGTTCTCAGAGCTACCTGGCAGGGCCGCTGTGCACAGAGAGGTTCCCTGATTTGCAGAGGTCACACAGCAAACCAAGGGGATTGGGATTGGATCCCGAGGCATCTTGCTCTGACGACACCCTGCTGCAGAGGCTAGGTTCAGTCCGTCCCCGGGGGGTCAGGGAGAGCTTCTTGGAGGAGGTGAGCCCGAGCCCTTAACCAGGGGAAAAGGTGGCTCTGTAGCCAGTGGTCAGGCTGACCCTGGGGGCTTGGGTTAGAAGCTTGAAGGCCTGGGCCTGAGTCTGGGTTTTTCCACGGGCAGAATCCGAAGTGGGGTCGGGCAGGGCTGGGCCAGCCTGGGCTGGGCTGGGCTGGTCTGGGCCGGGCCGGGCTGGGCCAGTGGGGCCGCATCAGACTGCCCCTGCCTTCCCTTTCCTTGCTGAGGTCATGCAGTTTGAGTTGCTTCTCCTGAGCTTCATCTCGGAGCAGGGAATTCACATTAGAAAAGGGGCCTGCAGACTTTTAAGATTTGCAGCCTCGATGGCCGTGCTTCCTGAAGTGAGGTTTCCACGTCAGTGTCAAAGGAGCTCAGAACCGGATCTGTGGTTGAAGTAGAGACTCCCCTGCTCTGTGCTGGTCCCCTCTCCCCGAGCCTTCTCAGGGTCCGGGCCTGTGGACGGAAAGGCCCACCTCTGAGCTCCGGGCTGTGGGTGGCGGGTGGTCCCGGTGTCCAGGGGCCTGCCTGCCACCCGCACTGGCTCCTGTGCGCTCCCTGGTCCTTACTGTTGCCACTCGTCTCCGCCTCGCTCTGAGATTAAATTAATTTTGCATCCTCCAACATGAAGTAGAATGTTTGCTCCTTCATTCATCCATCCATCGGTCCATCAGTTCGTTCGTTCATTCATTCATTCATTCATTCACTCACTCACTGAGCTCCTATAATGTGCTCGTCCTGGAGGGGCACAGCAGTACTTGTCACTATAAATTCACAGTCTAATCGCTGAAAATCAAGGTCAGAGTCGCTGTTCTCATCTCTCCATCGCACCTCGCTCAGCGTCGGCGTTCGCCCGGAGGTACCCAGTGCTTATTAAGGTGGAACCGGTCAAACACAGGTTGGCAGTTGGTCTCCAAAGCCTACAAACGGGCACCCGCTTTGTCCCGCAAGCCGGCTTCTGGGAACTTAATCTAAGAGCAATCCCTGGCAAGGCTGTGCCACGTGTGATGTGCGTGGATGTTACACGGGTGGATGCGGCCTCTGTGCCCAACAGCAGGGCATCGGTTCCATCAGTCCTGGAGCCCCGGTGAGCGGGCCGAGGCCGCGGTTCATCACGAGTGTCCGTCCCCGTTGGTGCTGTGAAAGGCGTTCGCGCTGTGCTGCTGTTAGAAACCAGTTCCAGGACAGGCCGTGTGGTTCAGGTACACGCCTCGTTACAGCCGCGGGAAGTTGCAACAATGTATTTGAACGCAGAAACAGTTGCGCTCTGGGTGTCCTCATTGGAGCTCACACGTGTTTGCTGGCTTTCTACCGCACGTGGGTTACTTCGCTCAGAAACATGCAAAAAGGAAAAGATGCTGGATCTTAATCCTTTACGGAGCCCGCGACTCAGAGGGTCTTGAGTTTTGGCCCACAGGCGCGTGGACTTGCTGCTGTTAGACCTCAGGCTCGTCCCCGCCGCCCACCCCCAGGCCTGTCAGTGCCCGCAGAGCTCCTGGGCCCACCCGGCTCACAGTTGTGCCGTGTTGGCTTCGGCCTGCTCGCGTGTGCGGCTTCAGAGCAGGCCTTCGAGTCTGGAAAATGCCACGCATGCACACTTTGGGCTTCAACGCGTTCCTTTGTACGAAGCCCGTGAGCCAGCTTGCATCTCATTACCTGCCCCGCTGGGATTCATTCCAGGACAGGAGCCCTGTGATGCTGTACAGAGTTCCCCCGTGTTCTCCCTGCACATGGCCTCGTCCCCACCTGCCTGGCCTCCCTCGCTGGGGTGTGGGGTGGTGGGGACGCCCCGTCCCTGTCCAGCCTGGCTCTGTGGGCCCTGGGGTGGCGTGGAAACCTGAGCTGCTTTCTGATGTCACCGGCTCATGACTGCTGGCCTCACGAGAGTTGACCTCAGCTTGCCCTGGGGTCTGTTTGGGGGTCCGGTCTCAGGGTGGAGAACAGCACCCCGCGCTTCACCAGCCTGTGAGAGGGCCCTTGTGTATTTCTTGGGATAATGGTGAAAGCTGCCACATCTGGTGGTGGTGTAAGGAGGCTGCTGTCTGCAGATTGGGCGGGGCGGGGGGGTATCTGAGTCTCCCTCTATTAGATAGGGGAGGAAGAATCCGCAGCCGCATCCGATTCGAGACAGAGCTGGGATTGATTGGTGATGTCTGCCAGGGGCACAGGGATGGACACAGCCCTTACTTGCTACTCTCCCGGATGCTGATTATTTTGCCTCCGTGAAGCCAGTACAGTCCCCTTTGTAGACTTTACCCCTCCCCCCGACCACGGTGTCACAGGGACCCCCCGAATGGTTTCTCTGCCTCTCCGTGCCCCACCGCGATGACCCGTTTCTGCCGCCTCAGAATTCACGGCCCATCTCTGTTCTCTTTCAGTCGAAGAGGGGGAGGCCTCGGACTTCTCGCTGGCCTGGGATTCCTCCGTGACAGCCTCAGGTAAGCGCCCTGGGACGGGGGGCGGGTCATGGGGACCCCCCGGGGGACCGGCTGGGGAACTGGGAAAGCCACCCGGCTGGTTATGGCCATCGTCCGCCTCCGGTCCAGACGACCCCGGGCAGCACGGTTTCCCAGCAGTTCCTGGGAATAAGGTCAACGAAACCTGTTACACCGGAGACTAACATGCCTGGGTTTCCCGCCACATTTTCTCCTCGCGGGCACGTCCTGATGGGCCACGGTGTCCCCACGGCTCGGGCTTTGAAGCTCGTGCTACGGCGCTGCTGCCCCTCATTCCCGTCTAACTACTGAGAAGCCGCTCTCATAGGACATGCAGCGCCAGGGAAGTCAGCACCCCGAGGCTCCCCCTCCCGGAGGGGGCTGGCTTGGGTCCACGCCTCCAGGGGGGCCATCGGGGAAGCCCAGACTGCTGGGGTGCGTGGCCATTGCGGGGTGATGGGGTGTGTGGCAGTCAGGGGCTAGGGTTTTCAGCGCAGATCGGCCCTCGCCTATGCTCCGCCGTGCCTCAGTTTCCCCCACTATGAAAACAGGTGGATGCAGGAGGTTTCTCTAACGGGGAAGTCCTGTCATTTGGAACTGGTTTGGGGTCCTCGGAAGCTTCTGGGTGGCGGCTCTCGGGTTTGCTCAGCATCCAGCGGACCCTGGCTCCCTGTCCGGCAGGGCCGGGCTCTCCTGCCTGTCCCCTGTCCCAGGACCCTGGGCCGCTGGCTCCGGCCCCATGGGGGAGCTGGGGCCAGTTCCGTCTGGTGGAAGCTTGGGCCCGAGGAGTCTGTTAGTCCAAACTTCCCCCTTCAGCTGTGGACAGTGAGGCAGGGAGAGGGATTCGCTCGGGCTCAGCACTTCCGTAGGCGTGCGGTTGGGCGTCAGGCGTACGGACGTTAACTCGATGGCTACGCATCGCATTTGTGGTTTTACGGTCATTTGTGACTTCAGATGAGGCTGGGGTCCCGCCGGTGAGAGAATGGAGTGGCACAGTGTGAAGTCGCAGCACTCAGGCCGGGCTGGGCCGAGCTGTGAGGGTGGCCACAGGCGGCTGACGCTGGGAAACGCTGGTATGCCTGGGACAGAGGGGCACGGGGAGCGACACTTGAACCCAGATCCCTGGACACCCGGCCCAGGACTCTTCCCCGCAGGGTCCGGGCGCTGCTGGGAGAGCCTGCGGGTCCTGGCGGGTCCTGCTGACCCAGGTGTGGGCACGGCTGTGTCTGCAGGTGCCTGGCCCTTGCTGACCGGTGTCCCAGGGTCTCGTCTGAAGCCACGTGGGTGGGGTGCTCAGATTCTCAGGAGGGGAGTCTGGTGTGGAGTCCTGGCCAGCCCTGTCCGGTGCCCTGTGTGAGGAGATGCACTCCCCGTGGTGGGAATGAGACTGTCAGAATCCACGTGTCATCCGGGCGTCCTGCCCGATGTGAGGTGCCACGTGGGGTGCTTGCCGCCAGTTCGGAAGAGGGACCCCGCTGTGCTCCCAACCCCCGAACCAGGAGAGCGCCAGCCTGCTGGGGTGCATACAAGGCCCCGCTCCCCGAAGCTGCTCTCCCGGCTGTGCCGAGGTGCTGGGGACCGGCGGGCCCGGCAGGGGTGGAGGAGGGCGTCGGGGCTGTGCGGGCGCGAGCCCTGTCCAGGGTGCGTCAGCGGCGGGGCTGCACCCTCAGGTGGGGAGGTGTCACTGGTCTGCAGAAGGCAGGGGTGATGCCGGGGGCTGAGGGGACCCTGAGTCCCTGGTGGAACAGCGGCCTTGGGGCCTCTCTGGGAGCTCGGACGGCGGAGCCCCTGGGGCTGGCCCTTCCCGCCCGGATCTGAGCGTGCCCTGCCCGCGTGTGTCAGGGGAGCTGCTGGGGGCTCTGCCGTGCCAGTCGGCTTTGGGTTTTTTGCTGGGAGACGGGCAAGGGAGGGCGAGCGGCGGGCGCTGGATCACCCGCAGCCCGGGAGTGGGTGGCTGCTTCCTGAGGTCCATGCTGATGAGCTTTCCGTCGGGGGCGGGATCAGCGGTCCTTCCCGGTTCTGTTGGGCCGGGCTGGCCAAGTCCCCTGTGTTCCCTGAGCATGGCGCTTGGGAGGTGCTGGGAGCCGGGGTGGCAGGTGCAGGCTGGGAGGCAGCCCTGGACGCGGGCGATGCCACCTTTATTGAGCATTTCTTGGTAGGTGCCAGGCGTGGAGCAGAGAGTTGACGACGGCCTTGCCCCGGGCCAGCGCACCAACCCCAGGAGGCGGGCGGGTGGGCGCTGCTGGGAGCACCCCTCAGGCTCCCTCCCTGGGCGGGTTCCGGGCAGCCACGTGCTGGAGGCCGGGCCCAAGGCCTGGTTGAAGCTGCTTTCGCGTAATGCTTTCCATCATGGGGAGAAAACGTCACTTGGCTGCATCAGAAAATGGGGGCAGGTGCCAAGGCCGATTATGGGGGAGCAAAGCCGCCCTCCCCGCACTGGGGCCACCCTTGGTGCTGCTGCTGGGAATTGCCAGCCTCATTTGGGGGAGGAAGAGGGAGGCTGGGAGCAGTACAGTAGCGCACCCACGGTCCTAGCCAGCGCGCTGGGAGGCAGGGGCTCGAACCCAAGTCCCCCTGCAGCCAGATCCCGGGTTTAACCTCTGCAGCGCCGGCACTGGGAGGCGGGCAGCTGAGCAGGCGGGAAGCCGCGGCATGATGGCGGCCCCGGGGAGCCCCCTGGCCGCACAGGATCCGAGGTGGCCACAGAGGGTCTCTGGCTCCTCGGATCAAAGGAATGCGGGGGTGAGTTGAGCAGCGTGGGCCGAGAGCATTGCGCAGGGGGGTGCAGAGCGGTAGGCGCGGGGCGGCTCCCCGGGGTGGGGGCCCTGGCAGCCCGGGGTGGAGGTGGTGTTTGGGGCCAGGTTGGGCTTCCTTCCAACATGGCCGCTCTGGACCCAGCCTGGGATGCAGCGGAGGAGGGTCCGGAGATGTGAACCGGTTGCTTGGTTAACAAATGCTCAGGGTCGGGCCAGGGCAGGTTAGCCAGGCTGATTTCTGGTGCAGTGACAGCCACGCCAGGGGGTGGGGAGAAACAGCCGAGCCGATCAGCCGCTTGCAATGGCCCAGCAGCCCGAGGCCTCACTGGTGTGATCGGCGGGTGAGGCCTTTCTGCCATGTGACAGGTCTCGTCGTCCTGGTTAACGGAACCTTCCTTCCCACTGCGGAGCTGTTCCCAGGAGCCAGGCCTCTGCTCCGGCTGCTCACACACAGACACCGAGGCACAGGCATGCTGGTGGCTTGCGTCGAGGCCACCCCGCCCCCCGGAAGCGGCCGAGCCGGGCCGTGAACCCAGGCAGCTCCCGCAGGAATGGAGCACCTAAACCACCAAGGGCGGACCTGCCTGTGAGGAGGGGGTCCAGGCTCTTCATTTTCGAGGGGACCCAGAGGCTGGGGGAGGGGTCAGCTCTAGGTCCAGGCTCCCCGGGTCAGGGGGAAGCGTCTAGCTAGGCCCGGAGGCCTGGTTTGCATCCCGGAAGGAGGAGGGGTGCGTGTTTTGGGGGCTCATGTCCCCGTTTCCCATCTTCAAAGGCTGGAGAGCATGTGGGCCAGGCCCTCCGCAGGCCCTCTTGCCCGAGCCCAGCGCCGCCCCGCGCCCTGCTGTGACTGTTGGGCAGGGGTGCGGGCTGCAGAGGGAGGCTGGCATCAGGCCCGCAGACTTTGCACCTACCTGCTGGGGGCGCGGGGAGGCATCTGGGGACCAGGTGTCCTGGGGGCCTTTCAGGTCCCTTCTCTGCAGGTTCTGGGCGAGGAGAGGGATAGGGAGAGCGCTCTGTGTCCCACTCCTGACAACAGGGCAGCCCCTCACCCTGTAGCCCCCACGTTTGGGACATGCAGGGAAGGAAACAGCACAGCCTGCTCCCCTCCCCGTCCCCCCCCCTCCCCGCCCCCCCGCCCCCTCAGCCGTCGAGCCTCCACGTCGCGACCTCTCGGAGCGGCCTCCCCGCCCGTGTGTTTGCTCAGCGCATGGATTTATTATTTCAGCCGCTTCTCCTCCATGCCTGCTGCTCACGTTCCTCTCGGCCCCTTTCCCAGCTCCGTCCGTGTGAGCCAACCTTCCTTCCACCGAGGGGTCTGGGGGATGCCGGTGCCTTCGCCGAGCCCCCTGAGGCCTGACCTCCATGTGACCCCTGCGCCCACCGATCTGGCTGCCATCTGGGGGGTCTCGGTAGCTGCCCCTGTCCCTGGCGGGTGGGCATTCATCCCCTAACGCTGTGAGTGACAGTGGTGCAGGCGGTCTTTCTCCTGGAGGTTTCCTGGCCCCCCCCCCCCCCCGCACCTTTCAATCCTGAAATCAGGGCTGGGGAGCCTGTCCCCCCCTCTTGCCTGCCCACCGCCCACCCCCCAGTCCCTCACTTCAGTTTCTTCCTGAGTGGTCGCCCACCTGGCCCCTGGCCCCACCATCCCGTGGCCAAGGCCAGAAGCGGCCCAGGCTGTGCTGTCCACCTCTCATGCTTGAACCCCAACCCAGGTGTTTTCCTTGACGAGGACCAGGGGTCGTTTTAAAGGAGCAGGAAGGTCCCGAGCGGAGGTAGAATGTCCCCGTGTCTGAAAGACTTAGGAGCTGCGCCTTCCAGGGGCCAGCTGGGCGTCTCTCATTAGCTGGGCCGGGCCTCTGCGGGGAAGTGAGCCGAGTGGAGCCAGGCAGGCTGGGCAGGCAGACGCGGTGGCCCCGCGCTCACCGGGGGAGCGTGGCGGGCATGCGCCTGCGGGTCTGCTCGCGGCCCCCCGGCCAGGCCGGCCCGGGCTGCGCCTTTGTTAGAGCCGCCTCCCCGGCCCCGGAGGCCTCAGAACCCTCCAGGTGGTGGTGGCGCTCAGAGGGGGCCGCTCCGTTACCATGGTGAGCAGTCCGCGAGGCAGGGCGCCTGTGCCCTGGCGCAGGGGGTGCCCTGGTGTGCGTGTGTGCGTGCGCCCAGATGCCCAGCCCCGGTCCTTCCCCGGGGGGCCTCTATGCCCCTCCCCCAGGCATCCTGGGCCCGGGCTGACTTGGGGGATGTGGCATTTCCTGCCCACCCTTTCCTCTGGCCCTCGACCGGCCAGGGGCCCTGCCGGGCGCCCCGTGTCACTTCCGGTGTCGTGTCTGTCCTGCGCACGTGTGTGCCGGCGGCCGGGGCGTGTGTGGAGCAGCGTGCGTGGCGTCTCTCCTCTGACTCCGTTTCCCTGCCCCCTGGCCTGGCTGCTGGTTCCACGTCTGGGGGTGGGGCTGGCTGGCTGATGTTCGCCTCTCTTGTGGACTTGGGGTGCCTCCGGGGCAGGGACTCGGGGCCATTTGTCTCATACCCGCAGCCGGTGCCCAGGGCTGCTCTGCCATCCCACCCTGCTCTGTGCACGGAGGTCGCCTGCTGCCAGCCCGGTGACTTGGGGCTGTTCGTTCACCCCAGCGAGCCCTGTGTCCCCTCCCCGTCCGCCCCTCCTGGGGCGCCTGGGCTTTCCGGGGTGTCAGTAAAGAGGGAGGGCTGGCCCTGGCCGGTGTGGCTCAGCGGGTTGGGTGTCTTCCCATGTGCTAAGAGGCAGCGGCTCGATTCTTGGTCACGGCACATTCCCGGCTGGCAGGTTTGATCCTCCGTCTGGGCACACGCAGGAGGCAACCGATCGATGTTTCTCTCTCTCTCTCTCTCCCCCCCTCCTTCCTCTCTCTAAAATCAATTAAATAAACAAAAGAGGGAGGGCTGGTCCTACTTCCTCCTAAGGGGTACTCCCTGAGGCCAGGACAAGGTCTCCTGGTGTCACCGCTCCCTCAGGCCTGAGGACCCCGTGGGGGGTGGGGAGACCAGCAGGTCTTTGGTAATGAAGCCTGGCTGTAAACTGGGGCCACAGGCATGCGTGCGTGTGTGTGCATGTGCGTGAGGGTGCGATGTGACAGTGTCCCTGTGGTTTTGGGGAGGGAGGCCCACTTGTGTTGCTCACGTGTGGTTTACAGCAGGTCTGCTCAAAATCACGCCCTCACCCAGTGGTCGGCAAACTCATTCGTCCACAGAGCCAAATAGCAACAGGATGACGATTGAAATTTATTTGGAGAGACAATTTTTTTTTTTAATATATTTTATTGATTTTTTACAGAGAGGAAGGGAGAGGGATAGAGAGTTAGAAACATCGATGAGAGAGAAACATCAATCAGCTGCCTCCTGCACACTTCCTACTGAGGATG
The DNA here is from genome assembly GCF_963455305.1 of Plecotus auritus. NCBI lineage: Eukaryota > Metazoa > Chordata > Mammalia > Chiroptera > Vespertilionidae > Plecotus > Plecotus auritus. The sequence continues at coordinate 59,373,620 of NC_137785.1, forward strand.
TGCCCGCAACCAAGGTATATGCCCTTGACCGGAATCAAACCTGGGACCCTTCAGTCCGCAGGCCGACGCTCTGTCCACTGCGCCAAACCGGTTAGGGCTGGAGAGCCAAATTTTTAAAACGTAAACTTCTTCTAACGCCACTTCTTCAAAATAGACTCGCCCAGGCCGTGGTATTGTGTGGAAGAGCCACACTCAAGGGGCCAAAGAGCCGCATGTGGCTCGCGAGCCACAGTTTGCCGACCACTGCCCTAACCGGTTTGGCTCAGTGGATAGAGCGTCGGCCTGCGGACTGAAAGGTCCCAGGTTCGATTCCGGTCAAGGGCATGTACCTTGGTTGCGGGCACATCCCCAGTAGGAGGTGTGCAGGAGGCAGCTGATCGATGTTTCTCTCTCATCGATGTTTCTAACTCTATCTCTCTCTCTTCCTCTCTGTAAAAAATCAATAAAATATATTTAAAAAAATCAGACGTGCGTGCAGCTCTGCTCTGGCGGTCTTGTTAAAGGGAGGATTGTGGCTTTGAGGGTCGGGGTGCGGGGGTGGGGGGCGCGATGGCGATAGTCTGCCTGTCTAACAGAGCCACAGGAGCTGCCGCTGCTCGCACGGAGCCCTGCGCGGCGGGCCTGGAAGGCTGGACGCGGGAAGCCCCTTGCCGCTCCCCTTGGCGTCCAATGTGCGGCCCCTCTGTCCGTGGAGCGCATCCCTGGCCGCTCAGCCGAGACAGCACCTCCCCCGGGAAGTGCACGTGGGAGTCCCGCCACGTCCTTGTGCCTTCGTTTGGGCCGCGGGCTGGCGCTGACCGCCCTCCCTGCCCCCTGCTCGGCCATGACCTTCCTTCTGTGCGGGCCCAGGTCCCTGCTGCTCGGCTCCTCCTCAGGCAGTGACCACGCCTGATCCCCTGTGCTGCCCGAGCCTCGCCCGGCTTGGTAGCTCCAGGGCCTGCCAAGGTGGAGACCGTCACCTCTGCCCCTTTGTCCGTATTGGCCCTCGGCGGGTCAGGGCCAGATCCTCGTTCACTTCGAAGTGGAGACACTTACTAGCTGTGTGGCTCTGTGTAAGGCCCTGACCTCTCTGTGCTTCCTTCTTGGAGCTAGGGGTAACCACCCTGCTTCCGGGGCCGCTGTGGGGATGGCAGGAGGGACTGCACGTGGGCGGCGCCGGGTGCTCCGCAGGTTTATTCCTGATACTGATCCCGCGTCGGGGGCACTTGGATCGGAGCTGGGCTCTGAGGCTGGGTCTGTGCAGTGACCAAGGGTCGAACGGCCCCTCCTTCCCCTGTCTTAGCTGGCAGCCTCTGAGCATCGCCCCGCGGGCGGGCACTGTCGTCTTCACCCTGTTGCAGGGTGGGGTGGGACGGAGGCCTCAGGGGGCCACCCTCACTCATGCTGACCTGCTGGGCGGGGCGCGGCCCATTTCCCAGGTGGACAAGGCTGGGGGGGGGTGGTGGGCAGGGTCTGCTCTGCAAGGCCGAGGCCCCGAGGCTGTCATAGGATCAGGCTCCTTCCTGGGCGGGGCCTCACTCAGACTGCAGCCTCAGGTCAGCGCCCAGGAGGAAATGGCCAAGGTCAGGCCTATCGTGTTGCCTGGCTGGCCCTGGCTTCCTGGGCGGGCGCTCTGCAGGGCCCAGCTCCTGGGTTGGGTATGGTCCACGCTGCGGCAGCCAATGTCCTGTTGGAGGCTGCTGTCAGCTCAGCTGACATTCTCTGAAAATCCTTGAGGCAGGTGTGGTGTATGCATGCGTACACACACACTCACACACACACACACTCACGCACACACACACACTCATGCACACACACACGCACTCACACACTCACACACACACTCACGCACACATTCACGCACACACTCATACACACACACTCACACACACTCATGCACACACACTCATGCACACACATGCACACACACGCACACATGCACACGCACACTCATGCACGCACACACTCATGCATACACACACACACTCACGCACACACACTCACACTCATGCACACACTCACACACCCACCCTCATGCACTCATGCACACACTCACGTGCACACATGCACTCATACACACACTCACGCAATCACACACACACTCATGCACACACTCACACACACACACGCACATTCATGCACACACACACTCATGCTTACGCACACACTCACACGTGCACACACACTCATGCACACACACACTCACACACCCACACTCATGCACTCACGCACACACACTCACGCACACACTCATGTGCACACACGCACTCATACACACACTCACGCAATCACACACACACTCATGCACACACTCACACACACTCACACACACGCACATTCATGCACACACACACTCATGCTTACGCACAGACACTCACAGACACATGCACACACAAACGCACACACACTCACACGTGCACACACACTCATGCACAGACTCACACACTCACACTCGCACACACACACTCATGCACACACTCTCACACTCACGCGGACACACACACTCATACACACACTCACGCAATCACACACTCGCGTACTAGGCCGCACCTGGCTAAGCCAGGCCTTCCGTCTGCCTGCACTGAGCACTCGCTCCCCTCGCTGTGGCGGCTGTGTCGGCTGCTGGCTGCCACGCGAGGCACCGTAGTAGCTAGCAGCCCGCACTGATTCCGAGCCCCGCACGGAGGGGACACGTCGGCTTCTGCAAGTCTGCCGCTGGCTCAGTGTTCGGCCAGCCCCGCGAGCTTCTGGAGCAGGGCCGGGCCTGCTCTGCTCGCGGCTGCGTCCTCCCTGCTCGCTGTGACTACAGCCACTGCAGTCACAATAGAAACAGTACCCGTCTAGTGAGCGTCCTGGTGCCGGGCGGGACCGCAGCCTGACGCTTCCTCGCCTGGAGCCTCCTGAACTGCAGGTGGGAGGCGTTCTGCTCCCGCCTCCCAGACGGGCGCGGACACTCACAGAGGCCGAGACGGTGCAGGCGTCACAGCCGCGGTTTCACCGGGGCCGGAGGGGGATTGGAACCAGGTCGGTCTTGTGTGAGTCTGGGCCCACTCTGTCGTTGCTTAGTCACGGGACCAGGCCTCCGTGGAGATGTCATGGGTCCCTGTGGAATGGCAAAGGCGACGTGCTGAGAACCCCAACCAGGTTGTCACTGTGACTCACCACCCGGGAGCGGCCCCCAGGGCTCGTGTGGGAAGGAGTGACTGGTGATGGGCACAAGCCCGGGTGCCCTTCGACAGTGCCATGACCACCGACGAGTCACTGCGTGTGCATGCATGTGCACACACAGCACACACATGTACTTGCTCACAGAAATAAGCACATGTGCACACATATTCACATGCACACAGTTACACACATGTGCTCTTACCTGCTATACACACGCACACACATCGGGGCACACACACACATATACTTGAGTATACTTACTCCCCCATAATACACTCAACGTACATATACAGACATTCACCTATGTGTTCCCCCACACCCCACACATGCACACACGTGCGCAAACATGCAACACATGTATGCAAACACAAGTGTGCGTACAGGTGCATGCACACGTGCATGTATAGTTGGCTTTCTGTATCTGTGGGTGTCGCACCAAGGATTTAACCAACTGCAGATTGAAAATATTCAGGAAAATAATACCAGAAAGCTCGAAAAAGCAAAACTTGAATTTGCCATGTACCACGCGCCATGCGTCACGCTCCACGCGCCACACTCCACGCTCCACACGCCACGCGCCACGCTGAGCCCGTGAGAATGAAGTGATGTGCAGGCCCGGCCTGCTTGCCGCTGTGCAAATGCAGGTCGCATGCAGGGGCCACGCCATCTTATGCCAGGGCTTGGGCATCTGTGGGATTTGGTACCTGCAGGTCCCGGAACCAATCTCCTGCGGATACCGCGGGAGGACTGTGTGAGCAGCACGTGCTCACAGGTGCCTACACATACACAGTGCACATAGGCACACACTCACGAGCGTGTGTACAATCAGGGACATGCGCACCCCCCCCACACACCCTCTGCACCCCTAGGCGTGCAGATGTGCAGTGAGGCCTGCTCCTGGGGTGTCTGTCTCCCAGCAGGAGGACAGTGCTCCCCCAGGCGGCTGTCCAAGGCGTCCAGCTGGCCTCCTTGCTCTCCGTGGTCTTTGGATTCTTTGTTGTACCCTCAGGGCCTGAGACATTTTTTCCACCCAAAGATTCGCACCCCTGCTGCGGGACCCCGCGCTGGGCTGACCGACCGGGTGAGACGTGGACCCCAGCGCCCATCTGTCTGTTCTCTGCTTGGCCAGCTCTGGCCCAGGGCGCCCCACCCCCAACGTGGACAGGACTGCATCTCCACCCTGCACCTGCCCCTTTAAGAGCCGTGGGCCTGGTGGGCCTGTCCCCGGTGTCCGGCTGGGGGAGGCCGGACAGCTGTGGTTGGGGGAGGCTCTGTGAGCTCCCAGGGGCCTCTGGGAGCCCAGCAATGCTGGGGAAGCTGAAACAAAGGCCGACAATGGCCTCCTTCCCTCCCTGGCGGCCTCAGAGCGGGGCCTGCCTGGGCGGCCTCTGGGGGCCCCTGTTATTTCCTGTGCTGGCTGTGGGGCTCCTGGCCAGCGCACATGGGCAGGAAGCAGGCTGGGCATCTCCCCCCGCACCCGCTGGGCTGGCCCCGCAGGCCAGAGTGGCCGCTCCTGCGAGCCGGGCCAGCCCGCCGGGCCTGCTCCCGGCCGGCCCGGCCCAGGCCCGTCCTGCCCAGGTCTGCCCGGGCGCCCTAGGAGGGGGAACACGACCCTGTCCCGCTGACCTCTCCCTCCTGCAGACCCCACACGCTCCACCATCTGCGCTGCGGCCCTGTGTCTGCCCCCGAGCCTTTGTGGCCGGAGCACGGGGCCCACAGAACCGAGGCCCAGGCCGGGCAGGGAGCAGTGGCTGGTTTTTAATTAATTCATCGCGATTGTGCGAGAAATAAACTTAGATCTAGAGTTAGGGTTACCAAGCCCTAAGGACTAAGAGGACTGGCATTAGAACACGGGCTTTGGAGTTACAGACTTTTGTCTGAGTCCTGAATTTATCACCTAATTTATCACCTAATTATCGGGTGTCCCTTGTCCTGGGCCAGGCCACAGGGACACGCAGGTGACCTATGCTCCAGGTCCTACCTTGTAGGCGAGGAGACAGTGGGCAGTGAATACACAGCGACTTAGCTGCTTTAGCTGTGAGGTTGGACTCGATGGAGTTTTCCACCTGGCCAGGACGCCGCGTGCTGGTCTGTACAGTGGGGTGCCGAGGCCCTGCCTGGTGCCATGGTCCTAGGGGCACGTGAGAGCGTAAATGTCACGTGTTCAGCACGGTGCCTGGCACCTCCACCCCCCAAATGCCAGCCCCGGTGATTATTAATGAGCCAAGACGACGTGGCCCACGTGGCACTGGGCATCTAATAATGTCAGTAGCCTCAGGTCTGGGTCACTATGCAGGTGAGCTTCCTGGCAGCCTAGGCGAAAAGAGAAACAGGATGGAGGGCAGCGCGGCCGGCTCTGTCCGATTCCAGGGCTTGGGGCAGAGGAACGTGGGTCCTGCCTGGCACTCAGTGCAGAGGAATTGACTGCGCGTCCTCAGTCATCGTTGAGCAAACAGCAGGCCGTGTCTCAGCAACAACGTGGCACACGATGCACAGACATCTCTCTTACGTTGACTGAGGAAACACGCTCCGGCTCCTCCGTGCACACCCAGGCCTGAGTGACAGGCAGTGCGGCCGGGAGGGATCCGGGCAGCGACCAGGCCTCGCCGGCTGCACCCGGGCCAGGTTTGCTGAGTGCCTGCTGGGATGCAGGCGGATGCATTGCTTTCACGCAGGACCTTGGGAGGCTTTTCACGTGTCTTAGACCTCAGAAAGTCCTCCCCTTTTTATTTTTTATTTTATTGCTTTTTTACAGAGAGGAAGGGAGAGGGATAGAGAGTTGGAAACATCGATGAGAGAGAAACATCGATCAGCTGCCTCCTGCACACCTCCTACTGGGGATGTGCCCGCAACCCAGGTACATGCCCTTGACCAGAATCGAACCCGGGACCCTTCAGTCTGCAGGCCGACGCTCTATCCACTGAGCCAAAGCACCTAGGGCAGAAAGTCCCCCCTTTTAACAAACATATTTTTATTGATTTCATAGAGGAAGGGAGAGAGAGCTAGAAACACCAATGATGAGAGAGAATCATGATTGGCTGCCTCCTGCACGCCCCCTATTGGGTATAGAGCCCGCAACCCAGGCATGTGCCCTGACCGGGAATCGAACCGTGTCCCTCCTGGTTCATAGGTCGATGCTTAACCACTGACCTCACCGGCCGGGCAGAGTACCCCCTTTTTGTGAGGACCACTTATCCCCCAACTCATGGAGCCTTGGAACACAGTTTGGGAAGCCGTTTGCATCCTTAGGTTTTGAGCTCGCCCACTGCGCCCCTTCTCTGTCCAGGCTGTAGTCTGTCCTCTCGGCTGCGTGGGCCTGAGGGCTGTCACCCATGAGCAGCCGCCGCCCCGTGTGCACTGTTGACAGGGCTCTTGCCGCTGCTAGCTTTATCTGGGTGCAACCCAGCCGCCAGGAGGGGCAGAGCCTGGGAAACCGAGGCTCCGAAAGGTGGAGAGGGCTCAGGGCGGGGCTTCTCCTTCGGGGTCTTTCCGTAGACACATAACATGCCTAAATGCACCCCACCACGCTCCCCCTCTGCTCCGAGCATGCGTATGACCTTGTCCTGTGCCAAGCCCCTCCTGCGCCCTCCCCCACCCGGTGGGCAGGACAGTGGGCCCGGCCCGCGGAAGGCCCGCCAGTGGCCACTGGCCCTGTGTCTGGCGGGCGCCCTGTGGAGTTTCCATGGTGAGCGCTCCTTTGGGGGCCCCTGGGTGGGACTTTCCATCTGGGTGGAAACCTGACCCGCAGGCCCGGGCAGGAGGAAATGCCTTCCCCAAATGTGGAGACAAAGAAGAGACAGGCGGCCAGCCTGGGACTCCAGCCAGAGCCCCTGACTCCTGCAAAGCCACAGAGCGGGGACCCCCGGGGCCTGGGCCCGGCTGCCTAGGATCTGCCCCTCGAGGAAGGCCAGAGCCTGGGCGGGGCCGTGCTCCACACTGTGGGTGGCTCGGGGGGCCCACTGCCCTGGGCCGGGCCACCCTGGCCTTGAGTTGGGGTGTGTCTGCAGCTCCTGCAGAGATGGGGGGCAGCCAGTGGGTAAGTGGGCGGGACTAGAACTCGCCTCTCGCTGTCACTCTGCCCCTCGCCCCCCTCACTGTCTCATTGACCCCCTGAAGCAGCACGTTGACCTCAGGTATCGTCACGCTGCTCAGAGAGGCCAGGCGTCCTGCCTGGTGTCACACAGCAGGTGTGTGCGGAGCCGCATTGCCACCGCCCCCCCCCCCCCCCCCCCCCCCCCGCCGACAGCACAATCGCAGGTCATTATAGTGCAGCTGGAGGCTTGCCTTTTTTGGGGGGATGGACAGCCTCTCAGAATGCACATGGCCGGGAAGTTCTACTGAAGGTCTAGCCACCTGCTCAGCTGCTGCTGGCTGGGCCTCAGCGCTGGTGTCGCAGGGCCTGTCCCTATGGCCGGTGACGGCCGTGAGCCCGAGTCACCGCCCACGGGATCCCGACAGGCCTCCTTCTGTCAGTCGCAAGTGCTGTTGAGCACCTACTAAGTGCAGGCACCGTGCCTGGTGGCGAACAGAGCCAGCGGAGCCCCTGCACGCAGTCTGGTGGGGGAGGTGACAGAGTCAGCGGATACATACGTACATGTTTACCCTGGGACGCGACCAGCAGGGTGGCCAGTTAGAGAGGGAGGGTGCGGGAGGAGAGGGCCCTGTGGCGGGGTGGGCACAGAGGCCTGGGTCGAGGCGGGGCAGAGAGGGAGTGAGCCGTGCAGGCGTGAGCCGTGTCACTGAAGTACATTGACCCCGGAGGACCCAGGAGGTGAGGGAGGAGCGGGGAGGCGGCAGCAGCTTTCGTGGGTCTCGTGTCCTCGTGGGCCCTGGGGGTTTGACCCCGAGTAAAGGGAAGCTGGGAGAGTGGGGAGCGGAGGGACCCTGTGGGCAGGGGGGAAGCCCCCCCAGGCGCTCATCCAGGGGAGAGATGATGGCGGCTGGGGCCAAGGTCGGGAGGTGAGAAGGGGTCAGGTCAAGAATTTCTTTTGGGCCGGCCGGTGTGGCTCAGGGGTTGAGCATCGACCTATGAACCAGGAGGTCACGGTTTGATTCCCTGTCAGGGCACACGCCCGGGTTGTGGGCTTGATCCCCAGTGGGGGGCGTGCAGGAGGCAGCCCATCCATGATTCTCTCTCATCACTGATGTTTCTCTCTCTCTCTCTCTACTTCTCTGAAATCGATAAAAATATATACTAAAAAAAAAAAAAAAGAACTTCTTTGAGAAGTGGGTCCAACAGAACTGGTCTCCAGATTGGGTTTTGGGACTGACAGAAGGAGAGGAACCAGATGGCTCCGGGCAGCTGGGGAGCTGGAGGTGCCCTTCATGGGATGGGGGTCCCGGGGGAGAGGGGGGCGTTGGGTGCGGATAACGGTGGTGAGGCTGCAGAGCCAGGCCTTGGCCGTGAGTTTGAGATGCCTCTTGGACATCAGTGGGCACTCGGAGGACGGCCCCGTGATGGGGGGGAGGCTGGGACTGGGGTGTCTCTGGGTGTCATGAGTGTGTGGTTGGCGCTCAGAGCTGGACGGAGGCACCCCCACCCCCCAGCCAGTGCGCCCAGACAGAACAAAGGAGTTTAGGTCCGGGTCCAGGGAGGCGTGCATCAGAGGCAGGGAGGAGGGACCAGGGACAAGGGACGAGGGACGAGGGACGAGGGAGGAGGGACGAGGGATGAGGGATGAGGGATGGGGGAGGAGGGACGAGGGATGGGGGAGGAGGGACAAGGGATGAGGGATGAGAGATGAGGGAGGAGGGATGAAGCAGATCGAGGAGACGCTGGGAGGTCAGGGAGGTAGGAGGAAGCACAGGAGAGGCAGGGTCCCCCAAAGTCTTTCAGGAAGGAGGGGGAGGTCCAGAGCTTTCCAAAGTGGGGTGCTATGACCTTGCTGGGACCAGCTCTTCCTCCAGAGGGGGACACGTTGCCTGAGATTTCTGCAGATGGGAGGGGAGACCAGCCTTGCTTCCTTTGCTGGAAAGATTCTGGGGCGAGAAGAGATGGGGTTCAGGGGTTAATGAAATGAACTCGTGTCTGCAGACTGGCCCAACCGGGGGGGGGTGTCTGCGCCGAGCCCCCTCCCCGGCTCCCACTCAGGAAATGTGCCCGCGGCCGGACCAGGGTGGCGTCCAGGAGCCGCAGACGGTCCACGGCCGTCCCGCTGTGCGCGAGCCCGCGGAAGTGGGCCAGCCGCACCCGCGTAGGATTAAAGGGACGTGTAATGGATTAAAGATCAAAAATGTTAATTAAGAAATGGTCTTTTCTAATAAGATGCCTTCAAGGGCACAGGCCCGAAAAGGAGGGAATTTCTCATTTTGGCAACACGGTTCCTGTTGTAATGAAATTGGTTCACAGGCAGCAGGGAGGACCGGCCTAAGTCTCCTTTGAAAGACATCTCCATCCAAATTAATTAGCGAGAGAAGACGGAGGGCAGAGCGGCGGGCTGACAGGCAGGCGTGCAGGCGTGCGGGCGTGCGGGCATGGCGGGAGGGTGCGTGAACTTACAGAGAAACCCGTCCGTGTCCCGGTGCCCGCCAGAATGGGGTGCCCGGGGCACGTTTCGGGCGGGCCTTACTGAGATCTGGCTACTTCTGGGGTGAGGGATGAGGCCTGCTTGGACGAGGCCATTGGTCGGCAAACTGCGGCTCGCGAGCCGCGGTTTGCCGCTCTGTTGACTAATGAGTTTGCCGACCACTGGACTAGGCCTAACTCGATGGGAACTTGCTGTGTGACCTTGGGCTGTGTCTGCCCCTCTCTGATCGCTCCTTGTTTATCAGTTGTGGGTGACAGCAAAACCTCTCCGACCCGCCTCCCCACCTGTTGGATCAGCTAGGTTCATAGCCACGAGTGACTTGAAATTCCGAGCTCTCCGAGGGAATCCGTGAGATCACCCGTCTCTGTGTGCCTCATGCGGCCTCGGCCGCTCCGAGTGCCGCCTCCCCAGGCCTTCCCTGCGTCCCCGACGGTGAGGCGCCCCAGGTTGTTTGAATGTCTCCGAGGGCACCATCGCCCAGCCGTGAAGAACCGGGCTGTGGAGCCTGCCAGCTCATTCATTTGAATCCCACGTCTGCCCCTTGCCGGGGACCCTGGCTCAGTCCCTTGACTTCTCTGAGCCTCAGTTTCCTCATCTGTACAATGGAGCCAGTGGTCCCTGCCTCCCAGTGTGACGTGTGAAGGGAGATCAGGGCTCTGAGGGACTGCGGCTCGGTGTGCGGGCTAGGGCTGTGGCGCCGATTACTCAGGAGCAGAGATCTATGGGACTGGGCCACGTGGTTTAAAAATACTGGGTCAGCCTAGCTGGCCTGGCTCAGTGCATAGAGCAGGGATGGGCAAACTTTTTGACTCGAGGGCCACAATGGGTCCTTAAACTGGACCGGAGGGCCGGAACAAAAGCATGGATGGAGTGTTTGTGTGAACTAATATAAATTCAAAGTAAAGGAGCGGAGGGGAGAGCAAGAGAACCGGATAGAACAGCCGGATCCGGCCCGCGGGCCGTAGTTTGCCCACGGCTGGAGAGCGTCGGCCATGGACTGAAGGGGTGCCGGTTTGATTACGGTCAAGGGCATGTGCCCGGGTTGCAGGCTCCATCCCCAGTGGGGGGCGTGCAGGAGGCAGCTGATCCATGATTCTCTCATCATTGATGTTTCTATCCCTCTCCCTCTCCCTTCCTCTTGTATATGATAAAGAAAAAACGTGATTTTGGAGGTTGGAAGTTCTTGGCCCCGTCTAACCCCAACATCGATGATGGCAAGGCTGTTCTGTGTGGCAGGCAGGGCCGGGAGCTGGTAGGGTCGGTCCCTCCCTCCCCTCCACGCTTCCTGGTCCAGCGTGGCGCGGCCTGCGGCGGGGAGACCACCTGCCCGGCGCTCCGGTATGTGTCTGCTTCTCATCGTTTACGCGGCCCAGCCCTGGACCTCGTACCCGGGACGTCCCGGGCCTCCGTCTTTCCCGGCACAGCTGCGGGCATGCAGGAGGGGGGCGGGCAGCGGTGGACAGCAGTCTGTTCTGGAGACCACGGGCGTCGAGACCTTGCAGTCGCCGCTGTGGGTCTGCCATGCTTTTGCCAGCAAACCTTTCACGGCCTCCCCATTTCTTCCACCCCCACCCTTAGCGCTCCCGGCCCCTCCGCCGTCATCTCCGCCGCGCCTGGCCACTCGCCGGCTCCTGTGGGCATCCTGATCTCATCCGAGGCAGCGTCTCTAGCTCCACTTCGGTTTTTGTTCATCCTCCCCTGAGGATATTTTCCCACTGATTTTTAGAGAGAGGGGAAGAGAGAGGGAGAGACAGAGACAGAGAGAGAGAGAGAGAGAGAGAGAGAGACATCGATGTGAGAGAGACACGTGGATTGGTTGCCTACCACACGTACCCTGACCGGGGCTGGGGATTGGGCCAGCAACTGAGGTGTGTGCCCTTGACGGGAATCGAACCCGGACCCTTTAGTATGAGGGCTGATGCTCTAACCACTGAACAAGACCAGCCAGGCTGGGCTCTGACCCGTTGAGTGCCCAGCCTGGTGGGGGCAGGCACCCGGCCACACTCCCTGGCCACTGAGTCGCAGTCACTGCTGCTCAGAACCGCTCTCTCTCAGGCATTTTATTTCCGCCAGCGTCCTGGCACTGCAGCTCGGGGGTCATCGGAGTCACAGGCGAGAATGCAGCTCCACGAAGGGGCAATGATGGTTATGGCTGTTATTATCTTTTCACCAACCGCCCTTTGCAAAGGGGGCGTGGCGGGAAGGGGGGGGGCGCACCCACCTACACGGGGGCTCATTAGGAGTCTCCCCGATCGCGTCGGCCTCGTCAGCGACAGAACAGCACGTGGACAATCCTAACTTCCCTCCCCCTCGACGCGGCCCAGGCGCGATTACAGTGATTACAGCGGCCACACTGCGCCCGCGTGCGTCCCCTCCATCAGCGACAGAGGGCCCCGCTTAGCCGTGTCTGGTCGGAATCGGACGCAGAGCCGGGTCCCACCCTCGACAGGTGTCCTCGGAGAGCGGAGAGGAACTTCCCGTGGGAAAGAGGACTCGCCAGGGACGCTGGCTCAGAGGAGCAGGACGAAGCTGGAGGAGGCTGCAGGCAGTGTGCTCCCCGCAGGGTCCTGGGAGCCTCGGGCAATTCCTGTGGAGGATGTGTCCCTTCTGGGGCTGGACCCTCTCCCCCCCGGGGTCACTGCCCGCCCCGAAATCTTCCAGGGTCTCCGAGATCCCTCTGGGGGGGTGGTCCTCTCTTGCATGCTGGCTCCAGAGGCTGCGAATGAGACGCCCCCTTGCTAGGGACAGGGCTTGGCCACTTCACCCCACCCCTTCCAGGTGGCTGTTCACACCTCCCTCCTCCTCCTGCCGTGCAGGGAAGAGGGGGGGCGGGGGGAGGGCATGCAGCACTCCCCCACCCCCAGGAGGATCGCTGCCCTGGGCCAGGGATGCAGAGAGCCAGCACATCCTTCTAGAAATAAGCAGCTGAAAACCCGAGTCAGAAATTATTGAACACAAAGGAAGTCGGGCCCTGCAGGCCGCGCTGCAATCATCCAGGAAGTGCCCTGCCCAGGGGGCCTGTGAAGGAGGATTTAAGTCCATTCCGCCGGGCACTCCGTGCACGCTGTTGGCACCAAGCTTTTTCTTCCATTCCGCGCGCGCCCCCTCCCTGCCCCCACCCCAGTCCCACCAGGAGCGCGTTTCCCTGGAGCAGCCTCAGGGGCTGCACTTCGTGATTCTGATAAAAGTGAGCTCTGAGCTCCCGCACATGCGTCCCAGCTGCACAGGTGCCGTCTGTCCTTGGCCGTCCAGCAGGGTCAGGGGCTGGCGGCCCTCTGGCACCGAGCAGGGGGCAGATCCGGCAGCTCTGTGCGTGGGAAAGAGCCTGGAAGCCCCATCGTCCCCGCCCCAGGGGCCCCCGTGGGTGTTCTTCCAGCTCTGCTCCCCTCTTCACAAAGCCGGCTGGACCCCAGCGACGGCCCGACCTTCCCGTTCCTGAGTAGTTACCGCGTGCCGAGAACTGCTTAGTGAGACAAACACCACTGAGACCCTCCACGAGGCCAGGCGGCAGGAATCATCAGCGACCCTCCGTGGAGACTCTTGCCCTCCCCGTCGGACCGGGTGCTGGTGGGGAAAAACCCAGTCAACGCAGGAAGGTTCGGAGCGCTGGGGACGAAGGGGAGGTAGGTCCTGCTGGGACCTCTTCACGATCCCCACCTGGTCCGGCCCCACCTGCTCTCGCTGACCTTCCAACTCCTGAGCTCTCCAAGCTCGCTCCGGCCCACCTGCCCGCGACCTCCCCGAGGGGCCTTTCCCGCCCGCCGCGCTGAAGGCGCCTCTTGGCCTGTGTCACTTCTGATCCCGTGGGCCCTGCTCTGCCTTGGTCCCCTCTGAGATCTTCTGATACTTTATTCCTTTCCCCCAGCACCGTGGTCGGCAAACCGCGGCTCGCGAGCCACATGCGGCTCTTGGGCCCCTTGAGGGTGGCTCTTCCACAAAATACCACGGCCTGGGCGAGTCTATTTTGAAGAAGTGGCGTTCGAAGACGTTTAAGTTTAAAAAATGTGGCTCTCCAAAAATGTTGTCCTGTGGATATTGGGCTCTGTGGACGAATGAGTTTGCCGACCGCTGCCCCAGTAGATTAGGTCAGTTCTGTGGCCCGCTGTGTCCCAGCCTGAGGACCCTGCCTGGCACACAGACCATGTACTGCTGGTGGGTGAGACACGAGAGATCCACGCTGGTGCATCTGTGATGCGATGCTGTCTCTGTTGATTGGCTCATGTCGTGACAGCCAGCCCGGACCCTTTGATTGTCCGGCTGCGGTTCCGTCCTCTCAGCAGCCTCGTGCACTGTTGACCTCCGGTTCTAAAGGAAGAAAGGGAGGTTCAGAGAGGTTGAGTGATTGACCTGGCGTCACACAGCCCGTGAGTGGTGAGGCAGGGAGGCGTCTCCAGCTGAGCGGAGGCCACCCACGCCCTCTGGCCTGGTGACGAGTTGGTGGTGGGGGGTCTTCTCCTCCCAGCCGGTCCCACGGACCTGGCTCTGTGGCCGTGACCTTCCAGCACAAGCCTGCTCGCTGGTGTCCCCCTGCAGGGTCCACAGGCGGTTCTCCTGACCTCCTCCTGCTCTCCCCTCTTTATTTTATTTTTAAAATATTTTATTGATTTCAGAGGAGAAAGGAGCGGGGGAAGAGAGAAACATCCGTGATGACAGAGAATCATGGATCGGCTGCCTCCTGCACGCCGCACCCTGGGGATCGAGTCCGCAAGCCGGGCCTGTGCCCTGACCGGGAATCGAACCAGTGACCTCCTGGTTCGTAAGTTGACGCTCACCCACTGAGCCACGCCAGCCAGGCCTGCTCTCCTCTTTATTTTTATTTTTTTAAAATATATTTTATTGATTTTTTACAGAGAGGAAGGGAGAGGGATAGAGAGCTAGAAACATCGATGAGAGAGAAACATCGATCAGCTGCCTCCTGCACACCTCCCACTGGGGATGTGCCCACAACCAAGGCACATGCCCTTGACCGGAATCGAACCCGGGACCCTTCAGTCCGCAGGCCGACGCTCTATCCACTGAGCCAAACCGGTTTTGGCTGCGCTCCTCTTTAAAGGATGAGGTGCCCAGGGCCAGAGTTCTCCCATGTTGTCGCCCTTGTCAGGTCGGGACCAGTTCTGGAGGGGGTCCCTGCCCCCCCGGATCTGTCCTACAACAGGTGGGTGCTGAGAGGCCCTCACCAAGGGCTTCGGAATGCCCACGGCCTCAGCCCAGCGGGGCAGGGTGCAGGCAGGCCCTCCGACGTGGGACCCTGGGTGGGTCCCTGGGTGCAGCTGTGGGCAGAGGTCTGCAGAAGCCGCTGAGGCACCCGAGACTCCTCCCCTCCCCCAACACCTCCCCCACCCCCCCACCCCCCCAGTCTCCCTGACCGGAGGGTGTGTCCGCCTCCTGCCCGCTGTGGGTCCTGGCGCTTCGCAGGTCTGGCTCGCGTCTGTGAACAGGGGGGACGCGTCTCTGGCCGAGGGGCGTGTGCGGTGGCCCTGGGGCCGCCCTTCTTCCCGTGGCCGGTGTCGTCCCTGTGATTCAGAGCTGGCAGCTGGCAGCGGGAAGGTGGCTCCCAGGGGACCCCGCTTCCCAGAACCGGCTCGCTCTCTGCCCCCACCTGGCTCCCCCAAGGACGGAGGAGCGAGGGGCTTCCTGGAACCCTGCGGTGCGGCCCTGGAGGGCGGCGGGCCCTGGCGAGCGGGGCTGGGGGTGACGAAACCCAGGAAGCGTCCCGACTGCACGCCCAGGCGGGAAGAGCCTCCTTTGCGTCCGGAGGAGAGAGGAGAGGAAGCCCCGCCGGCCAGGGTTTCCGCTGTGGGAATTTTCTAGACTTTCCCTGGCTCGGTGCACGGAGGCGGAGGCCGGGACGCAGTGGCCCGGGCAGGAAGCGGTGGTGAGCATGCATGTGTGTATGCGTGTGCACACGTGTGAGTGACACCCAGACACGGGGCTCGTGGGCCCCCCACAGACCCACTCTGTGCTCATGCGCGAAGCGAGCTCTTTTCCTGGAGTCACCGTTGCAGAATGGTGATGGGGAGTCAGTCTGTCAGTCCTGCTGCTGCTTTCGTCCTCACCCTAGGGTGCTTTCTCCCATGGTTTGTAGCGAGTGTGCAGGGGAGGGGGGAGACAGAGAGGAACATCGGGGTGGGAGACACACATCAACTGGCTGCCTCCCGAACTTGCCCCAAATAGGGCAGGGGAGTCAAACTGACAACCCAGCCCTACCTGGTTTGGCTCAGTGGATAGAGCATCGGCCTGCGGACTGAAGGGTCCCGGGTTCGATTCCGGTCAAGGGCATGGACCTGGTTGCGGGCACATCCCCAGTGGGGAATGTGCAGGAAGGAGGCAGCTGATTGATGTTTCTCCCTCATCGTTGTTTCTAACTCTCTCTCTCTTTCTCTGTAAAAAATCAATAAAATAGCCAAAACCGGTTTGGCTCAGTGGATAGAGCGTCAGCCTGCGGACTCAAAGGTCCCAGGTTCAATTCCGGTCAAGGGCATGTAACTTGGTTGCGGGCACATCCCCAGTAGGAGGTGTGCAAGAGGCAGCTGATCGATGTTTCTCTCTCAATGATGTTTCTGACTATCTATCCCTCTTCCTTCCTCTCTGTAAAAAATCAATAAAATATATTTAAAAAAAAAAACAACCCACAACAAAAGGAAACAAAAAACTTACAACCCAGGTGCATGCCTTTGACCGGGAATCGAACTTGAGACCTTTGGGTCTGCAGGCCGACGCGCTAACCACTGGGCAAACAGCCGGGGCTCCATCCTGTTTTAAAGACAGCGGGACCGGACTTAGGGACAGAGACAGCGGCTTGTGACAATACAGGCTCCCGGGCCCCGTTTTCAGAAGAGGGCTGCGGCACGTGGCCTGCGTCTGAACCGGCCCTGCGGCCAGGGGCACCCCCGGAAGCCAGCCTGCGCCTGTGGGACCTCTGACGCACGCAGCGGCACTCCGGTGCGCCCAGCAGCAAGGAGCCCTTCGCTGAGATGGAAACCCCGCCTCTCCCGGTGCCTCTCCTGGGGCCGGTGGACCTTGGCCCGGGAGTGGGGACCCCTGTGAACCCCTCCAGGTGCAGCTTTGGGGGCAGGCTCTCCTACCCCATCCCCGGGAGAGGTTCGCAGCCCAGAGCTGTGCCGCCGGAGTGTGAAAAGGTGACAGATCGGCGTGCGGCTCGGACTCGGTTCTTGTCAAACCGTTGCTGCGTGTGTCCCGAAAAGGTGAGATCTCGTTCATCAAAGCACAGCGCGAACCTCCGTGTGGGGACGTGTTCACTCTGCTTTAGAGGGGCCCGTGCGCGCGCGCCTTCCACGTCGGGCACAGGCGTCTTTGTCATCAGAGAGAACAGCAAAGCTTCGTCTTTGTGGGAAAGAAATACTCGGGGGTAGAGAAACAGTTCTGGGGAGAAAGCGGGGGGCGGGAGGGGTACCCGCCCGGCATTGGGGAACGTGGTTCCCGTTGGCAATCTGGGCAGAGCCTCCGCGTGGGCGTCTCCGGGCTGGGCCTGCCTTTCCCGTAAGCCCCCGGCTCCCCGTGCCTGCGCCCTGCTTAGCGGGGTCTCTCCTGGGACCTCACTCCTGAGGCCAGGCCTGGTGGGGCTCGGGGCTGCTGGCCGCCCCCCTGGGGTGGTGCCTTGGCCTAAGAAGGGGGTGTCCCTCCACCAGCCTCGTCCCTATTTATTGCCGCGGACATGGGACGGCAGCACCTGGGTCCTTCGGGAACCCGGCCTTCTCCGTGCGGAGAGCTGCGGGCTGGCCGGCGTGGCTCCGTGGTTGAGCGTCAGCTTATGAACCAGGAGGTCACGGTTCGATTCCCGGTCAGGGCACAGACCCGGGTTGTGGGCTCGATCCCCAGTGTGGGGCGTGCAGGAGGCAGCCGATCCGTGATTGTCTCTCATCGATGTTCCCATCCCTCTCTCCCTTCCTCTCTGAAAGCCATAAAAAATATATTTGAAAAAAGGGAAGACAGCTGCGGGCTGTGGTCAGGCCGTCTTTGCCACGGCCTAGAGCTCCCGGTCCACCCGTCTCTGCAGCGGAAGCTGGACCAGGGGAGCGGAGAACCAGGGGCCCTGGGAGGCCCTGGGAGGCCCTCGTGCTCGGATGGAGCGCCGGTCCCTCTCTGCCTCTCTCCGGCTGCGTCCCCTTCCCTCTCCGGGACTCAGTTTCCCGTCTGTGACTGAGGCTGTCACGGCACCTACCCCGCAGGACAGGGGGTCACAGCGGGTGCCGGCGAGCTGGCTCCTGTTCCCGGCAGAGAAGGGCCGTCGCCGGAGAGGTTTCCGGATGCTGTTTGGGATTCTGATCCCGGCCATGTCCTGCCTGTGACGAGTGACCATCGGAGGCGGCCTGCTGGGATTTCTCAGCCCCCGGCTCGCTGAGTCAGCCCCGCCCAGACCCTCTCCTGCGCCGAGAGCGCGAGTAATTTTTTCCGCTCGGCCTGTGCCCCTGGAAGGGGGCCAGGGATGCATTTGCGCAGTACCTGGCCCTCCTTCCACGAGGCTGCTTTCCATTCTCAGCTCCCCAAAGGTGGCTTTCCGACTCCGCGTGAGTCACGGCTCAGCCTCCCGCAGGAGGGCCAGGAAATTGGTGAGAAGTCAGAGAGGGAGCATTGATTTTTTTATTTTTATTTTATTTTAAGACACCAATGTAAAAATCTGCATTTGCTTAAAAATGACGAACATGGCCTGGCCAGCGTGGCTCAGAGGTTGAGCGTCGACCTATGAACCAGGAGGTCAGGGTTCAATTTCTGGTCAGGGCACATGTCCGGGTTGTGGGCTCCATCCCCATTGGGGGGCGTGTAGGAGGCAGCTAATCACTGATGTTCTGTCTCATCATTGATGTTTCTCTCTCTTTCTCCCTCTCCCTTCCTCTCTGAAATCAATAAAAATATGTTTTTTTAAAAAATGACTAATTTGGTGTGCTGTCCAGCAAAGGGCCCTGCCCCAGAGGGTCTGCTTTATGGGATGGATGTGCACGACCTCAGTTCCTCTCAGTCTTCACCCACCCATCCACTCAGCAAATAGATACTGTGCACCTACTGTGCGCCAGGCACCAGTCTAGTGCTGGGGATTGCACAGTGCGTAATATAGACAGCAGCCCCTGAGCCAATGGCTGTTTATTTTCTCCAGCCAGACACTCCCCTCCCTGCTGTGGCCCCTCCCCCTGCCCATCACACTGGTCAGAGGGGAAGGAGCTCTAGGCTGAGGGGGGGTCAGCCCACAGAGGACTAGCCCTGGCTCTGCCACTCACCTGCCACGTGGCCCGGGAACTTTACCTCGGGCCTTAGGTCGGATAAAAGGCTGTGGATTGGATCAACTCTTTCTGGAGAGGCTTCTCCGTCTAAAATCCCCCAATTCATTCATCCTCTGTGCTTTTAAAAATGTTAATTATTAAACATTTTTAGTGGCTCATCAATTGTTTGTTTACTTAACTTATTTCAGAGAGAGGAAGGGAGAGGGAGACAGGAATAGAAGCATCCATGATGAGAGAGAATCTTCAATCGACTGCCTCCTGCACGCCCCCTAGTGGGGATCAAGCCCGCAAACCGGGCATGTGCCCTGACAGGGAATCGAACCTTGACCTCCTGGTTCATAGGCTGATTCTTAACCACGGAGCCACGCCGGCCGGCTTCAGCGTGTCCTTTTTAGAGATGGGGAAACTAAGGCTCACAGGGGCCTAAGAGGGTCCCCTGAGGTGACTGTGGGACCCCTGAGCCCGGGAAGGCCTCTGCTCTTGCCCCCACGCCCCCTCCGGCTCTCAGAGGCCAGGTGGGTCTCTCGCGGCTCCTGGAGAAGGTGGGGGGACCAGGCCAGGAGCAGGATGGGGCTCCCAGGCCCTTCCTTGTCTGCTCACTCATCTAACCTCCTCATGGCTGCAGGATGCTGGTAGAGGTGGGGAAACAGGCGCAGAGATTGGAGGCCACCGGACTGACCCACGGCCACGCCAAGACTCAGGGACAAAGCTCGGATGGCGACGTAGGCATCTCCTCAGTCCCCTTTGGTGCCACATCCACCTGTCCCCCAGGCTGTTTCTCCGCCCCCGACGGAGCGGGCATGGCTGTCTGGACCCCCATTGTACCTTCTACGAGGCCAGGAGATAGGCCGCTGGGTCCCGGTCCCTTCAGCCCCATCCCCGCGGGCTCCCCCAGAGTCCTCTCCTGCCTTTGATGCAGATTCTCACTCTTTCCTCATTCTATCTGGGCTCTCCTCGACGTGCGGGGGGCGGGGTGGGGGTCGGCGGAGGCATCCCGGCAA
Organism: Plecotus auritus; assembly: GCF_963455305.1. Classification (NCBI taxonomy): domain Eukaryota; kingdom Metazoa; phylum Chordata; class Mammalia; order Chiroptera; family Vespertilionidae; genus Plecotus; species Plecotus auritus. The sequence goes on from NC_137785.1 coordinate 59,393,531, forward strand.
TTTATAATTCCTGAGAGTTCTGTTGGTGGCCCGCGTTGTTATTTAACAGAACCCGCCACCGCCTCTGTCCCTATTGTGACAAGCTCGTGGCAGCGCCCCCCGGGGACTCGGGGTAATTGCTCCACGCGGCGAGCCGGGAGGCCGCGTCGCGCTCTGCTCCGGTGCGCCTCGGAAACCATCTCCACGATAGACGGTCAGGTGCGCGTTCGCTGAGCTTCGAGGTAACAATTCCGACTTAATGCGACGCTCGAGGAGGGAGCCCAGGTTTCCGGCTGGACGCGGCGTCGCTCCCGGTTCGGCCTGCCCGTCCCGCCTCGAGTGGCGACACCAATAATTCCTTCGTAACAAGTGCCTTTCCGAGGGGCCTGCTGCTGACAGCTAATGGGGAGTTATTGCCCCTGAATGCATTTCGGTAATTACTTCCCCGAGAGCTGTCTTTGTGTTAGAAGACATTTCACACTTTGGTAACATAAGTGTTTGGGGAGCGCACGCGCAGTAATTACGAACAGGCTTTCCGTGAAAATAAGCCTCAAAAAATTATAAGCGCTAATGCTGGCGTTGGTGAGAGTCGGGGAGGGATTGCATTTGATTCATGTATATTTATTCCAAGTGGAAGGACCTCTCCTGCTTGGAAACTTCTCTCTCTCTCTCTCTCTCTCTCTCTCTCTCTCTCAAACAAAAGCACTCATGAGCCACATAGCCCGCTTTCTCCTTTTTGCGTAATGCGGACCCTGAAAAAGGACATGTTGCTTGAGACTGAACAGAGAGACCGCCTCGCGGATCCCCGATAGGCGGCATTTGCGGTAATGGGAAATGAAATGATTCGCAGTGCGATCAATAAAAAATTAGCGGTGTTTAATCAAAGGTCCCGGCCTCCTGTTGACTGAAGACCATGGCGAGCCGCAGGAAACACGAGCTGAGTGGTCAACGAGGCTGCGCGGGGGCGGGCGGGCGGGGCGCGGGTGTGCGTGTGCATAGAGATGGCTGGGATGTGGTCCCTCCTGGTGGAGGCAGCCAGGTCCCTGGGGTGGGCCTGGAGGTTTCCGTTTCTCTGCCCACTTGACCTTTGCCCTGTGGCTCATCCTCTGCAGGTCTCCCCTCCTCGTGTGGGAAAGTGTCTTGGTGAGTCCGGGGCTCCCAGCAGGCCTTGCTCGCACAGGCGGGTGTGGGCCCAGCGCCCTCGCCACTTAAATCACCACCCCCCCCCCCCGGAGTGTTTCTGCAGAGGCCCCTCCGACGCGCTGTCTGCGCCCCTGGTCGTGTGGGTTTGGAGACCTCCAGCATGCCTGTGGTGGATGGGCTCAGCATCCTCTTGGGGGCTGGAGGGAAATGAGCAGAACGCCAGCCTCAGCAGGTAGATGAGGTTAAGGGATTAAGGGGTGTATGTGTGTGTGGGGGGGTGAAGAGCCCATAGCATGGTGGGTCCATGGAGGGGCCCGAGGCCACCCCTCCTCTGGGTGGGGGCAGGATGGCCCGTGGGCGCTGGCTGCCTGCAAGCTGAGAGCTGGCATGGGGCCTGTGCCTCTGTGGCTGCAAATGGTGAGAACTACTCCGTCCGACCGCCCCTCGCCCCGTGGCTCCTTCAGGGCCCCTCCCCCCATGGCTCCTTCAGGGCCCCTGGGACACGCTGCACACCCCGCTGTCCCCCTGCCCAGCGACTGGTTACTTTTTTTTTTTTTAAATATATTTTATTGAGTTTTTACAGAGAGGAAGGGAGAGGGATAGAGAGCTAGAAACATCGATGAGAGAGAAACATCGATCAGCTGCCTCCTACACACTCCTCACTGGGGATGTGCCCGCAACCAAGGTACATGCCCCCGACCGGAATCGAACCTGGGACCCTTGAGTCCTCAAGCCAACGCTCTATCCACTGAGCCAAACCGGCTAGGGCAATAACTGGTTACTTTTTAAAAAATATACATTTTTATTGATTTCAGAGACAGGAAGGGAGAGGGAGAGAGAGAGAGAGAGAAACACCCATGATGAGAGAGAATCATGGACCGGCTGCCTCCTGCACGCCCCCCCACAGGGGATTGAACCCGCAACCCGGGCCTGTGCCCTGACCGGGAATCGAACCGTGACCTCCTGGGTCATAGGTTGGAGCTCAGCCAGTGAGCCAGGCTGGTCGGGCCTTGTTACTGTTTATAGGCGCGATACGGCCTCGCCACTGGGGCTGGGGGCGTGGGGTCCCCGGCTCCCCCTGGGCCTGTAACAAGGCCTGGGCTGCAAAGAAAACGCTGGGGTTGGAGGGTCCCCGGGGCAGCTGGCCTCTGGGTTACAACGCAGCTGGGAGCCCAGGACCAAGGCCAGGGGGCCCTTTTCTGCTCTCTGGGTCCTGCCTGGGGCAGCGGGTGGCACCAAGGCCTGCTCCTGGCTTTGCCCGCACTGTCCCGTCTCTCCTCAGAGACACACAGACCAGTGGCTGTCTCTTTAAATGTGCTTTTGTTAAGTGTCACCCGGGAATAGTTTTCCATTGATTTTTAGAGAGCGTGGACGGGTGGAGGAGGAGAGACACACAGAGAGAAACATGGGTGTGAGAGAGACACATCCATTGGCTGCCTCCCGCCCCAGGGCCAGGAACCGAGCCTACAACTGAGGTACGTGCCCTTGACTGGAATTGAACCCGGCACCCTTCCGTCCACGGGCCGATGCTCTAGCCCAGTGGTCAGCAAACTGCGGCTCGCGAGCCACATGCGGCTCTTTGGCCCCTTGAGTGTGGCTCTTCCACAAAATACCACGTGCGGGCGCGCACGTACAGTGCGATTGAAACTTCGTGGCCCATGTGCAGAAGTCGGTTTTCGGCTCTCCGAAGAAATTTCAATCGTTGTACTGTTGATATTTGGTTCTGTGGACTAATGAGTTTGCCGACCACTGCTCTAGCCAGACTGGCTAGGGCCAGTGGCTGCCTCTTTAAATGATGGAGTAGGAAGGGCCCTTCCACCTGGCTTCATTCATTCATTCATTCATTCAGCCGTAGGAATCGAGCACCTGCAGCCTCCCAGGCCCCGTGCTGGGTGCGGGTGGGGCGGGGGGGGGCAGGGTTAGCAGCCCCAACGCTGACCTGCTGCCTGGGGCCGGCTGGCCGCACAGGGGCCATTGCGTGTCCCGCAGAGGTAAGGGCCGGGACCGCTGGGATGAGAGCGAGCACCCGGCCTGCCCTTGGCCCCGCTGCGAGCCGCTGAGGCGCACCGTCTAAACCAGGGTTGGGCAAACTTTTTGACTCGAGGGCCACCATGGGTTCTTAAACTGGACCGGAGGGCTGGAACAAAAGCATGGATGGAGTGTTTGTGTGAACTAATATAAATTCAAAGTAAAGGAGCGGAGGGGAGAGCAAGAGAACCCTCCGCTCTTTCGGCTCCGCGGGCCGGATAGAACAGCCAAACGGGCCGGATCTGGCCCGCGGGCCGTAGTTTGCCCACGGCTGGAAACGTTTCTATTCCGAGGTCCTTGCCTTAATGTACGGGAGGGGCAGCCACGGCCCGGAGTCAGTGACCACAGCGTGGCCCTGGCTCCCGGCTCCTTCAGCCTGGCCTCTTGTCCTGTCTTTGGGGTACCCACCCCTTCCTTGGCCCCTTCTCTCCCCCCTCCCCCCTGTGGGGCTCCTCTTTCTGCTGCGGCCACCAGGGGGTGATTTGCACCCCAGCATCCTCGCCCTGAGCAATTAGGCGCGCAGGCCACGGCGCTGGCCACAAATTAGCTGGATTTATTGAGCTCCCACGCTGCCCCTCCGGCCTCCCCCTCCCCCTCCCGCCTTCCTCCCGTCCGCGCCTCCGTCTCCTCCTTCCCAGAGGCCATCGGAGACCAGCATGACAGCGAGGCGAGGGCAGAGCGGCCCCAGCCTCGGGAGGCCACGGGAAGGAACGGCGCACAATTTTCCTGGTTCCAGGGTGGCCCCGTCCCACTGTTCCTCATTACTGCGTGCGGCGAGCCCGCGCTGCCAGGACCGGAAAGCGCGCAGGAGCCACGCTGTTCACGCGCTGGAAAAAATAGAATTTTCTCCTTTTTGGCGGGGGGTGTCGGTGATGGCTTCGTCTCCCCCTTCCTGCTCTGCTCCTCCCTCCTCGCCTCCCTCCACCGACCATCTCTCCCTCCCGCCCCTTTCTCCCCAGGCAGAGCTGGGAGCTGTGGGCTCGGGCCTTTGTGGGTGGGGCTCAGCACGTGACCGTCCCCCAGGGGGGTCGGGTCACAGACGCCCACAAAGGGCGAGGTGCTGGTGCCACGACGTCTGGCGGGTCGGTGAAGGAGCCGGCCGGGTGTTGGGTGTTGACGCAGCTGCGTGCCCAGAACAGCTCTGGCACACACTAGGTGCTCAGTCCATGTTCACTGACCCACCAAAGACATGGACTCTGTGCCTGCCCTGGCTCCAGCTGTGTGGGGGAGACCTGGGGTGAAGGCCCCTTGAAGGCCGCCCCATTGGGAGCCCTACAGGCGGAGCAGGAGGGGACCTCATTCCCATTTCCCAGGTGAGGAAACCGAGGCTCAGATGTGTCCATATGTGACGGAGGTCACGCAGGCGTGGACTTGAACTTGGGTCCCAAATCTCCAAAGAAGGGACACGTTCACGAGTGCCCAGCGAACCTCCCCGCCTCACCCTGGGCTCGAGGGGGCGGGGCATGCTGCCCACCCCCAGGCTGGCTGCCTCCGGCCTCCAAGGGCTGTTGTTGTACCCATGCTGTTATCCTAAACCTTGACGCCAGCTTTGGGTCATCGGGGGAGATTTCACATAGAAATATGAATGTCCTTCTTTTTTTTTTTTAAATATATTTTATTGATTTTTTACAGAGAGGAAGGGAGAGGGATAGAGAGTTAGAAACATTGATGAGAGAGAAACATCGATCAGCTGCCTCCTGCACACCTCCCACTGGGGATGTGCCCGCAACCAAGGTACATGCCCTTGACCGGAATCGAACCTGGGACCCTCCAGTCCGCAGGCCGACGCTCTATCCACTGAGCCAAACCGGTTTCGGCTGAATGTCCTTCTTTAAGAAAAGAAACAGATGAGGTGTCTGCACCAGGACCCCCTTTTTTGTATGGCGACCCTGAGGGTTTGAGCAGGAGCCGCGCCCTTGGGTGGGTGTACCCCCTCCCCCCCCCGAGCCCCTCCCAGCTCTTTCTGATCATTTGTATTGAAGGGAGGCATTGGTCCACTGTGGTGAGTGTCATGTGGGCTGTCTGACCCATCAGAGCCTCCGCCTGCCCGTCCGCCCGTCCGCCCGTCCGCCCGTCCGCCCGTCTGCCCGTCTGCCCGTCTGCCCGTCTGCCCGTCTGCCCGTCCGCCCGTCCGCCCTCCGTAGCCCAGTCTAGTGTAGCCTCACCCTTACTGGGTCGCGGGTAAGGAGGCCAGCGAAGCGCTAGGTCTGGTCTGAGGGCAGAGATGGCCATCACCCTGCGAATCATTTTGGCCTCAGGTTCTAGAATTCCTGACAACGGAGGAGACATCTTCTGGAAGATTCTAGTCATTTCCGTGGCCAACCATGGGCCTGTGGAGAGAGGGGCCGCGTACCCAGGCCCGCACGGCCCGCCAAGGCCTGTGACGCAGCCCGGGTCACGTTCAGGGGTCACGTTCAGCGTGGGGCGACCGTGGCTTTGAAATTCCGTGCACAGAGCCATCAGCACTGACCGGGGAGCAGCAGGCAGCCCCGGCAGCTTCCTTATTTAAGAAGCGGATCTTGGACAGCAAATAGATGTTAAAATATTTGCCTGCAGCTCTGAGTGTTAAATGTCACCCCACTGTCCGCACTGCAAATAGTTTAAACCTGAAGATAAATAGTGGCTGCCTCTCGGAATTTGGGGCCAGCCGTTGGGGGCACAAGCCGGGTGTCTGATTGGGTCGGCGGGCTCCCTGCCCAGCCCGGCGCAGCCCCTCCCGCCCCCCATCCCGCCAGGCCCGGCGTGCGTGTGTGCGTGCCTGAGAAAGTGTTCACGGAGCCGTGTCCTCTCCAGCAGGGCCAGGGGTTTGACCTCGCGCCCAGGTTCCTAAACAGAGCTCCCTCTCACCTGGCCCCCCCAGAACGAGCCTGGTGAAAGCGTTTGTAGGAAACACGGGCCTGTGGGGCTGGAGCAGGGGTGGGCAAACTTTTTGACTCGAGGGCCACAATGGGTTCTTAAACTGGACCGGAGGGCCGGGACAAAAGCATGGATGGAGTGTTTGTGTGAACTCATATAAATTCAAAGTAAAGGAGCGGAGGGGAGAGCAAGAGAACCCTCCGCTCGTTCGGCTCCGCAGGCCGGATAGAACAGCCCAACGGGCCGGATCCGGCCCGCGGGCCGTAGTTTGCCCACGGCTGGGCTGGAGTCTGGTTTCCTATTGGAAACAATGTTGCTCCAGGCTAAGCACATGGGAAACTGTAGCGACCTTGCTGGACTGGCAAGGCGGCGCCCCAACTCCATCCAGGGCACGGCGCAGGAAACGGGGCTTATGAATTTCAATTTATTACTGTTATTTTTTAATCCTCACCTGAGAATATTTTTTCCATTGAGAGTGGAAAGGAGGGGGGGAGGGGAGAGAGAGAGAGAGAGAGAGAGAGAAACATCGATGTGAGAGAGACACATCGATTGGTTGCCTGCTGCACGCACCTGATCAGGAGCAGGGACTGAACCTGCAGCTGAGGTACGTGCCCCTGACGGGGAATCAAACCTACGACCGTTCTGTGCAAGGGTCTACACCAGCCGTGGGCAAACTACGGCTCGCGGGCCGGATCCGGCTGTTCTATCCGGTTCTCTTGGTCTCCCCTCCGCTTCTTTACTTTGAATTTATATTAGTTCACACAAACACTCCATCCATGCTTTTGTTCCGGCCCTCCGGTCCAGTGTAAGAACCCATTGTGGCCCTCGAGTCAAAAAGTTTGCCCACCCCTGGACGCTCTAACCACTGAGCTGCCGGCCAGGGCGGGGCTAGTGGATTTTAGAGCGACATGTGCCCCCCGTAGGCTGGCGGGTCACACCTCGCAGAGGTCACTCACTCCAGGTCGCAGAGCCCCTGCTGGGCCTTGGGGGCCGGGACGAGGACCTGACACGTTCCTTGACACGTGGCTCGTTTTCCGTGGAGTCGCTGCCGTAGGGAGACCTGTCGCAGGTGCTTGAGTCAGACACAGACCCGCCACCGTGGCCTCGCTAAAGCTTTGTCGCCTCTCAGAGCCGCCGCCTCCTCACCTGTGAAACGGGGCCGTGGTGGCGCTCGCCGCCCAGGGCTGCCAGCTGGCTGTGCCGGGGAGGGCCTGGCGGACCGCGCTTGGTGGAGGCCCGGGCGAAAGCATGGGGTGTGCGCGTCATCGGGGAGCAGCCAGGTCGGGAGCTGTCGGGGTGGAGTGTGAGGCCGGCTCTTCAGGTGCCGATTCCGTCTGCTCCCCATCCAGGCACGTGGCTTGGTCCTTCCCTGGGTGGGTGGGGGGGAGCTTCGTGCTGCTCCAGGCCGCCTCCAGGAGCACGTGGGTGGGGCCCGAGGGTCAGGTGCCCTGTTTGGGGGAGCTCTTCCCAACCCCAGGGCCTGGATGGGAAGAAAGGAGCTCCTTGCCCCGCCGACGTGGCTCAGGGGCTGAGCGTCGACCTATGAACCAGGAGGTCCCGGTGCGATTCCCGGTCAGGGCACAGGCCCGGGTTGTGGGCTCCATCCCTGGTGTGGGGCTGCAGGAGGCAGCCGGTCCATGATTCTCTCTCATCCTTGATGTTTCTTTTCTTTTTTAATATATTTTATTGATTTTTTACAGAGAGGAAGGGAGAGGGATAGAGAGTTAGAAACATCGATGAGAGAGAAACATCAATTAGCTGCCTCCTGCACACCTCCCATTGGGGATGTGCCCGCAACCAAGGCACATGCCCTTGACCGGAATCGAACCCGGGACCTTTCAGTCCGCAGGCCGACGCTCTATCCACAGAGCCACACCGGTTTCGGCTCATCCTTGATGTTTCTATCACTCTCCCCCTTCCACAGTGACATGAATAAAAATATATTTAAAAAGAAAACCAAAATGAAGAAACCAGATTTGCATTCTTGGGTGGCTTTGTGGGGTGGTGACTTCTGAAAGCCCAAGAGCCGACGCTGAACTGCCTCCTCCCGAGTCCATAGGACGCACCGCCGTCAAGAGAGCCGAGGTGGTGGCGTGCGCTTCCATGTGTGGGTGAGATGCGCTATTCCGGAAAGCGCTGCCAAGGAAATACGGCCAAAAAAAAAAAAAAAAAAAAAAAGAAAAGGGAAAAGGATAGCAGGGGATCATTTAAACACGTCTATTAACTCGGGTGTTAAGTAAAGCAGCACATGCGTGTGCTGGAGGGACGGAGTGTCTGGAGAGTTGGCGCAGTAGATGCCGCCGGGATTGCGCCTCCCTCCTCCCCTCCCTCCCCTGCCCTCCAGAACGTTTTTTTTTTTTTTAAGTATATATTTTTATTGCTTTCAGGGAGAGAGAGAGAGAGAGAGAGAGAGAGAGAGAGAGAAGCAGCAATGATGAGAGAGAATCATTGATCGGCTGCCCCCCCCCCCCGCACGCCCCCCACTGGGGATCAAGACCTGCAACCCGGGCCTGTGCCCTTGATGGGAATCGAACCCGGGACCCTTCAGTCCGCAGGCCGATGCGCTATCCACGGAGCCACACAGGCCAGGGCCAGGGCATTTTTTTTATCAGGGGAAGAGGCGGTTAGGCGGCCCCGCACAGTCACCATGGATTTGTGGTGACTTACGATAGGGGAGGTTCCCGGTGACCGTTCTCACTTCTTCGCTTCCTCTTTCTTGCTGTCGCCCGAGCAGTGGCTCTGATTTCCGGAGAGAAGCAGGCTGCCTGGCTTTAAACGGGGCTTCTTTCTGGCTTGCCGGGGGTTGGCGTGTTCTGATGATAAAAAAAAAAAGGACCTAAACATTGCACATCCCTTAATTGGTAAGAAGGGAGCTGTTTGGATGGGCCACCGACGGCCACATGGATTTTTCCTGCCTCGGCGCTGCTCCGCGCGGCGTGGTGGGCCACGTGCCCCGCCACGGAAGGCGGGGGCTGGCTCTCGGACCAGCTGACGTGTGTTCGCGGGGGCGTGGGGTCGGGTGCTTGGAAGTGCATGTGCGTGTGGCCGGGAGCAACAGAGCCCTTACCCCACTGGCTGTTTGTAAATCGGTGCGTTGACAGGACTGGGGCTTTCGCCTCGAATTGAATGCACGCTCATCTTCGTTCTTCCTTTTGGTTTTTGGGGACCAGCCCTCGGGGGCCTCCAGGTCGCGTGCCGAAGCCTTTCGCTGTAGCTGCGGGGTTGGGGTGACGCGCGCGTACACGCCCGCTCCTTTGCACAGGCAGACGTGTTTGCATCGGTATCTCAGCACGCAGCAGCAGCGGCTTCTCCCTTAAGTGAATCAGCGCCGGTTTCTGGGCGGGAGATCTGACTTGCAGGACAGACCGTGGGAGGAGACACCACGCACGCCACGCTGGCGCTCTCGTCCGAGTCTCTGCGCGGCAGTGGGCAGGTTGAACCCACTGGCGTGTTGGGGGATTATGATCTGTTCTGCGCGTTACGCAGTCTTGTTTTGCACCTGGATGGACACGTCCTCCACGTGTCCTGTTCATCTCTCCGCTGGAGGCCGCATGCCGTTCCCCCAGCCCCGCAGGGACATGTGCCGGACATCAGGCCGGGTGCCTCCCCCCCGCCCCCCCCCCCCCCCCCCCCCGCCTCCCCCGGCTGGCTGCCAGGCGCCTTTCCTGTGAAATGGGAATAGCAAATGCGGGCAGGGGCGTGTGAGCCTGAGAAATGGGTCTGCGGGTATGTAACTGCCTTTGACAACGGGCAGGACGCGCCGCCAGTGTAAGACGTCCTCCGTCCGGATCGTGAGCTCACTTTATTTTTGTGGTTGTCAATCCTCACCCGAGGATATTTCTCCCATTTATCTTTTTTTTTTTTTTTTTTTTTTTTTTTTTTTTTTTTTTTACAGAGAGTGGAAGGGAGGGGGGACGAGAGGGAGGGAGAAAGAGAGACACATCGATGTGAGAGAGGCCTATCAATCCATTGCCTCCCCTGACGGGGAATCGAACCGGCAACCCTGTGGCGCGCAGGCCGACGCTCTAACCACCGAGCCACTGGCCAGGGCCTAACGCGCTTTCCTGTGCACATTTGGCGCTTGCTGGCACCGGGCTAAGCAGAGAGTCGGCATTTTATCTGAAAGAAATCGGTCCAGCGTTTCAAAGGCTGGCTCTCCCTGTCCACGCGGATGCCGGGCACGAGCGAAGGCTCAGGTGCGTCTGACACTCGCGAGCTGGCTCCGTGGCCCTGCCAGCAGCTGTGCTTCCTGGTTCTCTGAGCCAGGACGTCTGTGCCGAGAGCCCACCAGGGTCAACGAGTTCCAGCTTGGTGTGTGCGCGGCGCGGGGGGGGGGGGGGGGACACGGGGGGTGGAATAGGGGGTGGGGGGGGCGCGAACTTGGCTACGATATCTCCCCGCTCTAAGTCGCAAGGCTTTGGGGGAAATGAAACATTTCGGTGCGTCAGGAACAGCGGATGGCGGCTCTGGAGAAACACGTAGGCGAATGGGTTTTGGGGAGACAAATGCTGAGGCACTGTCACCTCCCTGACGGGCCACAGCCCCCAGGGTCCATGCACAGGGGGACCGTGACAGGCAGTCCGCAGAGGAGATTTGCACCAACAGCTAAAGAATCTAGTTGAGAACGAGGGCGCCGCCTGCTACAACCCCCCCACACCCCCAAACCCTGATATTAACATACCGAGAGGCATGCATAACGCACCCTGGGAGGCCGAACAATTCAAAGGGTCTTCATGAGCGCCAGGCACTTCTCTCCCAACCCTGTCCTGAGACCCCGAGACCCCAAGACCCCGAGACCCCGAGACCCTGAGACCCCGGCCGCTCACGGGGGCTGTGTTCTTCCCGTTGGCAGGAGGCCTGGACGGAGGGCCCGAGTGTGAGCAGAAGGCCAGCCGGGCGCTGGAGGACAGGAACAGCGTGACCAGCCAGGAGGACAGAAATGAGGACGATGACGACATGGAGGATGAGTCCATCTACACCTGCGACCACTGCCAGCAGGACTTCGAGTCCCTGGCCGACCTGACGGACCACCGGGCCCACCGCTGTCCTGGAGGTAGGCCGCCGAGCGCCGGGACGCCGACAGGCGGCTCCGCGGGTAATAGGACGTAGCGACAGCTGGAAGCCTCCAGCGAGATCCGAGGATGAATCGTAATGTTACGGCGAAGGTCATTTTATTGTGGTGTCTGGGGTACCCTGGACCCGCCTTTTAAATAATTAACAATAAACGCGAGCGCATTCCGGCCGGTGGGAATGGGGGGGGGGGGGCGGCTCCCCTCCCCGTCCCCGGTCCCCGAGTTTGTCCTCCGAGGTACAGGGGCCTGCACCCCACGTTTCTGGAAGGCCGTTTGGAAAGGCTGATAGGAAGAGGTTGTGAGTGCCCGGGCAGGCGGCTGAAGTGTGGAGAGCTGTGTGTAGCAGGCGCTCCCGGCAGGGCTGGTGATGGCACGTGGGCGATGGCCCAGGCCAGGAAGAGTCCGTGCAGACACGGACCCGGCTTCACCCCCGTGCGTGGCCTCCTGCTTGTCTGAGGGGCAGGTTGGACCAGAGGGTGGTCCTGGTCTCTGTGTCCTTGGTGCCTCGGAGAAGGGGGCCAAGGCCGGTGGTTTGCAGGAACGATTTCAGACTTTTCAAGTCGTGTGTGACTGTGTGTCTGGGGCATGGGAGGTGTGTGTCTGCATGGGATGGGGGATGGTGGCACATGTATTCCCTGGGGTGTGGCAGCCATGCTGTCTGTGTTCCCTACACAACTATCTCCAGGCATCATCTTCCACTGGGATTGTTGGATGGAAATATCTTAGATGCTGGTTTATAGGGAAAGGAACCGACAATCTCAGTCCACTATTCCAAAGGGGACCTATTACCTGTTTGTTTCTTTTTTTGGGGGGGTGGTGGAGTGGGGGGAATCTGCTGATAAGAAGTAGGTTGGGACTCAAAGTTCTCTCTTTCCCCTACTTTTCATACCACCTTGGAAGTTTGAAAGCCAAGTATTTGGGGAACTGCTATGACTTTCCCTCAAGTGACATCCATACCTGCACAGCCCTGGCTAGACCATGTGCCTGTTCTCAAGTCTCTGAAGGAAACAGATACCCCAAAACAATGCTCCCAAGAGGACTCTCACAGGCTTGGAATTTCCGGGGGCTCAGCAAATCAAACCCCAGTCATTTGGAATTTGTGGTATTTCAACCCCAGGCAGAGGCGATGGCTGACTTGTGGTCTTAGGATACCGAGGCACTGGGAGGTAAGGATGCTGGCTCGACCAAGGTCACATAGCGATATGGTGGCCGAGCCAGGACCTCCCCAGGACCCTCAGCTTTGGACTCTGTCCTGCTTGAGAAGTCCCAGATGCTATTGTGTCTCTTCACTTAGCCACGGCCTGAGGTGGACTCTAACCTGTAAGATGATGGAATACTGCCACTTACCTTTATTTTTTATTTTTAAATATATTTTATTGATTTTTTACAGAGAGGAAGGGAGAGGGATAGAGAGTTAGAAACATCGATGAGAGAGAAACATCAATCATCTGCCTCCTGCACACCCCCTACTGGGGATGTGCCCACAACCAAGGTACATGCCCTTGACCAGAATCGAACCTGGGACCCTTCAGTCCACAGGCCGACGCTCTATCCACTGAGCCAAACTGGTTAGGGTGAGGTGTTTTATTTAAAAAAAAAATATTTTTGTTGATTTCAGAGAGGAAGGGAGAGGGAGGGCGAGAGAGAAACATCAATGATGAGAGAGGATCATTGATGGGCTGCCTCCTGCACGCCCCCTACTGGGGATCGAGCCAACAACCCGGGCCTGTGCCCTGACCGGGAATTGAACGGTGACCTCCTGGTTCCTAGGTCGACGCTCAACCCCTGAGCCACGCAGCTGGGCTCAAGGAGGCGTTGATGTCCCCCTGCCACACTGTGAAATTGGTGGCGTTTCTAGGTGGAGAAGGGAAACCGTGGGACTTGGGGGGTCTCTGGGGTGGGCGGTCTGTGCTGGAATCAGCTCTGTGCTTCGGTCCCAGGCTGGACTCTTCCCAGCGCCGTCTCTCCTCTCTGAGCCTCAGACGTTGTCTAAAGTCATGGCAGCCCGTGTGCAGGGAACCCGTGTCGTTGCTGGGGTGTCCACCATAGGCCTGCCCGCTCCCTAACCGGACCCCACTAACGACCTCCACGGGGAAGTGGGAGCCCTGGAGGAGTCAGGGGTTCCTGGGAGGAGTGTGGGAGACGGCCTCGCCTGATAGCCTGCCTGAGACGCCCATTCCGCCCAGGCCAGTGGGACGCGCCTGGGAGAGGTCCCTGACGCGGAGAGGCAGGTGAGGAGGGCGTCCCCAGGTCGCGGGCTCGGAGGGTTACCCAGCGACAGGGAACCACACGGGCCCCGACCTAGGACGCCCCGCACCCCTCCGTCCTGCGGAGGTTTCCCAGCTCTGTCCTGGGCCGTGTCTCTGGGGTGCTGGGTGGGTATCGGGGCCTGTGTGGCTGAGGGGGCTCTGACACCCACTCCTTAAAGTCTGTTTTATACACTGGGCTTCAGCATAAGATGTTTGAAAATTGGCTTCTGCTTTAAACGTTTGGAATGGCTACAAAAAGGCAGTCACAGGCCCTCCCTGGCCCGGCTCGGGGTCTGCGGGGGCTCGGGGTCTGCGGGGGCTCGGGGTCTGCGGGGGCTCGGGGTCTGCGGGGGGCTCGGGGTCTGCGGGGGCTCGGGGTCTGCGGGGGCTCGGGGTCTGCGGGGGGCTGGGATCTGTGGGGGCTTGGGGTCTGCGGCGGGCTCGGGGTCTGCGGGGGCTCGGGGTCTGCGGGGGCTCAGGGTCTGCGGGGGCTCGGGGTCTGCGGGGGCTCGGGGTCTGCGGGGGGCTGGGATCTGCGGGGGCTTGGGGTCTGCGGCGGGCTCGGGGTCTGCGGGGGCTCGGGGTCTGCGGGGGGCTGGGATCTGCGGGGGCTTGGGGTCTGCGGGGGCTCGGGGTCACGCTTCCGGGCACAGTTCCAGGGACATCGCGGAGGGCATCCGGTCCTCAAGGAGGACACGCTGGAGGGACACTCGATGGCCCTACGGAGACCTTCCCAGGGAGGGCCATGGTCTGCTGGGCCCGGGAGGGGGCCCTCTGGGAGCCGAGCAGACATTTCTGAGTCTTGTTTAGCGGGAAGGCGGCCCACCTGGCTGTGGAGAACCTAGGGCCTGAGGGCAGACACCTGCGGTCAGCTGCCCCGGCTCCTGCCCCCTGCAGAGGGCTGTCCCTCTGGAATGTGGGGCCCGGCCTCCCAGGCAGGTGTGGGGGAAGGTCCGCCCGCCCTCCCGTGTGGAGGGGGTGGGTGTGGGCCCATCTTGAATGCGGTTCTTCTTTAAAGTGCTTTAGCAGAGCGACCTCCGGGCCAGTAATGTGGCATTGAGTGGGGGTGGGGGGACGGACAGTGCCTCATTCTGTAAGAATCAGGGGCGGGTGGCGGGGGGGCAATTTCAAACGAAACTCCAGCCAGACACAGCTTTTTTGAATGCTCAAGCTTAAAAAAAAAGAGCCCTAGCCGGTTTGGCTCAGTGGATAGAGCATCGGCCCGTGGACGGAAGGTCCCAGTCCGATTCCAGCCAAGGGCACATACCTGGGTTGCAGGCTCTATTCCCGGCCCTGGTCAGGGTGCGTGCAGGAGGCAGCCGATCAATGTGTCTCTCTCACATCGATGTTTCTCTCTCTCCCCTCCTTTCTCTGAAAATCCACGGGTGAGAATCCACGGGTGAGGATTCACAACAACAACAACAACAAACAGGAGGAGGGAATTTGTTAAAACAGTGACACCAAAACACACACACAGAAGTGCTCCCCGTGGCTGCATCTCGCCGCTCAGCCGGGCTGCCCGCCGGGCCGAGGCCTGGGACCAGGGAGCGGTGCCAGCCCCTCGGGCAGGGCGGACCCTCCCTCGTGGCGCAGGCGAGTGCTGCGTGAAGCGCGGCGGGGAGTTAATTACGCCCGGTTTATTCAGCTGCGGCCACGGTGACCTGTGGGCCCTCATCACAGGCTGGCTCCTGGCGGCTGGCACCTCTGCCGCCTCGTGTCCATCTGCCCGCGGCCTGTGTGTGCCGGCTCGGCCCTCTCTTGCTCGGGCAGCGGGGGTGGGGGCCCGCCCGCCGTACCGCGTAGGGTGCCGCCCTGGTCCGGGTTCCATTTGGGCAGAACAGAGCGGGCACGTTCCAGCCGCTGGGCGACGCTCTGCCAAGGGCGCAGGTGCAGGGCGCCGGTGCCTTCCGCCCGGGGAGCGCCCACAGCGCCTGGGTGCCAGCCGCATCGCACAGCGCACAGGCCTGGGGGCTCGAGCCCAGTTAGCACCCCCAGGTGAAGACGCCCCTGCAGGCAAACGGCATCTAGGCAAGGCTCCCGCTTCCGACGGCCACGGGATGGACAAAGGCCAGAGACCAATCCCGGAAGCACGTGCCTGGGTGTGGAGGGGACCCAGCCACAGGATCAACCAGTGGCGGACACTGTCGGAGGAGCCGTGAATAAATGAACAGAAAGGCAGACCTTACCCTGGGGTGGAGAGCCCCAATGTCGACGTGGCCATGTCCCCCGAATTCACCCGTTGGCGGAGCCTGAGCCGATGGGCGGGCAGGAGGACTGGCTTAGATGGAAAGCTCCCGAGGAGAGCTAGGCCTGCAGGGGCGGGAGGGAATGCCAGGAGGTGGGAATGCCCGGCCGGGGCAGGCTTCATCTGACCTGGTGTCGGAAGCTGTGGGATTGGTTCCCAGGGCCGTGGGACAGGCTAGGGGGAGGGGAGAGAGCAGACATGGGCCTGAAGAGACGTGTGTTTGGTGGGAGAAGGTGTCACTGTTGGGCGGTGGGGGCGCCGGGTTCCCGAGCAGGTGGGATTGGGAGGGAGAGGGTGGCCCTTCGGAAAAGAGGAAATTGGATCCCTCCTCTCAAACACCAAACAAATCCCAAACGGACCAGAAATCCAAACATGAAAAGAAAACTTAAAAATACTAAGAGAAAACAAGCAAGTTTAAAAAAAATAGAATCAGAGGGGGAAGCCTTTTCTAAATATAACCCTCCACTCAGAGGCCATAAAACAAAAGACAGAAATATTCCGCCCCACGAAAATAAAACGCGTCCGCACTGCCCACACCACAGTAAATCAAGCCGGGGACACCCAGCACCAGCCAAGGCGATTTTTCTGAATGTGTGAGGCACCCCTACCAACGCCAGGAAAACACCCAATAAATCCACAGGACACGGGGCCCAGGCCCGGCTGCCCGAGGCCAGCGCCCGCGTGGATGGTTGTTAGCGCTCTTGGTCTTTAGATAGTTTGAACACCTCCCATGTGCAAAGGACAGAGATGGAACGAGAAAAAGAAATACCACTGACCTTAAACATTTAGAAAGATTCAGAACTGTCCATTGAAACCACAGAAATTACCTTTTTTTTTTTTTAACCTATAAGATTGTGTGTCGTTGATGCTGAGGCTTGGGGGTCTTGTTCTCCTATCTGCCCTCAGGGTAGCCTTGGCCTGTGGCTAGAACCCATAGTAGGTGCTCAATAAATGTTTGTTGATCTTGCCCCCAAGGAGGCCTCGGCTGTGTGTCCTTGATGCTGAGGCTTGGGGGTCTTGTTCTCCTATCTGCCCCCAGGGTAGCCTTGGCCTGTGGCTAGAACACACAGTAGGTGCTCAATAAATGTTTGTTGATCTTGCCCCCAAGGAGGCCTCGGCCTGTGCGAGGGGCCGAGGTGTCCGAGATAAGGGAGACAGTGGGAATGCCATGGATAAAGGGCTTTGAGGCAGGAGACAGCAGGAATAAAAGATCCGTGGCCTGTGCCCGGACATAGTAGGTGTTCAGTTAATGTGGAACCAGAAGGGGGAGTTTAGAGCAGGAAGAGATGATTTCCCGTCAACAAATATTTGTTGAGCATGTACTATGCATAGGGGTGGAGGAAGTGAGTCGGTGCACTCCGAGGCCAGAACCAGGACCAGTTCCGGAAGCCACAGGGACCCCACACAGAAGGAGCGGCTTCCCGGTGGGCTCATCCGAGGACCACAGGGCCAGGGGAGTGGGAAGCAGAGGTGGGGGTCCAGGGGCTGGCACTGGGCAATGCTGCAGGTCCCTCTGAACCCGGAGATCCTGCGAGTGGCATCCCTTAACTGACACCCTCACACAGAAGAATAAAGAGCATCCCCAAGCAAAATGAGAAAACAACCACATTTCTCTCCCGCTGGCCGGGGCGTGCGTTCCGGGAGTGCTGCGGCAGGAGATCAGCGTGCTTTTCCTCGCGCTCCGAACACCCCCCTGCCGGCCTTGCAGCTGGGGTGGGGCCGAGGCTGGGGCCGGGAAGGGAGCAAGGACACCTGAAACCGGGCTCGGGCCCTGGCCTGGAATAAAGCGAAGCTATCGGTGGTGGGTTTTGGCAGCGTGTGAAACGCTGTGTACCAGCCCAGGGGAGAATGTACAGGGGATTCCAAAACGCTTCCTTTTCTGTTAAACTGTTCTATTTTGGAGGCGATGGCTAGGATTTGGCTGCTTTTGGAAATGACATCAGTGCTGGGGGCCGGGGGGAGTAAGACTGAGGCCGTGAGGCAGCTGTGCAGGTGCGGGGGGACGGTGACTGGCGTGGTGGGGGCGCGTACACCCTGGCCCTTCCCCTCACCCCACCATCTCGGATGCCAGGAGTCTTGGCCTCGCCACACGGTGGGCTGTGTGTGTCAGCGCAGCCGAGGGACGGAGGTCAGATCTGTCGGAGTGGGTCTGACCCCTCTGAGGACGGGTGGGGGCGGCGTGGTGAGGAGGAAGGAGGCCGAGGGGAAGGCAGGAGGGGACTGGGGAGGGCAGGTGACTGGCATCTGTCTGCGGCCTCCCAACCCCTTCGCAGCATCTGCTCCAAGGGCAGCTTCTGCCTGATTCTCTGCACTTGGAACGAATCCATCGCACCGACCTGGCTTCACCCCCCCTCACTGCACCCCAGGGCCTTTGCACGACCTCCCCCTCCCCCTGGAGGCTCGTGCAGGCTTCGCTTGGAGAGCTCCTTCACCTCCTTTTGGGTCTCAGCTGCAACACCACCTTCTGAGCGTGGCCCTCTGACCCCCCGCTCCCCCTCCCCGCCTCGCCCCAGCTAAAGCTGCTCTCCTTCACTCCCTAGCAAATCTCCTCCCCACTTGAGATCCTTCAGGTCCGTCACTTCACATTCTTCTTTATGATTTTATTTTGGATTATTGTCTTCGCTGCTAGAAGGTGACCTTTGGAGAGCAGTGCCTTTCACGTGCCTGCATCCGGCTTTGGCCTGGCCCGGGGCCTGGCGCACAGTAGGTGCCCAGGAGCTAGTCACTGAGTGATTTGTTAGAAGTGGCTTGGGCATTCCGTGGGTCACTGTCCAGGGTGTGCGAGCACCGGGAATTCTGTGGGCTGTGCCCTCTGGTCTGGAGATGGCTCCTGTCAGATGCCACCCGCCCCCACACAGCCCTCCCACCTCCTTTCCTGCCCCAGGAACGGCTGTGCCACCTGCTTCCTGGGGGTGGAGGAAGGGACCGCGGACCAGACCGGCGGGTGCATCCTGCTGCTCTGGGGGATACGGCCCCCTCCCACTTGAGACCTTCCGTTTTTATCAAGTCCCTACTGTGTGCAGGCCCTGGCTCGGTGCCGGGGATCCAGCGGGTTCCTTCGGGCGGGGGACATACGATCAAGAGGCGAGCGGATAAGCGCAGGGCACACTGGGGTGCTCATGGGGTTTGGGGTCAGTGCCGCTGGGTGCCGTCCCCAGGAGCTGCTGTCTCCCCGGGGGAGTGAAGCATAGGGTCCCGGGTGGGATTTGAGGGGCCCTGATGGAGTGGCAGGCGGGAGACCGGAGGTGGGCTGGGGGAGTGACTGTCTTCCCCACGGACGGATGGCAGGGCTGCAGGCAGCGGTCATTGAGGCCGGACCGCCAGGGCACAGGCACAGGGCCCGGGACCCGGGGTGGGGAGTGAGGCCTCACCCGTTTTCACTGTGGGCCACGGCTCGCCGCCGACTCCAGCCCGTGTCATCACGGATTCCTGCGCACCGATGCCGAATGTAGGCTGCTTCCCCTCACGTCCCTTTATCACACTCTTAACAAGCAGCTTGTCCAGTATTTACTTAAAAAGTTGTCTAAGCCCGGCCCAGCCGGCGTGGCTCAGTGGTTGAGCATCGACCTCGGAACCAGGAGGTCACGGTTCGATTCCCGGTCAAGGGCACATGCCCGGGTTGCAGGCTTGATCCGCAGTGTGGGGCGTGCAGGAGGCAGCCGATCAGTGATTCTCTCATCACGGATGTTTCTCTCTCTCCCTCTCCCTGCCTCTCTGAAATCAACAAAAATATTTAAAAACAAAACAAACAAACAACAATAACAAGAAACCAAATCACACCCGAGCTGCCAAACGTCATTTGCTCAGAGGAAGAGAGCTGCACGCCCGGGGTGTGGTTGACGAGGGCGGTTCCTGCTGGCACGGGGGGGGGGGGGGGGGGGGGGCACGTGGTCCTCCCCCCTCCGCAGGTCACTCCCCGAGCGGCTCCCCGGACGAAGGCGGGAGGCGTCAAGGGCAGCAGAAGGTCAGGGAGCTGCGGAGGAGCGGAGTTCATTATGTATTTATTTATACGCACGTGCCTTCCACTTGCCGCCCCGACCCCAGAGGACGCGCCGGGGAACCGGGGCCCCGAGCACCGAGCTATTTTTATGGAGACGCGGGGCGCGGAATTGGATGTGGAGGCGGAATTGGGAGCTGGAGTCCGAGCCGGTCCCCTGTGGGCGATGCGCCGGATTGCCGCGTGGCTTTGCAAACAGCTTTGCAGACCGTGCCGGGGTGGGTACAGCGGCCATTTGGGGGGACAACCCCAGGCCCCCAGGAGCCCCCAGTGTTGCTCTGTGAGGGCCTCATGTCTAGCTGGAGGGAAGGCATGCGGTGAGACGTGGATCCGAACCCCAGAGCACCCCAAGTGAAGCCTGGGGTAGGGGTACAGGGGCCCCTGCATTCCGACGATTCATTTCAGCCCGCGATTTCAGGCCGGCGAGCCCCCCGGGAATAACCGAGAGCAGGCCTTCGTGCCGACCGCCGCCCCCTGGACTCCCCTGCGGCATACGGGGATCCTCCCCAGGTGGGGTCCTGGCGGCTGCGGTGTGGGGTTGTGAAGAGGGGTCCCCGCTCTTGTTCTCCCCCGTTGCCCCGAGGAGAGAGAAGAGCCGGCGGGCGCCGTCCTGTGCCACGTGGGCTGCTCTTTGTGAAGGTACTCACTCGGGGTGCGGAAGCCGGGGCCAGGGGTGGGGTGATCTAGGCAGATGGCCTCCCTTTTCCACTCTGCCGGGGGGGCTTCTGAACAGGGGAGCCCCCGAAGGCCGTCCCCGCGCGGCCTCAGGCTTCTCAAACCTGAAAGTGCGTGTGAGCCGTGGGCCTGGTGCAGATGACAAGGGGGCGGGGCGGGCGGGGGTCAGGGGGGGGCAGGATTCTGCACTTGCTCCCGGGGCTGCGGGCCCATGGGTCACACTTTTATTTTATCTTATTTCCCCATCACCACCATGTATCCCCCCGTGCCCTCTGCCTCCTCCCCCCACCTCACAACACCACACTGTCTTTGTGTCCCTGAGTCCTCTCTCTCTCTCTCTCTCTCTCTCTCTCTCTCTCTCTCTCTCTCTCTCTCTCTCCCTCCCCTC
Source organism: Plecotus auritus (assembly GCF_963455305.1). Classification (NCBI taxonomy): domain Eukaryota; kingdom Metazoa; phylum Chordata; class Mammalia; order Chiroptera; family Vespertilionidae; genus Plecotus; species Plecotus auritus. The sequence goes on from NC_137785.1 coordinate 59,414,163, forward strand.
AATCCCTCTGCCCCACCAGCACCTGCTCCCCCGGAGCCGTCAGCCTGGCTCTGTGAGTCTGTCTCCATTTTGCTGGCTAGGCCAGGCTGTCCACCGGCTTCCACGTCGGAGTGAAAGCTCGTGGCACCGGTTTTTCTCGGAGTGGCCCACGTCACGTAGCGCGATGCCCTCCAGCACGGACCGCACTTGGAGGAGTGAGGACCACATGACCGCTGGGCACACTCAGGGGGCGGGCAGGGGGGGGGCGGGCCCGGGCCGGGGCTGTGGGAAGGGGAGTTTTCAGGGGACCTGGGGCCTTCTCGGGGCCAAAGCTGGACACATGGGCAGGTCCCTTCTTGGGACCCTGGGCGGCTGGATGTGGCTTTGGGCCCTGCTCTCCCGCACTGAGTGCGTCCGGGCAGGAGCGGGGCTTGATCACGCGGTGGATCTGTGCTAGCGTGTCCAGGCGGGCGGGGGCGGGGGGGGCAGAGCAGGCTGGGTCTGCAGTCCGGGGGACCCCTGGCCGTGCCCATGAGATGCCAGGAGCTACCTCTCTGATGATGTAGCGCTTGAAAACGATACCCTTGAAGGGCGGGCAGGCTGGGCTGGCCTGGGTGAGAGCCGTGGCATTGGACACGGCCCGGTGGCCATGATCCCAGTGGCTGGCACCATCTGGCCTGGCACAGTGAGAGCTCGGTCCGCTGCCGGGCACTCAGGGAGGCAAGTTCTAATAATCCCGCCGGCTTCAGGGAGAAGCCCAGGTGTGTGCCCCCCGCTGCTCCCGGCGGCGGGGGGGAGGGGCCCTGCTGAGCCGCACTGTCCTGGCGTCGAGGGACAGCCCGGGGCACAGGACGCAGAGGAGGGGTGCAGTAGTCTAAGGTCCCTCCGTTCCCCCAGCTCCCGAGGCTCCATTTGCTCTTTTATTTTTCGTTGTGTGTGTGAATCCTCACCTGAGGATAGGTTCCCATTGATTTTTCAGAGAGGGAGGGAGGGGGACAGAGAGAGAAACATTGATGTGAGAGACGCACATCGATTGGTTGCCTCCGGCATGCGCCCCGACAAGGGCCAGGGATCAAGCCTGCAACCCAGGTACATGCCTTTGACCGGGGATTAAACCTGAGACCCTTCGGTGTGTGGGCTGACGCTCTAACCACTGAGCCATGCTGGCCAGGGCGAGGACATATGTTTGTATTTTCATTGTTTTCCCCCATCACCTACAGAATAAAGTTATATGTTCTTAGCATGACACACAAAGCCCCGGTGATCTCACCTTTGCTTGTGTCTCCAACATCATCTCTCGTTATAGCTTCTCTAATCACCACCAGCCTTACTTGCACACACATGCACACGCACTTATGCACATGCACACACATGCACACGCACATACACGTGCACACACACACACACGTACACACACACACACACACACACACACACACACCCTCCAACAGGACTGCACTAGCTGCAGCTCCCTGTAGCACGTATGTTTTTAAAGGCGCCTGTGGCCGCCATGTGGAGAGTGGACTCCCCTCTGAGCCATGCCGGGGGCTTGTTGGGGAGGGTTCTTTGGGGGCCAGCAGTCACGTGGCCAGGGCCGCCCGTTGTGGGTCAGGCAGCCCCGGCCTCAGAGGCCAGATGGACCCGAGGCCTCCGGGGCTGCTTCGATTTCGAAGTCACTGTCCACTTCACGGAAGTGACCTATTTTGCTTCGATCTCGCTCCTGTGTTTGTGAACGGGTGACAGACAATGTGGCAGGTCCTCTGTTTTAATTTCCTTCCGAGGCCTGGACGCCGTGGTCCCAGGGGCTGGCAGCGTCCGTGCCTGGCACGGAGCGAGGGCTCGGTCAGCTGCTGGGCACCGAGCGGTGGGTGGGAAGGCCACCTAGAGGTCAGCCGTTTGGCGGCAGCTGCCCCTCCAGCGGCGGGGAGCCCCCTCCAGGCGCCGGGCCGGGCCCCAGCACACCTGGCTCTGGCGGAGGGGGGCAGCTGAGGCCGCGGGCCCCGGCCCTGGCCCTGGCCCTCCTAACACAGCAAGCCCCTTCGAATGGGGACGGGAGGGCCGATGCCCGTGCCAGGGGACGGGCTCGGTTCCAGTGTGGCAGTCGGCTTGGCCAGACGCTGCGACAATGGCTGGCTGGGAGCTAGGAACCTGAAGGCTCCATCTTGTTTGGGGCTGCAGCCCGTCCATCTTATCACTCGGGTGATGGAAACCAGTCCTGCCCGGCCGGCGTGGCTCGGGGGTTGAGCATTGACCGAGGATCCAAGACAGGGGTGGGCAAACTTTTTGACTCGAGGGCCACAATGGGTTCTTAAACTGGACCGGAGGGCCGGAACAAAAGCATGGATGGAGTGTTTGTGTGAACTAATATAAATTCAAAGTAAAGGAGCGGAGGGGAGAGCAAGAGAACCGGATAGAACAGCCGGATCCGGCCCGCGGGCCATAGTTTGCCCACGGCTGATCCAAGAGGTCAGGGTTGGATTCCCGGTCAGGGCACAGGTCCGGGTTGCAGGCTCCATCCCCAGTGGGGGGCATGCAGGAGGCAGCCGATCCATGATTCTCTCTCATCACAGATGTTTCTGTCTCTCTCCCCTCTCCCTTCCTCTTTAATAATCAATAAGAAATATTAAAAAAAAATACAAACAAACACAAAACCAGTCCTTCGAGGCAAATGGTGGCCTCCCCTGTGAAGGGAGTGGCGATGGGTCGCAGCTCAGGGTCGCCAGCGCAGTGCCCGCCGGACCACAGTCCACCCCTTCACTCGGGCGGCCACGGTGGCGGGCCTGTCCCGACGGGCCGCCTGTCCCTTCCCTTTCCACCCTGCCACGGCCCTTGAATCGGCTGTGCCCTTACCGAGCCGTTCTCTCTGCCTGGCACCCCAGCCACCCACCTGCCACCTAGCTTCCCTGACAGAGCCCGACCTTCCTCCCCCAGCCTCCCAGCCTCTGGGTGGGTGGCCGCCCAGCTCCTCCTCGGGGGCCCCCAGGAGCACTTGGCCTGCTCCCTTGTTTCAAAATACGTTTTTCTCGTTTCATGCTTGTTAGACACATTCATTGTAGAAGATCCATGAAACGAAGACAAGCCAGAAAATAAAATAAAATCCAGCTGCAATCCAGAGACCCGGGGGGCGGCGATCTCTCGGCCCTGGTCTTCCCAGCTTGTTCCGCCTTTTCCCCACTCACCTGTGGATTGTGAACGCTTAGCGTATTGTTGACCACAGCAGTGGTATATCAGGGAGGGCTTCCTGGAGGCGGTGAGGTTGTGACAGCCAGGACGGGGTGATGCCCGGGAAGGGTTTCCATCAGCCTCCTCCGATCGGCTGTACGGTGTTCCGTGGGTTGCTTGCGTTCCATGTCTAGGGCAGCGCCCTGTCTAGACTGGGCGCACCCACCCCGCCACCCACCCATAGCTCTTGCGAGGGGCCAGGACCTTGACTTCCTACCTTTGCTCGCCCAGGCGCTGGCGTGGACGGGAGGGTCATGGGCATGTTTGTGGAATGGATCCTCGTGCGCGCTCACCTCGCTCCGCCCTGAGCCAGAGCTGAGCTTGTATTTACGGCCTTTTTCTTCTCCCACTGCAAGGACCCTCCCACCTGCTTCTAGAAAGGAGACCCGACCACTTGTTTGACCTTTGCAAGTCTAGTCCGAAGGCTGGGGGACCGGGGTGCGGGGGTGAGTGGTGGATGGGGAGGCCACCTCGAGGTCAGTAGCATGGGTACCTGCTCGGAAGCGGCGTCCGCCTGGAGGGAACTGGGAGGTTCCGGATGGCCAAGGGGCCGCTCTGTGGTGAGAAGGAGGGACTCCAGGCCCTGCCCCGCTTGGCTGTCTCCGGCTGCCATGTCTGAAGGCCTCCGTGGGCAGCAGAGGCAGCCGAGGCGTGCTGCTGCCGTTGGTGCCCGGCCAGTGTGAAGACACACGCCTTCGTGCTCCCTCCTGGAGACCGACTGGATCCCAGGGACAGAGTCTTAGTTTAGTGACGCACGCGTGGACGACACACACGTTACTGCATCCGGTCCCACGCCGGTTCCGCCCCCACGGGGCTCACCGTTCGGGGGTCAGGGTGAAGGGTGACCAGCCGCCCGGGACTGAGGGGCCTCCTGCGGTGTAGGATTCGGAGCGCTAAAACCGGGAGAGGCCTGGACAAACTGGGACCTGTGGGGACAAGGGGTCGGAACCCTCGGGCAGGGCCGGGGGCTCGGGGCGGGGCGGGAGGGGGGGGGGACACAGTAGGGATCGTGTGCTACGGGCCCACACACCTAGTGGGGGGTGATGCCCCTCCTCAGGCCTTCAGGCCACCTCCCCCCCCTCCCCGGTGTCACCCTCGGGGCACAGCTTGGCCGGGGGCTGGGGCGAAGGCAGCTCTCGGGATGGTGGACCCCTGGGGCCCGGGTTCCATCACCTCTGTCAGCCTCCAGGACCAAGGCTCCCTTTTGGAAGAAGAGGGTCCCTCAACATCGGTTTTGAAGGGGACACGTGTCCTTTGCCCCTTGAGACCGAATGGAGTACATCTGCAGAGTTTACTCGGACAGCCTCCTCATGGCCTGGGGGTGTCATTCCTCCATTTTTTAAAAATTAAATTTATTGGGGTGACAGTGGTTCATCAGATGACATAGGTTACAGGGTGTCATTGTATGATACACCATCTGTGTGTTGCATTGTGTGCCCACGGCCCAGGGCCAAATCCATGCCTCCATTTCTTCATCCACGCCTTCACTCAGCACGTGGTCCCCCAGCATCTAGTGTGCACATGGGTGATGCCCTCAGGCCAGGCGCCCCGGGCCCCCCCGCATGCACGCAGGAGCCCGTAGATACAGCCCCTGCCCCGCAGCGGGGAGCCAGCCAACTCTGGGAGCTTTAGAATTTCTCCCCCAGGGCTGCTGTGAGGAGCGCCCCATGGAGGCAGCAGAGGCTCATCTGTCCCCAGCTGGCCTCCCCCAGGGCTGATACCCCAGCGGGGGGGGGGGGGGGGGGCGGGGGCAGGGCTCCCCTGCCGGGCAAGGCTGCGAGGGGGCTTGGGAGAACGGCATGCGGCACCTTCTCTTGCAAAAGGCCATTTGCCCATTGAAATGCAGTTTACTTCTCAAAGGAGGGCCAAGCTTAGAAGGGCCCCCGGGGTGACCAGGTGTGCCTGGTCCCTACAAGCCAGCGCCAAAGCCAGCTTCCAGCGTGGAGGTCAAGTCCTGGGCAGGGCTGGACAGGAGGTCACCATCCCCATGGGCACCTCCCCCCGCCCCCACCCACCCCCCACCCACTACTGCATCAAAAGAAATGATTTTTATGTCTTAAGGTGCTTTCAAAATCTCCAGTCAAGGAAACCCCCAAGCTGACAATAGACAGTCCGGTTCAAAGGGAATAAATTTAAAAAACAACACCACCACAATGACATTTCTCCAGGAGGGTTTCTTTGTGTGCTCCTGGCCTTGGCGTGGGGGAGCAGGTCGCCTCGCCTCCCCTCCCCTCGGGGGCACGTGGGGTTGGGGCTGGGGGGGTGGGGGAGGCCCTGGCTGCGAAGCCAGCGCTGGGCGTTGGAATGTGCCTGCCTGTGTGTGGTGTGTTCCTATCAACACATGTACACATTTATCACATTACATCTGCTTTTACCTTTAAAATTTTATGAACACAGGCATATGGCGCATTATCCTGCCACGGGGAGAGAGAGTGTGTGTGTGTGTGTGTGTGTGTGTGTGTGTGTCGCTCCTCGAGTGGCTGAGAAACTTGGAGAGGGGCGCCCGGGAGCACGGGGCTGTGGGTGAGCGCCCTCCCCCGGGCCCCGCCTGGCCCTCGGCCCACCAGGCCAGGCATCCATTTCCATCCATCTCCGCCCCCATCACCTAGGCAGCTAATTCCTGGGGGCCCCTCTGCCTTATTAAAGTCACAGATCACTTTCCAAGCTTCACGCTGTCAAGACCAGCGCGCCCCCCCGCCCCCGCCCCGTCCAAACCCCCCTCCCCGCCACGCTGCTGCCTCTCCTTGGAGGGCTGGGGGGTGGAGGTGCCGTCCTCCGGGGGGCCCCCCCACCCCGCCCCGCCCCCTCCTCCATCGGGCTGCCCGCCGCCTCGCCGCGATCGGCGAGGTGGCCTCGGATTCCTTCAGTAAAGCCCTTGGCAGGGAGACAAGGGCCGGCACAGCTGTGCAGCACAGCCCGGCTTCCAGAGGCGAGCGCGGGCCGGCCCACTCGAAGTGGCGGCTCCGCGCGGGGGTGCGAGGCCCGCTGCCGGCGCGGAGAACACGCCGCCGGGCCCCGGCTGCCGCGGCGAGGCCTCCCCCGCGATGAAATATGGACGGTCCCGGTTCCAGCGCCCGGAGACTCGCTGGCAGCGCCGGGCGTCTCCCAAGGCCCGCCTTGTGCATGCACCTAAACACTTCACTGAGCAATCTGTCAACATGTCAGCGACACATGTTTTGTAAAAAGCTTCCAGTGGGAGTAATGACTCCCACCAGGACTTCCAAAATGCTTTGAATTCAGCAGATTTCTATTGCGGGCGTCCCCTGGGGCGCCTTTACAATGCCTACATTTCAGAAATTTGAGCCACAGACCCCTGGGGGCTTCCTTTCATAATGCCTCGAAATGTAGGGTTATATTGTTGGGCGTCCCCGGGGGGTCTTTATTAATACCTGAATTCTGAGGAACTGGAAATTACACAGGGCGCTGCAGGGGCCCAGAGCCACACCAGGAAGAAGAGAAAAACTCTGTGGGGAGATTTTTTTTTTTTTTTTTTTTTTGCTTCATGCAAGACTGAAAGAGAAGAATTTGCTAAAGGACAAAATTGAGTGTGTTTGAGCTCCCTTCATTTAATCTGCCTTCTAGAACGCGGCAGCAAAATCGGCGCCGGGGAGGGGGGGGGCGGGCGGGCGGGCGGGCGGCGCTCCTATTTTTTAAGTCGCACTTTGATATTTTAGGGGCCGGAGTGTGTTCCCTTTAAACACCCGGTGTCCGGGGGCATTGTTTAAAAGGAATTATTCTTCTTTTCGGTAATTGAAAACACCTCTGCCCGGCCCCTCGCCGGGCCTCCCCGCTTCCTTAGCCGGGAAACTCCTAGAGCAGAGCGGGCTCCCTGCTCTTTAGCGTTCACCGTGAGGGGTCGGTGTGAGATAGTGGCCCCCTTGCCCTCCTGCTCCTCCTCCTCCCCTCCCTCCTGTGCATTAAAGATGAGAAAATCCGCCTTGGAGATCCACCCCCAGCGTCCTTCCCTTCCCGTTGGGCCATCAGGGTAGGAGATGTGGAGGTGGCCGCCTGCTTTCTGGCAAGGGTTGTGTGGCTGGAGTCTTGGAGAGACAGAAGGGGTGCCCTCTGCCCCCCACTACACACATGCATGTCCACACACACACACACATGCACGCACACACTTGCATGCACATGCACACAGCACACACTTGCACACACAGCATGCACACACGGGCACACACACAGCATGCACACACATTTGCACGCACACGCACACACTTGCACATGCACACGCGAACACACACACACACTCTGCAGTTTCTACGCGGGGCCTGTTCCACATCTACCATCTGCGCACTCACCGTCACTATTGTTTTTACAGGTTACAAGCCTTGACCATGTTCAGCCTCGGGGTTAATTTGCACTGCTCTCCCCGCTTCTAAACCTGGCGCTCAGCGGGCTGGCTGAAAAGAGGCCTCGCTATTGCTATTACAGCCTCATTGACTGGGACAGGAGAATAACACTGGGAAAGCTAACTTGCATCAGCCAAGGCCAAGAAATTCTAAGTTGCTGATAAGACCCTCCCTCCTCCCTCGTCCCCCCTCCCTCCCTCCTCCTCTCCGCCCTCCTGCTTTCTGCCAGAGTGAGTGGCTCACACAGGGGACTGGGGAACGCACATTCTCCCCCCTCGGTGAGACTCCCAGCCGGTGCTCAGCCATCTGTGGTCCCGAGGGCCCCGCAGAGGGGGCCCGCGGAGGGGGGTTAGCCCGCCAGGAGCTGGTTGGGTCAGACACTCACCGAGATCCCCTGCACCCACCCCTAGTGGGCTGATTAATTAAGCGATTGCATCATTGATTCAAGGTTTGCGATCGGGTGCCAGGGCGCTGGCTGGCGCGTTCCTCAGCTCTGCTTCCCTCCCCCGGGCCCTCAGTTGTAGGATCCGTTCTCTTTTTCCAGCCGGATTTTCCTCCTTGGTGTCCACACTGGGCCCCGTGTCCCCCTCCCCCCAGCCAGGAAGCTCTGGTGGCTCCTGGGGGGGGGCTTGATGGAGCTGGGCTGCGGCTCACAGCCCTGGGCCCATCCCGGGGAGGGGGGCGGCTCTGATCCCAGCTGGCCCCATGGGTGTCAGCAGGGGCTTGGGGACCCGGGGACCAGGAGCCCGTGGCGCTGACTTGACATTTTTAGCGGAAGGCCTTTGTTCACCCGACTTCCAAGTAGCTTTGGGTTGGAGGGCATTCTGCTTTTTTCTCTTTCTTTCTTCTCCTTTTTAAAATTTTTTATTTTAAATCCCGGGCCTATTTTTCCTTTTTCTTCCAAAGCGATGAAACAGAGTGTGACCCTGGGAATCCCATTCTTGCCATCTCTCTCCCCAAGTCACCTCTCAAGTCCGACCCAGGAGGCCTGGCTTTCCCAGCAGCCTCTGGGGCTCAGGCTGGGCCGCAGACTCCCAGGGGAGCCCGGTGCCCTGCCCAGGGCCTGGAGCCTCCTCCCGGGGTAGGAGCCGCCATTTCCCTGCCCTCCTTCCTCTTCAGACTGTGGCCTCTTTCTGGGGAGGCGGGGGTCCACCCAGAGGCGTTCCGGGACCTCTGATCTCGGGAGGGGAGAGCCGCCGCGGTGGGTGGCAGAAGGAATGGGAAAGGAAGGAAACTCGACCCACCTCTCAGGAGCGCAGGCTCTTTCCAGGGGAGCCCTGTGGCGGGGACCCCCAGAGCTGCCCCTGAGTGGAAGTCGCGTTATCAGAGCCAACCCACGGCGCGGGGGTGGGGGGTGGTGGTGGCGGGGGTGGGGTGGGGTGGCGGGGGGGAGGAGTTGGAATAAATCAAAACCCCAAAACACAAAAACAACCCAAAACCCAAACAATAGAAACGCCTGCTCCTGAGGGCCTCCCGGTAAACTGCCGAGGCCCTGCTTTCGGGAAAAGGGGGGGCGGGGGGCGCTGCAAACTTAGCTGGTTTAGGAGACCCGTCCCGTTGGCCCACAGAGATTGGCGAACCCCCTCCCGGCACGAAAACCATGTGTTTCCAAGGAGGAAGGCGGGGGAGGCGGGGCCCCAGATGTCTGGGGAGGGGAGCCCCCGTGTATTTTATTTTTCCCATCTATAGGCCCTGGCCCCTTTATTTATTTATTTATTTATTTATTTATTTATTTATTTATTTATTTATTTATTCCAAGGGGCTATTTTTGGCGGCTGCCTGGACTCCTTTGTAGCGAAAGCCCCCTTTCCTAGAATTTCTCTCCTTTATTAGAGTTACAGCTCAGCTTTGTGCGGGCCCGGGGGAGCCGGCCAGCCGCTGGCAATCTCTCTCAGACACCCAATTACCCCCTGACGTCACCGCTCCTGGCCCTGCTCCCCCGGGTGCCTGCGTTTTTTCCTTTGTAACACTAATAGCTGCCTAGCTAAGTGCCTGTCGGTTCCTTGGCAGAGCAGTTGATTGTGTTTTCGGCTGGATACTAAATCCAAAAACTATGTAAAAATGTCAATAGGTGAGTGCGCATTGATTTTGGTGAGTCACAGTGATATTTGAGCCCCTTCGGGGACTCCGTCTGGGGAAGTATTTTACAAGAAAGATAATATAACAGAAAATTACTGGAGCTCCCTGGGTCTCCGGCGAGCTTCGGAGGGGCCTGCTAAATTGCCGGAGAATCAACAAATGCTTTATTAATCTAAATCTGTGGTTTTTTTGTTCTTTCTTCTCTTTGGAAGGTTGGCGTTTTAATGATGCCGGTGGTGAGGCAGAGCAGCTCGGCTGGGGCACCCTGGCTGGGAATGAACCCCAGAGGATAGGATGCTGGAGCAGGGCGGGGTGCTCCCCGCCAGCTTCCTGGGGGTGCGGGGCCGTGCCTGGCCCGCAGCTCGCCAGGCCGAGGTCTGTGCGTGCAGATAAAGCGAGGGGCCGAGGGCCTGGAGCAGCTGGGCCCGGCCGGGCTGACTGGGAGCGGCTGATAAGGGCCCAGGAGGCGCCCAGGCGGCCGGCGTGGCACCGCCAGAAATCTGACGGGGTATCGGGACGGCCAAGAACATTAACGGCGGCCGGGGCCGGAGGTGGCTGGGGACCTGGGCAGGAAGATAATGGTAATGGATGGAATCAAAGTCACAGCACAGCCTGTTTTCTTGGCAATTAACTCCCCCACCCCCCGCCCCACAACTCGTACCCCCCTGGCATTCCGGAGCCCGGGGTGCCCGGGAGCCGGGAGCGGGCGGCGCGCGCACAGACACGGTGGGAGACCGGCTTCTCAAAATCTCTCCCAGACAAACAAGTTGCCGAAAGAAAACGCCCCGAAAAGTTCAGGTGTGTCACTCCCGTGGCGCATCTGATCTTGCTCGGAAGGGAAGGGGGAATCGATGTCTTTGTCAGCGTGTGGGGTGCTGTGTCGCCTGGCCAGGCAGGACAATGTGAGCTGGGCAGTCTCCCCCCCAACCCCCCGCACACACGGGCACGCATGTGCGCACACACACACTCGCACACACACACACGCCTCCCACAGGCGGCTGCCGGCGAGATGCGGCGATCGTGGGGCCGCAGTTTGCGCCTCTCCCGCGTGCGCCCCTCTACCTTTTGTCCCTGGACAAGTAGCCCTTCTCAACAATGGCCCGGCCAGCCTGCTTCCCGCTCCCGCTGCCCCACGTCTCCGTGGGTGAGGCCTTTTGTTGTGCACACGCTGGGTCACACCTGCTCGCCCAGGCGCGCGTGAACGCACAGCAGCAGCCGGGGGCCCCCCCGCCCCTGCACGCCCGGCTTGCTGGTTCCTTAGCGGGTCCCCGTGTGCCCCAGGGGGGCCCCCCCGAGTTGGCACCAGGGACTTCAGGAAATAAAACACTCCCCCGCCTCCAAATCTTTTAAAATGAAAGCGAGCGCGTAGTAAAATGGAGCCTGGGTCCCGGGTGCGAGGCCCCGGCCGGCCTCCGTGAAGCTGGAACTCCTAGAGGGAAGCAGGGGGAGGAGCCCCGCCTTGCAGGTGGCTCCCCTGGTGCTGGGCTCGGCGCCGATGCCAGGACCCCACGGGGGAGGTCACGCGCATGGCAGGAGCCCCCCTTGGGGAACGTGAGGCCCTCAGCCAGGGGACTTGTGCCCCCGTCTGTGGCGAGGTGACACGGGCTCTGTCCCGGCAGCCAGGTGACAGACAGAGGGACCCAGTGGGCAGGTCTGCGAGGCCCCTGATCTTATTTTGACCCCTGGGGGGGCCCACCCCATCCTGCCTTCGTGGGCTGCTGGCAGCAGGCCCTGAAGGTGGCCAGAGGGGGCCTCCCAGCAGCCCGCTCCCCAGGCCTGCATTCCTCCCTCAGCCCCCCTCTGTGTCTCCTCCACGGGGTGGGAGGAAGGAGGAGGGACAGGAGCCCCCTGGTGACTTCTGAGCATCAAAGCCTGGGCAGCAGGCCGGCCTGCGCTCTGCGGGCCAGCAGCTGTTCGGAGGCCTGGAGAGGAGCAAGGGGCTGGTCCTTTGTCCTGGCAAGGAGGCCTCCCAGGCCCAGGCCCGCATGGCCGGCGGCCCCTTAACCTTCCACCCTGGGGGGAAGGGGCTTGCCTGAGGTCAGGCTCATAATGAGGCCAGGTCCCGGCTGTCCCCTGCCTGGGCTCCGGCAACAAAGGCCCAGTCAGGCTGCACAATGGGGGAGAGGCGGGGTGGGGGCGGGTAGGTGCCTCTGGGCCCAGGGTTTCCTCCCAGCCCACCCCATGCCGGCACTTCAAAGGGGCCGAGCAAGAGGCCAGCCCTGCAGGGCGCCTGGGTCTCCTGCCCCCAGAGCTGCCCCGGGAGGTGGAAAAACACCTTGAGAACGGCCGATGGAGTCAGGGGTTTGGAATCTGGCGCCACGGGGAGCTCTTGGTATGGGGGCCTCTCGGGCAGCCTTGATTCACATCCTTTGTCTGGAGCCAGAGCTCATTATGGGCCAGTTCTTTAAATCAGAGCCTTTCAAATCATCATCATCAACAACAACGACAACACCACATCCATGAGCCCCGTCACAGTGACATTCCTACCTGCCCAGCGGGGCGGGCGGGGGAGCAGGGACCAGCGCCCCTGCCTTCAGGTGGGAGGGACAAAGGGAAAGAGCAGATGAGCGGGACTCTCTTCCTGATCCCTCGGAATCCCCACGGCACTGCTGAGAGTCGGGCCCTGGGACCCATTTTCACGTGACCCACTGGGACTCCCAGGAGGGAAACGAACCTGCCCGAGATCGCAGGGCTCCTGTTCATGTGCTGCCTCAGTTTTCCCCTCTGCAGAATGGGGCTGACAGTAGTACCTCCCGCAGGGAATGCTGGGAGGATGCGCTGAGGTCCCGGCGCCCAGGGCTCCGAGTGGGCGCCCTGGGCTCCGAGTGGGCGCCCTGGGCTCCGAGTGGGCGCCCTGGGCTCCGAGTGGGCGCCCTGGGCTCCGAATGGGCGCCCTGGGCTCCGAGTGGGCGCAGGAAGTGCTCAGGAGGCAGGAGCTGTCCTGTTGACGGTGTTGGGTCTGGGCCCAGAGCTGGTGATCTTTTTGCCGAGGGACCAAGAAGGGAGCCCCGGGTGGGGGAGGGACGGTACGGGCCACAGGGCGAGTGGCTGTGGCTCCGGGAGCCAGAGGTGCCTCTGAAGCCACTTTTTCCTGTTGGCAGATTCTGTATTTTGTCAGCTTTTGCTTCATTGCAGAGCTTCGTTTCTTTAAGAAAAAAAAATATTTTGTTGATTTCCAGAGAGAGGGAAAGGGAGAGGGAGAGGGACAGAAACATCGATGCGAGAGAAACAGCGAGCGGCTGCCTCCTGCTGGGCATGGAGCCGGAAACCCAGGCTTATACCCTGCCTGGGAGTCGGACGGGTGACCCCTGGGTGCCTGGGTCGACGCTCAGTCCACTGAGCCACACCGGCTGGGCGACCCTTGTTTCTGTGCATGAAGCGGGACCCCCGTTTGTATCTTGGGGACGCTCACGAGGGTTTTCCTCGGCCCTCCCAGCACGACCCCAAGAAGCTGTGAGGAGTCACGAACTATAAGTGGCTGTCTGGTCCCTCCCCTTTGCTGTGGCCCAGGGGTGCCTGCCCTGGCCAGCGCGCCAGAGTCCCTCCCCTCGGAGGCCAGCCTGGGTCCTGTGTGTGGGGTGCCCTTCGCGGGAGAGGACGGTGGATGGAGGTCCGCGGGGTGGAAGGAGGTGGAAGGCGAGGGCATCTGGGCGCAGCACAGCTCGCCACCCTGCGGGCGAGGAGCAGAGGCCGTGTGTGGTCACGCATGGGCAAAGCGGCCCTTTGGGGAGTGGCTGGAAGGGGGACACCGGGTGCCATTAGGAGTCTGACAGGTCGGGTCCCAGTGCGCGTGGCCTTGCCGTGAGAATCGAGCCGGCCCTCCCCGGCCACCCGGCAGGACGAGGCGCGGCTCTGGTGCGGCTGTCACTCGGCTGCTCATCACCTGTATTTTCGGAAGCCTGTGTCTGCCAGGCCCGGTGCTGGGCGCACGGCGGCACGGAGATGCGCAAGAACGGGGGGTGTCCACTCCGTAGCACCACCCTGCAGGCCCCTCTCAGGCACCCCATCTTTGAACCCCCCTCCGCATCCCTGTGGGATGTGTGCTTTGGGGATCCCTTGTTTTTACCGACCGAGACCCCCCAAGCCCCAGAGATGTTCAGTAACTCGCTGCCGGTTGTCCAGCGGAACGTGGCGGGGCCCGGGGCCCGTTGGACCACAGCGGCTGAATTCTCGGGCGCTCGGTGGTCCCGTTCCACGGAGCGAGGGGCTGCCCAGCGTCTGCCCGCTGGGAGGGGCCCCGCGCACGCCTGGTTTCTTCCCACAGGACAGACACCTCCGCCGGTGGGCTGGCCAGGGGGGCGAGGGCCCGGGCAGACGGGAGCACGTCTCCGTGTATGCTCTCCACGCAGGGCGGGCAGGAGGGGCCTCACTGCCATAGTAAACAGTGCACTCACGAATACGCAATGTGGCAGGAACACACCGGTGTCTCATGCCCTCCGCTGTGAGCTCCTTCCCCCCGCCTCTGTATCTGTGTATCGCCCCTACGTCTGTCTACTTTGGAGGCTGTGTTCAGTCCTCTCTGAAGGACCCCCGTCTCGGTCGGGCCAGATCCTTCCCACGAAGGAAGGGCGCCCGCAGACCCCGCCTGGCGACCGGAGGCCCAGAGCCAACAGCGCCGGCGGCTTCCGAGAAGGGAGGGATCGATGACCCCAATCAGGTGCCCCCGCCTCCGGCTGGAGCCGCTGCTTCGGGGGCGTCGCCCCTCCTGTCTCCACACGCTCCCCAGGGCCCCTGCCTGAGACGAGGCGGCTCGCAGGAGTTCATTACGTGTGTCTGCAGACCTGCTGGCCCGCTCTGAGCCTCCTCCCCGCCCCCGCTGCGCTCCCCCAGCCCGCCTTCTCCAGCCCGGGGTGCAGGGCAGGGCGTACCCCAAGGCTGCTCCCGCGGCCTCAGCCAGCGGTTCTGCGGGGCCATCGCCAGGCCTGGCCTGGCCACGCAATTCAGTCCTGGGTGGCGGGGAGCCCGGGGGGACGCGCCCTTTGATTTTCTGTTCCCCGCCTTTAGAAGCTGGTGGCTGGCACGCCCTGACCTCTGGGAGGGAGGCACAGAGGCACACTTTGGGACCCCCTTGGGTTGGAGTCTGACCCCGTTCTTTCTCATTGGGCGCACCTATGGGGCGCGCGAGGGGGGACGGAGTAGGGGTGGGGTGTGAGGCTTCGGACAGGCAGGGCCTCGAGTTCTGTTTGGGGCATGAATGACGACTGGCTTAACCCGACAGCACCTCACACTGCCTCCACCAGACGTCGCTGGCCTGCACCCTTTGAGCGAAGGTGCTTATGGTGATCGGCGCTGCCCTGAAGGTGTGCAAAGAAGAAGGTCTTTTAACCCGACCTTCTGCCCGTCCCCACCACCTGTGGGTTTGCCGTCTTTCCTCTCTCAGAGAGTCTCCCGTTCACCACGTGGCTCACGCGTGTGCGTGCACGCCCCTGCTTGCGTGTGTGCTTGGAGGCGCGCCTGCTTTGTTCACATCCTTCGCCGTTGTCCATGCACCGATTTCCCGCCCCGGCCTGGCCTCGCCACCCTGCACGCAGGAAACACACGTGGGCTCTCATCGCTGGGAAGACCCCAGCCTCACGCCCCCTCCGGGAGGCACCGCCTGCCAGCGAGGGGGCTCTCGTGGGAATTCGGGGTTGGGGGGGGGCGGCATGCCCTTGGCCTCTCGGGCCCAAAGCTCCGTGGACTTCCCTCCATCGAGCAGGAGGGCGGCTCCCACGCGTCTTTTCTGTCTAAACGCCCTCGCTGGCGCGTCCCCTTGCTACGCGGGCCGGGCCGGGCCGGAGTGAGTTCTGTGGAATGCATTTCCGAGTCCGCGCTGCAATATTAGCTCCAACTGTCCACTGTGGAGGAGAAGGGGAGTTGGTGTTTGAAGTTTAATCCAGCGTCTACTTAAGCCGGGTCCCTGGGCAATGCTTTTTTCCGCCGCTGAGCTCAAACAGCCGGTGCTCAGGTTTGATCCGCTGCGCCACGGAGCCCTGCCCGGTGTGAATTTGAAGTTCTCCCCCCTCTCGACCAGGAAGACGTGCAAAAAAAAAAAAAAAAAAAAAATCGCTGTGCTCTGCGGCTCCACGGCCACAGTGGGTCCCCAACTGCCTCGGGGAGTCCCTCTGGCTGCTGGGGGACTGGGGCTCCCCCAGCTCCCGGCCCCTCGAGGGGATCCCGTGTCCCTTCTCCGGGGTCTCCGAGGAGCCCCTTTGAGCTCTCTCTGCCGGGGGACGGCGAGCGCTGGGGAGCCTGGGAGTCCTGTCTGGCGTGCGGGGGGCCGAGGAAAAGGAGGGAAAAAAGGGAGGGAAATGAAAGGCGTGAGTTTGTCGGGAACTGGCGTCGGCGGTGGACACAGGCGCCGCGGCGGGACGGAGCCCGGCGGCCTTCAAAACTCTCCTCTCCCCTCGAGCCGCGGGACTGAGGCTGCGGGCAGTAATTAAAGGCCCCCCGGCCGCTCACTTTCTGCGCCCGCGCCTTTGATCCGGCTCCCGTCGGCCGAGGTTCCCATTGTCCCTGCCTGTCTCTCGTTCTCTTTTGATGGCAGACATGATGATCTTTGATTCCCGAGTCGGAGGTGGGCAGGGGAGTGGGGCCGGCCTTACATAATGCGGCCCTCACATCTTATTTTTAAACGCGGGCATAATCAGGGCCGGGTGGAGGAGGCCGGGCACGGCGTGCACCCCGCTTTGGGGTGGGGGGCTGCCTGCCCCGTGGCCAGGCCCGGCCCGGGGGTAGGTGGGGCGGGCAGTCCCCAGCAGCCGAGTGAAGATGACTGGAGGAAGTGTCCCCTCCACCCCTTTCTAAATATAAGCTGGAGGGTGTCTCCCCGATGCTTCCCCTCGTGGCCCAGATGTGCTGAGAGCAAGCAGGACAGCGAGGCTCGGGCTGCGGGAGGCCGCGCTGTTTATTAGTGGATGTTAATAAACTCTACGGCACGGCCCCCGGGAGGAGGGACTTGAACCGGGAAGCCAGGTGCCGAGATAAACGGAGGTGCTGTGCCCGGCGAGGGGCGGCCGGAGGCCGCGGGGTGGTGTCCCGTCTGATACATTCGTACGCCCGTCCCTGCTCCTTGAGTCCCACCCAGCAGACTCGGGGCACCTCCCAGCGTTGCGCCCCGTGGGACGGACAGAGATCAGAAATGATGTTTGTTTTTTTAAAAAAATATATTTTATTGATTTTTTACAGAGAGGAAGGGAGAGGGATAGAGAGTTAGAAACATCGATCAGCTGCCTCCTGCACACGCCCTACTGGGGATGTGCCCGCAACCAAGGTACATGCCCTTGACTGGAATCGAACCTGGGACCCTTCAGTCTGCAGGCTGACGCTCTATCCACTGAGCCAAACCGGTTAGGGCAGAAATGATGTTTTTTTAAAAAAAATATATATATTTCTTTATTGATTTCAGAGAGGAAGAGAGAGGGAGAGAGATAGAAACATCAATGATGAGAGGGAACCATTGATTGGCTGCCTCCTGCACGCCCCCCACTGGGGATAGAGCCCACAACCCAGGCATGCGCCCTTGGCCGGAATCGAACCTGGGACCCTTCAGTCTGCAGGCTGACGCTCTATCCACTGAACCAAGCCGGCTAGGGCAGAAATGATGTCTTTTAAAAAATATATATATTTTTAGTATATGTGCTGCCGAAGCGAGCACAAAAAATATATTTTCATTGGTTTTAGAAATAGGAAAGAAGAGGAATAGATAGATAGAAACATTGAGGAGAGAGAAATATCCATCGGCTGCCTCCTGCACGCCCCTTCCTGGGGATCAGGCCCCCAACCCTGGCCTGTGCCCTGACCGGGAATCAAACCGTGACCTCCTGGTTCCTAGGTCGACGCTCAACCACTGAGCCGCACCGGCCGGTCCAGAGATGATGTCTCGGTGAAGGGAAGCCTGCAGTTCAGGCCTGGGGCGGGGGCGTACATGCCTAACTCGGGGTTTGCAGGGTCAGGTGATGGCGGTCAGGCCGGTGGGGGCCAGGTGGAGCTGGGTAACGGCGGTCACGTGCCTGCTAAGGGCACAGTGGCTCCTCAGTTTTGTCAGCTCTCCTGGGCGCCAAGCAGGGACATGCAGAGTCCCCCACAGTGCCACTGTGCGATCCAGAGAGGGGTCCCCCTGATCAGGGTCACCGGTGGGTGGACAGGCTGCTGGGCCCACTCGGCCCTGAGGCTCCCGAGCCCGACACAGGTGTCTGGGAAGGAGGGGCGCTCAGAGTGGGGTGGGTCACCCCCTCGATGGCCACTCTGTTGAAATCCTGACCCCTCCTCAGAGCTACCAACACAGGGTGCAGTGGTAATGGTTGTCGTCACCACATAAACACTGCCGCTGGTAGGTGCTTCGGACCCGCCGCCTCCCACCCCATCATCCAGAAGCCCCGTGAGGGAGTACGGGGCCATCGTCCCATTTCACAGATGGGGAAACTGAGGCTCCGAGAAGGTCTCCTTTGCCCAAGGTCACACAGCCAGGAAGCTGTGGGGATGGCAGTGGATCCGGCAGTCCTCCCTCCCGAGTTCATGTTCTCCTTGAGTGACCCGTCAGCCCAGCACCCCCAGAGCCTGGCTGGCCCTTCCTCCCGTCCCATCGCTCAGGCCCTCTGCCGCTCCCTCGGTGACATCCCATCTGCCGGAGGCTCTGTTCTGGCCTGAGGCGGTGCCCCCTGGACCCCAGGCTGGGCAGTTGCTGCAGGGGGAGGGGAGGGGACTTCTCAGGCCCCCGCGGTGCTGCAGACCCTGGCTTTGCAAGCGTGGCCTGGGAGGGTCTGGCAGTCTTAGGTGCTTCCCCGCGGCTGGGCCTTCTGTGCCCAGGATGAGCCCCCCACACCCCCCTTTCCCTGAGCAGGTGGGCTGGGCTTTGCTTGGCTAGGCAGGGAGCTCAAAGCAAGGCCCGGCTCTCTATTCCCTCCCTGGCTCCTCTCTCCAATGGCTGAGACGGCCTCGGAGTCGGGTGGGCAAGGGGGGTGAGAGGAAGGGGGCAGGCAGGGACATGGGACAGCCCGGGGGCGGGATGGGGGAGAGGAAATGGATGCAGAGGCTGCAGACAGGACAGAGGACACAGCTGGTTCCTAAGAGGGAGCCCAGAGGGAGGGGCCGGCAAGGAAGAGAAACGGGGTGCGGGGGGGGGGCAGGCAGGGAGGAAGGAGGAGGGAGGCTTGGGCAGGGATGCAGGAGGATCTGCGTGAGGCACAGAAGGGATTCTGATGGTGGAAGCCTAAGTTAGGACCCGCAGCCTGCAGGAACCCGGGCAGGCGCCTGGCGGTGGTGGCAGAGGCCCGCTGGGCAGCTGGGTGTGCTGTGGCTCCCCTCACTGGCAGACGGGCCGGAGCCGTCACTTGGAAGTTCCTGACATTTGTGGTGAAGTCCTCGTCTGAGGTCCCCTTCGCCTCTGCGTTGCTGCACACGCCTGCCCTGCGTCTGGGGCCACGGCGTGTAAACCTGCCCGTTTGCTTTGTGAAGTCTTTTGCGACGTGAACCAGACAGCTTAATGCCCTCGAGTGTTCCTCCCCTCCGCCCCCCCACCAGCCCGATCACCCAGCTCAGCTGCCTGGGGAAGACCAGGAAAGAGAACCAAGTCTCATTCTCCACTGACACCTGGGGCAGCGGAGTCTGGGTGCTGGTGGGTCTCCCCAAACTAGCGCGGCACGGCAGCTGCTGGGAATGAGGGGGCCCTCCCTGCTGGCGCTCTCCCCACGCCCCCACGTGGTCTTCCTGCTTTGCTCACCTGAAGCCTGGACCCTCAAATCAGGGAAGCCCTTGGCGTCTTCACTGGATATGCTGGCTGCGCCCTGGGGTTCACGGAGCCGCAGACACCGTGGGACATGGACCTTCTCAGAACCTTCCCTCCCATCTCTCCCCACTGGCCTTGATGAACATGGTGCTTGTCTGGCTCAAAGGCTGTGCTTCTACAAGGGCCTGATGGTCCAGACCTGCCTCCCAATGCTCCAGACCCGCCTCCCGATGCTCTAGACCCGCCTCCCGATGCTCCAGACCCGCCTCCCGATGGTCCAGACCCGCTTCCTGATGGTCCAGACCTGCCTCCCGATGGTCCAGACCTGCTTCCCGATGCTCCAGACCTGCTTCCCTATGGTCCAGACCTGCTTCCCTATGGTCCAGACCTGCTTCCCGATGGTCCAGACCTGCCTCCCGATGGTCCAGACCTGCTTCCCGATGCTCCAGACCTACTTCCCTATGGTCCAGACCTGCTTCCCGATGCTTCAGACCTGCTTCCCGATGCTCCAGACCTGCTTCCCGATGGTCCAGACCTGCTTCCCGATGGTCCAGACCTGCTTCCCGATGCTCCAGACCTGCTTCCCGATGGTCCAGACCTGCTTCTCGATGCTCCAGACTTGTATACCGATGGCCCCTGACATGAATGCCGCTGGGAAGACAGACCTACTGGGTTCCGAAGCCGCCGGGCTGGCAGTGTGGAGCCAGCGTTCACAGCGTCTCTGAACGTTTGTGTGGCGTGAGGATTGACTTTGGTGCCTCACGTCCGGTTCTTACAATGCTTCGTACTCACTTATTCGTCCATTCGTTCAAGAAGCAATGGAGACTGGTCTCCCCAAACGGCGTGCCAAGGCACCCGGGGCGCCCCCGCCAGCCCACAGGAGCTGTGATGCGTGCACATGTCAGGGGGACCACAGCAATGCTCAGCACCTGCCGGCGTGACGCGACCTCCCAGCCCGAGGGGTCCCTGTCAGCGGGACGGCGCTCTGCATGCCGCTGTGGTGCTGGCATCCTGTCTGCGAAGCTGGGCATCCGGTGGCCGCTGTGGGTGAAGCACAGGTCTGACACGACAGCCAACCGGAAGCAGAAGGGAGGATGGCGGGTCCAGTCCGAGTCCAGGGGCGGAGAGGTGGCCGTCGCCAGGGGAGCGGCGGCCTCGGGCCTGTGGGGTGGATGGGAACTTGGCCTGGGGACAGGGGAAGGTCCGAGAGGGGCTCGGTGCAGGGCGGTGGCGTGCGTGGACCGGGCCACAAAGCTGTGTCTGGATTAGACCGGCCGTGGGGAAGGCGTGGGAGGCCACCGCGTGACCCAAGCGACACCCGCACGCCCGCCCACCCAGAAGGCGCGGACTCCAGTGGCAGCAGTCGGCGGGGACTCTGGGGACAGAGACCTGGCTGAATGTAGGGGTGAGAGGCATGGCTTAGACGCAGGGGTCCTCAAACTTTGTAAACAGGGGGCCAGTTCACTGTCCCTCAGACCGTGGGAGGGCCGGACTATAGTTTAAAAAAAAAACTATGAACAAATTCCTATGCGCACTGCGGGCCCGGGACGCGTCGGCTGCTAAGCAGGACAGGCAGCGGCACCCGGCGGGCCGGATACATGTCCTCGGCGGGCCGCATGTGGCCCGCGGGCCGTAGTTTGCGGACGCCTGGAGAGGGTCAGCTGTCCCTGTCATGTGGTTTGAGGTCCCCCCCCCGCACAGCTGCCCCATGCCCATGAGCAGAAGTCCCTGCCTCGCCTTATCCGGGCTCCGAGGGGCCGGCTTCCTGCCTGAGTGTCCAGGCCCCACCGAGAACATGGCCGTTGGTGGCGCCCACCAGCAGGGCGGTCCTGGTGGGCCTGGAGCGGGTAGAACTGCTGCTGGGCAGGCCTGCCTGCTGTTTGACCTCCTGCAGCCACCTGCCTGTGAGGCCCAGGTACCCATCGTAGGCCCGGGGTGCCAGGAAGCCAGGGCACTGCCAGACACGCCTGCCTCCCTGTGGGATTGCGGGGCATCTCCTGGCCTCCATGGCTGGAGCTTCTCCTGTGGGCTCGTGGTGGTGATGGGTGTCCAGACCTGGGCAGGGGAGTTTCCGTGCACTCACAGGTGCACTCCCACGTGTGTGCGCGATCCCAGTCAGTGCCTGGGGGGCTCCACGGGCAGATGGGAGGGCAAGAGGCACCCCCGTTCCCCACCCACCTGTACTTTCTGTTCCCTCAGTCTGGTCCGCGGGTCCAGTGAGCATACGAACGACATTGACCTTGGGGCCAGAGCCGTGCTGTTCCCTTTTGCTCAGTGCACCAACCATCCATCGACCCATTCATTCATTCATTCACTCACTCATTCATTCACTCACTCACTCATTCATTCACTCACTCATTCATTCATTCATTCACTCATTCATTCATTCACTCACGCCCTTGTGCTGCAAGCGTTTATTACTCACCTGGCTGATGTTCTGAGCTGGAGGGCGGAGTCGCTGGAGAAGGCTTCCTGCAGGCGGGAGCCCTGTGCCGTGTGTGCACACGTGTGCCATGCACCAACACACACGAACACACATGCACACACACGTGCCCCATGTACACGCATGTGCACATTAGGTCATACGAGCAAAGCCTTGGTGCCAGGAGCAGGCGCTTTGGAAACCCCGCCCCGTGCGGGTCCCCGGCTGGAGGAGAGAGGCCGCCGGTGGGCAGAGCAGACTTTGCAGCTTGGCTTCGCGAGCGTGTGAGCACTTGGGTGTGTTTTAATTAACTAGAACATTTGCCTGGAAATGAGCAGCGGCGGCAGCCGGCGCAGAGGCAGCTGGAGGAGGCGGGGCTGTGGCCGCCGTGGTGGCAGAGGCTGTGGCAGCCAGGCGCTCGTTTCCCCGGGCCCCGTCCTGGCCGAGGGCACCACGGAGCGGTGGGGTGGCAGGCCGCCCCCGGTGCTGGTCACCATCCCAGTGGGACGGGGATTCGGGGCGTGGCTGGGTTCTTTAGGACAGCGGTCGCCACCCTTTCGGACCTCATGGATCACCAGTGGTCCCCGGACCATCGGTTGGCAACCCCGAGAATTCCCAAGACCCCTCCTCACCTGATCCTAGGGCAGCCGTGGGCAAACTACGGCCCGCGGGCCGGATCCGGCCCGTTCGGCTGTTCTATCCGGCCCGCGGAGCCGAAAGAGCGGAGGGTTCTCTTGCTCTCCCCTCCGCTCCTTTACTTTGAATTTATATGAGTTCACACAAACACTCCGTCCATGCTTTTGTTCCGGCCCTCCGGTCCAGTTTAAGAACCCATGGTGGCCCTCGAGTCAAAAAGTTTGCCCACCCCTGTCCTAAGGGGCCAGGGTCATGGTTCCAGCATGCGGGTGGGGACCTGCAACTCCTGACGTGCGTCCATGGGCTTTGCACCCCTGAGCCATCCAGCACGGACTGGCCCTCCTCTCTCTGTGCGCAGCCCACACCTGGCCCAGACTGGGGCTCTGTATTTGTTTGTTGCATGGATGACTCAACACACAGAGCAGCACAAGGCACGGAGAGGTTAAGCGATGTCCCCAGGGTCACACAGCACGTGGGCAGACCAGCTGGACATTGCGGCATTTCGGTGCTCTCCCCGCGACCCCGTGCTGCTGGCATGAGGACATGCACGGGGCAGGTGAATCCATGCACTGCAGGTGTGGGCGCTTCGCCCCGTCTTGAACGGTTCCTCCAGCTGTCTACCCACCATCTGTCCCTCTGCATGTGGCTTCTGGGGTGGGAGAGTTTTCTCCCACCTGGAGAGGCGGGGGAAGCGTGGTGATAACCGGAGGGGAAGGGCTGGGTGGCCCCTTCCTAAGACACAGGGGCCACCAGGAGCTCAGAGCTTGGAGTTATAGGAGTGAATCTCTGCTCACACGGCACACTCTTCCCCCCGCCCCCCCCCCCCCCCCCCCCCGCCAAGCTCCCCTCCTCTGCCATCCAGTGTTCCAGGGCCTCAGAGCATCACCGGGGCTATCGTCCACCCCTTGGCCCCCCAGAGCGGCTTGCAGGGGCTTCGCCTCCGCTTCTGCTTTCTCTTTGTCCCATTCCACGCTGGGGCCCTGCCGGTTATTTTGCTGAAATACAGCTTCGTTCACGTCTCCCGCGTGTCCAGGGCTCCGGGGCGTGGGCTCCGGGGCCGCACCGCCGGGGTCAGATGTGGGCTTGCCCCTTCCCGTCTGTGATTCCACCGAGGACGTCGCCTCTCGGAGCCCCACTCTGCTCACCCGTACAGCAGGACAGCGCCCAGCACCCCTCCAGCTGCGACTCCGCACACACGGCCGGGCTCCCGACCCTGCAGAGGTGCAGCCGGCCGCTGCTCCCCCGAGGGCGCTGCGTCCCCGCACGCGCACCCCGGCTCCTGGCACGCGGAGCGCAGACCCGCGGGAGGAGAAGCGGAGTTCGTCTCGTCTCGTCTCGTCTCTCCCTCCTCCTGGCACCTGTCCCGGGTGAGGGCAGGGGTTGCAGCGCTGCTTACGGCGGCCTGTCTCTTCCTGAACACACAGCGCTCACGTGGTTAAAGGCTACACGGCAGCGCACCCGCTACACCTGCATTTACTGTTACCCACCTGTCATGCCCTGGTCTCTGTCTCTCTGTCTTCAATAGATCTGTCATCGGTATCTGTCATTACCTATCACACCTACCTACCTTCATCGGCATCTATCATCTACCTCATCTATATCTATCATCAATATCTATCATCTATCACCATCTATCTATCTGTCATCTCTACCTATCATTTATATTTGTCTATCATCTATATTTATCATTTATCACCATCTATCTATCTGTCATCTGTATCTGTCATTTATATTTATCTATCATCTACCTGGCATCTATGTCTACCATGCCTCTCTGTCATCTATTTGTAATCTACAGCAGGTCCTCGCGTTACATCGGAGCGCCCTTCCTACGGCGCGACGTAACGCGATTTTCGCCGTAAGTCGGAACCCACCTACATAAGCACCTCCGTCACTCACATACACAGCAGTAATGAAGTGAAATAGTAAAAAAATTTAAAAGATAACAATTCCTGACCTTCACTTGTGGTAAATAAATAATAAAAAACATAAAGCACATATGTACATACGACGAAATGATGGACCTTTTTTTTTTTTTAATAAATAAATGGGAGATGGCGACGTAACCACGAAACAACGTACGTAGAGTCCGACGTAACCTGAGGACTGCCTGTATATATATATATTTGTCCTCTATATCTATCTATCTATTCCTCTATCTATCTGTCTCTCTGTCATCTATCTGTGGTCTATATCTGTGGTCTTTATCTATCATCGGTCTCTCTCTCTATCCACTGGACGACTGTCCTCCATTCTTATACCAGCTGCCTTTGTCTTGACCTTTGCCGTGTCCTCAGCCCAGAATGTTCTCTCCATCCACCTCTGGCCTTTGGTTGTTTCCCACGATCTAAGACCTAGCACAGGCCTGTCCGCCCGTGGTGGTGGTGGCCCCGATCAGCCGGCCAGCACTGAGCTCTCCGGGCCCGACAGGGACCCTTCCGTGGTCCCCCCTCGGCCTGCCCTGCCTTCTCCGTGTTCCTCGGCCCCTTCTCGGGAGTAAACTCTGGAGGGCCGGCCCGGCTCCTTCTCAGGCACACACAGTGCCCAGACATGCTGAGCCCTGTCAGTGTGCGTGGAGCGGAAGGCTGCGTGGGGCCTGGAAGCCAGGCAGGAAGAAGAGTTTTGCATGTATGCATGCATGTGGAAGCATGTGCACACATGCACAACATTATATGCATGCATGCATGTGGTGGTGTGTCCGCACACGTGTGGAAGTGCGTGCACACACGTGTTCAGAAGCATTTGCACGCATGCATGCATACAGAGTATGTTCACATGCACACCGGGGCCTATGTGTATGTGCGCACATGTGCGTGTTTGGGCTTACCAGCTGATGCTCCCGGTAATTGGGTTTCTGAAGGCAGGCGCCTGCTTTGGTCTTTAATTGGCGATCGGAGCCGTGGAAGATGGGCCAGCGCTGCCGCGGACTCCCCCTAACAAGCCCGGCCTTCGGTGGCCTCGGTTTGGCGGGAGGCTGCCACGCGTGCCGGTCTGAGCGGCTCGCTGCCTGCGAGGTTATCGTGTGATGATTGGGTGATGGAGCCTCGGGATTGTGCCAGGCGGCCTTCCCCGCAGTCGGGAATACTGCCGAGGGGGAGCAGGCG
The DNA here is from genome assembly GCF_963455305.1 of Plecotus auritus. Lineage (NCBI taxonomy): Eukaryota > Metazoa > Chordata > Mammalia > Chiroptera > Vespertilionidae > Plecotus > Plecotus auritus. The sequence goes on from NC_137785.1 coordinate 59,439,663, forward strand.
GAGAGGACCCGGGTGCACCTGAGGGGTCGGGGGACCCCACACTTGGAAGAGCTGGGTCCCTGCCCTCTGGGGTCCTGCGGAAGCCTGGCCTGTCTGAGGGGATTCCCGGTGCCTGTGTGTCCTCTGTTGAGCATATGTGTTGTATATGTGTTGTAGGTAACATGATCCGTGCAGACGGTCAGGTGGGGAGTCATTACCTGGGCACCAGGGCGGGCGGGGGCCTCACTGCTTCACCTGCTGGTGGGAACCTGCCCCAGGCTCTGGGCTCCAGCAGGGCCCGGCAGGTGTGGGGCTGCAGCCAGGGTGCGGGCAGCCTCCAGGCAGGGCGCCTCCTGGTGGGGGTTGGCATGAATACCACCCACGTGGTGGTTGGGCTGTGGACACTCTGGGGACATGGGAAGATGCTCACTTTTTTTTTTTTTTAAATTACCTTTATTGTTGAAGTATTACAGATGTCCCCCTTCCCCCGCCCCCATTAACCCCTCAACCCTACTCCTGCCCCCTCCCCAGGCCTCCCCTGCACTATTGTCTGTCCGTGGGCTACGCATATATGCATCTAAGTGCTTTGGTTAATTCCCCCCTTCCCACCCCCCCCCCCCCCAGCCCCAGCCGCCGCCGCCTTCCCTCTGAAGCACATCGGTCTGTTCCATGCTTCAGTGTCTCTGGATCCATCTTTTGCACCAGTTTACTTTGCTCATTAGGTTCCACATGTGAGTGAGACCATGCGATGCTTGCCTTTCTCTGGCTGGCTTTTTGGGCTCAGCACAATGCTCCCCAGGTCCCTCCGTGCTGTCACAAAGGGGGAGAGATCCTTCTTTTTCACAGCTGCCTAGCATTCTGTTTTTCTCAGGAAGCTTTCCATAGGAAGCCACGACCTTGGTCAACTATAGGGCACCCTGGCAGGGAGCCCGCAGACCCTCAGGCCAGACAGCCACGGCCCCCCTTGTCCTGCTGTGTGACGACGGGGCAGTGACTTCTTCCCTCTCTGTGTCTCGCGTTCCGCTTCTGGAAAGCAGGGATGGCGACCAGCCCACCCCCTGGGGTCAAAGAGACACTGCGAGTCTGTAATCCCTGCTCACAGTTCCGAATTCTGGAAAGCCCCGGAACCTGGATGTGTTCAGTATTCCTGTAACTCACTGGCCTCTGCTGATGCGAAGCTATTTCTAGTCTTTATTTAATTCGCGTTGGTGACTACCTTTTGCTGTGGAAATATCGATAGGTTTGGTTGCTTCTGAGGTGTTCCCAATGCCAGGAGAGGCACAGTGTAACCTCCTAAAGACAGCACAGTTGAATTCTGGGACCCGTCTGGCTCTGGGAGTTTGGGGCGGGGGGCAATGCAGACCTGCACTGGCCCGGGGTGGGGGTGGGGGTGGGGGTGGGGGAACTCACCGGAGCGTCCTGCCACCGACCACCGAGTGGCAGTGCGTGGCCTCGGCCTTTCCTGTCTGCTGTCCCCGTGCAGGCTGGGCCTCCGCTGGCCTGTGGTCCGTCCTGGCCCGGCGTGTGCACGGTGCGCCCGCACACGCTTGCTGGTGCCATTCCCCGGGGCGGGTTGTCCTGGGACACGGAGGAAGGGCCAATGGCTGGCCGGCCCGGGGTGGGGCGGGTCCTCGGCCGCAGGATCGATGCCCTCGGCTTGTCCTGTGTCAGAGGTGGCTGCTGCCAGGCCTCAGCTCCTCGTGGGAGCAGGGCCACGAGGGACCCCTCACTCCCTGTCCCTCTGCCTCTCCCCGCCCCCGGGGGCCGTCATCCTTGTACTGATGGACGAGCCCCTGCACGCTGACACCACCTCTCCCAGGCCCCTGGGCGGCCGGGCACCGCTAATGAGGGCCGCCCGCCTTCCTGGCCGTGGGGATCCCGTCGGCTCCGACACCACCTTCCGAAGGGACGGCAGGGAGCCGAGCCCGTCGCCCGCGAAGGAAGGCAATTAGGGAAGCGGGAGCAGGCCTCGCTTTCTTTGTGTGCGGGGTCTCCCGAGAGGACATTTCTGGCGAGACGCTTGCCCCCGTGTTTCGGGTCTGACTCCCCACAGGCGCTGAGCATTTCTCCCGGCAGTGCTTCTGCCCGTGTGCCAATCCATTCGCACCCCAGCAGGCGCACGTGTGCACGCACACACACATACACGCACACACGGGAACACACACACACACACGGGAACACACACATAGGAACACACACACGGGAACACACACACATAGGAACACACACACGGGAACACACACACCTAGGAACACACACACGGGAACACACACACATAGGAACACACATAGGAACACACACATGGGAACACACACACGGGAACACACACATAGGAACACACACATAGGAACACACACACATAGGAACACACACACAGGAACACACACACGGGAACACACACATAGGAACACACACATAGGAACACACACATGGGAACACACACATAGGAACACACACATAGGAACACACACATAGGAACACACATACAGGAACACACACACAGGAACACACACATGGGAACACACACATAGGAACACACACATAGGAACACACATGGGAACACACACACATAGGAACACACACACAGGAACACACACATAGGAACACACACATAGGAACACACACATGGGAACACACACACAGGAACACACACATAGGAACACACACATAGGAACACACATACAGGAACACACACACAGGAACACACACATGGGAACACACACATAGGAACACACACATAGGAACACACAGACGGGAACACACACACAGGAACACACACACAGGAACACACACACAGGAACACACACATAGGAACACACATGGGAACACACACACATAGGAACACACACACACAGGAACACACACACAGGAACACACACAGACGGGAACACACACATACAGGAACACACACAGGAACACACACATGGGAACACACACACAGGAACACACACATAGGAACACACAGACGGGAACACACACACAGGAACACACACAGGAACACACACATGGGAACACACACACAGGAACACACACATAGGAACACACAGACGGGAACACACACACAGGAACACACACACAGGAACACACACGGGAACACACACGGGAACACACACACACACAAGCACACGTGCACACACACGGGAACATACACACGGGAACACACACATAGGAACACACACAGGAACACACATGGGAACACACATGGGAACACAGGCACACGCAAGCACACGTGCACACGCACACACACACAGTCACACACGCTCACACCCCGAGCTCTCTGAGCCTCGCCTCAAGCCGCGTCCTCAGCGAGCTGCGCTTTCTCCCTTCGGTTTGGGCTGTAAAACTCCGCGATTAAGAAAACCCCCTTTTCTGACGAGTCAGAGCGGACGCTGGCTCCGAACGAGTTGGCACGCTGTTTCGCTCGGGTTTCATAGTTTCGGGGGCCACAGGAGCTGGAGCCCTTGGGGAAACTGAGTCTCGGAGAGGGGGGTCCTTGGAGGAGATGGCAGGGGACAGGAGTGCAGGGGTAGTGGTCGGGGAGGGGGTCTGCGGGGTCTGTCGGGGCAGCCCTCCTGCCGGTTTGAAGGAGGGGCACCTATGTCCTGTCCATCGTGGTGGTGGCCTGGGCTGCTAGCGAGCCGTGTGGGAAACGAGGCAGATTGGAGACCGTTCTCTGCTCCCTTCCCCATCGCTGTGCGGACTAAGGGCTCCCAGGTGTGGGTTGGGGCACTCCCCGAACTGAACACTTCCCAGACATCACCCCCTTTGACCCTCAAGTCGGGGAGGGAGGCGCTCATTGTTACCAGCTTCACTTGATAGGTGAGGGTTGTGGCGCAGAGAGGGGCGGTCACTTTCCCCAGGTCACACAGCGTGAGTGTGGCAGAGCCAGGATCCAACCCAGGTCCATCCACTTGACCTCCGCTGCCCACGCCTCTCTCCTCCTTGGGGGTCTGGTGCTTTCTGGGGGGCAGAGCTGGGGGAGCCTGCAAGCACTGGGGAGTTAGCAAAGGAGCTGAGTGCCCAGGTCCCACTGCCCTTCCCCAGGCGGCCTCAGGTGGCTCTGAGCCTTGGCTGACCTCCAGGAAGCTGTGTGTGTGTGTGTGTGTGTGTGTGTGTGTGTGTGTGTGTGTGTGGTTAGCTTGGGCCCTGCCAATTAAACGGAGAACGGGACTGGTCACAGCCACCACCAGCCCAGTGGGACCTGCTGGGTGGAACCCGTGTCCAGGCCCCTTTTCTGGACACTCCCTGGGGGTTCCAATGAGCTGCCCATGTGGCAGCCCCCAGGAGGGGTGCCTGCGGGAGGGCAGGGCGGGGGGTAGGAGTGCCAACCTGGGAGGACTCAAGACTTGCAGCCTCAGCTCCCATTGGGAGTTGTGGTACCCTGAGCCCCCTGCCCCCCACTTCCGGGCCTCAGTTTCCAAGTCTGTGAAATGGGCAAAGGCCCTTGCCGGCCCCCGCCCCCTCCCCACCCATGGGTGCGTTGAGGTCCTTGTGAGCCTCTGTGTGGGGGAAGCCGCTCTCCTGGGTCGGGGTCGAGTGGTCTGAGGCTCTTGCTGTCCCAGGGGCAGCCACAGCCCCTGCCCGATAGACGGTCCTCCCCGCCCCTCCCTCCGGGAGCCTCGAGCCAAGCTGACTCCGTCGCAAGTCGCCTCTGCCCCTTGTCGTCCTGGGACACCGGCCCAGGCTCTTCAGCTCTCCGAGCCTCAGTTTCCCTTTCTGTGACTTGGGGATAACCATGGCCCCGTCCAGGGCGCTGCTGTGAAAATCGAATGGAGACGCCTTCCTTCCGGGGGTTCCCGTCAGCCCGGTCGGTTACTCCTTACACCCTTTCAGTCTCTTTGACTTGCTTTTTGGATTCCCCCTTCCTCACTCTGGGGATGAGGGTCGGGTAAGCAAAATTTAAAATATATATATATATATATATATATTTTTATTGATTTCAGAGAGGAAGGGAGAGGGAGAGAGAGAGAGAAACATCCATGATGAGAGAGAATCACTGATCGGCTGCCTCCTGCACGCCCCACACTGGGGATCGAGCCCATAATCTAGGCGTGTGCCCTGAGCGGGAATCCAACCGTGACCTCCTGGTTCAGAGGTCGCTGCTCCACCACCGAGCCAGGCCGGCCGGCCCCGTAAGCCAGGGAGAGCCGGGAAGCCACCCGCTGTTCTCGGCTGTACCCCGGCCCTCTGACCATGCCTTGGCGCCTGTGAACACGTGTGTGGACGGCAGCAGCAGGAGCATTGACGCGGCCTGCCTTGGCCGGGCAGTTTCCTGGCATGTCTGGTTTATGCGCACGGCGGTCCCCGGCGGCGAGCAGCGGGTGGCTTCCCAGCTCTCCCTCGCTTACCGGGCCGGCCGGTGTGGCTCAGGGGGTGAGCAGCGACCTCTGAACCAGGAAGTCCCAGTTGGGTTCCCTCGTTTGCCATGTTTTGGAGGATGAGGTGAAGCTCAGGGCTCGGGCGTGGCGGAGCCAGGGTCTGACCCAGCCTGGCTGCGGATCGCCGGGCGGCGGCTGCGGGACGGGGAGGTGAACTCAGTGTTGGCAGCGCTGGCAGCCTCGGCCTCCCTGCCAGGCCCGGGGTGGCCCCCGGCTCCTGCCCACCCGGCATGGCACACCCCGCCTTTTTCCCCTTGGCCGCCCGCTCCCCCTCCCCGATGGCCTAATGACTTAGCCCAGGTGGCGTGTTGCGTGGAGAGACTACTCCAGGGAAATAAGAGTCCTTGCTACCAGCCCGGGCCTCAGGTGTGCGCTCAGTGGCCTCCGGGGGCTGGCGAGAGGCGCCTCCCCCCCCCCCCCCCCGGCTCCAGCTGTTAGATGGGAGCCCAGAGCCGTGTATGTGGGCCTGTGTGCATACGCGTAGCCTGGTGCGTGGGGGGCTGTACACGCACCACCCTGCCTGTGTGGCTGTGCATGGGTGACCACAGAATTGTGTGTGTGTGACCGTGCTGTGTGTCGGTCCGTGTGTCTGTCTGTGTGTGTGTTTCTGTGTGGGGGGGGAATCTGGTGGGAAGGGGAAGGGGAGACGTTCGCCGCCTGGGGCCATTGGCAGGGGCCCCAGGTCCGCAGGGAGGGGCCTCGAGTCCCCTCCGTTGCTGGATGGAGTGCTTTGTAGAACAGTCACGCACGTGTTGAGGTAATTCGAACAAAAGCCAAACGAAGAATGCGGTTCCGGACCTGGGGGGCGCGTCCCGTCTCCCCGGCCTCGCCGTGTTTGGATCGCGCGCGTGGAGCACCCTTTGTGGGAGGAGACGCTGACATTGGCCTGTGTGCCGCCGCTGTGAAGTGTGCTGCGCTCCCGGGCCCACTCGGGACGCCAGGCCATTAGGAGCTGATTAAATGAGCTAATTTTAATTTGTTCAGTGGTTACAGATGCACAGACCTTTCCGTGCCCTTTTCTTGAGGCTCCGTTTATTTATTAAATTTTTTTTTTTTTTTTCTGAAAAGAAAAAGACCTTCAGGATCCCTCTGCTCCCCCCATCCCCCTTGAAAAATAAACATCGGAAAACATTTCTAACAAGAACTGGAGTTGGGAGAGATGGGCGTGCCTGTGGGCTTCGCCGCTAGAGGTAACGTGGGGGCGTGGGGAGGGGTGTCCCCGGGTCTGTGAAGTGGGGGCTGCCCAGCCTGGCTGAGCAGGAGGAGCGGAGGTTTAATGGAAATGGTCAAGGACGTCGGTCTCCCGTCCGGGCGTTGCACGTGCTGGGGCGTGCGTGGTCTCGGTCCCCCCCCACCCCCAAGCAGCATTTCCTCGATTCATTCTCACTCATCCTGCTGGTCTCAGTATAAAGGCCGCTTCTTCCAGGAAGCCCTCCCGAACCTCAGCCCAGCCCCACGGGCGTCACCGGTCACAGCAGATATCACAGCTCATACAACGCCTGTCTCCATCGCGAGGCTGTGAGGCACCCCCCCCCCCCGCCGGGACAAGGACTGCCTGCCTGCTGCCCCCTCGCCCCCCAGCACCATGGTGCTTCGTGGGCGGCAAACACATCGCCAACATCTGGCCACTGACCTTAGGAGGGAATGGACGGGGGGAGGGAGGAATGGGGTGACACCTACACTCCCTGGACTCTGCATTCCAAGCTCTTGGTGTCAGGGCCCCGCGGGCCCACGGTCCTGCGCTGCCGGCCCAGCCACGTGTCCGGGGCCGGGGCCTCAGGAGTCAGGCCTGGGTCTCCCAAAATGAACGTGGTGGGAGTGGGGAGGTCGCGTTTGCCTGACCCGGTGTGACCCTGACCCCAGGCCCCGGAGGCAGCTCAGGCCCAGGGACACGTGGAAACCGCCCGAAAGTGGGCCCTGGGGGACGTGCCGGCCATGAGGGCGTCAGAGCACAAGGAAGGGAAAGGGGGCGCTGTGGCTGCCCCCGCTGGACACCCCTGTCCTGCCGAGCGGCCCGGTCCCCTCCCTGCTCTGTGACGTCTCACACCGCCTCTCGCCAGGCTGGGGCACCTTTGAGCGAGCGAGCGAGCCGCGGGCTGTTCCCCAGAGCTGAGCAGAGCCAGGCCCGGCCCGATTCCCAGGCCTGGTTTCCATTTGCCGAGAGCTCCTTCCCGCAGACGGCACCCCACCCACCCCACCCGGGCCTCGGAGGGGCTGTCCCCCACCCTGTCCTGGCAGCTCCGGGCTGGCTCTCCGTGTCCCCCTCCAACCCCAACCTCAGGGCCGGCCCAGACCCCTCGTCTCGGCAAGAGCCCCAGAGCCCGCGGGGGAGTCCCCACTTCCCGGCACCCCTGGGGCCCGGGGCCCTCTACTGGGTCAACATCTGGCCGAGTGGCCGAGCCTCTGGCCTCCTGCCTCCTCCCCGCCCCCCTCCCCGAGGCCCTTTCTCTCCCTGCTCGCTGGATGCTACGCCAAGCGCCGCGGCGGGAGCGCACGCTCACTCGGCCCATCCTTCCCGGCTGAGGCCGAGGGTGGGGATGCGTCCGGGGGCTGAGGTCACCGGTGGGGCAGTGGGAAGCGCCTCTCCGGCCCTCGCCTGCCCGCTGCTGGGTGTCGGGGACAAGAGCAGCGACCTGTTTGTCCTGGGGCGCCCCGGTGAGCAGGGGACGAGGTAAGGGGGGGCAGGGCTGGGGGAGAATGAGCAAAACAGGCCGGTGTCTGCACCGGACGCCAGGAGTCCCTTGAGCGGCTCCCCGCTCGTCGGGAGGGAGGCGGGGGAACCCGGTCCAGAAGGAAGGAGACTTCCTGGATCCGGCGGAGGGAAAGGCAGGGCCCAGAGGCGCCGGCCGCCAGGTGTTAGGTCTGCGTCGGGCCCTCCAGCGGGGGGGTGGCGTGGGGCCCCCCGGCGAGCACCCCGACTTCTGGGTCTGGCGCCGCGTTTGCTTCTCCCTGTCCTCCTCCGTGAGCTCCGCGTGCGGCCTCCTGGCCCCGCTGGCTCCTCGAGGAGGCCTGGCTGTGTCCCTGATGATGCTCGGGTGCCCTCGGGGCTGGTGTGCCCCTCCGCGCGCCCCCCTCCCACGCCCTCGTATCTGCCCCACTTCCGACCACGATGCCTGGCCTGGGCCCGGAGTGCCGGTTTCTGGGCCCAAACTTGCCACCCACACAGCCAGCCTGGCGGGCCATCGGCTGCTCCCCAGTCACAGAGGTGATGGCCGAGGGGCACGGAGACAGGCCTCCGGACTATCCATCACGGGCTCCTGATCCCCGTGGGCCTCGCTCGCGGGTGGGGGGCCTCCCGTGGCCAGCGGGGCTTTCTCGTGGCCAGCCTCCGCCTCGGGAGGGAGCTGGCAGGTTCCTCTCTGTTTGCGTCGTAACCAAGCTACCGAGATGGCAAACTCGGATTCCGCGATTGCACAGCGTTTCAGAAGCAAATTGATAGGGTAACGTGTTATTACTGGCTACCGGTTAACAGCTATGTTGGCAGGAGTACCAGTCGTGCGTGGCGTTGCTGCTGCGGGCGTGAGAATGGCGCAACGGGGTAGAGAGGCGTGGGGCGGTGCGTCCTGCACAGCGTGGGGGGCCCGGGGACCCTCCCGCCCCTGGCAGCGCTGCGCCTTCTTGGAGGATGCTCAGCCCCCCGTTAGCCATTGCTGAAGCCAGGACCAGAGAGGTCGAGACACCAGCTTCAGGTCACACAGTGAGTCGAGGCCGGGGTTGGCTCTGAGGTCCCTGGGGGAATGGATAGCTTGACCTGTGACCTTTGAAGGCAGGGCCAGAGCCTCCGCCCTGCGCATCCTGTGGGCATCACAGGGATTGGGGTTTGGAAGGGACCCAGGGGAGCCTGCTCGGACTCGGGGCCTCGCTGGGCCCCCTGCCCTCCTCCCGGTCCCGCCCCGCTCCTTGCTCGCTGGCTTCGGGTCTGCTAGTGTCACCTGTCTCTGTGTCCTTCCCTGTCCCTCCCTTCTCCCGCATCCTCCCGGGCCACCTGGCTGTGGCAGATGGAGTGAGCGCTGCATTCTGGGTGTCCCGCGCGGAGGGCAAGGACTGTGCCGCTCACGACCCGTCCCGGAGCCTGGAGCGGGGCGGGCAGCAGAGGCGGTGGTGTCGCTGAAGGAAAAAGCGTGAACTGCAGGGCCCCTTAGACAAGCGGCTGCCGCCCGCGTCTCGCACTCCTCCCCGCGGGGGGGGGGGGGGCCGGGTGCCCCCGAGGGCTCACGGTGACGTCACTTCGTCTCACTGAGGAAGCTCATAGGGAGTGAGTCCCCATCACTGGGAGGGACCAAACCTCGTGACAGAGGGGATGTGAGGACCGAGGGGGTTTGGGGTCCCTCGCCGGCCCTGCTGTGTTTGGGCTCTGTGGGAAGACAGTGGGCTCGGCTTCCTCTGTCACCCGACGTCACTACCTCCTGCTCCACCCGGGGATGGCGGTGTGAGGGCGTGGCAAGGAGGGGGCGCGGCTCGGCAAGAGCGGGGAGCCCGTGGTCACCCAGGGGCTCCCAGCACCGCCTCTTGCTGCCACTGATCTGGAAACGACAGGTGGTAATACGTTCACGGAGCGTCTCCGTGCGCCCGGCGCGGGGCCAAAGTGCTTAACCTGGATTATCCGGTTTAATCCTCACCGCACCAGCGGAGGCCGCATCCTCTGCCCGGGCGTCCCCTGCGTGAGGCTTACGAGGCCCAGTAACGGACCTGGTCACACAGCTGGACGGGGGGCGGGGAGGGGGGATGGCAGCCGGGACGCGCACCCAGCCGTCTCTGGCTCCGGGGCTTCCCGGAGGCAATTCTGACCCCGGGGAGGCAGGCTCCACGGGCGGGGCCGGCACCTGGAGAGCGGGCCTGGACTAGCGCTCGGTACGCGTTTGGAGAACGAGCGGATGAACGAAGGAAGGAATGAATGGAAGGAGCTGCCCGAGGTGAGCAGGGAATGCTCACTCTCCTCGGGAGGGAAGGAGAGCCCAGGGCAGGGGCGTAGGAAGGGGCGACACACGTGTGCTTGGCCGGCCCCACCTCCCTCCAGAGACACTCAGGGGCCGCTGGGCTGTGTTTCTCGTGGGAGGTGCCCTTGTTCGTCGGGTAATGAGGTGGGAGGTGAGTTTTGGAGATGCCTGGTGGGGAAGACACGCATGCACATGCATGGATGTGGGCACACTCACACACACACATATACATACACACACACACATGCACACCCTCACCAAACTGCTTGAGGGATGCCTCCTTCCACAGACAAAAATGTACCCCCCACCCCAAATCACAGTGCTGAGTCTGTCCCTTTAAGAGTGTGGAGTCTCAGTTTATTATCTTATTACATCTGCGTATTTGTTGTGCGCTGGTCTGAATAAATAAAAGCCACCGCCTCGCCCCGCCCCCAGTGTCTCCTCATTCTAATGCATTCCTCCAGGGGTTCAGGCCTCCACCCCTGCCCTCTGCCCCCCCACCCCCCGAGTGTCTCTCGTTCTAATGCATTCCTCTGGGGGTTCAGGCCTCCATCACTGCCCCTCTGCCCCCCCTCCTACCCCCCAGTGTCTCCTTGTTCTAATGCATTTCTCCGGGGGTTCAGGCCTCCATCCCTGCCCTCTGTCCCCCACGCCCTTGCTTTCTCCTTGGCTCACGATGTTCTTTCAAAAAGAAGAATGACCAATGCGCTCACACTGGAGCCCGGACTAATTGCATCCTGCCTCAATGTGCGGGCCCCAGGGGCCTCGGCGACACTGGACGGGCTCTGCAGAAGGCGGCCGCTCTGGGCCCAGGCAGTCAGGCGAGTGGTCAAGCTCATTAACGCCTCCATTCCAGCTGGAGACGCACCGGCCGGAGGGGCCCCTAGCACCTCTTTCAGACTAGCTTTTCATTCCATCCATCCATCCATCCATCCACCATCCATCCGTCCATCCATCCGTCCGTCCGTCTGTCCATCCATCCGTCCGTCCATCCATCCGTCTGTCCGTCTATTCATCCAGCCAGCCAGCCATCCGTCCATCCATCCATCCATCCATCCGTCCACCATCCATCCATCCATCCATCCGTCCACCATCCATCCATCTGTCCATCCATCGATCCACCCATCCATCCATCCATCCACCCATCCATCCGTCCGTCCATCCATCCATCCATCCATCCATCCATCCATCCGTCCATCTATCCATCCATCCATCCATCCATCCGTCCATTCGTCCAGCCATCCATCCGTCCATCCGTCCATCTATCCATCCATCTATCCATCCATCCATCCATCCATCCATCTATCCATCCATCCATCCGTCCATCCATTCGTCCAGCCATCCATCCGTCCATCCATCCATCCATCCGTCCATCCATCCGTCCGTCCGTCCATCCATCCATCCGCCCGTCCAGCCATCCGCCCGTCCATCCATCCATCCATCCGTCCATCCATCCATCCGTCCATCCGTCCATCCATCCATCCGCCCGTCCAGCCATCCATCCGTCCATCCGTCCATCCATCCATCCATCCATCCATCCATCCATCCATCCGTCTATCCATCCATTCGTCCAGCCATCCATCCATCCATCCATCCGTCCATCCATCCATCCGTCCATCCATCCATCCATCCATCCGTCCATCCATCCGCCCATCCATCCGTCCATCCATCCACCCGTCCGTCCGTCCATCCGTCCGTCCGTCCAGCCATCCCATCCTTCATGCATTCATGCCCTAGTCGCCAGGTGTTCCCTCTGGGCCAGGACCTGACGTGCACCCGTTCACCCATCCATTCGTTTATCGACTCGTCAAGCAGACAGTTCCCTCCAGGCACCTGTGGGGGCTCCCAGGGACCCCGACATGAGGGGCCACTCGGCATGGTCTCCAGGCGAGTCCCTGTGGGGAAACGCTGACGCCATCCTGGGAAGGCCACGCGCAGGGACAGGTGCAGAGCTGCTCAGATGGGGCTGGCTGAGGGGTGAGCAGCGGGCAGCTGGGTCCTCGCCCTGCGCGGCTCCGGCCGGAGGCCTGGCTGAAACACTCATTCATTCATTCGCTCGTGGCACAGTCAGCAAATGCTGAGGACCTACTATGTGCTGACGCCGGAGGAGCTGGTAACCAGCCCTGCCAGGGACAGGGGCAGCTGCAGGCCTGGCTCCTCCCTCAGGGACTCCGCTCGCCCCGGCTGGGGTGGGGGCAGTGTCTCCCTTTCCCAGATGCCCGGGGGGTGGGGGCGGGGAGGAAGTTCTCACACCTGAAGGGTGACCCGCGTGTGCAGGGGCCTGGGCGACTGATGATGCTCCCTCGGTCGTCTCCCTCAGTTTGCACGTCTGCGTCCTGCCCGTCTTCTCATCCTCCCGGGGAGGGGTGTGTGTGTGAGGGGGGCCCCCCAAATCCCAACCCTACTGACATTTTCCCTGAGCCAGGCAGCCAGATCCTCTTGGCTGTGCCTTGGGGCCGGTCCCTCCCTTGAGTCAGTATCCCCATCTGCACAGTGGGTGGTTAGCTGGGCCTGAGGACCAGGCTGGGTTTGGGTGGGCAGTGCCGTGAAGGGGCATCGTTGGGGGTCACCGTGGCTGGAACAAGGGCTCAGAGGCTGGGCCGGGTGAGGCAGGCTCCCTGACAATAGTGGAGGCTTTGGTGGCTCTTTTGGAGAAATATGGGATCATTCCGGACTCGCTCCACAAAATGCTGTGGGACGCGGGCCTGTGCCTTCTCCGAGTCCGTACATGGGGCAAAGGATGGTGCCCCGGCATAGGGTGGAGGTGAGGCTTGAACGAGGCTGAGTCTATGACAGACTTGGCACTGTACCTGCACACACCGAGGGCGCTGCAGCTGGTAGCTGCTGGAGTGGGGGGGGGGGGGGCTGCCAGTCTGAAGTTGAAAACGGGGGCTCAGTGTCATTGTGTCCCAGCCCGGAAAGATGCACGGGACACAGGGCTTCCCCACGGACTCAAAAATAAACAGCGGTCCCAAGAGCCACGGTTCAGGGCGAGACATGGCCCAAAGGTGGGGCCTAGAGGTCGAGAAGGAATGGCCGGGGGAATCAAAGAAGGCTTCCTGGAGGCGGTGTTTCGGAGGCGTGTCAGCCAGGACAGAGCGGGTTAGGTACGATGCCGCAGTGGCAGGACAGGCTCCCGGGAGCGTTGCTCACCTCCCTCCCCATAAAGGAGCGGGAGCATCCACTCCCCATCAAGCCTGGGGTGGGGCGCGCTCTGGACGCTCTGCGCCTTTTCCCTCACGTGGGCCCAGGAGACGCCTGAACGCTTCTTAGAAGCTTCGAAGACTGGCATCTGAAACGCAGCGAGTGGAAGAATGCTGTCCAGACAAGAGCTTAATCCCAACCAGAGGACTGTTTTCTGACCAGGACAGAAAAGCCTCACCTCTACTTAATAGTTTTAAGTTGTTCCGGGTTCCAATTAAACTTTCAATTTTGCTGTTCCCTCTGGCAGCTGGAGGATGTGTGTGGTTTGCGTTTAATCAGAGTTGATTTTTTTTTTTTTTTGGTGGTGGTGATGGTGGTTCCGGGACAGGGGAGGAGACGAGGAGTCTATTTTGGGGTTCCTTCTGGGCCTGTGTCTAGGGGAGAGGCGCCGGGCACTCCAAATTTGGGGTTCCCCGTAGGGCCAGGATGGATGTCTCCAGAGTGCCAACCAAGGGCCCCGCCCCCCCCCACCGGCGGCCCCCGGCGGCGGTCGGAGGGGTTGCCACTGCGGTCCCGCCTGGAGACGCCAAGGCCAAGTTAACTCTGTGGACTCTCCCCCAATTTCCGCAGCCGTGGGGTGAGTTTTTATTGACTCAGAGCACGACCAAGCCGCGCTGCATGAATTAGCAAACAGCTGTTTCTAATTGGAGTGTAGAACGGTACGCAGAGGAACTTGTTTGTCTGTTCGCTCCTTTCATTGGTAATGAATTTTAATCACCGCTACAGGTGAGAAGAATGTAGGAACAAGCTTGTATCTCCTGGAAGAAACAAAGGAGAGACAGATGTAACAGATTTGCAGCCTGCGATGAAAGGGAGGTTTGCTGCACGCTACATGCAATTAGCACGCAGCTGTTGCTGGTCCCGGGTCCACGCACGCGGCCGAATGTGGGCTCTGCCGGTCTCCGAAGGGAGCCCAGAAAAACAGTGATTCAACCCCGAAAGCATGTTGCTCTCTCTCCAGGCGCTCAGCCCTTCGCTCCGGGCCTTGGCGGGGCTGTTTCCAGAAAGCTCTGAGATGACTTCAGGGGCAGCTGCCTCCTCCCTTGAGGAGGTGGGAGGCGGCAGGGCGATGTTGGGGTGCCAGGGAGGCCAGGCCAGGCGCCGATGGGGGGCCCTTTGGAGCCCCTCCACTAGCTACAAGCGTCCCATCTTTGGGGAGTCTCTCAGCGGGGCAGATTGGGGGGCGCTTCATTTGCCCCCTAATCTGTTTAATTTCTGCAATAAAAGTCAAGCTCAGTTGCGTTCTCAATGCCGGTGCTGAGTAAGTCTGTGTAGGGAAGGAGCGGCCGGGCGAGCTGTGAGCTCCGGGAGGCCAGGGGCTTCCAGGGAACGGGGGGCGCCTCCTCCTTGTCCTGTGGGCCCAGCGGCCCTCTGGGAGGGCAGTGCCCTCTTGGGGGAGGGGTCGGGGAGTCGGAGGGTCTCCCACCCACTCCCCCAGGAGCCTGGAGACCCAAGTCCAAGCCCTTGCAAAGCGCTGGTGCCTCAATTTCTCCATCTGTGCAATGAAAGGGGTGGGCTGGGTGCCCCAGACAGTTCCTCTCCTCTCTGACACCCTGGGGTGGTACGTGCAGGGGCCCTGGGGCCACGGTGCAGGTCCAGCACAGCAGCCTTTGCTTTGAAAACTACCTTCTGGCCCGGCCGGTGTGGCTCAGTGGTTGAGCGCCAACCTTGAATCAGGAGGTCATGGTTCGATTCCCGGTCAGGGTACATGCCTGGGTTGCGGGCTCCATCCCCAGTGGGGGGGGGGGGGGGCGTGCAGGAGGCAGCCAGTCCATGATTCTCTCTGATCATGGATGTTTCTCTCTCTCTCTCTCTCTCCCTCCCTTTCCCCCTCAGAAATCAATCCTATATAATAAAAGCCCAGTAGAAGAATCGGGGGAACAATCAGAATGACCAGAGACCAGAACACCACGGCCCCTTGCCTAGGCTGGCCCTGCCCCCCAGGGAGTGGTTAGGGGCGAGCAGTCAGGAGCCAGCGGTCCTAGATTGCAAGAGGGTGCAGACAAGCTGAGGGACCCGTCCCATGCATGAATTCCATGCACCGGGCCTCTAGTAAAAATATATTGTAAAAAAAATAAATAAAAACCATCTTCCGCAGGGGAAACTCTTGGTCCTTAACGTAAGACCCTGCTGATGGTTACTCAGACCCAGACCCTCCCTGGCTCGTGCCCCTGGGAGCCAGCCCAGCAGTGGTGGGATGTGTCTTCTCCCTCTGTCTGCCCTGTGGCCTCAGGTTGAGCAGGAGCCGGGAGCCAGTGGCTATTTGTATACATTAGAGAGCATTTCTCGCCTAGAACTCTTTTTTTTTTTTTTTAAATACATTTTATTGATTTTTTACAGAGAGGAAGGAAGAGGGATAGAGAGTTAGAAACATCGATGAGAGAGAAACATCGATCAGCTGCCTCCTGCACACCCCCCACTGGGGATGTGCCCGCAACCATGTTACATGCCCTTGACCGGAATCGAACCCGGGACCCCTCAGTCTGCAGGCCGATGCTCTATCCACTGAGCCAAACCGGTTTTGGCACGCCTAGAACTCTTTATAAATAGTCACTTATTTCATCGGCTTAGCAACGGTATAGGTGGGACTGTTCTTATCCCCATTTTACAGATGAGGAAACTGAGGCCGGTCTCTTCGTCTAACAAATAGCAAGTGCTGGCGAGGATGTGGAGAAAAGGGAACACTAGTTCATGGCTGGTGGGAATGCAGATGGGTGCAGGCAACTTGGGAAAAAGCTGTGGAATTTCATCAAAAAATTAAAAATGACACTTCCGTTTGACCCAGCGATCCCACTCCTGGGAATACATCCTAAAACCCTCCAAACTCTGCCCTAGCCGGTTTGGCTCCGTGGATAGAGCGTTGGCCTGCGGATGAAAGGGTCCCGGGTTCGGTTCTGGTCAAGGACACGTCCCTTGGTTGAGGCTCCTCGCTGGCCCGGGGCCCTGGTCAGGGCTCATGCAGGGGGCAACTCATCGGTGTGTTTCTCTCCCATTGATGTTTCTCCCTGTCTTTCCCGCTCTCTTCCTCTCTCCCTAAGAATCAATGGGAAAATATCCTTGGCTGAGGATTAACAAAAACACACACACACACCAACAAAAACACCTCAAAACACCCATCAGAAAGAACAGACGCACCCCTATGTTCATGGCCGCGTTACTTACAATAGCGAAGGTGTGGAACAGCCCAAGTGCCCGTCGGGAGATGAATGGATAAAAAAGCCGTGGGGCATTTACGCAATGGAATACTACGCAGCTGTGAAAAAGAGGGACCTCTTACCTTTGGGGACAGCATGGACGGGCCTGGAAAATGGTATGCTCAGGAAATAAGCCCGTCTGAGAAAGACAGACATCACATGATCTCACTTATTTGTGGAATCGAATGACCAAAATGAATTGACCCACAAAATAAGACCCAAAGCCAGGGGGGCATGAAACAGACTGACACACCTCGATGTGGGGATGCGGGGACGGGAAGAGATAAACCAAAGAACTTAGACACTTACATGCACAGCCCACGGACCCGGGCCATCGGGTGGCGAAGACCTGGGGAAGGGGGGTGGGCAGGGGCTGGGAGGAGCGGGGGAGAGGGAGAGAAATAGGAGACATCTATAATACTATCAACAATAAAAATATATATTAATACAAAAACACCCGATGGAGGCTAATTAACTTGGTGGAGCGGGGAGTCTAAGTCAGGGGTCCTCAAACTACGGCCTGCGGGCCACAGGCGGCCCGCCGAGGACATGGATCCGGCCCGCCGGGTGCCGCTGCCTGTCCTGCTTAGCAGCCGACGCGTCCCGGGCCCGCAGTGCGCATAGGAATTTGTTCATAGGTTTTTTTTTAAACTATAGTCCGGCCCTCCAACGGTCTGAGGGACAGTGAGCTGGCCCCCTGTTTAAAAAGTTTGAGGACCCCTGGTCCAGCGTGTCCTCTTAGCCGCCAGGCAAACATCAGTGTCCCCAGGGCTCGGACCCCACCTCGTGGGAAAGAAGCAGGTCGCTGGCTGAGCAGAACTGCCCGTGAAATGTGCCTCATAACCATGGCGGCTGATGTTACCACTGGTGCTAATCAGCACTCGTTCTTCTGCTTCTTATTGTAAATATTTTTATTGACTTTTAGAGAGAGGAAGGGAGAGGGAGAGAGAGAGAGAAACATCATCCATCAGTGGCCTCTCGCTCGCCCCCTACTGGGGATCGAGCACACAACCTGGGCATGTGCCCTGACCGGGACTCGAACCAGCGACCTTTTGGCGCCCGGGACCACACCCGGCCTCCTGAGCCACCCTCGCCAGGGCCAGTGCTCATTCTTCTCACTGGCAAGCAGTGCTTTCTCTTCAGCAGCGTTAGTGACGTACCCTTGGCAAACCCTAAAGTTCGCTCGTGTCGAGCGAGCAGCTCCAGGCCGTGGTGCATTTACAGAGCCGTGTGTCCCCGCCAGACCAGGGTCGGAGCGATCCCCCCACCTGGAAGGTTGCCCGGCGCCCGTGGTACCCGTCTCCTGCCCCGCCCGCCTCGGCCCGGCGCTCCTCCGTGCTCTCGAGCCCCGCGCCTTCTCGGGACAGTCCCGTAACGGAGAACAGCGCCTTTCCGCAGTCCTGTGCCCCGCCCGCTCTCCTTTCTCGGATGTGGACGGTCTCCGGGGTCCAGAGCAGTGTGCCCGGGCGGACGAACAAACACGGGGGTTTCAGGGCAGGTGGAACGAGGTTCGGGAGCAGGTGACCATCCTGGGCCTCGCCGGCCTCCGGGGGGGCCCCTCCCCGAAATGCGGACGGCGGGCCAGCCCGGTCCTCCCTCCACAGAGGCCCCAAGGAGGTCCAGATCGGGCCTGCGCTGGAGGCTGACGCGGGGTCCCCTCCCTCTCACCTGTGCCGGCGGCGTCTTCTCCAGCCGACCCGCGGAAGCTCACTCAGGCCCGCGTTCTGGTCAGGGGGCTGACGGGGGACCGTCCTGGTGCGGTCATCTCCCGGGGAGACTGAGGCACGGGCTCCTCGTCTGTGCAGTGGGAGGGGTCCTGGTTCCCCGCGTTGGTGGTCGCGGGAGGGAAGGCGCTCAGCGGTGTTGCTGGGCCCGCAGGACCCGCTCCAGGGCAGCCTGAGTGAGCCTGAGCTCAGACGTGGACACAGTGAAGGCGGGCCCGGGGGCGGGTCCAGCAGGTCCCCCGGGGCCCCAGCTCCAGCCACCTTCTCCCGTGGCCCCTTTGTCTGCGCCCGGAGCCTTAGCGAGCAGGGGCTGGGAGTTAGCAGGGAGGGCGGGTATTTCTAATCCGAGGTGCTGACGGCGCCTGCGTCCTTGCGCCCCGTAACGTGAGACCCCCAGGGGAGCAGGTGCTCACGCTGGGAGGCCGTTCGGGGCGGTGCCTGTGCCAGGCGGGGTGGCTGGGCTTCAGAGGTGGGGCGGCTGCCGGGGATGCGGGGCTCGGGGCCGGGAGCTTTGCCAGCTGTGCCTGCTGGCATCGGGCAGCCTTTCACACGGTCAGAGGTGCGGGGGGCACCGGGGTGGGGAGGCGGCCTGGGAGCAGGCTCAGAGGCAGCCCCGAGGGACCCTGCAAGACACTCTGGTCAGACCTGCCACCTCTCGAGGTCGGGGGGTTGGCCTGGGACAGCACAGGGAGCTGAGAGGGCCCGTGTCCCTGTGAGTATGAGTGCAATGGCGGTGACAGCGTGTCTGCAGGGGAGAGTGCGTGAGCATGTGAGTGCGTGTGCATGCGTGTTTGTGCGAACGATAGTGCATGAGTGGATGTGTATGTGTGGGAGAGCATGTGATTATATGTGATGTGAGTGTGATGATAGGTATGGCTGTACGTGAGTTCGTGTGCATGCGTGTTGTGTGCGAGTGATAGTACATGAGTGGATGTGTATGTGTGGGAGAGTATGTGGTTGTATGTGACGTGAGTATGGCTGGATGTGAGTGCGTGTGCATGCGTGTTTGTGTGCGAGTGATAGTGCATGAGTGGATGTGCATGTGTGGGAGAGTATGTGACCATATGTGACATGGGAAGGTAGGTGTGGCTGTGTGTAGGTGAGTATGTGTTTGGGTGTAAGTCTGTGTGAGTTGTGGGGTGCTGCGTGAGCTGTGTGCGTGTGCATGCTGTGTCTGCCTGGGCCGGGATGTGGCCCCCTGCCCCTGCCCCTCTGCCCCCCTGCAGCGCAGACCCTCCGGCTGCGTCCGAGGCTGAGCCGGGCTGGCGGGGCCGGGGGCGGGCCGTGCTTGATGTCCCGGTTACAGAGCAAGGCCAGTGCGGCCGAACCTGAGCCCTTGTCTGCCTCTCCCCTGCGCGGAGCAGCCTGCGGTCCGTTTCACTCACTATTAAGTTTTAAATCCACCGGCGCCACCGGAGCCTGGCACGCCCTCCTGCCCGGCGCTGGGCTGGCCGCGTCTTGGGGACCCTCCCCTGCTCCAGGTGCTGCGTCCTGTGCGCCTTTGTTCTCCCAGAAACAGCCAGTTCCTTGTTCGTTTCCTTTCCTCTGAGGCTGGGTGGGCCAGCAAAGGCCGGGGAGGAGGTGGGGGTGGCTCCGGCCCCGGGGAGTGGGGGGGGCCACACGGGGCGTCTGCGTGAGGAGAGCTCCGCCCCCCCGGGGATGGCGGGGCCCACAGGCTCTGAGCTCCGTGGCCACCTGGGTCCTGGCCCCTCCTCTGCTCAGTCACCGTCAGGCCCCCTCTCCCCGGGCTTGGGTGGCCTTGGGTGAGCGTCGGGTGGAGGGAAGCAAAGAAAAGAGCCCCTTCGCATGGTTTGGGCTGGAAACACAGACCCTTCTCCGTGGCCTCCGCCCGCGCCCGCGTGCGCCCGGGTGTCCGATGCCACGTGCCTGTGACTTCCCGCCTGGTGTGTGTCTGCCACCGGGTGGAGCCGTCCAGCTTCCTCGGGGCCCCCCCTCCCCAACGACGTGGCGCGGCCCAATTCACGAGCATGCGCGTGTTTCCTGGCGAAGCGGTGCCCGTGCCCCCGGGACCCGCGAGAGGGCTTCCCGCCAGGGCAGGGGGTGGGAGGGGAGGGGACCCCAGGTCTCCATCTGGCGCGGGAACTTGTCTCACGTCCGGTGGCTCTGTCCCAGCGGCCCCTGCACCCCCTCAGGGAAGGGGCCACGCCCTCCCTTCCCAAGGGGACACCTTGTCCATCGAGGCCCAGGCAGGTGTCGCCAAGGGGAAGGGCACGGCCCCTCCATTTCCTGCCGCCGCCCCCCTGCCACCCTCTCTGCTGCAGGCTGGAGGGCCCCCGTGGCCACTGCTTTCCCGCCCCCCCCCATCCCCCCACCCCCGGCCGGCCAGCTGCAAGCCTCAGCCTCGCTGTGGAGACGCTGGCTCTGTCCTTGTCTGGCGGCCGCCCTGGGAATCGCCTCTAATCTGCTCTCCGCCTCCCCCCCCCCCAAACCCGCAGATGCTGACGACGACCCGCAGCTCTCCTGGGTGGCCTCGTCGCCCTCCAGCAAGGATGTGGCGTCACCCACGCAGATGATCGGGGATGGCTGCGACCTGGGCCTGGGCGAGGAGGAAGGGGGCACGGGCCTGCCGTACCCGTGCCAGTTCTGCGACAAGTCCTTCATCCGCCTGAGCTACCTGAAGCGGCACGAGCAGATCCACAGCGACAAGCTGCCGTTCAAGTGCACCTACTGCAGCCGCCTCTTCAAGCACAAGCGCAGCCGCGACCGCCACATCAAGCTGCACACGGGCGACAAGAAGTACCACTGCCACGAGTGCGAGGCCGCCTTCTCCCGCAGCGACCACCTCAAGATCCACCTGAAGACGCACAGCTCCAGCAAGCCCTTCAAGTGCTCCGTGTGCAAGCGCGGCTTCTCGTCCACCAGCTCGCTGCAGAGCCACATGCAGGCGCACAAGAAGAACAAGGAGCACCTGGCCAAGTGCGAGAAGGAGGCCCGCAAGGACGACTTCATGTGCGACTACTGCGAGGACACCTTCAGCCAGACGGAGGCGCTGGAGAAGCACGTGCTCACGCGGCACCCGCAGCTCTCCGAGAAGGCCGACCTGCAGTGCATCCACTGCCCCGAGGCCTTCGGCGACGAGAGCGCGCTGCTCGCCCACATCCACCAGGCCCACGCCCACCAGAAGCACAAGTGCCCCATGTGCCCCGAGCAGTTCTCCTCCGTGGAGGGCGTCTACTGCCACCTGGACAGCCACCGGCAGCCCGACTCCAGCAACCACAGCGCCAGCCCCGACCCCGTGCTGGGCAGCGTGGCCTCCATGAGCAGCGCCACGCCCGACTCCAGCGCCTCGGTGGAGCGCGGCTCCACCCCGGACTCCACCCTGAAGCCGCTGCGGGGCCCCAAGAAGATGCGGGAGGACGGGCAGGGCTGGTCCAAGGTGGCGTACAGCTGCCCCTACTGCTCCAAGCGGGACTTCCCCAGCCTGGCCGTGCTGGAGATCCACCTGAAGACCATGCACGCCGACAAGCCGCAGCAGAGCCACACGTGCCAGATCTGCCTGGACGCCGTGCCCACGTTGTACACCCTCAACGAGCACGTGCTCAAGCTGCACAAGAACCACGCCTCCCCCGCGCTGCCCTTCGGCGGCCTGTCCGCCTTCCACTGCAACTACTGCCCCGAGATGCTCGCCGACATCAACAGCCTGCAGGAGCACATCCGCGTCTCCCACGGCGGCCCCGGCGCCAACCCGCCCGACGGCAGCAACGCCTTCTTCTGCAACCAGTGCTCCATGGGCTTCCTGACCGAGTCCTCCCTCACCGAGCACATCCAGCAGGCCCACTGCGGCGTGGGCGGCGCCAAGCTCGAGTCCCCCGTGGCGCGGCCCGCGCAGTCCTTCATGGAGGTCTACTCCTGCCCCTACTGCACCAACTCGCCCATCTTCGGCTCCATCCTGAAGCTCACCAAGCACATCAAGGAGAACCACAAGAACATCCCGCTGGCCCACGGCAAGAAGTCCAAGGCCGAGCAGAGCCCCGTCTCCTCCGACGTGGAGGTGTCCTCCCCGAAGCGGCAGCGGCTCGCGCTGAGCGCCGACGCCATCTCCAACGGCGAGTACCCCTGCAACCAGTGCGACCTCAAGTTCTCCAACTTCGAGAGCTTCCAGACGCACCTGAAGCTGCACCTGGAGCTGCTGCTGCGGAAGCAGGCCTGCCCCCAGTGCAAGGAGGACTTCGACTCCCAGGAGTCCCTGCTGCAGCACCTCACGGTGCACTACATGACCACGTCCACCCACTACGTGTGCGAGAGCTGCGACAAGCAGTTCTCCTCGGTGGACGACCTGCAGAAGCACCTGCTGGACATGCACACCTTCGTGCTGTACCACTGCACGCTGTGCCAGGAGGTCTTCGACTCCAAGGTGTCCATCCAGGTGCACCTGGCGGTGAAGCACAGCAACGAGAAGAAGATGTACCGCTGCACGGCCTGCAACTGGGACTTCCGCAAGGAGGCCGACCTGCAGGCGCATGTCAAGCACAGCCACCTGGGCAACCCGGCCAGGGCGCACAAGTGCATCTTCTGCGGCGAGACCTTCAGCACCGAGGTGGAGCTGCAGTGCCACATCACCACGCACAGCAAGAAGTACAACTGCCGCTTCTGCAGCAAGGCCTTCCACGCCATCATCCTGCTAGAGAAGCACCTGCGCGAGAAGCACTGCGTGTTCGACGCCGCCGCCGAGAACGGCACGGCCAACGGGGTGCCCCCGGCCGCCGCCGCCGCCAAGAAGGCCGAGCCCGCCGACCTGCAGGGCATGCTGCTCAAGAACCCCGAGGCGCCCAACAGCCACGAGGCCAGCGAGGACGACGTGGACGCCTCGGAGCCCATGTACGGCTGCGACATCTGCGGGGCGGCCTACACCATGGAGGTGCTGCTGCAGAACCACCGGCTGCGCGACCACAACATCCGGCCCGGCGAGGACGACGGCTCCCGCAAGAAGGCCGAGTTCATCAAGGGCAGCCACAAGTGCAACGTGTGCTCGCGGACTTTCTTCTCCGAGAACGGGCTCCGGGAGCACCTGCAGACGCACCGGGGCCCCGCCAAGCACTACATGTGCCCCATCTGCGGCGAGCGCTTCCCCTCGCTGCTCACGCTCACCGAGCACAAGGTGACCCACAGCAAGAGCCTGGACACGGGCACCTGCCGCATCTGCAAGCTGCCGCTGCAGAGCGAGGAGGAGTTCATCGAGCACTGCCAGATGCACCCCGACCTGCGTAACTCGCTCACCGGCTTCCGCTGCGTGGTCTGCATGCAGACCGTCACCTCCACGCTCGAG
Source organism: Plecotus auritus (assembly GCF_963455305.1). Classification (NCBI taxonomy): domain Eukaryota; kingdom Metazoa; phylum Chordata; class Mammalia; order Chiroptera; family Vespertilionidae; genus Plecotus; species Plecotus auritus. Next base: position 59,463,366 of record NC_137785.1, read on the forward strand.
CTCAAGATCCACGGCACCTTCCACATGCAGAAGCTGGCGGGCAGCTCGGCCGCGTCCTCCCCCAACGGCCAGGGCCTGCCGAAGCTCTACAAGTGCGCGCTGTGCCTCAAGGAGTTCCGCAGCAAGCAGGACCTGGTGAAACTCGACGTCAACGGGCTGCCCTACGGCCTCTGTGCCGGCTGCATGGCCCGCAGCGCCAACGGACAGGTGGGCGGCCTGGCCCCGCCCGAGCCCGCCGACCGGCCCTGCGCCGGCCTCCGCTGCCCCGAGTGCAGCGTCAAGTTCGAGAGCGCCGAGGACCTGGAGAGCCACGTGCAGGTGGACCACCGCGACCTCACGCCAGAGACCAGCGGGCCCCGGAAAGGCACCCAGACGTCACCAGTGCCCCGGGTAAGTGCGGCCGCCGGAGCCTGCGCCCTGCGCCCTGCGCCTTGGGGCTCGGCTGATCCACACAGGAGCCCCCCCCCGCTGAGCTCTGCGCTGCCTGGGGGCGCGCCCTGCAGTGGCCCCGAGGAGCAGCTCGCTCAGGCGGCGGGGCGGGCACCTCTGTTTTGCGGTGGGTTTAGGTAGGAACCCCGTGTCGCCGGGGCCCCTCCAGCTGTGTGACACGCATACATTATTGATCTCTCTGAGCCTCATTTGCCAAGAGCTCATGTGGGAAAGGGGAGTTGTTGTCTTGGCGTGATAGAACTGTGAGGGCCCATGACGTCGGCCCATGACGTCGGCCCATGACGTCATCCGGGGAAGGGCCGGCGCAGTGGCTGATGCAGTGCGTGTTGCAGTCGTAAGTCGCACAGGGCGCGCTCCCGTCCTCCAGTTGTGTGGCGCCCGGTGAGAGCTCTGGTCGTAGTGCTGTCACCCTTGTGATGGATGGGGAGGGCGGGGAGGGCCGGGTGGTCCTGCGGTGAAAGCCGCTTTGCTTTCCCAGCTTGAGAGCCAGGAGTCCATGTTACTCACGGAGGTAACGTCCCCATCAAGGCCCGGGCCTGGCATCCAGGGCTCAGGCATGGCTCTAACCACCAGCCGGTACCATCCGCAGCAGCAGCAGCAGCACAGTGAGTGCAGCTGCCGGTACATGAACGCCCTAGAAATGGTCCCGCTTCCTGTTATCGATAATGATCCATTGATGGATGAATGGATTGATGGATTCATCACATTTGTCCTGAGTATCCATTATGTTTGGGTTGCCTACAGCCAAGGAGTCAGAAATGGACCCTGCCATGGTTGGTCCCAGACCAGGGGAGTCACAGGCCCATATCCAGTGGCTTCAACGAGGCAGCGGCGTCTGGGCTACTGGAGGGTCCACACGGGCTCTGGGGACAGCGGCCAGGGGGCACCTGATGGCGGGTCTGGAGCCGGCAGGGCCCTCGGGTGTCAGAGGGACGGGCTGGAGAACCCCATGGACTCAGGTAGTCTTGTTCCCAGGTCGAGATGGTTAGGAAGGAGGACCTGAGGGGGGTCCAGGACTGACACAGGGACGGAGGCGGAGCAGCATTGCCGGGAGGGCCGCTGTTGGCGCCGCGGGCAGGGAGGTGGGACCTAGGGGCGGGCCCCCTTCCACGGGAGCCTGTGGGGAGACAGGGATGTGTGCTGTGGGCTCAGAACTGGGGCCTGGGCCCAGGGACACTGAGGGGGAGAGCTGGTGAGGGAACGAGGAGGCTGGAGAGAGTGAAGGCAGACTCTGCGGTGGGAGGTGCTTTGGGGGTCCCTGGCCCAGCTCCCCAAGCTAGGTCCTGATCGTGGCCCTTCCTGGTCACTGCTGCGCAGCTCTGTCCTCGGCCTCACGGTGCTGGCCGGCCAGCGTGGGAGGACTTAGGAGCATGTGGGCCTGAAGTCAGGGGGGCTGGGTTAAAATCTCCTCTCCCGGTCCCACCTGTGACTTTTTTTGGGGGGGGGGGGGGCGTTAATCCTCATCTGAGGATATTTTTCCATTGATTTTTAGAGAGTGGAAGGGAGGGGGACAGAAAGAGAGAAGCATCGATGTGAGAGAGACACACCAATTGGTTGCCTCCTGCACGCACCCCAACCAGGGATCGAGCCTGCAACCGAGGTACGTGCCCTTGACCGATATCGAACCCGGGACCCTTCAGTCCGCAGGCTGATGCTCTGTCCTCTGAGCCAAACGGGCTTGGGCCCCACCCGTGACTGATGGCTCTGGGCCTCAGTCCTCCCGGCCAGGCCAGCGGGTAATAGAAATAATAGCGTCGGAGAGCGGCAGCATCCTTCCCCAAAGCGGACATGGGGTGATGGGGTCGCTCTGGGTGTGTCTCCGCTCTGATGGGCCAGGGCCTGCTCCGTGTCAGGGGTTGACTATTGTGACTCATTCCGGGCTGTGTTTCGCTCTGAGCATGGAGAGCGCATAGCGGACGGACGTCCCTGTCGTTTTCCCGTGTGCAGTCCCCACAGCCGTCTGTGGGGACGAGGATGCCCACGGCCTCATCTATTCAGTGCACCCAGAGCTCACGAGGACGCGGAGGCTCAGCACAGTCAGGAAGTGGGCCTCGAGCCCCTGCTTTCAAGAGGCAGAGACGGGCCGCGAGCCAGGTGATGTGCGGTGCCAGGGCCCGGCTTGACCCACCCTGAGCCCAACCTGGTTAGGAGACGGGCAAGGCCGGCGGGGCGGGGTCTGGGGTGGTCACCCCCATGCTCCGGCTGGGCCCTGCTCTGCCCCCTCCCAGGTGCTCCCGGCCCCATCCCTGTCTCTCTGGCACTGCCCGCCGCGGCGCTGGGGCTGCTGGAGCCGCCTCCTTCCCTGTCTCCGTCCTGGACCCCACCTCAAGTCCTGCTTCCTAAAGCACCCACTGTGTAGGTATCGGTTCTTATTTCGTTTCCATGGCAACAACCTGGGAGCCTTGCTGTGACCTCTGTCTTGGCAAAGAGAGGATCCAGGCTCAGAAAGGGGCGCCGTGGACCCCAGGACGCACAGCTGTGCGAGGCGGCGCCGGGGTCAGACCCGAGGGGCCTTCCTGTCTGCGGCCAGGCCTGTGGGAGAGGAGGTGAGCTGGCGGTCCCAGCTCGAGGCCCTGGCAGATGGGCCGTGTGCAGACGGGAGCGAGACAAAGCCCTGCACCTCCCCGCGGAGGGCGCCGTCTCCAGGGCCTGGCCCCCTGCCTGGGCACGCCCGGGGGCAGGGGCCCAGCTGTCTGCCAGCCCGCCCGCCCGCCCTCCTTCCCCCAGGACTCCCGCAGGCAGGAGCAGACTCTGGGGGCTGCGAGGGGCTTGGGGGCTGGCAGGCTGGGACCCTCGGGAGCGTATCCATAGCAACCAGTTCTCGGAGGACTGGGTTCCTGTGGGGCCGAGGCTGCTGTTGGCTAGAGCGTGAAGCATTGAGGTTTCCGCCTCCCCCTCTGCTTATGGGTAATTATAACATCACCCCAACTCCAGGCCATGGTGCCGTGGGGTTACGGGGTGCTTTCCCACGCCCTCTCCGAGCGGGAGCAGGCGTCCAGATCAGAGGGCTCGCCCAGGTCACACCAGCTTCCTGTCACCTGGACCAGAGCCGTCCCCGGTGGTCTGGGGCCTGCAGCCCTGAACGGCAGCTCAGACAGGGGGCTCCGGCGGGAGCCTGCCGGGCCTGAATCCCTGCGCGGGGCTGTGGCCAAGTGGCTGAGCCTCTTGAAATTCCACTTTCTCATCCCTGCAGCGAGCTTGCAGCGATGGTGAGCCTTCAGAGTAAACAGTGCCTGCACACAGTAGGTGGTGAGCGATGGTGAGTGTTCCGAGTAAACAGGGCCTGCACACAGTAGGTGGTGAGCGATGGTGAGCGTTCCGAGTAAACAGTGCCTGCTCATAGTAATTGGTGAGCGATGGTGAGCGTTCCGAGTAAACAGTGCCTGCTCATAGTAATTGGTGAGCGATGGTGAGCGTTCCGAGTAAACGGGGCCTGCACACAGTAGGTGGTGAGCGATGGTGAGCGTTTCAAGTAAACAGTGCCTGCACATAGTAGGTGCTCATGAGCTGTGGTCGCCATCCCGGAAGCTCAGCGGCTCTGTGTCCTTCCCCTCTCCTGCCCTCCTGACCCCGTGTCCGCATCCTCTCTAGGGTGCTCTCCTTCTGCCCAGGCCTCTGAGGCTGCGCAGGGCCAGGCTGGGAGGCAGCCCTGGCCTCAGGTCCTGGCGCTCCGCGTTGCTTCTGCGGGGCCCCTGCCCTCCCCCCGGGAAGCGGCGGATGGGAAGGGAGCTGCTTTGAATGCCAGGTTCTGTGTGTGATTGTCGCCTAGCGGGGCTGAGGCTCCAGCGGGGGAGGGCGTCTCTCGGGGATGGAGAAGGGGACACAGACAGAGAGGAGGTGTTGGGGCGAGGAGGGGGCGGTGGCCCAGGGTGCAGCGGGAAATCAGGGTGAGAGAGAGAGAGAGAGAGAGAGAGTTCTCACCTGCTTCTCCCCGTGCTCGTCCCACCAGCCTGGGGACCGACAGGCCTGCCGGTGCCCTCTGCTCTGGACATGGGCGCCCCCGCCTCGCAGGCAAGGCCGCAGGGCCGGCTTTGTGTCGGGCTGCTGGGTCCACGCGCACCTTCGCGGGTGTGGTGTGGTGAGCCTGTGTGTGCGCGTGTGCCTGCCTGTGTGTGAGTGCACACGTGGGCAAAGGCGTCTGCAGGAATGGCCACGGGGGTGCGTCCCTGGGTGGGGCTGTGCACACGGCGTCAGAGGCTGCTGGTGCGTGTCGGGACAGGGAGATGGTGGGCGTGGCTGCGAGGGGTCCAGGGAGGATGCCGAAACTGTGTGAGGGACGAGACCGGATGTCAGCCTGCGTGAACTGGTCTTCACTCCTCGGGGGGTGTGGCCGCTATGCACCTGTGATATGGGGAGTTGGTTGTTGTGTGGGGTGTGGGGGTGTGTTCAAGAGGGGCGTGTGTGTCACTGGTGAGTGGGGGTGAGCGTTGGTGAGCGTTGCCAGTTGCGGGAACCCCTTTCACTTCCTGCGTGGTTCAGGGTTCCGGTTCAGGGTTCGGGTTCTGGAGGAGGCCGCACACAAATGAAAGAGACTAGAAAAGCATTAATTTGGCAATATTGGGGGCCAGGCGGGAGCCCACCTCTAGGGGGAGGACTGCCCCCGCTCCGGCCTTGCTATCCCTTTTATTAAGGTTTGGGATCCACCCATAGAGGCAGGCAATTCCAGTAATAGCCATGGGGTGTACATATGTGTGCTGCATGTCTGTGTGTGTCCTCATGTGCATGTCCAAGCCTGTGTAGGTGGCTGTCTAGCTGGATAGATAGGTGTGTTTGTGTGTGTGTGTGTGTGTGTGTGTGTGTGTGTGTGTGTATGTGTAGGTAGGTGGACAGATGGGTAGATGAATGGGTGAAGAGACGGATGGGTGGTAGGTGGAGAATGGGTGGGTGAATGGGCGAAGAGGAGGATGGGTGGGTGAATGGGTGAAGAGGAGATGGGTGGGTGGAGGGGTGAAGAGGCAGAGGGCAGGCAGGTGGAGATGGGTGGGCGGAGGGGTGAAGAGGAGGATGGGTGGGTGGAGGGGTGAAGAGGAGGATGGGTGGGTGGAGGGGTGAAGAGGAGGATGGGTGGGTGGAGGGGTGAAGAGGAGGATGGGTGGGTGGAGGGGTGAAGAGGAGGATGGGTGGGTGGAGGGGTGAAGAGGCAGAGGGCAGGCAGGGTGAGATGGGTGGGCGGAGGGGTGAAGAGGCAGAGGGCAGGCAGGGGGGGATGGGTGGGCGGAGGGGTGAAGAGGCAGAGGGCAGGCAGGGGGGGATGGGTGGGCGGAGGGGTGAAGAGGCAGAGGGCAGGCAGGTGGAGATGGGTGGGCGGAGGGGTGAAGAGGAGGATGGGTGGGTGGAGGGGTGAAGAGGAGGATGGGTGGGTGGAGGGGTGAAGAGGAGGATGGGTGGGTGGAGGGGTGAAGAGGCAGAGGGCAGGCAGGGTGAGATGGGTGGGCGGAGGGGTGAAGAGGCAGAGGGCAGGCAGGGGGGGATGGGTGGGCGGAGGGGTGAAGAGGCAGAGGGCAGGCAGGGGGGGATGGGTGGGCGGAGGGGTGAAGAGGCAGAGGGCAGGCAGGTGGAGATGGGTGGGTGGAGGGGTGAAGAGGAGGATGGGTGGGTGGAGGGGTGAAGAGGAGGATGGGTGGGCGGAGGGGTGAAGAGGCAGAGGGCAGGCAGGGGGAGATGGGTGGGCGGAGGGGTGAAGAAGCAGAGGGCAGGCGGGGGGAGATGGGTGGGCGGAGGGGTGAAGAGGCAGAGGGCAGGCGGGGGGAGATGGGTGGATAGTGGTGCACCCTCCAGCGGACAGCCTCCCTCCCTCCCTCCCTCGGGTGGCTCTGCTGTGTGTGCACATGGGAGGGGGCAGGCCCGCAGGCCTCGCAGGGAGCAGCTGCTCTGGGATGCAGCCCGACCCTGTTTCCCGGGCTGGGGGGCTGGTTCGGAAGCAGGCGGGAAGAACACGGCCCACAGCGACTCGGGGCGGGGGGGGACCAGAGCCATTCGGGGGACCCCGAGCGGGCTGCAGGCCCTGCCTCTGCTCTCCCCTCCCTCCTGCCTGGCTGACTCCTTCCTGTTTCGGTTTCCAACAGAAAAAGACCTACCAGTGCATCAAGTGCCAGATGACCTTCGAGAACGAGCGGGAGATCCAGATCCACGTGGCCAACCACATGATCGGTAAGGGGGCCGCGCTCGCCGGCCGCGCGCTGGGGTCGGGGCTCGCGGTTCCTGTCTTCACGCGCCGGCTCTGGGGCGAGGGCGGGGACACGGCTGCTGTGGCGGGCACTCGGGTGGGAGAGTGAGGGCCGGAGCTGGGCCCTCCCCAGCCAGCCTCTAGTCCCGGCTCCGCTCCCATCACAGTCCCCCCCCCCCCCCCACGACAGCCTCTTCACCTCCCAGCCTCAGTTTCCCTCCGTGTCCGGGATGAGGTGCTTTCCCGCGGTCAGGCACTCGGGCCTTCTGTTTCGTATGTCACGACGTTGAACAGACTTAACGGCTCACACCCCCACGGAGCGTGGCGGCTTCCTCGGGCCGGTTGTCCCAACGGGACGCGCACAGGTGGACGCGCACAGGTGGACGCGCACAGTTCACGCGGCGTGTCCCTGTTCCTCTTCCAGCGGTTTGCACTTCGCAAAAGCCCACCTTCCCGGGAGGGGAGCTTTCCAGGTCCCGGGGGCCCCACGGGGCCCGAGGGGTGGTCTGGAGGGAAGCCGTGCCGTTCATGTGCCGTCCGTGGGTGGGTGTGGTCCCCTGGCAGGGGCCCCTGGAAGAGAGGGGCGGTGGGGTGGCGGCGCGGGCTCGGAGCTCTGCAGTCCTGCTGTCCGGGGTCCTAGTGGAGGTGTGGCCGCCTTCCCCAGGACCCTGCCAGCTGAGACGTGGGGGTCAGTCTCGTGCTGAGTTTCCTGATGGTCACTTCCGCCCTCCTTCTCTTCTTCGAAGTCTTTTCATTACAGTCTTTTAAAAATATATATATATATATTTTATTGATTTTACAGAGAGGAAGGGAGAGGGAGAGAGAGTTAGAAACATTGATGAGAGAGAAACATCGATCAGCTGCCTCCTGCACACCTCCTACTGGGGATGTGCCCGCAACCAAGGTACATGCCCTTGACCGGAATCGAACCTGGGACCCTTCAGTCCGCAGGCCGACGCTCTAGCCACTGAGCCACACCGGTCAGGGCACCGCTGTTCCTTTTCACGGGTGTGTCACCGGCCACCGCACGGCCACATCGCCGTCCACCCGCTCTCACGGGCACCTAGGGAGCTTGCATTTGGAGTCGTTTCCCTTATGCGCTGCGTGAGCGTCCCTGTAGGTGTCGGTCGTGGTGAACGTGTGTGTGCCGTTCTCAATGGCCGTCTCTAGGGCTGGACGGGTGGGCCACAGGCTGGGAGTCGGCTCGCCTTCAGCAGGTGGGACCACTTTCCCAATGGGCTGTCTGACAGCATGCTCCCCGAGCAGCTGTGAGAGGGACCACATGGGTGCTCAGGGCGAGTCTGGCCCCTGTCCCCCCTCCTCCACCCCCAGCTACAGCATCGCCGTGCTCAGTGGGTGCAGGGGCCCAGCATCCCAGGCACCAGGAGCGGGTCCCCCGAAGGCGCTGACCCTGACCTTGTATGTGGTGGGGCTCCCCCGTGGTGAGGGGACGCCAGGGGCCCAGGACGGGCAGGGAGGGCCCTGAGAGCTGGGTCTGACGGGGGGACTGGCGGCTTTCTCATTTCCTCCGTTTGAAAGCCCCCTGCCCGTGTCGGGGAAGGAAACCGCCTGTCCGTCACGGCCGCCGAGAGCGTGTCCAGGGGCGTCGGGAGGTGCAGGTGAGGATGTCGGCAGGCGTGGGCCTCGAGCAGGTGCGCGCGCTTCTGCTTGTGAGCGTGAGGGGCGCGCCTGGCTAATGGGCCACACCCTGCTTTTTCAGAGGCGCCCCCTCTCGGGCACCTCACCTCCCCTTTGTGGGGAGCCGGGAAGCTGCGTGGCATCTTCAGTGGCAGGTGAGGGCTTCCTCTTTTTAAAATTTTAAATATATTTGTATCAATTTCAGAGAGGAAGGGAGAGGGAGAGAGAGAGAGAAACACCCATGATGAGAGAGAATCATGGACCGGCTGCCTCCTGCACGCCCTCCACTGGGGATGGAGCCCGCAACCCGGGCCTGTGGCCTGACCAGAATCGAACCCTGACCTCCAGGCTCACAGGTCCACACTCAACCCCTGAGCCCCGCCGGCTGGGCGAGAGGCTTCCTGGTGACTAGGGTGGTGGGTAATGTGAAAGGAGGAGTGATGGGCGTGTGTGTGAGTGGGGGGCTGGGCGTCAGGGTCCTGACCCGAGGGGGACAGGGACCCTCACCCGCACCTGCTCTGCTGTGCTGTCTGCTGGCCGGGGAGCCAGGGGCCTGGGGAGCAGGCAGCAAGGACCTGTGGTCTCAGAGCTGAGGTGTCAGCCCAGGCGAGACGTTTATGCACTAGCAGAAGGTCTCACGAGGCATGAGCTGGTGACCCCATGGGTGCTGTACCCTCTCTGGGTCTAGCCTGCCCCCCACCGCCCGCCCTCCCTTGGCCACGCCCACTTGATTGATCCGAGAACATTGGCTGAGCAACAGCTACATGCGTGTGCTGGGTGGTCTCTGTCTGTCCCTTCCTGCGTCCCCTGGAAGACGCCACAGCAGACCCTGCGCAGCGAAGGGCGGCGGTCACGGCGGGTGAGGATGGAGCAGGGGCCGTGGCTGAGCCCACACGTGCCAGGCCCCCCGTGCAGGTGCCACTCGTCCATCTCCCAGAGGAGGCTGTCCGCCCCCCCCCCCCCCCCCCACTGCCTCCCAGCCAGGAACTCAAGGAGCCAAGGTCTTGCTCGTCCAGCGGGGCTCAGGGGTTGAGCATCGACCTAGGAACCAGGAGGTCACAGTTCGATTCCCTGTCAGGGCACAGGCCCGGGTCTCTTGCTCCGTCCCCAGTGGAGGGCGTGCAGGAGGCAGCCGATCCATGATTCTCTCTCACCATGGATGTTTTTCTCTCTCTCCCTCTCTCTTCCTCTCTGTGGCCCCCGCCAGGGCCTGTGGTGGAAGAGACCCTACTTGGCACAGTTGTGGGGGCTCAGCAGCAGCAGCAGCTGGGTCTGTATGTCCCAGTCCTCACCAGTCCTTGCTTTGTTTGAAGGGGATGCTTTGTGTCCCCAACCTGGTCCCTGTGGGCACCTGCGTGTGCAACCTTGGGCTGAGGCGCCGGGGAGCCATTGAAGGTTCTGGAGCAGGGTGTGGCCTGGACATGGCTGCGTGCTGCAGGGAAGTCAGCCTGGTGGCAGTGCTGAGGAGGGTGGGAGAGGCCAGAGGCCGCCTGGTCTGGCCCAGAGGGGAGGGCATGAGACGGTGGGGGCTAGGGACGGAGAGGAGGGGGGTGAGAGGCTGTATTCGGCTTGTCCCCTGTGCCCCGTTGGCCCTGGTGGCTGGGAAGGTGGCGGGGCTGACAGTGGGAGGTGTGAATGGAGCAGAGCCAGGCAGCGGAGCCCTGGCGGGGGGCGGAGGGAGGCTCTGTAGTTTCAGAAACGCTGTTGGGGCCCAGGTCCCTGTGGACAGCTGCCCCTGCTAAGTGGCCCGGGCCCAGCGTGGCCGCCTGGAGCTAGTGGCACCAGGGGGACTGGGCGGGTGGAGCGGCCCGTTCAGCTGGGCGGCCTTCTCGTAAACCCGGGGCCTGGGGTCTGAGCAGGCCTCCCCGCGGACCCGGCGGCTGGAGACCTCCCCGGGGGACGCTCAACGGGCCTGTTTATAGCGGGGCTTCTCCCTGGCTGGGCAGCCTCCGGCCGGGAGTTACGATGACTCGGGGACACAGACACGTCGCCTTGGAAACGTGTCCTCAGCACCCCTCTCCGGCGGCAGCTGGCCTGGCCGTGGTGTGGCGCTCACAGACGGGCGAGGGCCTTTTGAAATCTTAGCACTGGGGTCGCCTTTGAATCCCCCTCCCCACGGAGAAGGAGGCCCCCCTGGGCTTCCCCCACCTTTTAGATACCCCCCTCCCTCCCGCGCCCCCCCCCCCCCCCGCCCCCGCAGCCACTTCACACACTTGGGACAGCGCACAGCACACAGCTCTGTCTTGCTGGCCTCCTGCCTGCATGGCCTGGCTCTGCCCAGCCACCCGTCCCCACCTCCCATCAGCCCCCCACTGCCCCCCGGCCCCCCAGATGCTGGGAGCAAAGGCTCCCCGGGCTCCCTGGGGCCTTTGAGCAAGGGCTGAAGGAGAGGCTTATGGGCGCTGGGCAGAGGCAGGCCCTCCGGTGGCTGGAGAAGGAGTTGGCCCTGGTGTGTTGAACATGTATGTGCGAGGCGTGTGCAGCCCTCCCAGGGCACTGGGGGGCCTCAGACCCCCAGGAGGAGATTTGCGGGGGGAGGCCTGCCCCCCCCTCGTCCGCCTGTGGCCATTTCTCCTCTCAGCCTCTGTCAGGTGAGCAGCTGGGTACGGGGTCTGAGAACGTGTCCTTGAAAGGATGAACTTGCTGTGACCTGGGTGGCCCCCAGGGAGTGAGTGGCCGGCTCTGGGCCCTGGTGTCCTTGCTCAGGGCTCTGGGCCCCTGGGGAGCCTGAGGAGGGTCGGGGGGCAGGGACCGGCCTCGGGAACCTCGTCAGGAACACTTGCCGTCTGCGTCCTTGGGAAGTGGTGTGGCCCTTCGGGCCGGCAGCCGGGCCGTCCCTGGGGCATCGGTCATTCCGGGTTCGGTGCTTCCTTGGTCCCCCCAACCCCTTTAAGGGCCGAGCTTTGCTGTGGGCGGTGAAGCGGTGGAGGCGTGTAGATCGGCCTCTGACCCCCTGCTCAGGCCGCCCCTCCGTGCCAGGCCGGAGTCCTTGTCTGTCTTCTTTCGGAGGCAGGATGGGCCCTGGTCCACCTGGCGAGGGGTGGGGGGGTGTCTGCTCAGAGTGTGTGTGTGTGTGTGTGTGTGTGTGAGAGAGAGAGAGAGAGACAGAGAGAGGGAGAGGGAGAGAGAGGGAGAGAGAGAGCTTTTCTGCCTTCTAAGTCTTCAAGGAGCTCCTCCCGGTGCCACCGGAGGCCACCTCTCCCTGCGGGGTTCGGTGCCGGTTCAGGACGGTCCTGTCACGATGCTGAGCTGTGCAGGGAGCCTGTGATCCAGCTCTCCCCTCCTTTCTTACACCCCACCTCCCGTAAGAGGGCATCGTCGCTTTCCCCCTTAACAGCCCCGCCCGGGGTTCGGGGTGCCAGCTGTGAGCACAGCCCGGGCCTCTCCCCCGCAGCGTGCACGGACCCCGCCAGCCCCCGCTCCTGCTCATCGCGCCGTGGTGAGGATGCGGGCTCGGCGTTTTGCTGGGGTTTCTCTCGTTCACCCCGTTCCCGGGTAGAGGTTCGGAAGCACCCTTCAGGGGGATCCCTCGTGCCCCCTGTTCCGGGCGCCAGGCTGTTGGAAAGTCTTGTCATCAGCACATCTGTCCTTGGTCGCACGGCGGGTGGCCTGTTAGGCAGCGAACGGAAAACCGACGCCTGTCCGTCCACCTGCCCGTGGGCCGTCTCCACGCCACTGGGAGCCTCGGGCTCGTCCCCTGGACGGGGGGCCGGGGGGGGGGGGCGCTCTGTCCCAGGCCGCGGGCAGACCCAATGTGATGTCTATGGCGGCTGGTGTCTGGGTTGAGGGTCAGTGGGGAGGGGCGTGGGGGTCCAGTCGGGGGGTTGCCGACGGTGGCTGTCTCCTGCCTGCCTGCCCGCCTGCCTGCCGGTGTTCTCTGACCTGCTTTTTGCTCTTACCCTCTGCCCACATCCGGATCTTGTGGCTCAGACATCTGAATAACATGAGAAAACCCAAGGGCCTTTAGTCTCCATCGGGGGCCTGGCTCTCAAAAGCTTCCTCCTGCCTCAGGCGCCCTCTGCCCTGGCCCATCCCCGGGGCTCCCCTGGCCCGGCCCCTGCTCCTGGCGAGCCTCAGCGGTGGGCCCACATCTGCAGGACGTGGAGGGTGAGGAAGGAGGGAGTCTGGGTATTTTCTTGCTCTTTGGATGAAGGTATTCAGTGATGGATGGCTTATCCCTCTTCCCGGCGGCCATGGTGCTCTCAGACACAGAGGGAGGGCCTGCTCCGTCATTTGTGCCAAATGAAAATTCGGGGCCCTGTGTTAGAAAATGAAGACCTCCGCCCGGCCGCCATGGCATGGTGCTTGAATGTGGACCTATGACCCAGGAGGTCATGGTTCGATTCCCGGTCAAGGGCACATGCCCGGGTTGCGGGCTCGATCCCCAGTAGGGGGCGTGCAGGAGGCAGCCGATCCATGATTCTCTCTCCTCATGGATGCTTCTATCTCTTTCTCTGAAATCATTAAGAAAATATATTTTTTTTAAAAAAGAAAGAAAATAAAAACTTCCAAGATCAAGCTATGAGACCAAGTTCAGGGTCCTTAACGCAGGCCCCCGTGCAGCCATACACGTCACGCACCCACGAAACCGGCGCTGTTTAGAGGCAAGATTCTTTGAGTGGCAGGGAGCCCTGGGGACTCGGGTGTGTGGGGTGTGCTTGTGCAGGTTGTGGGCTGCACAACTCTAGGGGGCGCCACGCACACCATCTACATGGGGCCCTGCCCGTGGGGGCCCCGGAGCTTCCGCACATGCCCCGCTTCCCCGCGTCCAGATTCTCCCTCCTCCCCCGGTGCTGGGACCTCCCCCCCCACCCCCCTTCCTCCTTGGCGTTTCAGGGACACGTTCCTCCGCGAAACCGAGGTGCCAGGCTCCATGCGGGCGCTGCTGGGGCCGCTTCCGCTCCTCCGTGCCGTGCGCCCGCCGGCGGCTCCGCGGGTAACCTTTGGGGTTTGCGCGTAAAATAGAAACTCTCTTTGTAGGTCAGTTTGTCAGTAATTTTGGCAGCTGCGGGGCCACCGAGGGAGTGAGGCTCGGTTCCCACTTGTCTCTCCGGCTCGGTTTGGAGACTTTCGCGGAGGCCTTCCCGGGAGGAACGCTCACCCCGCCGGAAACGCCAGCCCGCTTCCCCTGACCTGGTTTCCAATCGCCGGGAGCGGTCCTGCCTGCCGCACACGCGGGCCGGGGAGAAGGAACCGGGTCCATGCCGGCCGCGGAGGCTGCTGCCCCGGCCGTGCTTTCCCGGGCAGGTGGCACCTGGGGGAGGCTGCGAGGAATCGACGTTTCTGCGGAACCCGCCCCTCACCTGAGCCTCACGTGGCGCTGGCCCGCCTGGCCCTGTGCCATCCCTCCGGCCCTCGGTCCCCCAGCCCCCAGCCTGGGCTGCGGAGGATATTCCGGGCATCTCCCATCACGGGAAGCTCCCGGGGCCCAGCTGTGTGGTCCCTGCTGCAGGGGAGAGGAGGTGATGAGCAAGTCCTCGTCAGACCCGGCCTCCACGGGCCTGGCAGTGGGACTGGGGCGCGGGCGGTTAGGTGAGGGGGGTGGCTGGTGGGATTGGTTGTCAAGAGAGAGCCGTGTTCAGGGAGTGCTCAGACAGGTGCCTAGAGAAGTCCGGGAGGGCTTCCTGGAGGAGGCGGTGAGGCCAGGGAGTGCTCAGACAGGTGCCTAGAGAAGTCCAGGAGGGCTCCCTGGAGGAGGCGGCGAGGCCCTGGACTCTGGGCCCTCTCTCTCTCTCTCTCTCTCTCTCTCTCTTATTTGGGGGGCCTCTGCGGAGTACTTTGGAACAAAGCATCTCTAGTTCAGGACAGGAAGTGGGAAATTCAATCCCACCCAAACAGTAATTCGGCTCCAACTGCGTGTGTAGAACCTACTGCCAGGATCCGAGTTGCAGAGTGAGGACTCCAGGCGGGTTGGGTGCCAGGGGAGGGGATTGCAAGGAGGGAGACGAGAGCAGATTGGGGTGTGGGGGAGCCCCCAGGAGTCTGAAGGAATGAGACCCTGGCTCCTGCCCCCTCGAGAAGGCAGGTGGCGGGAGCATGCCCACCAGCTGCTCCGTTAGGTCCCAAGGCCCCGAGTGCTCCTGGGATGCGGAGGCGGCTCCCGGCTCCCGGCTCCCGGCTCCCGGGACAGGCCCCTGGGTTGATGTCAGTACAGAGCGCTGCCTTGGGGGCTATGGGGGAGCATCCGTATGGAAGGAGCAGCGGGGCGACAGAGGTCGGATTCCAGCCTGTCCTCCCCCCCCCCATGCCAGGCCCTGCCACATGGACTGTCCCATGTAATTCTCACATCAGCCCTCCCAGGGACACCCTATTCTCCCATTTCATGGATGGGGACATTGAGGGCCACAGCGGAGAGGATACCTGCCCAGCAGGCAGGAGTCAGAGCGGGGTCAGGACCCAGGTGGGCTGGCGACAGACCCATGTGCTCAACCTCCGTGCCGCACCTCCCCCCTGTGGTCATGGAGCCCCTTATCCACGGAGCTGCTGTCTGCAGGGCGGTGTTTGCTGGACACCCTTTCCAGCTGCCTGTGCCGGCTGTTTCTGGCAGCCAGCTCTGCCCGAGGGATCTCACCCGGGGCTGTAGGCCCAGCCTCCAAATCCCACCTATGTGGCCTGCAAGATTAACCCCCCTGCCCCCCCTCCCCGGTTCCCTTCCTCCTTCCCTCTTTCTGTAAACACCGACGCAGAGAAATTCGTGGGTGACACGGCCACGCGCAGACCCCAGCCCGGGCCGCTGAGCATTAGGGGACATCCTGAAATGGAGCCTGGAGCGCGGGCCCGGCCGGAGCCCCTCTGAGCGACGATGATTTATTTCGGGAACGTGGCAGTCATTAGTATCCTCGGTGTCGGAGCCGAGCGCCGGGCCGGGTCTGCGGCCGAGGGAACCTTCGGGGCCATTACGAGCTAATGGCTCAGTGTGGGCGACCGAGGCCCGCAGTCAATCTCCGCGCTGGCGGGTAATAAACGCGGCTGGTCCCTTCCCGCTCCCCGCCCGGGGCGCCTCGGCTCACCGGCTCCTGCTCCGGACCCAGGCCCGGCTTCATCCTCCCTGCCCCGGGGGGCCTCTCACGTCCCTCCTCAGCGTGGAGAACGGGGGCTGAGAAGAGGCCCAGGACTGGCCCAGATTTTAGAAGCCTGGGCTCGCTCGGGAGCTCTTGGTTCTGCTGGTTTGGTTTTTGGGGGCGTCGTCCTGAGTACGGTTGCAAAGCCCACGTGTCACGCTGGGCGGCGCTATCGAGGACTCTCTGAGTATCCGAATGGCAGGTGCTCAGGTTTATGGGGTCCTGAGACCCCGGACTCCAAGTCCCACAGAGCTCGGGACCTCAGCGCTGGGGACTCCCCTCTCCCGTGGTGACTGGAGAGCCGCACTCCTACGCGTGACCACAACGCAGGCTTTCCACGCCAGCCAGGCGCAGTCCAGAGCGCGCTGTCCCAGGCAGTGCGACTGACTGCAGCCACGTGTGTGACTTACATGTGGTACCAGCCACCCCGAAGACCAGCCCGGGGGAACGTGCTTTACGTTTTTTATTTCACTCCGAGGGCCCCCGTTACTGGTTGTACCATATAAGCAACCGAAAAGTGACGAGAATTTTTGCCTTCTTTCTCTCCTACTAAGTCTTCAAAATCCAATACATACATATTTAGTACATATTCTTATTGATCTCAGAGAGGAAGAAAGACGGGGAGAGAGAGAGAAACATCCACGATGAGAGAGAGAATCATGGATCGGCTGCCTCCTGCACGCCCCACGCTGGGGACTGAGCCCGCCACCCGGGCCTGTGCCCTGACCGAGAATCGAACCGTGACCGCCTGGTTCCTAGGTCGATGCTCAACCCCTGAGCCACGCCGGCCGGGCCGTCCGCTGTGTATTTTGCAGACAGCGCATCTCTGCCTGGACCAGCCCCATCTCAAGGGCTGAGGCTCGTGGCCGGTGAGGCGGACAGTACGGCCCTGGGTGGGAGCGTCCTTGTTCCTGATGGGACGTGGGGGCTGCGGGCTCCCGAGGGAGCAGGGGTCCCCTTCGTGGGAGGCTCCCGGGATCAGTGGCAGAGACCCTGATTTCCACCTGGACTTTGGAAACCGGCAGTCGCCGCTTGCCATTTTACCAGCCCTCCCTTCATCACAGCTACTCCGGGGCTGGCCCCCCAAGACGCCTCTCCTGCCCGGACGGAGGGAGCCCCGAGATCCTCAGCTAGAGCAGGAGGCCCAGGCAGCCCAACGGGGAGAGAGGAACCCCACAGCCCAGGCATCCCCTTCCTTCTTGCTTCTGGCCTTGGGGGAGCAGAACCCTCGGCACTGCCTGCTGGCGCGTGGCCTCCCGCCTGCCAGTGCCCAGGGGTGCAGGTGGTGGGGGAGGGGCACCAGCTCTCTGCCTGATGCCCCCCCCACCCCGCCGCCTGCCATCCTTCGAGGTCACCTTCCCGGCCTGGCGCTGCCGAAAGTGCTTCTCAGGGGCTCCGCCTGCGGCCCCGGGAGATAAAAGCCGGGCTGTGGGGATGGCATGCAGGGAGCCCAATTCTATTTATAATATTAAAATGAGTGCATTTGTGCCTTGCTGTTCTCCGGGGCTTTTTTTTTTTTTTTTCTCATAAGGAGAAAAACACAAATTAGCATTTTTCCATTTCCATATATTGACTAGAAAAATCGCCTGCTCTCAATTAAGACCTATAGCTTTTGGGATGTATGCAACAATTTTATAAAATATTTACAGCGAGATTTGCATTTTTCCACGGTGCTACGGTTTTTCCTTGTGTTTAGGGGAAGGCGCCGAGGCCTGGGAGAGGAGAGGGAGGAGAGGAATGCAGGGGCCAGAAGGCTTGGGGCTGTTTTTGCCTTCTCAGGGCGGGGTGGGGGGGGTGGGTCTCTGAGGTCGGCTTTGATAATTACCTCCGGCCAGCCGATCCACCCACGGGCCAGAGTATTTGTTAGCCCCGGCTCCTTTTGACAAATCTATCACTTTCCCTTTAAAACTTGTGGGGGAATGGAGCTGTGTGTGGCTGCGGTGCGAACATTTCTTTCCGAATGTAAAAGCATGCCGTAAAGAACATAGCGATTTCCTGGATAATTTGCAGTTGTATATTTTATGTTAATTTCACCGAAAATACTGTGCCCCTGCCAGGCTTCGTAGCGGCTCACTGCGATATGAATAATTTCTAGTGAATCATTTTTTTTCCCCTTCATTTAAGATTTGGCACCTTTTTAAGATTTTAATAATAGCAACAAGGAGGAAGATTTAGAACAAGTGAAACATTAGTGCCAAAGAAATTCACGTTGAGCGCTAATGTGAGCTCGCACGAATAATTACATGGAAAGCAGTTGTCACAGATGTTGTTCCTTGTAATGTAATAACTGTTTACCAAACTGTTTATTTTAGGCCTTTTGGTTTATAATAAAATATTTATCCGTTCTCAGCTGTAATAAAAAAATATTGACGAGATGCTATAGAGGTTTGAAAAGACGATTGATCTGTTTATTTTCCGGGAAGCGAGCGTGGTATCAAAGTTCTATTTCGGTAGATGGGTCAAGGTTAGCGGAACTGGGTTCCGTTTTAGAGTCTGTTCCCTGACTCACTGGTTGAGAGCGATTAGGTACAAAAATTAGTATTTTGTTAGCCTGTTGTTGGGTTGGGATATTGGTAGCTAGTGTACGTTAAAATTTTTTTTTTATTTATTGAATTGAGAGAGAGAGAAGCATTGATTTGCTATTCCACTGATTGATGCATTAATTGGTTGCTTCTTGTATGTGTCCTGACTGGGGATCGAACCCGAAATCTTGGCGTATCGGGATAACGCTCCAACCAATTCAACTATCCGGTCAGGGTCTAGATAGTGTACTTTAAATAGAATCCTTAGATCTGAGTCCCTCCAGTGGGCTGGGAAATATCAGAGCTGCCGTCCATATAAGTCAGAGGGGCTTTGGGGGTGGGGGTGGGGGCATGAAGGTGCTGTTGTCACATTTAGGTTCAGGCAGGAGCAGGGGCTGCTGGGAGGTCAGTTGGGTCCTGGGTTACAAAGATTTGACCTTGATTCTCAGCTTCTGTCTGCAGCCAGCGAGGAGGGGTGCCCCGTATCGCTCTGCCCCACGTGAGCCCCCATCTGGAGCCTGGGTGGCCAGGAAACCCACCTCATTGGGCAGGAAACCAGCAGTGGGAGACCCAGGAGAACCCCCCCCCCCCCAGCCTGGATGGGGAGGGTCCTGTCCGGGTCTCCCAAAAGGCCAGGGCTAGGACAGGGAGGAGCCTTAGGACCCTATCAAGAACGAGGCCACCCCAGAGTCCCAGAGTCCCTGCCTGGCCTCGCCCGGTGCCCCCGGGGCCGCTGACCGCTCGCGTCTTGTAATAACCAGCCGATCCGGCCTCTTGCTCCCCGGAGGCTCCGCGTTGCAGCGGTCGGAGGGGATGTCTGTGAGCTGGGTGTCTGGTTTCCGCGTGTGTGGTGTGTGTCCTTGAGAGTTGGTGTGTCATTTGTGTCATTTGTGTCTCTACGTTGGCATGCCTGGGAGTCTTCCTTGGCGTCTTTGCACTTGTCTGTGTGTCTGTACGTGTGCGTGTGTGCGTGCGTGCGTGCGTGGTCCATGCATTTGATGTTTGTGGGTTTGGGTGTGTTTGTGGGTGTTTATTTGATTCTGCATATGTGCATCAGTGGGGTTGTTTCTCTGTGTGTTTGCACGTGTGTATGTGTGTGTCTGTATTTCTCTTAGTGTGTGTGTGTATGTGTGTGAGGGACAAGTAGCACCTTCTGCTGTGTTTCTGGGTCTAAGCATGTGTGTGTGTGTGTGTGTGTGTGCGCGCGTGCACCCCCCCCCTCACACACACACACACACACACATGCACCTGCTGAGGAGCCAGCCCCCTCCTTGGTGAGGTCCAGGCCGCCTGGTAGATATGGTGGCTGTGCTATGGCAGGTGTGTGGCTACTTCTCTTCCCAAAACTTTCCGCAGGAGGGAGGGGGAAGGGGGAGGGGGAGGGGGAGGGGGAGAGGGGAGGGGGAGGGGGAGGGGGGAGGGGGAGGGGGGAGGGGGCGGGCAGAGGCTCCAAAGGGAAGGAAGTGTGGAATGTTTAATAAAGAGGGAGACAACTGGGCGGGCCCCCCAGCCCCCAGCGTAGTCTGCGAGAGGGAGATGGCGGCCTTCAGCTCTGAATCCAGAGAGCGCCCTTTCTCTTGCTGGGGAGGCCAGTGCCAGGGCCTCTGCCCGGAGGGGCCCCCCACCTCGAATCTGAGGGGCAGGCGGCCTGGGGGAGCGTCTCTTCAGGGACTCCTTGTGCTGCTGGTGGTCTTGGTTTGGGGTTCTATTCTCCTGGCGTGGTGCACCCCCAGTCATTTAGGACAACATTTTCATCCTGATCTCCGGCAGGGGAGGGGGCCGCCTTGGGGGGCCCTGGGGTGCTGTGGGGCCCTCCTCAAGGGGGTCCTGTGATTAGCTCTGCCGCCCCCCAGCATGCCCAGGAGGGGAGAGAGCGTGGCAGGTGGGAGACGATGCCCAGGAGCCCCTGGCGAAGTCCCGGGAGGAGTGTCCCTCCTGTGCTTTGCTAGGTAATCGCTAGGGAGCCGCCTTCTTCGAGGGGCCACCCCAGGGGGGGCTCGGGAGAACCAAGGCGCCCCCCCTCCCTGGGAACTGCCTGGGGCTCAGACCTAGATTTTCCACGTCATAGACAGAGAACCTGAAGCCGGGGGGCGCCTGGGGCCTGGACGGGATCGTCAGGGCGGAGTTAGGGAGCTGGCCTAGGGGAGGTGCTAGGAGCCCATCCCAAGGCTTCCCAGACGGACTTCCTGGGGGACAGTCCCAGGAGGGCCCAGCGGGGGCAGGGCCGGACCCAGGGCCAGGCTTCCCCACGACCTCTCTGGGGTGTGGTCTGCTCGCTGCCTGCTGAGCTTTTGTTCTTCCCCAGGATGCATCTGGGGTCCGAGTGGATGGCTGCGGCCGCCACCAGGGGTCCCCCTTCCGCTCACGCCCCACACAGCCTCCCCGTCCCTAGATGAAGCTCCATCGCGATGTAAAGGATGTACGTTTGGTTGGGGGCAAAGGAGTGATCCGCCCGGATGACCGACCTCGTCCCCCAGGAGCTGTTTCTACTCCCACACCTGCTAACCGCCCCCCTTGGTGGGCATCGGGGGAACTGGGAGGGTGAACTGGGAAACGGAGGCGTTAAGAGCCACCTGCTAGAAAGTGGTACAAAATGAGCAAGAAGCGGGGGGGATGGCCCTGTGGGCCGTGGGCTCTGGCCACGAGGTGCCACGCCTTTGCCAGGGGTGTCTGACCCTCTGGCCGGCTTTGTCTCTGTCTCACTGTCCTGGCCGCCGTGCCAGCTCCGGGCAGCGCTGGGCACCAGGGTAGACTCGCCACGGGGAGCCGGCCCAGGGAGCTGTTTGTTAACGTTTTGGTTCTCACGGCTCACGGGCCAGGCCGGGGAACACCGTTCACTCCGCAAGTGACTGGCGCGGAGAAGTTCTGTTTTTCCAGAAGTTTCTAGATGCAGGTCTCAAACTGCATGCCAGTGCTTTATTGGTTGAGTCAGGGACTCCTTGTGCTGCTGTGGTGGTGGGTATCACATCCCTTTAGCTCATCCGTCCCGTTCCTTATAACGTCAGGCGAGCTGGCCCTCTGTTATCAAAAGCCTTTAAAAAAAACAAAAACGCCAAAACCTCAAGGAATCTATTTTCCTTACAAGAAAAATAAAAGCGCGGATACATCGAAAGAAGAGAGCAAATCACCCTGAATCTCACCCCCGGGGAAAACGGCTGCTCAGCATCTGGCGTTGGCCGATCCTGACCCCGCAGTACCCGTGTGAGCGCAGCTTTAAACACTGCGCCGCGGTCGGACGTGTCCGGGACAGTGCGCCTCTCGGTAAGAACGGCTGTGACTGGTGTGTAACGCACACCCAGAAAGGCTCCCCTGTCGGAGCGCCCAGCTTCCCGAATTTCCCACAGGGAGGCCAGCAGCGCAGGTCCTGACCTGGGGTCACCTGGGTCCCGAATGCCACCCCGTGTCCCCGCCTGGTCCCTGGGGCACCCTCGGCCCTGACCTCCGACGGCCCGATGATGGCCCTGTTTCTGCTCCTTCGTTCGCCTGGGACACTGCGCCCCTCTCACGCACGTGCTTACCTCGCGTGGGGTTATAATGTCGGTACCGTCCTGTCACCTGTCCCCTCCGCCGTGTGCGTGATCATGTCGCGTGTCCGCACACACGCCTCTCCTCCACCACGTTCAGTGGCTGCTTGGTGTTCCCGTCTCGGAAGGGCCAGGGTTTGAATCCCCTGTGGGAGCCGTTTGCGTGTCACTGCTATAAACCGCGTCCCGGGGAACGTCCGTGCCGCGTGGGTGACGGTCGCCTTGTCCTCCGGGGCGGTGGCCAGTGAGGCCATGGCGGGGGGGCGGGGGGCGGGGGGCTGGTGTGCCCACCGCGGGAGCCAGGTTGCGGTGTGGAGGATGCTGGCACCACTTCAGTTTACCAGCTGGGCCTCATCAGCGGCGGGTGTTAATTACTGGGAGGCCCCCGGTTCCACGAGCGGGCGGGGACGCGGGGGCGCACACGTGAAGCAGGGTCACCTTGAAACAGACGCTTCCGGGGGAAGCGGAGCCGAGGGGGGAAGACCACGGGCAGTCAGGCCGGCGGCTCCTCACCAGGCTCCTCTCGGTCACCTGCAGCCCGGGGGGACCTGTGTGCCACTCTGCACCCCGTGTTCCTCCGCTTTGAAAACGTCGAGTCGAAGTCTGAAATGTGTGTGCGGAACAGTGCGCCTCTCAGTGAGGAAGAGTGACCGTCACTGACGTGTAACTTACATATGGAAAGGCTCGCCGGAAAGGATCCGTCCGGGCCCACGTGGCAGCGACTCGGGTGACTTTGTCCTGCCTTTGACTGGGGTGAGCTGGGAGCAAGACCACGTAGCTGTGGCTGACCCCTCTCCTGAAGACCCTCGGCCTTCCAGGCAGCTGGCCAGGTCCGGCCGACCTGCAGATGTGGCCCGAGGGAGCACCCTGGCTCGGGAGCGGAGCCGGGGCTGGGCAGGGGGCCGCCTGGCAGTGCCAAGCGGGGGCAGCGCAGCCACACAGCGTGCTCAGGTTGGCAGGCGCCGCCCCCAGGCCCCAGCCAGGTGAGCGCAGGGCCGCGGGCGATGGGGGCCAGGCTGCAGGAGAATTAAGTGACCGGCTTCCGCTGTCATTCTTCACCGGGGCCGCCTCCTGGATCTGCAGCGGGGAATCGATGTGTCTGACTCCATCCTTTCCCAGGCTGCCTTCCTCCACGCACATTGTGCTGGGAAGGGAGACACCCCCGGCCACGTCGGCGTGGACCAGATAGAGATATAAATATATATAGATCCCCTTTGCCCCCCCTCCCGGCACAGGTGTCGCTGGAATGTCCCCGACCTTGGCTGAGCTTTTGTGGACACACTCCCTCGCGTGGGCGCCAGGCCGCGCGTGGCGGGCGCCCGGGTCCGCGGAGCCACCCTGCCCGGCCCTCGTGACGGCGAGGAATGCGCGGTTAATAATGCATCTGTGGAACTCAGCTGTGTGGGCGCCAAGTAATTATCCCACCGCCGCGTCCCCGGCTCCGGTGTCATCACTACTGGGTTCATTAAAAGTGCTGCCCGCGCCGGTGTTGTGCGCGCCGCCTGTATATATATTTTTTCATTTAAATGATCAGCCCTGCTCGGGCACAGAGGTAATTTGACTTTTTGAAACCGCTGAGCCCCTGCGAATTCCCTCCCCTGCTCCTGGCGCGGCTCCACCAGCTGATCCGCCCCAGAAGAACAAAAGGTTTATCTGGAGCTAGGAAGCATATATTCACCGGCTTCTGGCGTCTGGATATAAAAAAAAAAAAAAAAAAAAAAAAAAAAATCAAAGTCTTCCATTGAACACGTTAATACTGAGCAAAACGCACACAGCCAGACACTAAACCTGTGCAGGAACTGGGCGTTTGGGAAGCGATACCGGATCAGGTCCGGAGCTGCCGCGTGTCTGAGCCGGAGAGGTGCGGGCAGCCGGGAGGGAGGAAGGGTGTCGCTAAGTGGATAGGGAAATGCTCCTGCCTCCCGGCTTCTCCCTTCCAGAAGTTGGGGTGAGGGCACATCTTGGGGACCCGGGGGAGAGGGGATGGGGGGACCCTGGGAAGAAACGCCCAACATGGGCGGGGTGGCTTTCCTTTTGTTTCCCCGATTCTCCGTGGCCTCTCGGCTGTGGGGAGTGGAAGGCCCTGGAGAATCGCAGGAAGGGGCTCCGTCGCCCGGCCAGTGTGGCTCAGTGGTTGAGCGTCGACCTATGACCCAGGAGGTCATGGTTGGATTCCCAGTCAGGGCACAGGCCCGGGTTGCGGGCTCCATCTCCAGTGTGGGGCGTGTGGGAGGCAGCCGGTCCATGATTCTCTCTCATCATGGATGTTTCTGTCTCTCTCTCCCTCTCCCTTCCTCTCTGAAATCAATAAAAATATATTTGGAAAAAAAGAAAGAAAAGAAAAGGGGGCTTTATCAGGCACCCCGGCATCTCCCAGCTCCTTCCTTCCATTCCTGATGGGGAGCAGTGCCCACGAAGACTCAAGAGCAGGGGTGGGCAAACTTTTTGACTCGAGGGCCACAATGGGTTCTTAAACTGGACCGGAGGGCCGGAACAAAAGCATGGATGGAGTGTTTGTGTGAACTCATATAAATTCAAAGTAAAGGAGCGGAGGGGAGAGCAAGAGAACCGGATAGAACAGCCGGATCCGGCCCGCGGGCCGTAGTTTGCCCACGGCTGCTCAAGAGCCACCAAGTTCCAGGAGCTGACCATTCATCACGGGGCGAGCGGATAGGCGCTTGATTGGCAATGTCTGCCACGGTGGCGCAAGCGGGAGGGGGCCCACTTGTCTGTCAAATAAGGTCCCTGAGTTTCTGTCCTGGCTGTGGATCCAGGAAGACAAGGAAAGGAGTGGATCCGTGTCTGCCCCACAGAAGCTTTCAGGGGGCAGTGCAGCTACGGAAAGCTTCTGACGTTAAAAGCAATGGGTGATGAAACGCCGGAGTGCACATTGGCATCGGGGTAGGGACAGTGGAGGATGGAGTGGTCCCCTGAGACGCCCGGAATGATGGTGCACGTTGGCTCTGGGGTGGGGTTTAACCCACTTGGGGAGCCACGGAGAGTGTAGACCAGGGGTGGGCAAACTTTTTGACTCGAGGGCCACAATGGGTTCTTAAACTGGACCGGAGGGCCGGAACAAAAGCATGGATGGAGTGTTTGTGTGAACTAATATAAATTCAAAGTAAAGGAGCGGAGGGGAGAGCAAGAGAACCCTCCGCTCTTTCGGCTCCGCGGGCCGGATAGAACAGCCGAACGGGCCGGATCCGGCCCGCGGGCCGTCGTTTGCCCACGGCTGGTGTAGAGCAAGCGTGTCAAACTCAAAAGCTAACACGGGCCAAATAAACCAGGCCTGCGGCCCGTGGGCTGCGCGTTTGACATGCTTGGTGTAGAGCAGTTTGCAGCAGCTCCTACCCCGGTGGAGGGAAACGGCGAAGAATCCAGCCTTTTCTTAGAGTGGCCCCCGTGGGGCCCTAAAGGAACTGTCCTTTGGGGATGGGGGCCAGCCCGTCCTGGGTTGGTGTGAGTGGGAGTAGATATGTGAGGCAAGAGAGCGGTCAGGGGGGGTGTGAAAGAGGAGGGGTATTGGGGCTGGGTCTCTGCAGGATGAGTAGGAGTTCACTAGAGGGACACAGACAGATAATTCCAGGGGGTGGGCACACAGCTCAGAGGCATGGAAGCGAGCAGGAGGCTCCTTGAAACACTGCTCGCCAGGGTCCCCAGGGGTTCCCTACGGTAGGAGCTGAGAGCGTTTGTAGTCCCATCAGGCCACTGCCCTGCGGACCACTCCCTGTCACTGCCCTGGTGCATAGCGGACGCCCTCCAGAGCCATATTCTGCAGTCCTGGCCGCCTTTTCTCTCATGTCCCACCCTCCCCGCCAGCTGCCTGCTGGCCATCCGCTCAAGGTGCCTGCTGGCCATCCGCTCAAGGTGCCTGAAAATGTCGCCCCTTCCCCGCCCCGGGGTGAAAGTCTCCCGGGCCAGCCCCCTGCCCCAGCAGCAGCCCCTGGATCAGCTCCTTCCCCCACCCCCAACGCCCCTGCCCACAGGGTTGTGGGCTCCTGTTTTGTTTTTTGAAGAGGGGTAAGGGAACTGGGGGTGGGGGGAGCCAAGAGGAAGGAACAATGTATACTCGTGTGTGTTATTTCAGTCCTTTCTCCAAGTGCAGGGTTCCTTTTCTTTTCTCTTTAAAATTTATTTTTATTGATTTCAAAGAGGAAGGAAGAGGGAGAGAGAGAGAGAGAAACATCAGTGATGAGAGAGAACCATGGATTGGCTGCCTCCTCCACTGGGGTGGAGCCCACAACCCGGGCATGTGCCCTGACTGGGAATCCAACCGTGACCTCCTGGTTCCTAGGTCGATGCTCAGCTACTGAGCCCCGCCAGCCGGGCTGTTGGGGCCCCTGATGCCCATGAGCTGGCTCTTCCTGCCGGCCCAGCCCCGGCTCCGGCCTGGCCCCCGCTTTGGGGTTTCTCTTTGTCGGACATGGACGCCTCCACGTTTGCCCAGCGTGCGGCCCATGCACGCCCTTCCTCGCTTAGCTTGTCTAAGAGCAGGGACTGGTCCCAGGGCCGGCCGTGGTCGGGTGTCAGGGGCTGGGGACGGCGGATTCGGGGTTTCAGGAGCGCGTCGGGCCCTGAACATTGTCCCCAAGATACGCACAGGGTCATGGCCAGCGGCCTCCGCCCACGTGTGGGAAAATAGGTCGTTGCCTCCGTTCGGGGCCGAGTCTGTGCTCCTGTGAAGCATTTTGGAAACACTGGGGCGTTTGAGCCTCTACAAGGGCCCCTGTCCCCGCCGTGCCCGGGGAAGGGACACCCACAAGGAATGCGGCCGCCCCTTCTCCCGGCACCTGGGCTGGGGTTTCAGTAAACACAGTGCCTCCTCCCGCTGTCCTCACCCCAGATGGGCCGAGCACGCGCGGGCACCCGGGGACGCCCTCCCAGGCCTCCGGCCCGGTTCTCCCTGGTCCCGGTTCTCCCTGGTCCGGAGCTGGAAGACGGGGGGAGGAGCGTGTGCGTGCTGTGCTGTGGAGGGAGCAGGCCCGCGGCGAGGCGCTTGTGATGAGAGCGGGCTCCTCGGAGATCCCCTGGCTCCGAGCTGCGATCCGCACACCACACGCGCAGACAGCTGGTCGCCCAGCGTGGGCCGCGCCTGCCGCTCGGCGCGGGCGCATGGCGGGGACCAGGTAATGCTCTGATCTCCCCCGTGCAGATGCGGCCAGGAATATCTTAATTTACCCCCGTGCTGGCACGCGAGGGGGACGCTGGGGCGGCCGCGGTCCATGCGCGGAGCACGGGGCGGTCGGCCCGCATCTGCCTAAAGCGGCGCGGAGACCCTGGCCGCCTTTCCTTGTGCTGGAGGGGCCCGCACGATTCTTAATGATTTAATTAGGGGCGCGCAAGTAACACGCTGGGGGCGGCCCGCCATGCCAGGCATGCTGGGGGCGGGGACGTGGTTAGTTACTGGAGGGGGAGTGGTAATTACACGGAAGCGTGGTTTGCATCATGCCCGTTACTCCGCCAGCCACGGGCGGGGAGCGGGCTCGGGGCCTGGCCTCGGGAGCTCTGATGGAAGGTCGGACCCGCAGAGGCGCGGCCACCTTCCTCTGCGCGTGGCCGCAGCATCAGCCGAGCTCTGGGCGAGGTGCCCGCTTCGGGCTGTGGGACGGACACTGTGGTCCCCATGCGAGGATGGGGAGAGGCTCCCGGGCTGGCCCGAGGGCACACGTCGCTCGGGCTGGGAGCCACGGCTTGTGTTTCTGGGCCCCCCGGGCGGCCTGCCCCGTCTCCCGACGGTTGGCCGGCCCCCCACGCGGGTGACTGCTCGCCGGGGTCGCGTGTCGGCCGCCGCGACGTGCCTCTCGTGACGGACACCTTGTCATTATCCCCCCTGGCGTCCCTCCCATTAATTCCGTGGGGGCTGTTCCGCTGGGTCAATCCGTTGAGCACGCTATGGTTCTCTCTACACACGGAACGGAGCCGCCTTTGAACAGGCAGCCGGCTAATTGCCGGTAATTGGCGCTCTGACGCGAGGCAGAATGGCCGTGTGGCATTCCACTCGGCAGTCAGTTAACAAATCCGCCGGTTCGGGCTGCAGGCATGCCGTCCGTGGCAGAGGCGGGCTGCGGCTCGCCCGTGGATACACTTTAAAAAACGCACACCGGTAAGAAGCGGTGACGCCTGCCCCCTTTCCTCACGGATGGTGCAGCCACGGCGGGAAGGGGTGCCGGTGGGTGCGGGGGTCTGGGAGACGGGAGATGCTGGGGGCGGGGCTGGGAGTGGGAGGGACGGCCTCGGCTGCTCCGCTGGGGGCTGAGAGGTCCTGAGTGAGGTCCCGCGCCTCCCCCCCTTGTCTGTGGTCCGGGGGCGCCCGAGGCCCTGGCCTTCCGATGGTAGTTAGGTGACGTCTGCCCTGGGCCTTGCATTCGGGTCTTGCCACCCTGAGGGGCTCTGGGGAAGGGGTGGGGAGAGGGGTGGGACTAGGGGGGTCATCCTCCCCGGGTCCCGTGCCCATTCTGACCCCCGCCTTGAGGAAGGCGTGGCGGACAGCACCTGGAGACATGGGGGAGCAGGTGCATTGGCTAATGAGGTGATGGGGGGGGCCTGACATGGATGAGACAGGAGCATCTTCCATCTGGAACAACAGAGAACCCCAATTCCTATGTGGAAGCCCCAATCCCCAGCCCCTCCGAACATCACTGTGTTGGGAGAGGGGGGCCGTTAAAGAGGTGGTTCTGATAAAGGGGCATGGGGGTGGCCCTAACCCAATCTCACTGGCGTTTATAAGAAGAGGAAGTTTGGCCCGGCTGGTGAGGCTCAGAGGTTGAGTGTTGACCTATGAACCTGGAGGTCACGGTTCTATTCCTGGTCAGGGCACATGCCCAGGTGGTGGGCTCAATCCCCAGTCGGGGGGTGTGTAGGAGGCAGCCGATCCATGATTCTCTCTCATCATTGAGGTTTCTCTCTCATCGATGTTCCTATCCCTCTCCCTCCCTCTCTTTCTAAAATCAATTAAAACATCTCTATATATAAAAGCCTAAGCAATTGTTATGACCCGACGACCAGCCGGTCGCTATGACGCACACTGACCACCAGGGGGAAGGCGCTCAACACAGGAGTTGCCCCCTGGTGGTCAGTGAGCTCCCACAGCCAACCTCCCACGGCTGGCCAACCTCCACGTCCTGATCGGCCCGAGTGGGGCTGGGCGTGACGGGCCCCGAATGGCCCGATTGCCGGCCAGGCTGAGGGACCCCACCCGTGCACGAATTCACGCACCGGGCCTCTGTTTAAAAAATAAAAAGAAGAGGCAGTTCGCCCTAACCGGTGTGGCTCAGTGGATGGAGTGTCGGCCTGTGGAGTAAAGGGTCCTAGGTTCGATTCTGGTCAAGGTCATGTACCTTGGTTGTGGGCACATCCCCAGTAGGGGGTATGCAGGAGGCAGCTGATCGATGTTTCTGACTCTCTATCCCTCTCCCCTCCTCTCTGTAAAAAATCAATAATATATATATATATTTAAATAAAAAAAAAGAAAAGGAAGAGGCAGTTGGGGCACCCAGAGCCATGAGGTGTGCGAACCATCCGAGGAAGGACCCCGTGAGGGCGCAGCAGGGAGGAGGCCATGCTAAGGAGAGGTGCCCCGAGGAAGCTTACCCGGCCGACAGGTACCTTGATCTTGGACTTGGAGCGTCCAGAACTGTGAGAGTGGATTTCTGTCCTTTAAGGCCCGCCCAGTCTGGGGTATTTTGTTGGGCGTCCGAGCAGATGTGTACGGTTCACGCCAGCAAAGCTGTCAGAGTGGGGTGCGAGGGGCGTGGGATGGATGTGTTAGCCGCGTCCAGAAATCCAAAGGCAACAGCCCCCTTCGAGCTCGAAAAGCCTAGTTTTAGGACCGAGAACAGGAAGCTCCAGGTGCAGGCATGGGGATGGCCACTCAGAGAGCAGTCTGCAGTAGAGGCACGTGGGTGGGTGTGGGGTGGCCTTGTCCTGTCCGCCAGTCAGTGAGCAAGGGCCTCCGGGGAGGGCGCTCCTTGTAATTTGCAAACGAGCGTTCTCAGTTCCCGTGTTTTGTTTTCTTTTTTAAATATTTTTATTGATGTCAGAGAGGAAGGGAGAGGGAGAAAGAGATAGAAACATCAATGATGAGAGAGAATCATGGATCGGCTGCCTCCTGCACGCCCCCTACTGGGGATGGAGCCCGCAAGCCAGGCAGGTGCCCTTGACTGGAATCAAACCTGGGACCCTACCGTCCGCAGGCTGATGCTCTATCCACTGAGCCACACCAGTCAGAGCTCAGCCCCCGTTTTAACGGAAGACATAGAGGTGGGCGTTCATTCCCGTGACTTCCTCACTGGGCACGCACGAAAGGGACGTGTTAAACGTGGGAGCCAATGCCGTGCCCTCGAGGTCACTGCAGCCTGTCTCAGGCCGGGGATGTGCTCAGGGAGCCAGCCAGTCTGTGACGGACACATTCCTCAGCACTCGGTCCTCACTTCTGTCTGCCCCGTCGCTCCGGCACATCATTGAAAAAAAAAAACGCCACAGAACTGTTTTTATTTCTTTTTATTTTTTTGTTAATCCTCTCATGAGGATGTTTCCATTGATATTTCAGAGAGAGTGGAAGGGCGGGGGAGAGACAGAGAGAGAAACATCGATGTGAGAGAGACACATCGATGGGGTTGCCTCCTGCACGCACCCCGACCAGGGCTGGGATCCAGCCCGCAACTGAGGCACCTGCCCTTGACCGGAATCGAACCCATGACCCTTCAGTCTGCGGACCCACGCTCAGTCCACTGAGATCGACTGGCTAGGGCTCCGGTCTATACGTTTAAAAGAATTTAATTTTCTTTTAATTTATGAAGCAAAAGGAGCAATTAACTCCTCAGTTATGGGGCGCGATGTTGCTGTTTTCAGGGTCGCTGTACCTGGTTGCGGGACAAACACGATGGACATGTGACGGTTGGCGCACTGGCCTGGGTCACACGGTGCTGGGCGCCTTGGTCTTCCTGGGTGTAGCCTGGGTACGGTCTCACCCCAGAGCGCCTTCCTCTCTGGCCAGTGGGACGATACGTGCTGGTGTGTGAATTACATAGGCAGTACGTGCGCACTTCGCGGGCGGGTAATGTGTTAGTAGAGATAATTACGGCATTAGAAGGAAATTGACAGGTTTAATCATTTTGTGCCTAAACAGATTTGTTTTCCAGCAATTTCGAATCCATTGACATTTCACACAGCACGGCAATGGTCTCGCCATTGTGACTTGTCCCCCCCGCCACGGAGGGTGTAATTAGCTCATCACAATATATTTTTCTCACATCAGATGGCAGCTTTATCGGAAGGACCCAGATGTCGGTACTCCCGGCCATATTGTTCTACCTCGTCTTTCCTCCAAGGACGGGGACAGAGAGCACAGGAGAAAACCTTCCATCTGCAGTTGGCCAGGCTGCCCCAAGGCCCTGACCGTTGGCCCCCCTCAGGCCACTGAGGCCTGAGCGTCCTGCCCCCTCGCTGTCCCCTGAGTTGGTGGCCCAGTGCTGGCCTGGGTGGCCTGGCCCTGTGTCCAGCCAGCCAGGCCAGGGGGAGGCATCCGAGCTCAGATCTGAGCAGGGCACCCCGAGAACCTCGTCGTGGGCGGGTTTCTGTATGTACCATAAATGAACCCCCAACATGCCGCCGCGACATTCACGCGTAGCTCTGGATGGCGAGTGTGGGTCCTTGAGGAAGTGGTGGGAGACTGAGAGTTAGTGGCGGTGATCGGTCCGTGATGACATTCATGAAGGTGAGTTACATGTGGAAACTCAAGATGGCACTGAGTCCTTGTCATCCACACAGATGGGTCTTTCTCTACTCAGAAGAGGAACCCCTGGCCCAGCCGGTGTGGCTCAGTGGTTGAGTGTTGACCTATGAACCAGGAGGTCACGGTTCCATTCCCAGTCAGGGCACATGCCCAGGTTGTGGGCTCGATCCCCAGTAGAGGGTGTGGAGGAGGCAGCCGATCCATGGTTATCTCTCCTCATTGATATTTCTATCTCTCTCCCCCTCTCCCTTCCTCTCTGAAGTCAATAAAAATATATTTTAAGAAAAGAAAAGAAACCCTTGCACCCGGAGAAAGGATTGAAATAACACACAAGAGTATACATCCTTCCCGTCTCTCGCCTCCTCCCCCAATTCCCACCACCCGAAGTCGCTCGCTCCTCTTCCTGATTTTTCCTGGGCTCGTCTGGGCATATACACGTGCATTATTCCAAAGGTGTCAGTCATATTTGTTATTCCGTGTCCTGCTCACTTCCCTTTCAGCATCACGTAGCAGGGGACAACGCTCCTTACCAGCCCCCTTGGCCGTGTTTTATTGGGTGGCTGCCCAATACTTTATTTAACCGCACCTCTCTGCGTGGAGCCAAAGCCTTTGCCGATGGTGACGGAAGGGCCGATGCCTTCTGATGCTGGGAGGGCTTCAGAGAGGACGTGACATTTGCTAGCGGGTTCTGAGGAGCGTGCTGGAGCTGGTGGGGTGAAGTCTGTAAGGTTGTTGATGACAGTTTAATTGGGAGGGAAGCCACGCCCCCGATCGCTGACCACGCCCCCAGTAGGATGCAAAGAGGCTGAGGGAGCCTCAGTGGAGTCAGGAGGAGACTGGAGCAGGCTCCCACGTCCCTGCTGCTTGGAGGGACCTCCCCCGAGGGCTGACCCCGCCGTTGGAGACGGGGCCACTGTCCGGCCTCCCCAGTCTAGCGTAGGTGTGGGCGGGCTCAGGGGACCACCTGAGCATGGTGGGCTGTAGCTGGAAGACATGCATCTTGTACAAATGACCAAATGCTTGAGCCAGGGATCCCAGCGTGCCAGCTGAGAGAGAGAGAGAGAGAGAGAGAGAGAGAGAGAGAGAGAGGAGAAAACACACCCGCTTGCTGGAAACCCTGGCGATCACCCGGAGAATGTGGCGGGGGTGGGGGGGCGCCCGCCCTGTGGCATGTCAGCTCCTGATGGAAACCCGGGTTGGCAGGCCCCGTGCGGAACGCCGAATGCCTGTCGCCTGCCAGATCGCATTTGGATTGAGTGGCTGGCACTCCGCGAGCCTCCCTTTAATGGGGTTGAAAGAAAAGAAATGTTACTTTTCATCGCACCAGACAACAAAGAGAAACGGGGAAAGGAAAATATTATTTCGTTTGAACAAATTACCGGGAGACCCTCTGGGGCGCTGTCAGGGAGTTCGATGAGGAAAAGCACTTCAATGCCCTTCCATCAGACTACATGTTTAACTGTGATTCTCCTCGCGGCTCAGATGTGTGGGGAGGGTCCAAAGACGATTAGCGCCCACCTCAGCAGACACGGCATTCCAATTCCGCCCGCCCGCGCTGGCCCCGCAGAAAGCACTAATGCCTAGGACGCGCCCCCCCCACGGGGCGGAGAGTTCAGGATTCTTATGAAAACACAGCGGCTGATTCCATTTCGTGGTCTCCGCAGACCCCCTGGTGTCACTGTGGTAAGTGTTATGAATGTTGTTTTAAGTATTATAATGGCCATCCCTCCTGACAGGCAGCGCATCCTGCCACCCCCCCCCCACCCCGCCGCCGCCAGGTGGTGTTTGCCTCCGACACCACCCAACTGTTTGCTTTTCCCACAGCAAACCCTCTGCTCCCAGCTGCTTCATCAGCCACGGGAAAGCGAGGCCACGGCGCACTGCGTTAGGTGCGTCCCATGGCCCCAGAGTGAGGGGCGCGCCCTGATGGGGGGCTGGGGCGGAGGAGTGGACCACCCCTCCTTCCCCTTCTTTTTTCTCCCCCCAAAAAATATTTTTATTCAATTCAGAGAAGAAGGGAGAGGGGAGAGAGATAGAAACGTCAATGATGAGAGAGAATCATGGATCGGCTGCCTCCTGCACGCCCCCCACTGGGGATGGAGTCGGCAACCCGGGCCTGTGCCCTGGTCGGGAATCGAACGGTGACCTCCTGGTTCATAGGTCCAAGCTCAACCACTGAGCCACGTGGACCGGCCCCCTTCTTTGTTGTGTGTGTGAGTATGCGTTTGATGGTTTGTCCACGGTTCTCAAGGAGGACTGCTGTGCATTTCATTGTCATAGTATCACGCCAGGCCTTTCTCCCAGCGAGCACTGGGCGGCCAGGCCCCGGGCCCTCCTCCTGGCGGGCCCCTGGGACCCTGTATTCCGGTCACAGCCTGGTTTCTGCGCGCTCAGGATCCAGAGCGTCCCGTATGCTCTCTGAGTGGGCTCTCCGCAGCCTGCTCCGTTGAAGCCACATCTCACTGGGTTTTATGAAGGTGAAACTCTTCTACCCTCCTGTGGGGGACCCGGGGGTGAGGGGTAGGGGGGTGGAGGGGTAGCAGCTTATAAGGTTCTCTCTGGCCAGAGACTAGGGCGTGGCTAGTGACTGGGGGCGTGGTCAGCGATCAGGGGCGTGGCCAGTAACCATGTGAGGGAGGTTTAGCCAGTGACTGGGGGGCGTGGTCAGCGATCAGGGGCGTGGCCAGTAACCATGTGGGGGAGGTTTAGCCAGTGACTGGGGGCGTGGCCAGTGATGGTGGGGGCGTGGCCAGTGATGGGGGCGTGGCTGCAGTGCTGTGTGAGAGGCCTGCACTGTGGTTCTGAACCGGGTTTCGGTCTCTGCGGTGAGAAACCAGCGCGGGGAACTGCTTTAAGTTGTGGAAAGACTGCGTGGCCGCCCCCCTCCCCGCTTGGAGGAGCTCAGCAGGGAGCGGGAGTGGGAGCGCCGGCCCCGTGTGCAGCCACTGATGTTCTGGCCGGAGAGGTGGTGCGTGGCCGTGGCCGTGGCCGTGGAGTGGGTGAGGGTGATCAGGGTGCACCTGGAGAGGCAGGTGGCCATGCCCGCTGGGGAAGTACTTTAGGGCAGGAAAATGGGGGGCCCAGTGACTCATGCCTCTGAGTTCCTACAGGGGGTCCACCTCTGCCTGTGCCCCCGCCTGCCCTCCCTAATGTGTCCTCCCCCCGGGGAAGGCCTCTTGCTTCCCAGGACTGATCCCTAGGGGGTCTGTCTCCTCCCCCCAGACAGTCCCTGAGGAAGGACTGGCTGGGCTCCCCGCCTCCCCGCCCTCCATGTGTAATGTTACTCATTCTCTAGCCTCAGTTTCCCCAGCTCCTCGTGGGGAAGGGATGGGAGCAGCTCAGCTTGCCCGACCCTTCCTCCCCCTCCCCTCCCCCTCCCCCTCCCCCACACCAGTCTGTCCTCCAGCCACCACACCCCGGTCCCCCAGGCCTGTAGTGTAATTGAGCTCCAGCCTTAGTTACAGACCAGGGCCAGCAGGTAGCTGATCGTCCGGGTCCTCGGTGGGCACCAGGTCCTCGGGTGGGCGCTCGACCAGCTCCCGTGAAGGGGACGGGGAGCGCGGGGTAGGAGGGGGCTGGCTGATAATTAAAACGCCCTGAGGGCCAGGTCTGGTCTGCTTGGTGCAAGGGGCCTCCTGGTGCCTGGACAGCAGGCTTGTGTGTGCACGACCCTCTGGCAGGCGGGCGCTGGGATGGCGCAGGGCGTGGGCGGGCGTGGAGGCTGCTTGGTCAGAGCGTCCCAGTGCCCGGCTGTGGGGTGAATGAACATCCAGTCTCTCTCTCTCCGCCCGTGGAGAGGCAGCGCCGTGGCGGCTCCGGCGCCTGGGTCTCTCCCCACTCCCTGCATCCCAGGGACCATCGAGGGATCCCCAGAAATAATGCTCAGATCAAGGGGAACCTCCCGGACTCCCAGATGTGCTGGGTCGTAGAGGAAGAGGGGAAACAATGGTTTTGTTTGTCTGCAACACACATGCTCACACACTCGCACACACATGCACACACATGCGCACACACATGCACACACATGCATACACACACACACACACGCCCTCTGTCCCTACCCAAACCAGATGAGTATTTGAACGCCACAGCGTTTAGCTCCGGCCCTCCACGGCCAGAGAATGGCCTGAAAACCTGCATATTCCAGGGAACAAAAGGTCCTTGGGTCGCCTCCCTGAGCAGGGCCTCGTCCAGGGTTATCTGAAGGCCGCCTGGCGGGGGCGGGAGGGGCGGGAGGCGGCGGGCGGGTTCTGGGCCTCTCCTCCTGCCCGGCCCAGTGCCTGCTGTGGGAGCTCCTGCCCGCTCCTTGGCACAGCGCAGGCAGCGAGGCCCAGCCTCCCTCCAGCCTCCAGCCGCGCACCAGGCGAGAGGAGCCGAGCGCCAGGGGGAGCTGGGCCGGGAGAAACAAACTCTATTTTCTGCTCGGCTGTGGTGAGGGCTCCCGCGGCCCGCAGGCTCACGGAGCGAAGCAATTTCAGGCTGCACGAGTGTCTGTTTTTCCCTGGAGCAGAGACGAAAACCCCGCAAGCCCTTGGTTCCTCTGCCTTAATATCCTGTTCTGGAAAGTGCGGGGTGAGGCGGTGCAGGGAGGGGAGAGGGCCCTTGGCCAATGGGAGAGGCGCTTCCCCCGTGCGCCTGGGGCTGAGGGGAGCGGGGGAGGGGGGCCTGGAGGGCGCCTGGGGGGGGGAGGGGGAGGACCTTGTCCCTGGAGGGGCCCTGTGTGGGCGGCCACTGCCCACAGAGATCCCCATTCCTGTCTCGGGGTGTTGGCTGGGACTGGTGCCGCCTGGGTGGCTTCAAAAGCCTTGGACAATGGCAAGCCGGCTTCCTGCCCAGAGGGGCGAGGAGTTTGGAATTCTGTTGCTGTGTTTGGTCTCCTTCATCCCACAGCTTAGCTCCGGCGCTGGGCCTGCTGCCGCCCCCTCCCCCACCCCCCCCCCCCCCGCCCCACGGTGCAGGTGTCTGGCTCAGGTCCAGGCCAAGCAGGCTCGGACCTTCTCCCCACCTGAGAGCAGTTTCAGAAGCAGCGCTGGGAGCTGGGAGCTGGGTCTCCAGAAACCAGAGAGGCTGTTGGGGCTCAGAGGGGCCCTCCCCTCCGTCCGCGTCACCTAGGAGGGAGCTAGAAATATGGCATCCAAGGCTCCCCCAGCTTCCCCCCACTGTCCTGTCAAACCAGAATCTGCATTTTAAAGGCAGGCCACCAGGGCGGGAGGGAGGGAGGGAGGGGAGGAGGCGGCACCCTTGCTGCAAACACAGACGCCCGGCGTCCCATCCCAGTGCCCCCCCGATGCCCCCCCGACCCCTGTGGCGTGTGCCTGTCCTGGCTCGGTGCCCCCTGGGAAAAGCGGGACCCCTCCCTTGGCCTGCTGACCGTGTTGGACGTAATGGTGTGTAAGGTGTGCCGTCCTCAGCCCACAGCCCAGGAGGGGTGAGCGGGGTGGGAGGGAGGCTGGGCTGGCGCTCGGCTTGTCAGAGGGGTTCACCGGGGAGCTGAGTCCCAGCCGGACGCCCTGGGATTATTAGGTGGAGGAGGGGGGCAGGGGAGCCTGAGTGAATGCTGCTGGCAGCCATGTTTTAAAGTTAAAAAAGTAACGTGTTAAAGGCAAGGGAAGCCCCTGGGATCGCAAATGAGGGGCCATCTTCTCTCGGCAGATCTGCCTTGTGAGGGCGGCTGGGGGCGGGGTGAGCGGCTGTTCCTTTCCCAAGGGGGGAGCATCGGGCCCTGGATGGCCCCTGGCAGAGGCTCCAGGCCCTGGGCCCCTCGTGGGGAGCCACAGCCACGTGGGGAGGGAGGAGGTGGGAGGAGGCGCCGTGGGCAGGGCCGGCATCTGGGCCTCCTGGCAGCTGAGTCAGCCAGCCATTAGCAAGTGGGGCAGGAAGAGGTGCTAAAAAGAAGTCTTCCCTCCTCCCCCTCCCCCTCCCCCTCACCCCCTCCCCCTCCTCCCCCTCCCCCTCCTCCTCCTCCCCCTCCTCCCCCTCCCCCTCCCCCTCCCCTCCTCCCCCCTCCTCCTCCTCCTCCTCCTCCTCCCCCTCCTCCTCCTCCTCCTCCTCCTCCCCTCCTCCCCCTCCTCCCCCTCCTTCCCCTCCTCCTCCTCCTCCTCCTCCTCCTCCTCCTCTTCCCCCTCCTCCTCCTCCTCCTTCTCCTCCTCCTCCTCCTCCTCCTCCTCCTCCTCCTCCTCCGCTGGCATGTTTTGAAGGGAGTTCAGTTATGAGACGATTAAAATGTTATTTTGATAATTAAGCCCACAGCTGTTCCGAGGGCAGCAGGGGCAGGCGGCGTGCCGGCGGCAGAAGGCTCCTGGAGAAAGAAAGCAGGCGGGGAGCGTGGTGGAGGGAGGGTGGGCACCGGGCCTGGGGCAGGGCCGGTTGGAGGGCCGAGGGCCATCCCACTCACCATGTCCGAGGTGGCTTCTGGGTGACTGGACGGGACAGTGGCTCAGGAGGCCCCTTACGTGGGTCAGGGTGACCTCCTGCCCCCCACAAAGTGTCAGAGAAGGTAGCCGACAGCGATGCCTAGATCGGTGGTTCTCAAAGTGGGGTCCCATGGGGCCCACCAGCACTGGGCTTTGCACACAGCAGGCTTTTGATACATAGTTTCTGAATGAGCGAACAGAAAGGATACATAGTAGGTACTTAGTAAATATTGAGTGAAGCAGGAAAGGTGGCCAGCCAATGTCTGTTGAGCAAGCGAATGAATGACAGGGCGGGATGCTCAGGGTCTTCCTTCTTGGATAAGCTTGGATAAGCTCTGCCCGAGGAGGGCCCCTCTAGACCAGAGACTGACTGTCCACCCCTCCCCTCAGCCCTCCTGCTCTCACCCCACCAGGTCCTGGAGGCTGTGCGGGCCAGGCCTCTGAGCCTCTTGACCGCTCCCCCCTTGCCCGGCTGTGTCAGGGGTGGGAACAGTTGTATGGGGGGGGGGCGGTGGGGATGGGTTGGGGTGGCCTCCTGCAGAGAAGCAGGAGGGAGCCCGCCCAGGCCCTGGGCCCCTGGTGTTGCGACCATCTTTGCATCTGCAGAATCCTTTCAACTCCGCGGCCATCGGTCCGGCCCTGGTCTGGACCAGCTGTTTCCTCCTGGATCAGTACACTCCCCAAAGAGGGCGGACGTGCAGAGCGTTCTCTCTGCCCTCCAACGGGCCGTCTGCATTCAGTGCAGGGACGTGGTTGGGGAGGAGTTGGTGGTAATTAAGCATACTGTTTTGGAGCAAAAATGTAGCAAACTATTTCTCTCTCCATTAGCAAAGCACCTCTCTGGACTCCCCATGAGGAAGGGAGGGAGGGAGGGAGAGAGAGAGAAAGAGAGAGAGAGAGAGAGAGAGAGAGATTAAAGAAACAGCTCAATAGCCACTCAGCATGATTACGGGCACCATGAGGGGTTTGATTTCCTGCTCTCTTGTGCTCTGTGACCACAGCGAAGTCTCCTTCCCTCTCGGAGCCCCAGCCTTTTGGTCTGTGAGACGGGATCACCCTACCCTCTCACGGGGCGCTGTGGGGATCACACAAGATTGTGAAGGAAAGGCATGGTGCCCAGCACGCCGTGGCCCTCCCTCCGTGGAGGCCCACCGTGGCCCGGAGGAACATCGGGGCTGCGTGCTTTACGTTCTCTTGGTCCGGGCCATGTCACCCAGGAAGACACACCTTGCAGACCCGACCCCTACCCGCCTGAGAGGGGACATTTGTCATTCATTCATGCATTTGGGCAGACCATCACTGTATTTGATACTGCAGGGCGGGAGAGCAGGGGGAGGGAGGGAGGGAAACAGAGACAGACGGATGGACAGTGAGGGACAGACCCCTCCCTGGGAGGAGCCAAAGGTTTACAAGCAGCACAGCTGTCAGGCCTTTTAGAGTTGCAAGAGCGCAGACCCAGCCTCAAACTGGCTGACGGAACCAAGGGGATGGGTCCACTGGGCCTGAAACAGGAAGTTCTCAGGCCCAGGTGGGCCCCCCCATCAGGAGGGGGGAGTCCCCAGATAGTAGGGCAAATAGCCACAGTCCCTGCAGGCTCTTATCCCAGCAGCTCAACAACCTCTATCTGAAAATTGTCTCTGATTGGCCAGGCCTGTGTCCCATGTTCATCTCTGAACCAATCACCTTATCCAGAAGCATGGAGTAAGTACACTGATTGGCCAGGCCTGGGTCCCATGTTCATCTCTGAACCAATCACCTTATCCAGAAGCATGGAGTAAGTACACTGATTGGCCAGGCCTGGGTCCCATGTTCATCTCTGAACCAATCACCTTATCCAGAAGCATGGAGAACACTGATTGGCCAGGCCTGGATCCATGGTCATCCCTGAACCAATCACCTTATCCAGAAGCATGGAGAACACTGATTGGCCAGGCCTGAGTCACATGCTCACTAGGGCGTCAGGGGTGGTTGTTTGTAGGAGAAGGGAGGTAGAAGCCAGCAGGACAAACCAGGTTCCCTTCGGGGGAGTGCAGGCCGCCTCTCCTGGTGGGACAGGAGACAAGTGGGAGGTCAGACGCTGGCCACCCACGGAGGGGAGGGTCCACGGCAAAAGGGGTGCTTGCGCCAAGACATGATGGATTCTGGTGGAGGCCACACGTGGGCAAAGGGGCCCCTTGCCCTCTCCAGCTTCCCGACACCCCGTGCGCCTGGTGTTCTGGGGTCTGCACTGGACGTCCACCCTTTGCCCCCTGCCCAGCAGTCCCTGCGATGGGACCAGAGCGTTTGCTCCCGGCTAGCGGTGGTCTGACTCCCGTGGGGCCCCCGTGAGTGGTCATCAGACTCGGGCCTTGTGGTCCTTTGCACCCTCCCGGCAGCGTCCCGCCTGGCTCTGTCTGGCAGCGTGTGGTGTTTTCTGGGCAAAGCCCCGAGCTCACCCGGTCCCCGCTTTGTGGGATGAGTTGTCAGCCTCACGGGGGACTGCTCCGGGACCTTTGTCCCTCATTTTCTTTCTTTTTTTTTTTTTAATATATTTTATTGATATTTTACAGAGAGGAAGAGAGAGGGACAGAGAGTCAGAAACATCGATGAGAGAGAAACATCGATCAGCTGCCTCCTGCACACCTCCCACTGGGGATGTGCCCGCAACCAAGGTACATGCCCTTGACTGGAATCGAACCCGGGACCCTTCAGTCCGCAGGCTGACGCTCTATCCACTGCGCCAAACCGGTTTTGGCAAGTCCCTCATTTTCGTCGCGGGGGGGATCCAGGCCGGGATGGGAAATGAAAAGCTTGGCAAATGCCATCTGAGGTCACATCTACCGCAGCGCCAGCCAGGTGCGCTCGCTCCGCTCAGCCCCCCCGCACCCACCCCACCCCCAGCTGCGCGGTTCCGGTTGTCGGCGGCCGTGGCCCGGTCCCAGCCCTGCTGTGACTCGTTGCGTGATCTTCCTGGGCCTCGGTTTCCTCATCTGTCCACACAGGCACGTGAGCAGTTTCCAGGGGGTGTAAGTGTACACGTGAGCGATGCCGTCGACTCTGGTGCCAGCCCTTTCGGTCCCCCGGGCCTTTGAGACACCCCGTGAGCTGCCTCTCTCCCCGTGGCCGTCCCCTGTAGCCGGTGGGGGCTCGGACACGCGGCCTGGAGATTTGTAGACTGGCTGCCCCTCCCCTGGTTATGCCCCTTCGCCGGCCCTGCCCTCTGAGGCGGAGCTTGGCCGGGCCACTGCCTCCCAGCGCTGGCCGCCGAGCCATTAGCCTCCCTCCTCACTGGCTGGGCATCAGCGCAGTAATCACTTTCAGATTTGCAAGCATTAAATATTTTAATTTAATGCCTTGGCTCCCTTGTAATTCATGCACTTAATTATATGATAATTACTCAAATGAAAGAGATACAGCTGCTGCAGCTCCGTTCTGAGGGAAGACTGGGTTTCGAGTTGGACTGATTTGGGGAGATGGGCCCCCCCAAAGCTCTTCTCTGGGCTGTGTCCTCTGTAACAGCCCCTTCTCCCCCAACTAGTGCTGAGGGCGGGGTGGAGGGGGCGGGAAGCGGGTAACCTGCACCCATCTGCTCCAGGAACGGGGTGTGGGGCCCGCCCTGGCTGGTGACCCCGGTTCCTGTGGGTGCTGCTGTTCAAACAGAGACCCGCTGGCTGAAGAGTGGGGAGAGGGGGTCTTGGGGTCTCCACGCTGGTGGAGAACCAGGGAGTCTGTCTCCTTAGTGATGGGTGTCTCCTCTGAGCGTCCTACGGAGCGGGGAGAGCCTGTGCCTCTTCCCACTGACCACGGGGATCGGGAGGGCTGGGCTGGGTGGGCGGTGCTTGCTGCTGAGAGCCCCTTCTTTGTCACCCAGCCCCGCCTCTCCCCTCCCCATCGGTCCCCTCCTCCTGTCTTCCCTTCCCTTTTCTATTTTTTAAAATATATTTTATTGATTTCAGAGAGGAAGAGAGAGGGAGAGAGAGAGAAACATCCATGATGAGAGAGAATCATGGATCGGCTGCCTCCTGCACGCCCCCTACTGGGGATGGAGCCCACACCCCAGGCATGTGCCCTGATGGGGAATCGAACCGTGACCTCCTGGTTCCTAGGTTGACACTCAACCCCTGAGCCACGCTGGCCAGGCTCTGTTCTTCTTCTATTTTCCTCCCTTTTTCTCTTTGACATTTAAAATCGTTGGTATTTTTTGAGAACACTCATGTGTCCTATTTGGCAAGTATTGCAGCTCCCCCCGCCCCGCCTACGTTTCGGAGACCCCACTGGGTCTGATGCTGACCAGCGAGTGACTAGGGCCCCTCTCCAGTTGGTGGCACCAGCAGATTGGAGGATCAGATGGGGTTGCCCTGGGCCAGGCCCTCCTTGGGGCTGGGGCTGATGGCCCAGGTCGAGCTGAGCCTGCTTCCTTGGGGAGAAAAGCCCTCTTCTCACCAAGAATCCAGCTGAGCCCAGCCAGTGTGGTTCAGGGGTTGACCGTCGACCTAGGAACCAGGAGGTCACAGTTCGATTCCCGGTCAGGGCACATGCCCGGGTTGTGGGCTCGATCCCCAGTGTGGGGGGCGTGCAGGAGTCAGCCTGTCCATGATTCTCTCTCATCATCGATGTTTCTCTTTCTCTCCCCTCTCCCTTCCTCTCTGAAATCAACAACAACAACAAAAATATTAAAAAAAGAATGCAGTTGAGTGCCCCTTAGAGCAGCACTGAGGCTGGCCAGGGCTCCGTGCTCCGGCTACAGCTCTGGAGAAGTTGAGTCAGGAGCGAAGAATTTCCAACCAACAGTGAGTTCAGGCTCCTGGAAGTCTCTGGGTCTCCAGGTGAGGGCCCCCCAGGTGCAGGGGGGCGGCTCGCCGCGCTGGGCCTGCACAGGGCGCATGCGCAGGCCGGGGAGCGGGGGTGGCGGTCTTGCAGGAGGGCGCGGGCCCGGGAAAGGGGGGCCCGCGGTCTGCCCTGCGCGCACAATCTCAGCTCGCTTACAGCAGCTGCGGCGCCTGCTGCTAGATTAAAAGCAGCAACCAGCCCCGGAATGGAGTGTATTAGCTCGCCCGCTGGGCCGCGCTGGGGAGAGGCCCACACAGCTGTCATCTAGGCCAAGTTTCCACCCGCCGCCAGGGCTGGATGGAACTGGAGAAAAGTTAGCTCTGTAAGCCAGGCTGCCGCTGTGCATCGGGAGCGGGGAGGGGCGGGAGGAAGCTGGGGCTTAGGAGGCAGGAGGAGGTGGGGATGGGTGGGGGTCCTGCCTGGACCAGGACTTCTGCACAGACCTGTGGCTCCAGGGCCAGGAACCGAGGCTGCTGCCATTGCCACGTGGGGGGGGGGGGGGGGCGGGGAGGGGCGAGCTCCCAGCCTTCCTCTTGGGCCTTGCTCCGGGCGGCTGGCGGGGCAGTTGGGCAAATGAGAAGGACATCCAGGGGTCCCACATTATATCCCAAGGGCCCGCTTGCTCAGCGCCCCTGGGCCATGCCTGGGGCTCCCTGGCTAAAATGACAGGGTGGCTCTCAGGCTTGGGGGCCACACAGGTCTCCCTTGTCCGGGAAAATTCCTCGATCATGTCACGTGCTGCGGCCGACCTCGGTTCCCCCCCCCACCCCCCTGGCGTCTTTACTTTGATTCTTATTCTTCTGGGGTGCCTTCTCTTAGGAGACAAACGGCTCTTGGCAGGGGCTGGCTCCGGCCCCCGAGTCTGCTGGAGGCTGGGGGGAGGGATGTCCATTGTCACAGATGCCACTTGACCACCGGAAGCCCATCTGGACACAGCATCCTTAGAACAACCAGAATGCCACGGGCAAACCCGAGTATGTTCTTTCTCTCCTCCCTCCCTCCTCCCTCCCTCCCTCCTTCCCTCCCTCCCTCCCTCCCTCCCTTCCTTCCTCCCATCCTTCCTTCTTTTTTTCTTTAATATGTCCTTATTTTGCAAAAAGCAAAATAGAGGGGTTATGTGAGTCTTTACCAAGAAAGAAAGAGAGAAATACACGCAACTAAACTGCTTCGACGAGGATGACTGGGCCCAGTGCAGCAGGAGCTCGTGCTGTTATGTGTGTGTGTGTGTGTGTGTGAGTGTGTGTGTGTGTGTGTGTATGTATGTGTGTGTGTGTGTGTGTGTGTGAGTGAGTGTGTGTGTGTGTGGTGCCTCATAGCGATTCAGCCCGTGAACACACGTTCCCTGCGTCCTCGCCGAGCAGCCTGTCAGCTGTGTGTGTGTGTGTGTGTGTGTGTGTGTGTGTGTGTGTATTGGGGCGGGGGCGGGCAGTAAATAGCAGGTGCACCTGATCACTGAGGCAGCACAAACCCAGGCATGGAACCTGCTGGCGATGCTGCCGGCGTCACGTCCCCTGGGACGCTCTGCTGTCAGGACGAGGTCTGGCTCCCGAGCCGCCACGCCATCGCGCCCTCTGCCCGTCAGGCGCTGGGCCACGCGCTCCGCTGGCCGATGCCAGGCCCCCAGGCTCCGGAACAGAGGTGGAGACGGCGGCGGCGTCTTTCCTGACACGCAGTCGGGTCTCAGACGTTGTTCGCCTGGGTTCCCGGCCGGCCTCGCCGGTGGGATGGGTGGGGCCCGGCTGCAGGCTGGGGCGAGCGGGGGTGCGGGCCGATGCCATGGGCTCGGTGCACCCTGGTCCTGGGCTGTGGGTGGGGCAGTGCAGACAGGTGTAGAGGCCAAGGCCCCAGCTCTGGGAGGCAGGCCCCTTGGCGCTGAGTCCCGGCTGCTTCTCTTCCTGGCCGCGGGTACCCAATGGATGAAAGGGAGCAATCAGGTCAAATTCCTCTTGAATCGCGAAGCGTTCAACCAAACTCCCGGAACCTCAGGTCAATGCGTCTGACCCCAGAATGCATTCACAGGCTGTTCCACAAATGCTCGGCTCCCCTGGCCTACCTCCCGCGCCGGGGAGCTCACCCCCAGGCGGCAATGACAATCATCGACAGTTTTCGTGGACCCAGTTTGGAAACGCTGTCCTCTTTTGGGACAAAGACTTTCCTCTTCCGTGGAGAGGCCCGAGCAGAGACG
Source organism: Plecotus auritus (assembly GCF_963455305.1). Lineage (NCBI taxonomy): Eukaryota > Metazoa > Chordata > Mammalia > Chiroptera > Vespertilionidae > Plecotus > Plecotus auritus. Next base: position 59,507,867 of record NC_137785.1, read on the forward strand.
GCAGCTTCCCCCGATGGGTAGCTCACGGGTGCCAGACACCGTGCGGGGCCCTGCGCACACCTGTCTCCTGCCTCCTCCCCGGGCCGGCCGAGGGGCAGGTATTGCTTTGCCCTCTTTTGACAGCTGAGGAGACAAGAGGTCAGGGAGGTGATGAGTGGGAGGGTCAGGGGGATCGCGGAGGTCAGGCGGGGACCGCGATTACATCTTTCTGGCGTCAAAACCCATGACCTCGCTCCGTGCCCTTCCCCAGCGAGCTCAGCCCACGGTTCTGAGCGCTGTCCTTGCTTTCTCGCCTCTCAAGCTCCGTTCTTCCCAGCAACCTTTTGGCCGCACGATACAGGGGCGCGTGGGTAGGGCCATGACCTTTAGCCAGGGGTGACCTAGCCAGTTCCTCCCAGCCCCGGGAGCCGGTAGGGAAACTTCAGGGTGTATAGTCTCTCAGATTCATAAAACAACTAATCTGATCACCCGGTGATTGTAATTTATCCACATACAGCAGAGCATGTGCCCGAATTGCCCACCGGGACTCAGGCCGGTAGAAAATAGCCCGCAATTACCGGGAGCTGGGCGAGCTGGGTCGCTGCGGCCCCGCGGTCTCGGAATTAGGAGGAAGAATGAATGCAGCCAGCATGCATCCATTTTCAGCAAGTGCTGCATGGATTATTAAATTTATTATCAATAAAGTTATTCATTGGTACCCTCTACCGCACTTAATGCATCTGAAGTGAGAAATTAGACGTGGGTTTAATTCTGGCGACGGCAGAAAATTCCTGTGCAGCAAATTTGCGGTAATAGGAGAAAGTTAATACCCGGCAAAAAGGAATCAATTTAGCTCTTGCTATTATATTTGGGGAGAACAGGTTGGTGTTCCTTCCTTTTTCATTATAAAAGCATACAGAGACACTTGGATCCCTGGTTCCAAAGAACATTTAAAGGGAAGTTATGCATTAGGGATAACATGCAGAAGGTGAATGATGTATGCATGTAATGTCTCTATGTATGTATGTCTAGCTATAAGATATGTGTGCGTGTGTGTGTGTGTGTGTGTGTGTATATATATATATACACACCTGTGCATCTCCATCCATGTATTCATACGCACACAGAGTTATATGATGTACTGGTGAATATTTAACAGTGAGCTGTCTACAAAAAAAAAAAGTCTGCCTTGTTGCGTTTGCCAATTTCTGTGGTGTAAATACTGTGACTGCACTGAGCATGGGGCTAAGGAAAGAGGCAGGTCACGCTGGCTCCTGCACACCGCTGTTTTACATCTGCCCGGATACACATCCCGTCGGTGATTTAAGGAGAAAGAAGAAAGGAGATGTCAGTTTCACCCATCAGTCTGAGCCCTCCGCTTCCTGGGTGTTTCTCCTGAGGATCCATCCCCGTTGGCGAACTTGCACGGGTATTTTGTGCACATACAGAGCAGGCCTCCTCCCCCTGCAAACACGGCGGCTTTATCTTCATTAAATTCCAAACGCAAAAGGGAAAACCGCCAGGAGGGAGAGGGGAGGTGAGGCGGAGGCAGGATGGGGCTCGGCTTCCCCGGGCCTCCGAAACGCGGTGCGTCTTCCTTCGGCGCACGGTGAACTTGCCTCGGTTTTCATCCAGCCGTTGTTCATGTGTACCCCGCGCCCGCACGCGGCGGCGCGTCCGGGGAATCTCAGCCGTTGGAATATACATGAAAAGAGTTCTGTTCCACTTTCATAAGGTCCCCGGATGGCTCGGACGAGGCCCCGCGGCCCCACGGTGGAGCCGGCGCCGCATTCATATTCCTCGCCACCCCCGCGGTCGCGTGCGCGCCCAGACCCAATGAAAACCTGACAGTGAGCCTTTTGATTTGCGGGGACACCGCCACCGTGCTGCGGGAGGGAAGGGAAGGAGACCAGACCAGAGGCTGCTCACCGTGGTGAGCTTGAAATCCCAGCCCCACCGCCGAGCCGGCTGATTGGGATCCTTGGACGCTGCGTCCAGGACCTGCGCTGCGAGAAGTTGGCTCCCGGCTCCTTCTGCCTTTTTGAAAGAAACACCGTCAGCCGGGGAGCGCCACCTGAGGCCTGGGTTTCGTCTGTCCAGGCAGCAAGGACGCGCGGAAGCGATTGGCAGGCCTTTCCAAAATGCTTAGGGCTCCTGCCTAGGAGGGGGCTCCGGTGGGGGAGTGAGAGGCGGGCGCCATGGCCCCGGTGACGGCTGCCATCCCTGACACGGCCCTGGCGCTTGCACACCGCGGTGCTGTTGCCGTTTCACTGGTCGCCAGCCCGCTGCTTGGGGGACAGCGGAGTTGGAGGCGCAAACAAAGCCACTCGGCACCTATGTTCTGCGTGGTCCCCCCCCCCCCCCCCCCGTCCCGGGCTGCGGGGACGGGGTGCTGTTCTTCTGGGGGCGCCTTTCACCCTGGCCAGGTCACCACAGCATTGAGGGGGCCAGAGGCTGACCTTGAACGTACGGATGTTCCCGCGGCGAATCCGTTCGCAGCCTCGCTCTCTTTGTTGGGGGAATGTCTACGGGGTCACGTAGCTGGGGTTGGGGGGAGCCCCCATGTCACTGGTGTGAAGATTCTCCTCGTGGACGAGGGGCCCTGGGGGGACCTACCCGCGACGGGCAGGGTCTCTGGTGCCTTCGCCCAGCAGCGTCCTGACGCATCGCGTGCAGACAGGAGACTTGGCTCCGATGCACAGATGATGGGGCTGGACCCGGTCAGCGGGGCAGGGGTCAGGGGCGTGCCATCCGTGGGAAAACACGTCGTTGTCCACCTCTTTTTCCTGGACGAGGATGTAACGCCCTGGTGTTTTAAGTGGGGAAGGTGCGTGCGCGTGGGGGAGAGGGGGTCAGCGATGCGGAGACGGGGTTGTGATGGAGCCATTTCTGCAGCAGGGAGGGCCGGGCGAGGACGTTGCGGGGCCTCCTGGTACGACGGGCGGCGGGGGCTCTCTAGCCACCTGGCCCTGGCGGGTGCCCGTGCCCGCCCTCCCTCATGGCCAAGGGCCCCTTTGCTCTGCCTTCTATCTTCTTATTTCCCGCGCTCTGCTCGACCCACGGGTCCCTCAACTCAGAGGCGCCCGCCCCACCTGGGCTAGTTTTCTCCGGCGACCTGGCGGATGCGACCGTGTGTCCGTGCACTGAGGGGGAAGGACAGAGCAGGAGGGGGCCTGCCGAGGGTGCAGCCCTGGCTTTGGGCCTTTAGTGGAGGGAGGCTGCCGTGCGGGCGGAGACCTCGCTGGCCTCAGTTTCCCCATCTGTGAGACAGAAAGCACCCCACCCCAGACACACCCCTGCCTCTCAGTGGCGCTTGGGAGCTGAGGGCTCAGGGGATGATAGCGAGTGTGCACTGAGACCCCCAGGATTGTGCATCATGGGGGCACCCTGGCTGGGCATGGGTTTCTGAGGAGCTCAGGACTTGGCCCCACCCTGGACAGGCCCCACCCTGGACAGGCCCCACCCTGGGCAGGCCCCACCCTGGACAGTCCCCACCCTGGACAGGCCCCACCCTGGACAGGCCCCACCCTGGGCAGGCCCCACCCTGGGCAGGCCCCACCCTGGACAGTCCCCACCCTGGACAGGCCCCACCCTGGGCAGTCCCCACCCTGGACAGTCCCCACCCTGGACAGGCCCCACCCTGGACAGTCCCCACCCTGGGCAGGCCCCACCCTGGACAGTCCCCACCCTGGACAGGCCCCACCCTGGGCAGGCCCCACCTCTGAGATTCACGGTCAGTGACAGCCTTTGCTAGGCCTCGCTGGGTGGGTCCCCCTTCCTCACTCGCAGACACACCTTGGTGCTTCTTGGTGCCAAGACAATTCAGGGAAGAGCAGGAACCTAGAAATTTCTCAGCTGGAGAGCGTTGTAAAAATAAACGTCTTCTGTGGGCGGAAAGGTTGTCAAACACACGCTGAGCCTAATTGAGTCCTTAAGACGTGCAGTTCCTGCCGATTTTCACGGAGGATGTGGAGGGGTGTGTGTGTGTGTGTGTGTGTGTGTGTGTGTGTGTGTGTGTGTCTGAGAACCCTGGGAAAATAGGGTGGATGCCTACGTTAGAGATGTGTGAATAAGTACAGGTGCCTGGCCTGCCTGGCATGGCTCAGTGGTTGAGCATTGACCTTTGAACCCGACCTAGGAACCAGGAGGTCACGGTTCGATCCCCGGTCAGGGCACATGCCCGGGTTGTGGGCTCCATCCCAGTGTGGGGCGTGCAGGAGGCTGCCGATCCGGGATTCTCTCTCATCATGGATGTTTTTATCCCTCTCTCCCTCCCTCTCTGAAATCAATTAAAATAATTAAAAAAAGAATAAGTACAGGAACCTGGGCCTGTTGGCAAGCCCACTCTTGAGCCAGCGGCCTGGTATCCCTCGTCCACTTCCGGTCACCAGGCTGGGAAATGAGCCAGGGACCAGGAACCGTGTTTGGTGCCACGGGACTGTCTCCCCGGAGTGGACGGGGCAGCTCTCGGCCATAGTTCTCTCGTGTCCGGGTGCCAGGCCCAGTGGCGCGCTTCCCGTGTAGCAGCTCATTTAAATGGCCCTCCGCCGGCAGCTGGGACTCAGCCCAGGATTGCAGGACCTGCACGCTCCCCCCACGAGCCCGGGTTAGGGGCGCCTGCCCTGGGGAGCTGACTGCACGCTCTACCCAGGAGCCCGGGTTTGGGGCGCCTGCCCTGGGGAGCTGACCACGGGCTCGGCATTGATTTCACCAACAGCCTTTGCTGCGTTTTCCTGAAGGCAGAGCTGGCTTAGAGGCCCTGGCCCCGCAGGCCACCCTGTAGCTCCGAGGGCCCAGCGGCCCACTCGCGTCTCTGTGACAGACGCCCACCCTTCCCCTCTCGGGACTGCTCCCCGTTTGAGGACGACCCCCTGGGGTCCTGCCTCTCTTGCGTTGGGGCCCTGGTTCCCAGCCCCGGGGTCCTGCCCTGCCCTCTAGCTTCCAGCATCGATTTATTTCCTCGCACCGGAGGCCCCGACCTGTCCGGTGGCAGCGAGAGCTGGAACCGACCGAGTCTCCAGGGTGGGACCTCTGCCCGCCCGGGGCCGCGTGCCCAGCCGAGCCCATCGCCTGGCAGCTCTGCCTGCCTGGAAGCAGAGGCGCCCCCACTGCCCTGTAGCGGATGAATAGTCTGCTCTTCCATCAGGTCCAGCCCTGGCCATGCCACCCTTGGCCACCCATGCCTCTGTGTGCCCTCCGCCAGGCTCTGGAGTCGGGGATCAGAGCCCTGACCTGGCACCGTCTGCCGCAGCCCCCAGATCCACCTCTGTCTGGTCCCACCCAGCCTGCTTGGGGGCTGAGCTGGGCAGCCCGGGGAGGGGGTGGGCTCTGGCTGTGCGTCTGGCCGTCCCTCCTGCCAGGGACTTGCTTGTCTGCAGAGGGATTAGTGGGCATTGACGGGCCCCCATCCCCGGAGCTCCTGGCGCCCCGGGAACACCCTCTCGGATGGCAGCGTGCAGGTGGCAAGGTTAGAGCAGACCCTCCCGCCACCACGCATGCCCTGGTCACGCTCCAGGCCGCCAGCCTCGAAGTGTTTTCACGTCTAACCTTTCGGCTCCTTCAGCCTCAGAGAGGGCCCGCCTCGCGTGGCAACGGGCAGGAGGGAGCAGCGGAGAACAGTCGGACGTGAGCGCCGGGCACGGACGCGGGCCCGCGCTGCCCCCCTGCCTGCTCCCACCGATGCTTTCGCGGCCGCTGACATGTATTGAGTTACGCGGGCCGGGCCGATCCCCGCGGTCCTGTTTCGGGATCTGTTCACCATAAAGCGTGGTGTTGTGGAGTCAGTGACTGACTTCAGAAAGCACCGGCGTTTAAACGTTCCTATAAATACAGGCGCGAAGACGTTGTAATTATAATTTTTGAGTTATACGGGTTCTGTCAGTACACCGGCACCTACGGAAGGCTCTGTGCTCTCTGGTGGATGAAGAGGTAGCTGCAGGGGCTGGCCTGGAGGGGAGGGGAGGGGCCGGGGTGTGGCCTCGGGGAAGTCCAGCGTTGAAGCGTGGGGATCCATCGCACACGTGCTTATCCGGCCCTTCTGTGTGCAGAGTGCTGAGCTGAGGGTTGTGGGGCCTCCAGGTCGATGGGGCCACATCTCCACTCTCGTGACACGTTGGGTCCGGCCGGTGTGGCTCCGTGGGGAATCGGCCAGAGCCACGGAGGAGGGGCGTGTGCCTCTAGGGGCGGGCGGGGCTTGGGAGAAGAGGGGACACCTCTGCTTGGTTGCAGGGATGAGAAGAGCCGCAGGGATTATTTGGGAGTGAGCCGAGCCCCAGTCGGTCTGCAGTGTGACGGCCTTCTCCCTCATGCCCCTTAGCCACCCTCCCCGTAGGAATGCTCTGAGGGGCAGGGAGCTGGCAGGGGCTCGGTGGGCTTGGAAACTGAGCCTCGGCGGGGTGGGTGAAGGCAGTGGGTAGGGGAGACGAGGGGGAGCTGGCCGGGGCTCTTGTGTTATCGTAGTTGGGACGGGAGCAGTCTTTGGGGCTGTCTCCTTGTTTATGTTGTTTATGTCTCAGTGCCGAGGGGTGGACCTGAGGGAGGGAGTCCGCCTGGACGGGCATGACTGTCATCCATCTGACATCGGCGCGTCCACCATCCACTCACCTTCCCGCCATCGACCCCCACGCCATCCACCCATGTCTCCTCCACCCTCTACCCATCCATCCATCCACCCGTCCGTCATCCATACATCTATCCATTCATGTATCCTCCACTGTCCAACACTCCATATATACATCCACCTACCCATTCATCCTTCTATCTATCTATCTATTCATTCATCTACTCATTCATCATCCATCCATCCATGTTTCATCCATTCCCCACCCATTCATCCATTCATTCATTTACCCATCCATCATCATCCATCCATCCATCCATCCATCCATCCATCCATGTTTCATCCATTCTCCACCCATTCATCCATTCATTCTTCTATCCATCCACCCATTCATTCATTGACGTATTCATCATCTATCCATCCATCTATCCATCATCCATCCATCCATCCATCCATCCATCATCCATTCATTCATTTACCCATTCATCATCCATCCATCATCATCCATCCATCCATGTTTCATCCATTCTCCACCCATTCATCCATTCATTCTTCTATCCATCCATCTATTCATTCATTGACCTATTCATCATCTATCCATCCATCTATCCATCATCCATCCCTCCATCCATCCATCCATCATCCATTCATTCATTTACCCATTCATCATCCATCCATCATCATCCATCCATCCATGTTTCATCCATTCTCCACCCATTCATCCATTCATTCTTCTATCCATCCATCCATTCATTCATTGACCTATTCATCATCTATCCATCATCCATCCATCCTCCATTGATCCATCCATCATCCATCTACCATCCACTTTCACATCTGTCTGTCCATCTCCCATCCATCTAGACATTCACCCACTGTGTATCCATCTGTCCACCTGCCACCTCTCCATCCACCCACCTGTTTATAATCCAAGACACATGATCGTGTCGGGATTAAAAGCACAGGTTCTGTAGTCAGATTTCTTGAATTCGAATTCCACCCCCATCGCTCACTAGCGCCATGCCCCGGGAGAAGCTGCTGACCCACCACACACACCGTGTTGAGCACAGCGCCTGGCACACAATACGTGCTCAGTACACAGTGGTGGTGTTTCCCGGGTGACACCTGTGTGCCGGACGCTGTCCCCACGGCCAGACTGAACTGGTAGTGCCGCCGGCACAGTCTGGAGAGGTTCTTGCGGGGAATAGGGGTGTCTGTCCCCGGGCTGGCGTCCAGCAGGGGTCTCTGAGCTGGGCAGTGAGGACTGTGAAGGAGTGGCCAGGGCATTTTGTTTTTAGTGCTGCTTTTGGGGGGAAATTCCTGCTTTTAATGGAGGTTTGTTTGCCCTGTGCCCAGGAGGTCTCTTAAAAAATGTTTCTAAAAATCATGAAACAAACATATCAAATATCAAAGAAAACCACACTCCTTGGTGAGATGTCCTGGCGGTGGGGGTGTCCGAGGGCGCCCGAGGGGGAGCCCACGGTGCTGTAGACGCCGTGTCCTCACTCGGGACCGCGTGCGGCTTCCACTCCGCTCCGCCTTCCGGAATGCCGCCCCGGTCCCCTGGGCTCAGCCGAGCCGGGAAGTGTGTCTTCGCAGATGCGGACCGACGCGCCTCTTTTATAAATTCCCGGGCATCACGATTGATTTGGGGCCGAGGATTTCGAATCCGATCTGCAAGGCTCTGGAGAGTTCCCGCCGCAGTAATAATGCACTGTCATCCTTAATATCTCCAGCCCCTGGCACCACATTCATATCCTGTGATACTCGTATCAGGCTGCTGAGGCGTGGCTCCGGCACAGCCTGGGGGGGACAGGGGATCCGGGGGGTGGGGTGGGGGCTGCTGTGAGGGCCCCACTGTCCCCTCCCCCTCCCCCAGCCTGTCTCCCCACCTGCAAACCACACCAGTGCCCTCAGCTGAAGGGGCCTGAGGTTGCGTCTTGGGGGCACCAAGTGTATTCCTATCCCCCCCCCCCCGCTCCCCCGCATTGCACAGTTTTCACTGCAGCCCAGAGAGGGGCGGGACTTGCCCAAGGTCACACAGCGAGCTGTTGGGGGGCCGGGAGAGCTGAAACCCTGGTCTCCTTTGCCCTCTTTCACCCTGTAGTTCAAGGGTCACCGCGTCTGTGTCCCCAGGGGCCAAGCATTAACCAGGAAGTGAAACGGGGGTGTGAGATGGGGGTGTGAGTCAGCGGGGCCACTGTCTCCCCCAGGCCAGGCCCTTCCAAGGGGCTGCATCTGGGAGAGTCCACAGCTTCTGAATTTTGTAGACAAGCCCCGAATCCAGAATCTGTATCACCTTTCTCGCTTTAAAGAAATGTTGGGTCCAGCCAGTATGGCTCAGTGGGTTGAGCATCCACCCATGAGCCAGGAGGTCACAGTTCGATTCCTGGTCAGGGCACATGCCTGGGTTGCGGGCTTGATCCCTGGTAGGGGGCGTGCAGGAGGCAGCCGATCCGTGCTTCTCTCTCACCACTGGTGTCTCTCTCTCTCTCTCTCTCTCTCTCTCTCTCCCTCCCCCTCTCCCTTCCTCTCTGAAATCCATAAAAATACTTTTTAACGAAGAAAATGAAACCAGGGAGTGGAGCAGCCGGTTTTCCAGGTCACAGACTGCTGGCCAGTAGCCAGTCATGGTGTCCACGTAGCCGGTCACGGTCATGGCCAACAGAATGAAGGAGGGAGCGGTCAGCAGAGCAGAGCGAGCAACGGGATGGAACGGGAGGGGAGGGGAGGAAGCGCGGGGACCTCCCGCTTGGCAAGCGTCGTTCCCTGAAAGTGCGTGTTGCTCTTCTCCGTGTGGGGATTCGTGCGGGGCGAGGTCGTGGCGTGCATGTGCGCCTGAAAACTTAGGAACGCACAGGCTCGACGGCTGCAACGATGCTCCCAGCCGCATGGCTCCTGAGCGCAGTTCGTGGCCGAGCGGATCGTGGCCAGTGAGGCAGTCTCTGACTCGGTGGCCTCCTCTGTACAATGGGAGTGATCCAGCGCCCTGCCCCAGGCGTGGTGGAAGGAGCAGCGAGCCAGGCCCACAGCGCACAGTAGGTGCTGCAGGCCAGCTGTTCCCGCTGGGCTGCTCATGGGCTCTCAGACATGGGGAAAGGAGACAGGGGCCAGATCCGCCCCCCGAGGGCCTCCCCTGTCAGCCTGGGAGGTCGGGGGGTGGGGGGAGATCAGGGTGTGCAGGGCTCCCCAGGGACAGCCCCGGGGAGCCCCAGCTGATGCTTAGCCTGGCACCCAACCCTGCACGGCCTGGGGGCCAGGTCTGCGGTGCCATCTGGTGGACCCCTGGCAGGCGGGTCCCCCCAGAACCATCTCTGCCTCATGCCCCTCCCTGGGCGGAGTGGAGAGCTTGGGTTCCAGCAGTGGGAAGCCTGGTGGGTGGTCCCCGCCCCAGACCTGTGAGCGGGGGCATCTCCTCTTGCTGGCCCGTTCGCACCTCTGTGCCTGTGACTCCGTTTTGAACTGTGCAGCCCGGCCCACCTGTGACAATAACTACTTCTTCGCCTGCATGCCCCCCCGCCCCGCACCCCGCTTTCCTTAACGATGCATGACAGGTCTGGGAAGAAGTGTTAACATCCAAAAAGTAAAGAAGAAAAGAAGCAAATGAAGATGTTGTCAAGGATGCAGGAAGTGGGAAGCCAGCCTCCTGCAAGGGCAGCCAGGGACGATGACACCTGAGACTTATTTTTGGCGGGAGGGGGAGGAGGGAGGAGGCAGGAGTGCGGGGCTGGGGCGGGGCCAGGGCGGTGGAGAGGGACCCTCCGGTGTCTGGGAACTTTCCGGGATCTGGGCCTGGCCCTGAGGAGAGCAAGGTCGCAGGACGTGGTGGGGGGGTGCGCCCCGAGGCGAGTCGGCCCTTCCCGCCCCTCCCGGCCCCCCTTCTCCGCGTGCAGATGGCCACATTTGCGGGTTAACTGGAACAGCTGGAGACGCATTATTAGTTCCCTGCTGCTCCTTCATATTTGCTAGGATTTTTTTTTTTTTAACGGCAACATAATTTACAACTCGCGCGCAGTGACAGAGCCGGCGCGCTCTAAATCCGAGTCAGATTTATGCCACGCCGCTGCTTATCAGTGAATGAAGTCATAATTATTGCTTTGTACCATTAAATAGCATAAATATATAAACTGGTATACAAATTGCAGGCGACGTTTCCTCTGGGGAGCTCTAGACCAAATTTTAATGTCGCGCATTTGTCTGGGATGGCAGTTTCTAGGGTATATAATAATGTTGATAAATTTTTCTGTAGCAAGTGACATTTGAAAGCATTAATTTTGATGCCGAAAAAAAAATTTTTTTTTCGAAGGATGCCCAGCCCCGAACTGGGTGGTGTTTCGAGGACCCGCCGGGTGAGGCCCCCCGGGTAAGGTGGGTGTCTCTTTAAGAGCACGGGGGTGGGAGGGGGCGGGGGGTGTGGAAGGGGGGACGTGTGTCACCTCCCAAGGCCCCTCGGCACACGAGATCGCCCCCTCCTCCCTCAACTCCCGAAGGAAGGCGGCGGATACATTTTCCATGGCAATGATGATAATTAATTTCAAAAAATTCAAATCGATTCCTTTCTCCCTGAAATGTGAAGTGGGCGAGGGAACGCGGAAGGAGGGCGCGGAAGGCGCGCCGTCGGCGGGAGGGTCCTCGTCCTAACCTCCTTCCCAATTATGGAAATGCTGCGCGGGGCGGAGAGAATCCCCGTCCTAATTAGAGATGCGGCTCCTGGCCTCGGCCTGGCCTCCCTCCAGAAGCCTTACCGTCGGGGCGACGTTTGCCCAAAGCCCGTGACAGCGCGTGGCATTTACCTGGCGGGGTCTGCGGAGAGCGGGCGGCCGGAGGGAGGGCACCCCCTCCGCCCTCAGGAGGGGGCGTGGGGACTGGGATGCCAGAGAGAGAGAGAGAGAGAGACTTGCTTCTCTCCCTCCAAACCTCGAGCCTGGGCGAGCCCTGTGGCCATTGTGAGTCCCCTTTCTGACTCTCCCGACTCCTGTTTCCAGCTCTCCAGGGCGTGACATGGCCCTGGGTGAAGGTGGCAGGGGCCGGCACGTGGCGGAGTTCCCCAACGTGGCCCCCTTTATCTGGGGGGGGAGGTGCAGGGGCTCATTCTGGCCAGAGAGCTGCGAGGGGTGGCCTGTGTCGCTGCCAGGGCGAGACCCTCCAGACTTCTCCCCTGCCCTGGGGTGTGGTGACTGTCAATGCCACAGACGAAGGGGCCCCACCCACTTGGGAGCCCCACTGGTCTCCACGCACAGAGCCCCCCGCAGCCCTTGTGGTTTGGGGGTTGTTTGTTACCGACCGCTCATTTCCAGCCTGGCTGACTGATCCACATCTCCGTGGGTTCCCCCGAACTGCATGATTTTCCTCGGGGTGCTGGGAAACTCGGCCTCCCCACCCCCGGAAGGGATTGCTAACAGATGCAGATGTGTGCCCACCATGGGCATTGAGGGGGCCGCAGCTCAGAGACGTTAGGCAACCTTCCTGAGGTCACACAGCGTATCGGCCTCAGGCAGCCCAGCCCGCTCTTCGCAAATATGCTCTTTCTCTCCTTTCGCTCCGTCTTTGGAAATGAATCCTCCTTCCCGGTCACCAGCGCACTGGCCTCGGAGCACCCGGCAGGTCAGGGCGGGGCCGTGGAGGGTAAGACCGTAGGGATTGGTGGTGACTTCAGGGAAGAGTCCAAATGCACAAAACTCAGCGTCTCGCCCGCAGCCCGTGTCCTCCGGCATTGGACCCTGAGCCCAGGGAAACCTTCCTTTAGCCGCTGCTGTGCATCGCGCGCCCGTGTCCTGCTCTCCGGGTTCAGCCTTGAACTTCCTAAGGAGGTTCTCGGTGCTGCCTCTCCCTGTCCTCCAGCTCCCCGAGAAAGGCCTTTCCCGGGACTGTGGAGACTTACCCTTCGCCTCCTGCTCCGAGGGACCCGAGGGACCCTGTGGGCTCTCTGATCCCGCCGCCTCCTCTCTCAGACCAGGACTCTGGGCTCAGAGAGGGAAAGCATCTTCCCCAAGGGCACACAGCAGGAGTTTCCTCAGTGAGAGCCACTGTTCAGAGGCGCAGGGAGCAACTGAGAGAGTGAGAGTGTGTGTGGGGGGGGGGGGGCGGGGGGAGAGGGTGTTACGTGGAAAAGAGGCAGCAGGGAATAAATAAAAAGGGACACCCCTAAGCAATGTTAACTTTAATATATATATATATTTTATTGTTTTCAGAGAGGAAGGGAGAGGGAGAGAGAGAAACATCAAGGATGAGAGAGAATCATGAATCAGCTGCCTCCTGCACGCCCCGCACTGGGGATCGAGCCCACAACCCGGGCTGTGCCCTGACCGGGAATTGAACCGTGACCTCCAGGTTCCTAGGTCGATGCTCAACCCCTGAGCCCCACCGGCCGGGCACGATGTGAACTTGTTTTTGCTGAGTCAGGACGCCATGTGAACGTGTTTTTGCTGAGTCAGGACGCCATGTGAACGTGTTTTTGCTGAGTCAGGACGCAATGTGAACGTGTTTTTGCTGAGTCAGGACGCAATGTTAACGTGGTTTTGCTGAGTCAGGATGCAATGTGAACTTGTTTTTGCTGAGTCAGGACGCAATGTGAACGTGTTTTTGCTGAGTCAGGACGCAATGTGAACGTGTTTTTGCTGAGTCAGGACACCATGTGAACGTGTTTTTGCTGAGTCAGGACGCAATGTGAACGTGTTTTTGCTGAGTCAGGACGCCATGTGAACTTGTTTTTGCTGAGTCAGGACACAATGTGAACGTGTTTTTGCTGAGTCAGAGTGGCCTTGCCGGGTGCTGGGCATCAGGAGGGTCTCCGTGAGGGCACAGCTGCCTGTGGGCACAGCGTTGGAAAGGTCACGCGGGCGCTGGCGTACCTGCCTGTGTCCAGTCCTGGCGCGACGCCCTGCACAGCCCCGAAACTGTATTGGATTTAACTGCCTTTCCGCCTCTGCTGCCAGCGGTCACACTCAGGAATGAGCCCGGAGTTCTGTGGCCGAATGCCGGGGCTCCGTCACTGTCGCCCCCCGGAGAGGTTGCCGGATCCCACCCCGGCGGAGAGCGTTCGGCACGGTGCCCGGCACACGGCCCTGGCCAGGGTGAACCCCGATCAGCCCTCCAGCCCGTCTCAGAGCGGGCAGCTGGGGCTGGGCCGTGTCCGCGTGGGGGGCAGGCAGGACTGGCCCTCAGCAAGGCGGATTCATTCTGCTGGCTCCCCGTGTGCCGAGGAACACCATCTTGCGCCCCACGCTGCCACATCGCCACTTCAGGGGTGACGTCGGCTCCCAGGCCGCGTGGAGACGGTTCAGCGTGAGCTCAGTGCAGCCGCCCCGCTTTCTCTGGGGCTGGAGGCAGTGAGCCGGTGGGGAGGCGGGTCCGCAGGCTGGGGCGTGGCGGGCGGGGCCGGGAACGCCGCCCACGTGGTTCACAGCTCTGAGCAGCTCCCTGAGCTGCGTGGCTCTGCGGGAGCCGGGGCCCAGGCTCACCTGTTACACCGCAGGGTGCTGGGCCTGCCCTCGGGGAGCCTGCCCGGTCCCCTCTCCTGTCTCCGCTGTCCCGCCCCCAGCTTTGGGCAGGGAGCGTGCCCGGGACGAGCCGCCGGGGACCTTTCCCGCTGCCACCTGTTCCCTCTGTGGCCCGGAGCTGACTCTCCTGTTCCTGTCCGTAAGGCGGTGCCTCTGCCCAGCGGACTCGCAGGGCCCAGGGGCGGGGGCAGCGTGGGCTCCCGGACCAGCTGCCCCCAGAGGCAGTGCAGAGGGGAGGAGCGGGGTCCCGCGCGGGCTCAGCCACGACCGTGAGCCCTGTGACCTTGCACTAGTTGCTGAACTTCATTCAGTGTCAGCGTGCCCACCCGGTCCTGGGACTGGAGGCGGCACGGCCTGAGCATCGCTGGGATGATGAGTGATGAGCTGGGGAGCCGCGAGGCTCCAGGGTTCATGTTATTTACATGACATTTGTTGTTCTGCGTGCTGAACAGGAAGCAGGAAACGCTGCGAGGTCAGGGCCCGTCAGCCCCTTGGCCTGCGTCCTGGGCACCCGGCACTGTGCTCCGCCCTGGGCGCTCGGTCTATACCTGCAGCCTGGACAGCGAATGGGACCCCCCGGGATGGTTTCTCGGATGCCGCCCCCCCTCCCCTTCCCCGGAACCCAGCAAAGGCAGAGGCGCCCGCTCCAGGGTCCTGCTGTGGCACACCAGGCCCACGGGGCCTTTGCCCCGAGAGAACCCTCCTCCGGGTCATCTCCACGTGGTCCTGCCAGGCCACCTCCTCCAGGAAGCCACGGGGATTCACTCGTTCACTCAGCCTGTATCTGTGGGGCACACACTAGGCCAGGGGTGGGCAAACTTTCTGACTCGAGGGCCACCATGGGTTCTTAAACTGGACCGGAGGGCCGGAACAAAAGCATGGATGGAGTGTTTGTGTGAACTAATATAAATTCAAAGTAAAGGAGCGGAGGGGAGAGCAAGAGAACCGGATAGAACAGCCGGATCCGGCCCGCGGGCCGTAGTTTGCCCACGGCTGGGCTAGGCGCAGACACCTGCGAAGGGGCTCTCCACCTCTCCCTGAGGCTGCCCTCCCTTCTGGTGCTGCCCTGCCCCCCATCCCAAGTGCGTAGACACCCCGACAGTGCTGGGCCTTCCTGCCTGCTGTTACCCACACACCTGGCTCCCCGCCCTCCCCGAGGGGGCAAGAGGCTTTAAAAACGTGATTGAAGCCTGACGTATGTCCAGGAAAACGCACACGTCAGGAATCACGGCGGGAGGAGTTCACAGCCACGAAGGCGTCCAGACCCAGGCAGAGCTGCGGCTCCAGGTGCCCCGCCGCCCGGCCTGCCTCAGGGGCTCGTGCTGCCCTCCCATCGGGGCCTCGGGCGGTTTGGTACCTGAGGCGATTTAAAGGTGGGAAGGGTTTCATTCCTCCTCGGGCCTCCTGGATCGCCCTGCCCAGTACCTGGCATGTGTGAATAAATAAACGGATGGATGGGTGGATGGATGGATGGATGGATGGGTCAAATGATGCCCGGATAAGAATGATGATGGTGTTACGTTCATAATGGCCGATAGCAGCTGGCTTCTCTCTGCCTGTCTCATCGGGGCCTCACCAGCTGCCTCGTCCGCTCCTACTGCCATGCAGAGAGGTCAGCCGCCCGCCCAAGGTCAGCCAGCCCGAGAGCGGCGGTCGCTATGACCCGGGTCTGCCCGGCCCGCGTCTGGAGCTGGCACTCGGAGCCCGGCGTCCCGCTGGTTCCCAGCCCTGGGCAGTCTTTCCTCCGCGGGGCCAGCTGGACACGGGCTCCGCGGGCGACGGAGCTGAGCCGTGCTCGGCGGGCGCGCTGCCCGCTCCTCGCGCCCCCCGCCCACCTGCCGGGCGCCCCCTCCTCCTGGGCCCCGAGGAGCCCTCTGTGTGTCTCTGGGAAGGACAGGGCATATTTCTTCCCAACCCTCCAAGGCCCAGCCCGCGCTGGAGGGCTTCATCATTATGCAAATTAGCTGGATCGGATCTGCTCCCGCAGAGGACTTGGTGGGGGGGGGGGCGCTGGCAGGGGGGCAGCAGAAGGACGGATCGAGCCTCCGAGTAGGCCCTGGATGGGTGGGGGCGGGGAGAAGGGTGGGCATGGAGACCAGGGGCTGGTGGCAATGATTTGCCACCCCTGGGGAGGCTACGGGACTGGGGGTGGGGGGGGCTGGGGACAGGTGCTGGGGGGAGGGGGGCTCAGGCTCCCAGCGTGGCTGCCGAGGATGGGGCCAGAGACAGACCTTCCTCTTGGATCCTCTTTGTGTGCCGAGCCCTCGTACGATTCATCAGTAAGGGACCGTCGGAGGGTGATTTGTTTCTAACGAGCTTATGAAATACTGGCGTCGTTTGTGGGCTCATTGCAGTGCTGATTGTAAACACTCCCCCATGCCCACTCCTTCCTGTCAAATTAGCATCCAAAATACAGATCCTGGGTCTTCGCGGCGCTTTCTGCCGCCTCTCCGGAAGCTGGCGGGACCGCAAGGGAAGGGGCGGCGATAGGACCCCGGCCTCGGACAGGGCGTTGAGGACTCCCAGACTCGAGGGGTGAGGGGTGCCCCCAGGCAGGGCTCGAGGCCCCTGGAGCCCAGCTGCTCCCCCTGCCTCTCTCCTTGCCAAGCCTCCTGCCCCAGCTCCTCCGGCCCCCGAGCCTGTCAGCCTCAGTCTCGCCCGGGCACAGGCCTGGGCAGGCAGGATCAGGCCTGGGAGCCTTGGAGCTGCTGCCTCCGCCGGGGCCGGCCCGCTCTGACCCAGCGGAGGCAGGGAGGCAGGGAGGCAGGGTTGCTAAAGACATCTGAGTAGTTGGGGGCTGCCACGCCCCAGCTCCCCGCCTCTCTGTCCATCTCCCCGCACTACCCGGCCTCTGGCATTGTGGCCACGAGTCACACCGAGCGGGCCCCCTTCCCTGTGGGGCACGGGCCTGGACAGCCCCCCCCCCCCAATGGCCCGGCACCCTCAGAAGTCCCGTAAGACGTGGGTAAGCATGCTCCCGGCTCTACCCCAGACTCAGAGGCGGACATTGGGTGGGGCGTTTCCCTCCAGGCCTCAGTGTCCTCGTCTGTGAAGTGGGGAGAGAGTCGCGGTGGTGACGCAGGTCTTTCCGGAACACCTTCCCAGCCCCGCGTGGGGGCCGGCGAGAACCCAGCAGGTGCGCCCAGGCTTGGATGCCAGTGCGTCCCATACAGCTCCGTGCTGTCTTAGGTGGGCACAGATCGGGGATGGTGCGGGCCCAGGTAGCGGGGTCAGAGGGGAGGACGTGGGAATGGCCGCGTCCAGGCCGAGCCCGAGGTCTGCTTGTGTGAAGTGTCAGTCACGACGGGGCAGTCTGTGACGTGGCAAAGTACATTGTGTGGGCGCCCGCGGTGGCACACGCCGGTCATCATCTGGCTCATGGATGAGTTGCTGCCGATCATTTAAAAAATGCCCGGCCAGCCTGGCTCAGTGGCCGAGCATCGACCTGTGAACCAGGAGGTCACGGTTCGATTCCCAGTCAGGGCACGTGCCTGGGTTGTGGGCTCGATCCCCAGTGTGGGGCGTGCAGGAGGCAGCCGGTCCATGATTCTCTCTCATCATGGATGTTTCTCTCTCCCTCTCCCTCTCCCTTCCTCTCTGACGTCAATACAAATATATCTTCAAAACTGATGTGGCCGGGATGGGGGGGATGGCGTCAGCGGCAGAGAAAAGCCCTGCTGGAGGGAGCAGGCGCGGCGACAGGAGGGTTTGCAGCCTGCCCGTCACGTTCCCTGTATGCGGTCAGAGCCGGTAACCTGAGGGTGATGGGCGCGGTGCGTTTTCCTGCGGTCGCCTTGCTGTGGGAAACCTGAAGGTCAGGGACATCGTCCGTGGGCGTCGGTGTGTTAAGGGCTGAGGATGGGTAGGCGTCCTGTGTGCGCGGAGGGGCCCCGGGTGTGTGTGTGTGTGGGGGGGGGCAGATCTTCCTGTTCAGAGGGGCCTGGTCTCGTGCAGGTGGAGGGGCCGGGACCGTGTTCACTAAGGGGTGTCAGGCCCCTGAGCCCCCAGTTCTAGAGGTTTGGAGGCAGAGAAGCCCTCACATCTTTAGGGCACCAAGCCCCGCTCCTGACCCAGGGGAGGCCCACGGGTCCGCAGGTTTGACTTGCCACTCACTGCATTCCCCTCTCTCTGTCCGTCAGGGGGCCAAGGTGGGCCCCTCCCATCTCTCGGTGACATGCCCAGGGCCTGGATGGTGACCTCTCTCTCTCTCTCTCTCCTCTCTCTCTCTCTCTCTCTCTCTCTCTCTCTCTCTCCTCTCTCTCTCTCTCTCTCTCTCTCTCTCCTCTCTCTCTCTCTCCTCTCTCTCTCTCTCTCTCTCTCCTCTCTCTCCTCTCTCTCTCTCTCCTCTCTCTCTCCTCTCTCTTTCTCTCTCTCTCTCTCTCTCCCTCTCTCTCTCCTCTCTCTCTCTCTCCCTCTCTCTCTCCTCTCTCTCTCCTCTCTCTCTCTCTCTCCCTCTCCCTCTCTCTCTCTCGCTCCTCTCTCTCTCTCTCTCTCCTCTCTCTCCTCTCTCTCTCTCCTCTCTCTCTCTCCTCTCTCTCTCTCTCTCTCTCTCTCTCTCTCTCTCTCTCTCGTTAATCCTCGCCTGAAGATACTTTTCCATTGATCCTTAGGGAAAGTGACGAGAGAGGGAAAGACAGACAGAAAACTGATGTGAGAGAAACAAACCAATGGGTTGCCTCCTGTACGAGCCCCAACCAGGACTCGGGCCAGGGAGGAGCCTGCAGCCCAGGTACGTGCCTTTGACCGGAATCGAACCTGGAACCCTTCGGTCCTCAGGCCGATGCTCTATCCACTGAACCACACTGGCCAGGGTGCGGCTTCTCTTTTGCCAACGACAGCTCATCTAGTCACCATGTCCCGAATGTGCCAAACGCTCACTAGCCGACGGGCCCAGGACAGGCGGTCACGGTGAGAAGTCCGTAGGCCGTGTCCCCTGCAAAGGTGGCGCATTTTCTCAGACCACCTGGGGCTGCTGGCTCCTGGGGCTGGGTTCCCTGGCAGCGTGCGGGCGGATCGGGGTGCATGGAGGATCCCCCTCCCTCCGAGCCCGTCCAGCGGGGCCGCCTCTGTTGGAGGTCCCGAGGGCACTGGGCCCGGCCGTGAGGAAGGCCCGGGTGGACCTGAGTCACACCCGCATCTCGGGGCCTGCGTTGACCTGCGTGGAGATCCCACTGCACGGAGTTTCAGGAGTGGGGCGAGGAGAAGATCCACACACACACACACACACACACACACACACACACACACACACACACGTGGAACTTTGGTCCTGAGGACGCCTGAGGGGTGACCGGAGGGAGGGAGCTGCCGCCGGCACGGCTGGACAGAAGGCTTTGGGATCGGATCCGAGTTCCGCCGTCGCAAATACGGCGAGTGGTCGGAGGTGGAAGGGCGTCCAGGCGAGGAGAGTGACAGAGGCATTGGCAGAGGGACGTCACGTCGACCCAGGACCCGCCAGGGCAGGTGCTGCCTAAACCCGGGGGACGGGGCGTTCCGCTGCCCGTGAGCCACGGGGCCTCGCGCACACCGTTCACTAGACCCGGGCTGTGGCGCATCGCAGGGCGGAGCCGCGTCCAGAATCCCAGCAGCAGAGTCCGGGTGATGGAGTGGCGGGGACGGCAGCACGCGGTCAGATTTAATCACCTGGCTCTCTCGCGCGCCCCCGTCTAACAGCTCCCCCGCCACGTGAGGGCCGTCTCTCTCCCCACTCCGCGGACCAGGAGACTGAGGCCTGGAGGGCAGTGCCCTCCTCAGCCAGGTTTTCCTCCTTCCAGAGGGGCTCCTCTCGTCAGAACAGGGGGCGCAGGAGGGGGGTGCGGGGCGGGGGGCGGGCGTCAGCTGAGCTGTCCTGTTTGCTGTGACGGGAAACCTCCAGGGGGCTTTACCCGGCCTCGTCCTCAGGCTTAGCTGACCCCCAGCTAAGATCCATCTGACGGGCTCCTGGGAGCAGGTGGTCCTGGAGCCATCTGGAGCCTTCTGATTGCCGTTTCGGGGGAGGGAGCCGCGGAGTCCTGGGACTCAGGAGAGCGGCGTCCTGGACGCGGCCCCGGCCAGATGGCCAGTCTTGCCGTGGGAACCCCGGGGCACGGGCGGCAGTGGCTGAGCCAGCCAGGCCTCCCCCAGGAAGGAGGTTGTCCCCCCTCTCGGCCCTCCTTCCTCAAGCCCCACCTCGACACCCGCCCCCCCGGGTGTGCCCACCTGCCTGGGGACGGGACTCTGGTAGGGAGAGACTGATCCAACCCGGAACAAAGCCGGGCCGCCAGGGACCAGGCCAGGCCCGGGCACAGGCGGAGGGAAGGACTCGGGGCCCCTCCTGGGGCAGTTTCACCGGATGCCCGAGGGCAGGAGGGCCCAGTGCTCCTGGCAAGAATGAGTGAAGGGGCGCGGGGACGGGCAGCCCTTTCCACGGCGGGCACAGCAACGCCGTGCTGCGATCGGGGAGTCGGGGAGTTCGGCCGCCCCTTCCTCCTGCCGGTTGGCGGTCTCCGCACAGGCCTTCGTGCGACTCCGGCGTCTCGGCGGAAGGGGGGTTGCTGGTGGGGACCTGGGTAAAGAAGTCTGTATAGTTTTCTTTCTCATATGTGACCGGATTATTTTCCAGTTGATTTCAAGCCTTGGCCCCAAGTGGCCCACAGATCAAAAAAAGATAAGGGTCAGTTACAAGGTTGAGCTCATTCTCCGTTGCCACGGCAACCGACCTCAGTCCCCCCCGACCCCCTTGGAGGACTACACCCCGCTCCCCAGGTGATGCTGTGACTGTCCACGCCATCAATCCCGCGCCTTTCAAGATGCAGGCCCCTAATTGTCAGGGCTCCGCGTGGAGGAGGCTCTGTCCCGCGGGGCCCCGAGCCGGCTGCCTGAGCTCATTTATAAGCCTCCGTGAGACGCAGGGGACCCAGATGGGTCCCTCCTGGCCAGCGGGGCCGGGGAAGGGGCCCCACAGGGGAGGCAGGAGGGCCAGCCCGTCTTTCAGGATTAATGAGGAAAGTGGGGGTGCCGTGCCGGGGCCTGGGGGATGCCCCACGCCTCTACCCGTGGAAGACCCCGACGCCACCCACCCAGTCGGGATAACAGGAGAGTGTTTCCCACCCTCAGGCTGTTTCTCAGCCTCCTGGGGTGTGGACTCTACAAAACGTGTACCTTTTGGAGATCGGTAGGGTGCGCTCTGGGTAAAAGCCGGGCGATGGCTCTGAGCACACACGGCAGGACTCTGGCAGGGCCCGTGACCCCTGAGCGCTCGGGGAGCTCAGCGCCACCCAGACCCGAACGCACGCCCGTCTGGGGCCCCTTCTCGCTCGGCGGGCCTGGGTGCGGCCTGAAGTCTGCATCTCCGACCAGCTCCCCAGGGCTCCAGTTTGGGCACCACACCTGCCCACCCCGGCTAGAGCGGCTGGAGGGTAGCCGGGGTGGGGGGCCGGGGATCCCAAGATCAGCCCTTGTCTCCCCACACACGTGCCCCGATTCCCGCCTGGCCTCTGGTGAGGACTGCCCCGCACGCCGTGTTTCCTCGGTTGCCCCATGTCAGCGCCAAGCCCAATGCCACCCCGCCCCGCCCTCAGCTCGCCTGGGTTCATTTCCTGGTGGTATTGGAGGACAAACGAACAGGTCAACAGCCTGACCCGCTGCCCCCTCGCACTCTCTGCCCTCTTCTCTCTCTGCCCGCAGGTCTTTGTTCCTTAGAACAAAGGGCTGAGCCCCCCATCGGCCCAGGCCTCTGGCTTCTCTCCGGCACCTGTTTGTGGTCGCTTATTTGTTGGGGTGGCATCAGAGGGGGCATCTCCCGGGGTCCCCTCTTACCCCCTCGTTTTCCTGGACGAATGCCCCGCCCTGTGCCCCGTGATCCTTATCCCCACGTCTCCGGTGTGTGTCTGAGCCCGGCCTCTGGGCCTCGTCCGTCTTTGCCGACCGGATATTTGGGGTGGGCGTGGGCTCAGCCCCCAGAGCTGCGGCATTGAAGCGTGGTGACGTTCATTCGCTGAGCTGGTGACGGAGGCAGCCCATGGTGGCCCGGACTGCCCGCGCGGCCAGGGGTGGGGCTGCCTCCGCCCCTCACCCGGATAGCCCCCCAGCCCTCCTGTCCACCGGAGCTGTGGCTGGCCAGCGGGCCTGTCCGCCCGCCTCACCTGTGGTTTTGAATGATCCAGGTGACCAAGGAGCTGGGGTGGCTCGCTGGGTCCCAGGTGGGGGCCCTGCCTGTCCACGCTTCCTTCCTGGCCGCCAGGGGAGGGAGACCCCCCACACCCCTGCTTCTGGAGCTGGCCAAGGCTCCCATCCTAAAGTCTGCAGATGTCCGGAATCAGCCCCCACTTCTGGGGACTGGTGTGTGGTACCCCATGTTTACCAGCACCCCTCCCCCACATTCCAAGCATCGTACTAAGCGCTTTACACAAATCATTCACTGCCTGTTTATTGAGTGCCTACTATGTGCCAGGTTCTGTTCTAGGTGCTGGGGATGTAGCAATGGACAAAATAGCCCTCGTGGAGTGTGTGTGTGTGTGTGTTATTGAGAGAGAGAGAATTGGTTAAAAAAGCCATCAACTCTGTAATATACCGCGGGGTGCCAGCACTATGAAGGAATTAAAGGTGGCTGAGTTGCTGGAAAGGATGGGGTGCGCGCCGTTAGCGGGGTGTCTGCAGCGTTCTCCCGGAGAAAGTCTCCTTTGAGCAGACGCTTGAGTGAAGGAGGGGAGGAGGAGGAGATGGTCCTGGGGCAGAGCATCCAGCCAGCGGGAAGCGTTGAAGCTCAGAGAGGTTAAGTAACTTACCCAAGCACACACAGCAAGTGGGCGATGGAGCCTAACTTTGTGTCCTTCAGCGCCGCTCCCTGCATGGCGGAGGAGGCCCGTGAGGCCCCTGTCCGCACAGCCCACAGCCAGTCCCCGGTTCTCGGACGGAGGGGAGAGGGGACACGCATTAAGGACACCACTGTGGGGTCAGCTTCCCTTGTGGGGCCCCTGCTTAGAGAAGGGCCCGGCGAGGCCCGAGGATGCCGCCGTGGCCGGTCACTGGAGCGTGAGAGCTGGGGGACAATGTCCCGCCCACGGCCCGCTGCCCGCAGCCCCTCCCTCCCGGCAGCAAATTGCAGCCTCTGAGCGTGGCCCAGGCCTGCCTTTGACCTCGGCGGGGCCCACCTGCGCTTCACCTTTAGCTTCTGGCAATCCGCTCTCTCTCCTCCCGGCTTCCCCCAAGACCCGTATGGAAATAAGTGCGTGTCTGCCAGGGATCAAATGCTTGCGGAGACAAAAGTCGGAGCGGAGGATGGTGCAGGGACTGTCATCGCCGCACGGCGCTGCCCCACAAAGCCCGCGCCGCTCTCGGCTGACACAGTTTCAGCCTGAAAGGTGCCAGCAGGCCGACTTGGTTTTAAGCGAAAGCACAGCCTATTATTATTATATATATATATTTTTTTTTGAGAAACGAAGTGTAAAATTAACACTTATTATTCCTGAGCAGAGTTGAGTGAGACACACTCACTCTGGGATGTTCAGGCTGGCTGGGTTGTTTGGCAGTGTTGATTTTTTTTTTTTTTTTTAATTTTTGAGAAATCATAATAGCCCGGCCGGCGTGGCTCAGGGGTTGAGCGTCGACCTATGCACCAGGAGGTCAGGGTTCGATTCCCGGTCAGGGCACATGCCCAAGTTACGGGCTCCATCCCCAGTGTGGGGGGTGCAGGAGGCAGCCGATCGATGTTCTCTCTCATCGTTGATGTTTCTATCTCTCCCTCTTCCTTCCTCTCTGAAATCAATAAAAATATATTTTTAAAAAAATCATAATAACTCAATAGATCCCTGGCGCCAGCCCCCACTTCTGGGGACCCGGAGGCAAGATGGGGTGCAGGGAGCTGGCGGAATCTACATTGCATGTGAGTTGGGCTGCATAACCCACTTGAGTTGTATGCGTGGGTCTCACTTACGGATGCCTGTCATGTGCTATTAAAACAAACAAAAGGAATAGAAAGGAGAGGTCTTAACTCGCAGAATCCTGCACCCCCGGGTCAGCGCGGGACCCGAGCTTCCCAGGCAGCCTGGCCACTCTGCACCAGGGTCCCCCGAGTGCTGTGTGCTCTCAGAGAACTCCGGAAAGTCATTCTCGAGGGTGCTGCTGTCTTTGGACCCTGCGACTTGGGACAGAATGAGAGGTTGTCAACATGGCAGGGTGGAGATGACAGTGGAGGCGAAGTCTGTCAGCATCCACAGGCTGGCCCACCTGGGTCACCTCAGGGCTGGGCCAACTGGGTCACCTCGGGCTGGGCCACCGGGTCACCTCGGGCTGGGCCACCGGGTCACCTCGGGCTGGCTCACCCGGGTCACCTCTGGCTGGCCCACCTGGGTCACCTCGGGCTGGCCCACCTGGGTCACCTCGGGCTGGCCCACCTGAATCACCTCGGTCTGGCCCACCTGGATCACCTCTGGCTGGCCCACCTGGGTCACCTCGGGCTGGCCCACCTGAATCACCTCGGTCTGGCCCACCTGGATCACCTCGGGCTGGCTCACCTGGATCACCTCGGTGTGGGCCACCGGGTCACCTCGGGCTGGCCCACCTGGGTCACCTCGGGCTGGCCCACCTGGGTCACAGGTGCGCAGAGGAGCGCTGCCCTCTAACTCGGTCCTCCCACACGTTCTCCTGGGTGGTTTCATGGGCAGAGGTGCACATAACGGACACCCCCGGAGCACCTCCACCCCCTTTGTGGGGCCAGGGCCTCCTTCTTCAGAAAGATTGGCAGACCCGATGGGCTGGCCCTGAAGGCAAGCACTTCCCAGGGCGGTGGGACCCTCAGGCGTGACTGTTTGCACCTCCCTTTGACGTCTTGCCGCTTTTATTTTCCTCCTCCGTCTCCCCATTTTCAGCACATCGGGGAGAAGGAGGAACCGGATCTAATTAGCCCAGAACCTCGCCTCCACGCTGGTTTGGGGCTGCGATCTGTCGCAGTGGCGGCTGCCTGGCCGTGGAACCGCCTCAGCCCCGGCTGCCTGACTGGGCGCGCGTGTTAGGAACGCGGGTGACGGCGTAGCTGTGTCTATGAATCAGGGGGACCCGCTGACGAACCGCTCAGCACTCGGAGGACGGAAAGGGGTGTCGGCCCTGACGCCTCGGATTTCTGAGCTGCAGGAGCCTTCTTTGTCCTCTCGGTGCTTGTGTGTCAGACGGGCACGGCTCCGTTCACGGCCAAGTGGCTGCAGGCCTCGCTCGGCAGAGCCATCCATCCTCCTTTGCCATCTCAGCCTGGCCGGGCGGCTCTGGCGGGCAGGGGAGAGGGCCCGCCCGGGGCCTCTCTCCTCCGTGAGTATTTCCCGAGCCTCTCCTATGGACCCAGGCGGGACGTGGTGTTCCGGGGCTCTGAGGAGGAGAAGGCAGCGTCGGCGCCCCTCACCTGGTTACCAGGGTCAGAAGGACTTGGAGGATATGGTGAGATGAATCCAGGGTCGCTCTGCCCAGCCAGGGGCAGCTGTGTGTGCTGGCATTGTCCGGGGAGGCTGCCTGGAGGAGGTGTCCAGGTGGGACACACACGGATGGGAAAGGCTTCAGAGCACCCCTCTCTCCATCCCCCCCCGCAAGGCTGTGCTAACTCAGACGTGGTCAGATTCTGAGCCCACGTTTTCCTTCTCTAGAAATGTGTTTTTCCCAGCCAGCAGGGTGAATTCTGAGGTTCAGCTTATGTTATAAACGGTCATAGAGTCCTCTGTACAATGTCTTTTTCACACACCCTCTGCCTCATTAATGTCCAAGAGGTGTCCCCATTCTGATAGGAGGCCCATGTGTAAGGGTGCTGTCTCCCATTCATTCATTCATTCATTCATTCATTCATTCATTCATTTTTTCATCCCTTGAATCCATACTCTATGCCAGGCGCTGAGAAGCATGGTTTGTGGGGCAGAGGGTGCGCTGGGGGGTCTCTGAGGCAGCCCCCCACATTGGAGGCCATCTCTAATTACGGTGACAGTCTCCCCGAGGGAAGAGGAGGACGTGCGTGGGGCCTGTGCGGCAAGCGTGCTGAGCCCGCCCCGTGTCCCTGAACTTGTCAATGAATTCTTTTCCGCTAGGATCCGTGGAAGAGCTGCCGGAATCTCTGCCGGGTGCATGTGGCCTAGTTGCCAGGGCTCCAGGGGCAGGACAAACACCCGGTAGATGCCGCCAGTGGGCTATGTGGGGCAGGCCCACTGGCACGCCCACGTGTGCGTGCGCCTCTGCGGCAGGGTGCCCGGCCGGGGGGGACGCCTGCTGTCGCTGCCAGCCCCTGCCAGGGCCCGGGGACCCAGGGACTGGCTGAGAGCCGCAGCCCATCTGTGTTTGTGCCTTGCCACCGGCAGAGGCCCTCTGCTACCGAATTCTTGCCTTTGCGGGCAAATCAGAGCACCTGGCGCCTTTGGTGAGGCTGGGCCCCCGGGAGCCCGAGGGGAGCCCACGTCCTTGGCTGTCCCAGATAATGTTCTCGCTGATACACGGAACACTGGCGACAAGCACTTATTGAGCACTTGCTGTGTGCGGGGGCGGGTCAAAACCCCTTTTCTGCCCGGACGGTATGGCTCAGGGGTTGAGTGCCGTCCCAGGCACCAGGAGGTTGCCGGTTCGATTCCCAGTCAGGACACATGCCTAGGTTTCGGGCTCGATCCCTAGCAAGAGGTGTGCAGGAGGCAGCCAGTGGGTGTTTCTCTCTCATCAGTGTTTCTGTTCCTCTCTCTTCCTCACTCTGAAATCAAGTATAAAAAAATTAAAAACAAAAACACTTTTCTTTGTAATTGTTAATATTATTAGCTTATTTAATCCTCACATCAACTGTAAGAGGAGAAGGGTGTTTTTGGATGGCGGTAACTTTAAAAAAAAAAAAAGCCTTTATTTTTGGGGTCACACTGGTCAGAAGACCACGGGGTCACTGCGGTCACAGGTGCCAGCCCCTTCCATCCCCACAGCCTGGGTGGCCCTTATTCATCAGCAGGAGCTGAGGTTTGGAGAAGCCAGGATTTGAACTCTGCCCTGCTGATTCCGGGCGGGGCTGCGAAGCCTGGGCTCTGGACGTGGACGTGACGCGGGTGCTCAGGGCACCCCCTCTTCCCTGGGAGCCTTTGAGTGGATGTTCGGGGTCTCAGAAGCTCCCAGGTGGGGAGATGGAGCCAGGTTCTCATCTGGAAGCGGGACAGGGCGCCTGCCCCTTGTGTGTGAGCCACGGGGTAGGCCACCTGTTAACAATAGAACAAGAGCGCTTCATTGCGTGTGTTTTTGTGCGAGGCCTTCCAGCGGCTCCCCGTCCCTCTGCGAGGAAAATCCCAGAGTCCTCCGTGGCCAGAGGCCCTTTGCAGTGTGCGTCCACGTGCCCCCTGTACCCTCACCCGCTCCCTGCCCCGGCCCCAGCACAGGCTCACCCCAGAACTTTTGCTCCGACCCACCGGCAGGACTCCCATGTTCCCACAGCACCTCCCGTTGCCGTGACGTGTTCATCATCTTTGTGTATGATCCGTTTGCCTCACCACTAGAATGGGGGACAGCGTATTATCTGTTTTGTTCCCCCTCCACTGCCCCCCCCCCCGAATCCCCAGCTCAAGGTGCCTGGCACATAGTACATGCTCAGTAAATATTCTATTGGGTTTTTAAAGTCCTGGCTGGACCCCATCCTGGGGCCCTCTCCATGTGACACGGTCTGGGGTTCGGGCCTTGGAGGTGGCCTGTGCGGCCTGCGGCTGGACCTGCAGGACAAATGCCAGCAAAAGGCGCCTTCAGGTGCCAGCTCTTGGGAGCCAGTCCTCCGGGGTCCGTAAGCTGGGGTGGATGGACTGTCTGGGGCTGGGCCAGGGATCAGCATCCGCAGTCCCACACCAGCCCTGGTTCTGCGGATGGGGCAGGGCTGGGGCGTGCGGGGCGTGGCTCTGCAGGGAGGGGTGTGACGTGACTCTGCAGGGAGGGGCGTGGCGTGGCATGCGGGGTGTGGCTCTGCAGGGAGGGGCGTGGCTCTGCAGGGAGGGGCGTGGCGTGCAGTGAGGGGAGGGGCGTGGCGTGTGGGGTGTGGCTCTGCGGGGAGGGGCGTGGCTCTGCAGGGAGGGGAGTGGCGTGCAGGTCACTGACATCCGCTTCCTTGCAGAGGAAGGCATCAACCACGAGTGTAAGCTGTGCAACCAGATGTTCGACTCCCCGGCCAAGCTGCTCTGCCACCTCATCGAGCACAGCTTCGAGGGCATGGGTGGCACCTTCAAGTGCCCCGTGTGCTTCACAGGTAAGGGGCCGCACCCGGCGCGTGCGGAGAGGGAGGGGACCCCAGCCTAGGCGTCCGGCCTGACAAGGACCCGGGGCTCCTGGGGAGGCCCCGAGGGACCCCCAGCCCCGCTGCCCTGCGGACCTGCCCCGCGGCCTGCTCCCTGCTCTCTGCCTCTCCTAGGAGGCCGCTGGGGTGGCTGCCTCCCCTGGCCCTCCCCTCAGCCCTGCACTCAGCTGCTGTGAGTCCTCGCTGGCCCAGCCTCGCCCTCGGATTTGGAGGCATGGGCTCCAGCGCCGCCTCCATGACCGTGAGCTCTGTCCAGCAGCAGTGGCTCTCCTGGCCACGCCTCCTCCCTGCCCAGCTCAGCCCATGTTCCCTCCATGCTCCCGGCTGGAGAGGTCAAGGGCAGCTCTGCTGGTCAACCCCCAAGCTGGCTGCCGGCCCAGGCAAGTGGCTGTCCCAGCCCTAGGCCAGTCTCGGGGGCTCTGCCGGCCCCCCTTCCGCTGCCCAGATGGCAGCCGGTGTGCGCCGAGGAGTCTGGCCTCCCCCAACATCTGCCGTCTGCCAGGCAGGAAGCCCCCCCTGGGAAGGGCGCCTGGCGGGGGGACCTCTGAAGTGCTCACCTCCCAGACACACAGCTGCTTCAGGGCCGCCTCCTGCCTGCCCGCGCCTGGGCTCCCGCCACCGGGAAGCGGGGTGGGTGACCCGCTTGGTGACAGGCCTGAGGAAAGGGCTCTGCCGTGCGAACGTCCGCACACTCACACCCTCGGGTCTCCCTCCCCCTCCAGCTAGGAGCCCCACCGCTCTGTTCCATCACCCTCTGTGGGCTCGGGGTGGGGGCTGGCTCCCAGGGGCCCCAGGTCTGCTGGCCCAGGACACGGGTCCTGTGTGTGGGGTCAGGACGCTGACAGCCCTCAGCAACAAGCATAGCCATTTGTGCGTGTCCAGCACCTTCCTGCCCCAGGCACTGCGCTCAGCCTGTTTAAACTCCAGTCTCGGCCCCGCCACCTGCCAGCCGTGGGGCCTGGGACACGTCACTGAATAGTCCCGGTGCCTCAGTTTTCCCTTCTGTAAAATGGGGGCAACAGCAGTGCCAGCCTTACGGGCCTGTGCTCTCATCCAGGAGCCCCCGTGGAAGGCACCTGGCGGGTGATGGCATGCCTTGGCCTCTTTGCGTGCCAGGCCATCTTCTAAGCATTTTTAAGTTAACCCATGTGATCCTCCCAGATGCTCAGTGAACTACGCCCTTTAAAGGTCCCCATTTTTCAGATGAAGACACGGGGCCCAGAGAGGTTCAGTGGCTTGCCCCAGGTTGCACAGCCCGTAGGTGGCCGAGCTCAGCTTCCCTGGTGAGAGCCCCAGGAGCCCCCTGTCGGCCGGCTGTGTCCAGGCTGGGCGGTCCCTCCTGCGAGCGGCGTGGGCGGCGCTCGGGGCCAGGGCTGATGTCCCGCCCTGCGTTGGCTGACGCCCTGTCCCTGTGCAGTCTTCGTCCAGGCCAACAAGCTGCAGCAGCACATCTTCGCGGTGCACGGGCAGGAGGACAAGATCTACGACTGCGCACACTGCCCCCAGAAGTTCTTCTTCCAGACAGAGCTGCAGGTCAGTGCCCTGGCCCGCGCGCACATCCCGCCGGAGGGTGCTCTTCGGGGCCCCCCGCCTGCACCGGGGGTCTCGGGATGCAGCCGGGATGGTGGGGTTTTGTAATTAGCACCGCTGACTGGAAAAGCTCCGGGCGGCCGGACGTGGCTTGTGGGCGTGGAGCCGGCGGTGGCCCTCCAGGCCGGCTGGCCTGTGGGGCGGGCTCGGCCTCTGGTGGCCCCTCATGGTCAGAGGGCCAGTGCAGAGCCGCTGAGCCGGGGGCAGGAGTCACGTGACCGTGCCCAGTTTCAGATGGGAGGACGGTCATCCGCTCTGTGCTCAGGAGGGGAGTGCTGGCTTTCGTCCTCACCACACTGGCTGTAGGGTGTGTCTGCCCATGAGGAACCCCCCACCCCCTGGACCCGCCTGCACACACACCCACGTGAGCCTTGCCCTCAGCAGTCCGCCCACCTGGACAATGGCCCATGGCTGTGCCAGGGCCCCCTTGCCGAGTGGAGGTGTGGAGCGAGGCCATGGCAGCCAGAGCGGAGTCAGACGCTGCCGGGGGCACGTGCTGTCCCCCTGGGGTGGGAGGGGCGCATTGGTGTGGCCAGTGGCAGGCAAACTCCTGTGGGCGCTGCAGCCGTCACGGAGCGGGGCCTGGGCCATCCTGTCTGCGCAGCGGGTGGTCCTCACCCAGATGAGAACAGGCCTGTGGAGGGCGCCGGGGGAGGTGGGGGGGTTGAGCGCTGGGCGGGGGGGTGGGCACTGTCCAGTGGTCAGGGCCCCGCTCCCGCTGCTGCTCTCTGACCTCTGATCCAGGCGGTTTGCTGGAGAGCCTGTTCCTTCTGCTCTGGGCAGCCCCTCGGAGCCCCCTGTGAGTCGGAGCCTCGCTCACACTGCCATCACCCGAAAGCCGTGTGGGATGGAGTTATGAACCCAATTATGCCGAGAGAGGGGTGCCACTTCCAAAAGGCTCCCGCAAGTCAGGGACCCCACCCCACGGCCCACCGCTGACTCCCCATGATCCAAACCTGAGCGTGTGCCTCTGGGCTGGGGACGGTGGGGGGATGGCCATAGGGGGCGTGGTGTCAGTGCCCGGTCATGTGACCACAGGGGGCGTGGTGTCAGTGCCCGGTGGGCGGGCCATCCGGGAGCCTCCTTAAGCCTGCAGCCTGCAAGGTCTCTCCGTGCCTCACCACCTCCCACCTGCCTTACCTGCCTGGCCCAGCTGCCAGCATAGGCCCCACGTCCCCAGACACCCGGAGCTTTCCGTAGCCGCACGGCAGGCCGCTGAACCCGGGAGTGCGTAAACTGATTTCCTTAAAACGGGGATTCGCCTTGTCCCGGGAGCCAGGAGCGGAAGGCGGCTCTCCTCCGTGGCTCCTGGGTCTGTCCCAGACACATTTCCCAGGCCGCATTTTTATTTTTTTTTTAATTTTTATTTTATTTATTTACTTTTATTTATTTATCTTTTGTTAATCCTCACCTGAGGATGGATATTTTTCCACTGATTTTTTTTTTTTTAGAAAGCGTGGGAGGGAGGAGGAGAGACAGAGAAAGAGAAACATCGATGTGAGAGAGACTCATCAATTGGTTGCCTCGCATACGGGCCTTGAGCAGGGCTGGGATCGAGCCTGCAACTGAGATCCGGGCCCTTGACCGGAATCAAACCCGGGATCCTTCAGTCCATGGGCCGACGCCCTAGCCACTGAGCCACACCGGCTAGGGCTCCCCGTTCGCCTTTTTTGAGCTTCGTGGGCACCGTCGTGCCAGGCCCACCTCGCCGGCGGAGTGTGGAGCTGCGGCCTCCGTCCCATCTGGCATCAGCCACGCCCTCCCCGGCTGCCGAGGGCCCCAGGCCCCAGGATGCTTTCCGGGAGCCGCAGGTTCCTGGGTCACCCCGTCAGCCTTTAAGGCAGATCCTCAAGTGCCGAGGACCTCGCTAAATTATAGCCTTAACGAGTCCCTATTTTCTGCAATTACTGATTTTAATTACAGACCGTTTAAATGTGGAAGTGTTGTCGCAACGCCAAATCTATGCAAATAATGGCTTTCGTTAAGTGGTTCAAACAGCAATTTTCTGGGTTTTTGAGAGGAGGCTTTTCCAGCCGTGGGAGTTTTCGTCGCCATCTCGCTGAAGCTGGGGCCGGCAGGCAGGGTGGCTTTCTTCGCTGACGTGGGGTTAGGTGTGCAGCCGGAGCGCGGCCTGGTCCCCGGGCCTCGGCTGGCTCGCCTGGCCGCCTGTCATTGAGGTCCGGTGGGGATTCCGGGGAGATACTATTTATAGGCGCAAGTGACGCGGGGCTGAGAGGTCTTGAGAAGACGCAGGGACGGCGGCTGTCCTCACTGCCGGACTGGAAATACTGCTGTGGACATAGAAGCAATACGGTGGATTAGCCGGCCGGCGTGGCTCAGTGGTTGAGCGTCGACCCGTGCACCAGGAGGTCGCTGGTTCGATTCCCAGTCAGGGCACGTGCTGGGTTTGCAGGTGTGATCCCCAGTGCGGGGTAAGGTGGGGTACTCCTTGGTGAGGTGATCAGGGAGAGCCTCTCTGAGGAGGTCACATTTGAACCGAGGTCTGGGTCCGTGAAGGAGAGAGCGCGTGGAAGAGAGCCGTGCAAAGGCCCTGTGGTCAGGGGGAGCTAGGTGTGTTGCTGGGACAGAAGGCAAAGTGCGGCTGAAGCACAAGAGAATGGGGGCTGGAGGGAGGGGCTGGCAGGTGGCCCAGGTCATGGCAAGGTTTGCAGGGCAGCGAAAGCTTTGGGGTTTTATCCCGTTGCAGTGGGAAGCCCAGCCGGGGAGAGGGATTATCGGACGTATTCGGTGCCTCAGCATTTAAGACAGTGGTCGGCAAACCGCGGCTCGCGAGCCACATGCGCAGCTCTTTGGACCCTTGAGGGTGGCTCTTCCACAAAATACCACGGCCTGGGCGAGTCTATTTTGAAGAAGTGGCGTTAGAAGAAGTTTAAGTTTAAAACATTCGGCTCTCCAAAGAAATCTCCATCGTTGTCCTGTGGATATTTGGCTCTGTGGACTAAAGAGTTTGCCGACCACTGATTTAAGAAGTTTAGTCTTTGAAAGGACACTGTTAAGTGAGGAGAAGTCACAGACTTGGGCGAAAACTTTTACAGGTCACATGTTTGTATCCAGAACACGTAAAATAAAACTCTCAAAACTCGTGAATGGTGGCGGGGAGGGGATCCACAAAAAGTGAGCAAAACCCTTCAGGCCTTCACCTGCGAGGTGTGGATGCTCACGTCCTTCGTCCTCAGGGACGTGCCGGCGAAAACCACGACGTTAAGCCACCGCGGCGACGCCGAGTGGGGCCGGGGTGTGGACGAGGTGTCGGAACGCCCAGACTCTGCTGGTGAAGCGCACGGGGCCCGTAGTTGGTGCGTTTCTTCTGCAGAGAAACATGCATGTGACACGCCACCTGGTGGCCCTTCTCCTGGCTGCTCCCCCAGGAGAACTGCCAACGTGCTCCCCACAGCCTCGCCAGGAATGAGGCCAGAGCTCTCCTCGCGCGCCCTCCCTGTCTCTTAGCGGGTGGAGGGTGGAGGGACGAGGTCCAGGCATCCTCCCGGCCACGGCGCAGGAGCAAGCAGCACGTCAGCCGCAAGAGCTGCCGACACCAAGGGAGAGAAGCCAGACTCGACGAGCTCCGACCGGACGTTTCTGTGTCCGTGATGTCCCGGGAACGGGCAGAAATGCTGGAAGGGAAAACAGTAGGCGCAGGGGCTGCAGGTGGGGGCAGAAATGGAGGAGACTTCACAAGGTTCTCCTGAACGTGCAGGCAGCAAGCGCCCACATGCACACACATGCCCACATGTGCACACACATGCCCATGCTTACATACGCTTGCGCACACATGCACACATGCACACACACATGCACGCCCACACCCTGAGTGCTCGCTGTGCCAGGCGGGCGGGTCCAGCCTCACTTCCGGGAGCTCCCAGGCCCGTTTGACCGGAAGCGCCTCAGGTGGACGGCAGGCAGGTGCGGGGACCGTCGTCGGCGAGCGTGTAAGCGCCGTCGGGAGGAGGGTGCTGTCCACATGCTTCCGCGGCCCTAAGACTCCGGTCGTGGGCAGAAGCTCAGGACGTGGCTCCGGCCTCTGGCCGTCCCAGGTCAGAGTTCACTCTGGCTGGGCCTTCGATGGGAGGGGCACGGGGGAGGGGGGTTGGGTGCCTGGAGCTGTTTCGGGGGTCCCGTTCCCAGGAGTCCAGCATCCCTTCATCGAGGCAGGGACACGCAGCCTCCGCGTGGCTCGGCTGTTCTCTGTCCTGGGTGTCCTGGATGTGGGAAGGTGGCCCGCACCGCCCGACCCCTGTCGCTTCCGCCGAGACCCGTCTTCCTCCGCTGCGCCCGGGCCCCGTGGAGGGCGGTGGGTGGACCTGGTTGGGGGCGTGAGACAGACGGCAAGCCACAGACTCCCACAATGTCAGGGCTGTCGGCCTGTGTTCCCAGCCTCAGGCCTCGGCAGATGAAGGCCTGGGGCTCTGTGGGCCCCCTGCCAGGGCTGAGCTGACCCGAGAGGAGGGGCAGGCTCGGCCCGTGCCGCCCAGCTGTCCCTGAGTCCCCGCGGACAGCTCTGTGCCCGCAGACCCTGGCATGGAGGGCACCTCCTCTCCTTCCTGACGGCTTCCCTGAATCCCGCTCTGCAGCATGCCCGGGGAGGGCACGAGGGAGTGTGCCCATCGCCAGCCTAGCAGGGCCGGCTCCAGCATGCGGGACAGGACCCGCCGAAACCGGAGGAGAAACAGAACAGCCCCACCCCCGGGCAGGTCCCCGCTGCGGGCCAGGCCCCGCGCTAAGCGTTTTGCTTGAATTGGTCTCAGCACAGCCCAGGACGGCAGAGCTCTCGTCTCCACGGACTGATAGGGGAACGAGGCGCGGGGACTGGCCCAGGGTCACGGGCGCACGGCAGAGGCGTGTGCAGAGCCAGATCGTGGCGGCCACCGAGGCACCCGAAAACCCCCCAAAGTTTACACGCGCTGCCATTCGTATGAGCTAATAGATTTAAATGAGGCCTGCGGTGCTGAACTATTAAAAGCCTTCATGTCAGGGGACCCAGAAACTATTTTCGTAGTTGGGCCAAGCAGGTAGCACAAGCAGCGGCAGCGACAGGGGATGTGCGGGAGCCTGGCGGCAGGCGGCCCAGGTGGGAGCGCCCGGGGCCCCTGCTGGGGAGCCGGCCTGGGGGCCGCATTCGCTGGGCTGGAGCGTGAGGCCAGGAGCCTGCAAACCTTGCAACGAGCGAGGGGGTGAGACCCGCTCTGGCCAGGCCTGGGGAGGAGGATTCAGGCCAGTGGTGGAGGCAGGGACCTCGTAAGACCTCAAGCTGCCCAGTGCCTCCACCCCGCCCCCCCCAACACACACACCTACAGAAACTTGGGGTGCACAGAGAGCTGTCACGGGGAGGCGGGGCCCGGGAACGGCTCTTCTGGCCTCTGGCATCCTGGCTTCCTGCAGACCTCGGGGCTGGGGCCCGGCTGGGGCCATGGGCTGCCCGGGGCCCAGGAGGCCAGACGCCCTCGCGGGCAGACGGAGAGGCGACAGGAAACGCCTCCTGAGGGCCCCCGGTGGCCAAGCGGCCAGCCCGGCCTTGAGCGGATGCATTTAAAGGATTAGCTCATGCTGTCTGCTTGCATGTGCCTGATCATGCCACTTCCAGCTAAATGATTACCATCGATTAAAAGCGGGGCTCCGGACGCTCACGCGCAGCCCAGTGCCCTTCCGATGGGGCACGCTGGGCCCTGCCCGCGGGTCCTGGTACCCAGCCAGGGGAGGTGCCCAGGAGCCCCGGCGCCCTCTGAGCTCCCCTGGATGCTTCCTTCCCAGCCCTCGAGCGCGCTCGGTGGGCCCCGCTCACTCGTTGCATTTCCTTGAACAAGCCTTGACCGAGCACCTAGCGAGGGCGCTGCCAGGGAGCCCAGGGCCGCCGGGAGCAGGGAGCAGCATCCCTGCTTTTGCCCAGAGCTGGCGTTCTGTGGGAAACGCCAACGCTGAGTCAGTGAGCACACGAACTAGGTCATGGCAGATGGCGGGATTCCGAAGACAATGAAACACGGTGTCGTGATAGTGATGCACGTGTGTGTGCGTGCGTGCATGTGTGTGCGTGTGTGTGTATGTGTGTGCTGGGGGGTGTGTGTCAGGACAAGGGGAGGGGATGTTAGGGATGGAAAACCGATCGGGTGTCCAGGGAAGGCTGGCATGTCGACTGGGTCCTGAAGGTTGAGAAGGCGCCAGTGGGGAGAAGGGCTGGGGGTTCTTCCAGGAAAGGGAGCAGGCAGTGCAAAGGCCGGAGGCAGAGATTGGGGTGTCCGCGGAGCAGAGGAGAGGGCGGCAGTGAGCGGGACGGACGGCAGTGCCTTCTTGCTTTGTTCCTCTGGGCGGTCCCGTCTCGCCTGCTCAGGTGTGGGTGCTTCCGGGCGCACCTGTACCTGCTGGTCCTTCTGCTTGAAGGCCCTTCCTGTCTCGGGCCTCAGGGCCCAGCTCACATGGGCCCTGCTCAGAATCCCTCGCTGCTGCTTCTCCTTTGGCTTCTTCCGCCTGGGTTTAACCCCTGCTCCCTTTGCCAATACAGACTGTCGTAACTAGATCTACACCTGAATTCCCACTCGACCCTGAGATTTTGGAGAGTGAAGACTCCTTTGCCATCCACCCACCCATCCATCCATCCATCTATCCATCACTCATCCATCCATCCATCCATCCATCACCCATCCATCCATCCATCCATCCATCACTCTTCCTTCCATCCATCCATCACCCATCCATCCATCCATCTATCCATCACTCATCCATCCATCCATCCATCTACCTATGTATTCATCCGTCCATTCATCTACCTATGCATTCATCCGTCCATCCATCACTCATCCATCCATCCATCCATCCATCCATCACTCATCCATCCATCCATCATCCATCCATCCATCCATCACTCATCCATCCATCCATCCATCTACCTATGCATTCATCCATCCATCCATCACTCATCCATCCATTCATCACCCATCCATCCATCCATCACTCATCCATCCACCCATCACTCATTCATCTATCCATCCATCCATCCATCACTCTTCCATCCATCTATCTATCACTCACCCATCCATCCATCCATCCATCCATCCATCTACCTATGCATCCATCCATCCATCACTCATCTATCCATCCATCTATCCATCACTCATCCATCCATCCATCCATCACTCACTCACTTATCCATCCACCCGTCCATGTATCCATCCATCATCCATCCATCCACTTATCCCTCCATCCTTCCATCCATCGCCATATGTTTCACCATATTTCCTGTAGTTCCTAAGACGTAGGAAATGAAGGGAAGAACAACAGGGGAAGGAGGAGAAGCAGGGGGGCTGTCGCTGCAGATTCCAGGGGCCCAGGTAGAAGTTCCTGGTTTCCTTGCCTCTTCGTGCACTGCCGTCGGATCCAGCCGGATAATTACAACTGATAATAATTAAACGTTAAAAGTGCTCTAGGCACATGCTTAGCATTTGACTCTGGCTGAGCTTTCTGTGAGCAGCAGCGTCTTCCTCCTTCCTGCTTTGAAGTCAGCCAGCCCGTGGCACCCACCCCGCCAGGGGCCGAGGGCCGGCTGGGCCTGGCCTGGGGGAGCTATGGGAAGGTGCCGGTGACTCCCTCAGGGTGAGCCTGCCGCTGGCATTAGCGTCTTCCCCAGATCGCCGCCTCCCAAGTTATTTCCTATTGCTGACATTTGCACCTCAGTTTCCTCATCTGTAAAATGGGGTGAGACCAGGTGCCTCGGGCTGTGACGACGGAGAGGTCCGTGTGTGAAGCACCGAGGATCCGAGCTTTCCTGTGGGCAGTGGTGGCATGGGTCAGGGGGTCGTCACTTAGAGCCCAGTTCAGCTCGGATTCTATCACACGTGGCAGTGTGGAGTGACAGCGCCGTGCCCATGCCCTGGGACAGACAGCCTGACTTCAGGACCCAGCCCCACCACCGCGCAGCTCGGTGACCTCGAGCGGGTCACTGACCCTCTCTGGGCCTCAG
Source organism: Plecotus auritus (assembly GCF_963455305.1). NCBI lineage: Eukaryota > Metazoa > Chordata > Mammalia > Chiroptera > Vespertilionidae > Plecotus > Plecotus auritus. The sequence continues at coordinate 59,545,714 of NC_137785.1, forward strand.
TAGACGGGGGTGATGCCAGTCCCCTCCTGTGGATGCTGGGGACCCGGGGGGCGGTGAGCACCAGCCACTGTCGTCATCATCACCGCGTTCGAGGTCTGGGTGCCATGAGCTTTCGGTTCACATCCCCATCGGCTCAGCCACTCAGTGTAGCCCCCGGGGTTTCCTGGGCACCTGCCATGGGCCAATGTGTGCCGGTGCTGGGGACGCACGGAGGTCTCAGCCCCTCGTGTGTTGTGGGGAGGGGACCCGTGAGCTGATGAAGGCAGTGGGAAGCCTGTGTATGATGTGTCTGAGGAGCGATGGGGTGTCATGTACGACAGTATTATCTCCACGCATTGGATAGGCCCATATCACAGCTGCTGTGGACAGCAGAGCCGTATGCATCACGGCAGCCAGGGGCCTGCACCCCGACCGTGTCACCAGCACCAGCCTCTAGTCTCGGTTCATCCACTCCTGAGCCGGCGAGGCATTTCCCGTGTCCAGGGACGCGGAGCAGCGTCACCATCGCCTCTTCCCGCTCCTGCTCTTGGGACGCTGGCCCTCCTGAGGGGCCACGGGGGTGGGGTGAGGCGGGGCGGGCACGGCGGGGCGCTGTGGAGTCTGCCTGGGCACTGGCTTGCCCCTTGGCATCCCTAATCACTGGCCCCAACGTAGTGAAAACCAGACAGCGTTTCCGAGGGCCTCCTGGGAGCCTGACGCCGCGGGGGCAGGCTTCCAGACCTCGCCGTGACCCGGGAGCGTGGCGCCCTGTGACCTGCACGCCACAGATGGTGAACTGAGGCCCCCGGGCTGCCCAGCTGCCGGGGTTGCAGGGCTGGGAACCCAGGCATCGCAGCACCGGGCTTGCACGAGACTCTCGGGCCAGGGGTAGGCCTCTGGGTCCCGGGCGTCGGGGAGCCGGCGGGCCTCCACCTCCAAAAGGGCAGGCGTCCAGAGGTGCCCGAGAGGCCTCCCCGCTCCTGGACACGTGCTGTCCCGCTCTGGGCAGCTGCCGCGGTCACTGCCGGGAAGGGCAAGGCGGGAGCGGGCAGGGGGCGCCCGCCCAGCTGTGTTCAGATGCACGCGCCCCGGGGCTCTGCCTGCCAGAGCGATGAAGTGTGTGGAGGCCCAGGTGGGGACTGGGGGGAGGGCTCCCCCAACGGCCCAGCTCCGGGCAGAGATGGCACTTGGAATGGGCCTCGGGCTGCCCGTCTGCCCATCAGAGCTTGTCATTGATGCCCTAGGGCGGGGGGCCAGCCAGCGTTAGAGGGGCACGGTGCCATTGCGACAGATGGGCACGGGGGAGCTGCCAGGAGCCTTGAGCCAGCAGCCATCGAGTGCGGGGAGCCCAGCCCCTCGCCGGCGCGGCCCCAGCCGGACCAAATGCCTTCAGTTTCTTAGAAGCAGTGAGAAGACCAATCACAGCGGGCGCCCGGTGGGCCCAGGGCTCCCAGAGGTTGGCACCTTACAAAGCCCCGACCCTTCCCACCCCCAACTTAGAAAATTGGGCGTTACCACCGTCCGACCTACAGGAAAGAAGGACAGGGGCGCTGGAGGGCGGGGGTGAATTTCAGCTGCGTCTTGCTGTCGCTGTGACGTGGGTGTGCGACCTCGTCTGTGAGACCCCCGCCCCCGCCCTGGCCTCACCTGGACCGTGGCCCATCTGCCTCTCCTGGAGGGTCAGGGTGGAATGCCTTGGGGGGACTGTGAATCATGGGACACCGTGCCCGGCCCGGGGAGGCCTAACAGGATGGGGCCGGGGATGGAGGAACTGAGGTGACGCTGCTGTCCCATTTCACAGATGGGAGACTCGATACCCTGTCTGTCACACAGCTAGGAAGTGGCAGGGCCGAGCCTACCCTGGTGGGAACAGCAGTGACAGCGACAGCGACAGCCCCCGGGCACTGTGGGGAGCCCTTCGCGCTGCTCATCCTGTTTCATCTGGGGACCCTCCTATGAGGCCGATGCTGTTTTCCCTCCCCATTTTACAGATGGGAAGACGGAGGCACAGCGAGGCAGTGGCCGAGATGGGATCTGAGGGTAGGACCGCTGCCCGGACACCGTGCCGGTCTTTTCTCTGCCCTCGAGCCCCGTCCGTGTTAAAAACGCGCCCTGCTTTGTCTCCTGATCCGGAAGTCTGTCTTCCCGACGCCCCGGGAGCGGGCGGCTGCCTCCCGCCGGGCCGCGGGGCCTGGCATGCGGGTGCTCGGCCCCACCGCCACGCGGCGAGAACTGGGTGCTCTCGGTGGGAGCCTGCATTGCACGCCTCGGTCGAGCAGCAGCAATTACTAATGACATTTAGGAAGAAATTAATGATGAGAAATGCAAGTTGGCATTTCAGGAGCGCCCGTCAGCCGCCGCGCAGCAGCCCTCGCGGGAGAGGCCGGGAGGGGCCGGGCACGGAGGCCGAGGGGCAGGGTGAGAATTAATTCCGCTGTGTCAATAGTGAGCGTGGCCCTCGCCCTGCTCCTGGACTTCAGACAAGAGCAAACACGGATTGGCCGGGGCTGGTCCAGGGTCGCCGTGAGTTCCCTGTGTGCTGGGAGGGGGGCGAGGCCAGGTGCAGGTCCACTGGTACCAGGAGGCGGTGGGGGCAGCAGGGGACAGTGAGAAAGGAGAGGTGGCCTTAGGACAGGGTCCTGAGGGCTCAAATCCAAGCACCGCCTCTTACCACCGGTATAACTTAGCAAGTGACATCGCCTTTCTCAGCCTCAGTTTTCTCATCAGTAAAATGGGGCCACTTGGGAGTTGACTGGGCCGGGTGGACTCGGTTCCCTGCGGGATCAGGGAGCACGGCATCCCCTTCCCTCCCTTCAGAGTGAGAGGAGGTCCCGTCCCGGCTGCCCTCACCCCGAGGGCCAGAGGCGCACACAGGGACTAGTCACTGTCACAGGAATGAACATTTTTACAGTGCAGGGCCTGGGGGATTTGGGAAACTTGAAATGGCTGTCCATGTTTCAGATACGGACGTTTCTCGTAATTACAGTGGCTAACGTTTATATAGTGTGCATTAAGTGCCAGACGTTGTCCTTAGCACTTTCATACACTAAAACAGGGGTGGGCAAACGTTTTGACTCGAGGGCCACAATGGGTTCTTAAACTGGACCGGAGGGCTGGAACAAAAGCATGGATGGAGTGTTTGTGTGAACTAATATAAATTCAAAGTAAACATCATTACATAAAAGGGTACGGTCTTTTTTTTTTTTTTTATTTCAATAGTTTTATTCATTTCAAACATTTTAACAAGAAGAATGTAAACACTAATTATTATAATTTGAGACTTCAAAAAATGGAGGAATCATAGCACAATAACATACCTTATATTGAAGATGGCAAAGGCAAAATAAAATTGCCTAACAAAGGAAAGGTACAAAAGCCTTTCAAATTAAACTTAAATATAATAAAATAATTTAAAACTAAAACAAATAGAAAAGAACAAAATGTGTAAACAGTAAATTAAACATTTTCTTTAGTGCAACTTCCAAATGATGCCCGGGACGTAGATGTAGATGGCAATGTAGACTGGGTTGAAAGGTTTTTGGTCTTTAAAACATCAGCTTCAGTGGGAACAGTGTTGTTGGTCTCCTTTTTAGCTAATGCTCTGATACTGTGCTCTCCAGGGGCGTGTCTCCCTACATCACCACGATAACGTGTCTCCGCATTCCCAGGGTGATGTCGGGGGACGCGTCCGCGGGCATTACAAGGAGCCTCTGGAAGATGGAGAGGTTGTTCCTTCTACTGAAATGGGCGGATATAAATCCGTCCACTCAGAAGAAGGAGCTGCGGCCGTGTTTCCCGACGCTGCCATGTTAACACTGCTGCTGGTGAAGGAGCGGAGGGGAGAGCAAGAGAACCCTCTGCTCTTTCGGCTCCGCGGGCCGGATAGAACAGCCGAACGGGCTGGATCCGGCCCGCGGGCTGTAGTTTGCCCATGGCTGCACTAAAACATTCGATCCTCACAATGCGGGCATTGTTAAAGTAAGAAAACTGAGGCTCAGAGTGGCTAACTAACTCCCTGAGGCCACCATCCATCCATCTATCCATCCATTACTCCCTGTCATTCACCCATCTATTCATTGACCCATCTATCTATTCACCATCTATCCATCCATCATCCACTCATCTGTAAATCTACACATTCATCTATCCATCCATCCATCCATCATCCACCCATCTCTCCATCCATCCATCCATCCATCCATCCATCCATGCATCATCTATTCATTCTCCATTCACCACTCATCCATCCATTCATCCACCCACTCATTCTAACATCCACCCATCCACCTTCTGTCCTTCTGTCCATCCATTATCTACCCATCCATCCATCTATCCATCCATTACTCCCTGTCACTCACCCATCTATTCATTGACCCATCTATCTATTCACCATCTATCCATCCATTATCCACTCATCTGTAAATCTACACATTCATCTATCCATCCATCCATCCATCCATCCATCCATCATCCACCCATCTCTCCATCCATCCATCCATGCATCATCTATTCATTCTCCATTCACCACTCATCCATCCATTCATCCACCCACTCATTCTAACATCCACCCATCCACCTTCTGTCCTTCTGTCCATCCACCTTCTGTCCTTCTGTCCATCCATTCTGTCCACCCATCCATTATCTACCCATCCGCCCATCTATTCATCCATCCCTCTATCCATCTACCACCCACCCATCTATTTGTCCATCATTCACTCATCTATTCATCTACCCATCTCTCTATTCACCATCCGTTCATCCACTGTCCGCTCATCTACACGTTCATCTATCCATCCATCATCTACTGATCATCCGTCCACCATCCATCCATCCATCCAGCCAGCCAGCCAGCCATCCACCTGCCACCATCCATCATCAGCCATCCATCCAGCTGCACATCCATGAGTACTGAGTGCTGGGCAAGTGCCAGGAACTACACCCTTGCATGATGCTTCCTCATATACTTTAACTCCATGCTTACCTGGTACCCATCCCTCCCTCCCCTAAAACTGCACGTGCACCTACACACACACACACACACACACACACACACACACACACGCTCTGGTGAGGTGAGTGGGATGGGACAGACTGGAGGTATGGAGGATCCTTGGTTCGCCTCATGGACACCCGGTGGTTCTGCCTGGTGGTGGGAGGGAAGCTTAGGGCAGACCCACCTGGTCATGGAGGGGCAGGTGTGTGGGTGAGGATGCTGTGCCCACAGTTCGTTTGGGAGCTGGTTGAGGACAAGCTGGGAAGACAGCCTGGGCCACCGTGTTCTTCGGCCCCTTCGGTGGGAGCCGCTCGGAGGAGCCTGCCATTCTGGGTGGCGGGGGTCCCCTTTGCCCTTCGCTTTGCGCCAGACTGGACGTCCTCTCCGGACGGGCAAGGGTGTACAGCCGAGTGTTTCCCGCGAACCGTCGCGATCATTGGACATAATCGGTCTCAGCTGCGGCTTTGCTCGCTGGCGCGTGGACACAATTCATCACAGCAAATGAGGTCCAGCCCCAGCACGCCGGGCCCTGGCGCCGCCGGGGGCTCTCGGCGAGGGGCTGCCGGCGAGGGGCCGGCCACGTGGGCGCCGGGAGCCACGGGGGGCAGTGGGCCATGTTTTCTGAAGGGCATCACCCTCAGAATACCCGCCAGGCAGCTCTGCATCCGCGGGGTTCCTTTTCTGGAAATGTTAAGGATGCGGGAAAGTCTTCCTTTGAGGAGGGATGTGAGGATGGTGGCAAGGGGTGATCGAAGTCTGAAAACAGCACCACGAGCACCTACAAGCACGGGGCTGGGTGAGGGACCTGTGTGTTGGTGTAATGAGTGACGCGGGACCTGGGTTTTCCAGAACAGCCCTCATGGCCGGGGTTCCGTCCCTGCTACTGGCACGGCGTCCTGACTGTGGGCTCGTGAAACACGGCGACTGTACGTGGAGCTGGGTTTTCTCGTCAGATGTTGACGAATGAGGATTTAAAGTTGTAAAGGCCTTTCTTTTCTAACATGGCAAAATGTTCCATGCCTGCAGGCGAGCCTGCCCACCTCTTTGGGGGCCGGGGGGAGAGGGCACACCTCCTCCGAGAACAGGGGACTTGAAGGCCCAGGTCCTTCCAGGCCTGTGCCTGGGCGCTGAGTCCTGGGCACAGTGGAGGCCCCCCGCGCAGCAGAGAGGTGGTGGAGGCCTGGCACGGAATGCCAGCGGGCGATCGCGGGTGGCGTGCCCCTTCGTCTCTCTGCCTCTGTCTGTGCAGCTTCCAACTTCCAGCCCTGAGCCAGAGCCGTGGGGGCAGTGGTGCAGGCCCCCCCGAGCGCTGAGCTCTTCGGTAGAATGGGCCCCACTCGTGCCCACCTGCCCACTCACCCTGTGGGGCCCCACCCAATTTTTTAAAATACATTTTTTATTGATTTTTTTTTTAGAGGAAGGGAGAAGGAGAGAGATAGAAACATCAATGGGAGAGAAGCATCGTCTACCAGCTGCCTCCTGCACGACCCCCTCTCCCCCACTGGGGATCGAGTCCTCCACCCACTATGTTTCCTGACCAGGAATCCAACTGTGACCTCTTGGTTCCTAGGTCAACACTCAACCACTGAGCCACGCCACTGGGCCAATTCTTTTTAGTTGTGGTAAAATACACATAACATACATACACACAATACATATACATGCAATAAAATACTTAAGTAAAAATAAAACATCCTATATAAGAAAGAGGTAATATGCAAATTGACCCTCACGGCCTCACAAGATGGCTGCCTATGACCAGGCCGACAGGGGGGTTAGTGAGGGATGACAAAACAACTGAGCAGCAGGCTGCGTGGGGCGACCAGGCCAGCGGGGTGGTGAGAGGGCAGTAAGGGGTGACCAGGCTGGCAGTGGGGGGGCAGTTAGGAGCGACCAGACCAGCAGGGAGGGGGGGCAGTTAGGGGCAACCAGACAGGCAGGCAAGTGAGCAATTAGGAGCCAGCAGTCCAGGATTGTGAGAGGGATGTCCAACTGCCCGTCAGACATCCCCCAGGGGGTCCCAGATTGGAGAGGGTGCAGGCTGGGCTGAGGGGGGCCCCCCCCCATGCATGAATTTCATGCACCGGGCCTCTAGTATTAATATAGTAAATCAATAAAACATAAAAATGGATAAAAATGCCCCTAATATAATGTACGTCTGAACCACTGTTTGGCGTGGCGTTCAGGGGCAGCGAGCACACACACATGGACAGTGCCGTGCACACAACGCCCTTTCACCTGGCAAAACGGAAAGTCTGTCCGCACTACGCACGACCCCCAGCCCCGGCCCCACCAGTCGAGGACCTCACAGAGGGTTTTTGTCCTTCTGTGCCTGGCCTGTGGCCCTCGGCATTGTGTCTTCAGAGGCTCCCCCCACTTTTCAGGAAAAACCAGAACTGCCCCGGGCAGGGCGGGCAGGGGCAGGGGCGGGAGGAGGGGCTCCAGTTTTGCTCCTCGCTGCCCCATCGTGCAGGGCTTGCTGGCTGCCGTAGCTAGCTGGCGGTCATTTCTGCCTCCTCACTGTGTTCCCAGCACCTGCGGGCTCTGCGCTGACACCAGGCACCGCCGAGAGCTGAGAGCCACGGCGGGGAGACACCCAGATCCGTGCAGGCAGAGTGGGTGCAGGTGCGGAGCTACACGGGGAGGGGGCTCACCACGTGGCAGGAAGGCCCTGCGGAGGGCACAGGATTCCGCTCGGGGAGCTGGAGGAAGGTGGTTTCACACGGCGTCTGGGCCTGCGGGCACCAGGTCGTGTGTGGCTTTCAGGACCATGGACAGGGGTTTGCGTGTCCCTGGGTGTGGTGGGGACCCGTGGCACCCGCAGAGATCTCCCCCTGCCCTGCCTCTGGAGGTAAGAACCTGGCCGTGCCTCTCGTGGGTACTTGATCTTCCCAGCTTCCCACTGCCAGGAAGCCCGAGCCCCCGGGAACCCGGGTCGTCGGCCGTGGGGGGCTTCGAGGGGCCTAGCAGGGCTGGGGGCGGGGACCCGGGCAGCTGCCCAGTGGGAGACGGAATCCAACAAGTAGCAGCCACGCCTGAACCACCACAGCAGGCGGGCAGTGGGATGGCCGTGTGTGCGTGGGGTTGAGGGTGTATGTGAGTGTGTGCACACATGTGAGCCTGGGACAGGGGGTATCCATGAGTGTGTGTACATGTGTGGGCCTGGGACGGTGGGGTATCCGTGAGTATGTGTATATGTGGGGCCTGGGATGGTGGGGTATCCATGAGTGTGTGTACACATGTGGGCCTGGGACATCTGTGAGTGTGTGTACACATGTGGGCCTGGGACATCCGTGAATGTGTGTACATGTGTGGGCCTGGGACGGTGGGGTATCCATGAGTGTGTGTACACACGTGGGCCTGGGACATCCGTGAATGTGTGTACACATGTGGGCCTGGGATGGTGGGGAATCCTTGAATGTCTGTGTACATGTGGGCCTGGACGGTGGGGTATCCGTGAATGTCTGTGTACATGTGGGCCTGGGACGGTGGGGTATCTGTGAATGTCTGTGTACATGTGGGCCTGGGACGGTGGGGTATCCATGAATGTCTGTGTACGTGTGGGCATGGACGGTGGGGTATCCGTGAATGTCTGTGTACATGTGGGCCTGGGACGGTGGGGTATCTGTGAATGTCTGTGTACATGTGGGCCTGGGACGGTGGGGTATCCGTGAATGTCTGTGTACATGTGGGCCTGGACGGTGAGGTATCCGTGAATGTCTGTGTACATGTGGGCCTGGGACGGTGGGGTATCCGTGAGTATGTGTATATGTGGGGCCTGGGATGGTGGGGTATCCATGAGTGTGTGTACACATGTGGGCCTGGGACATCTGTGAGTGTGTGTACACATGTGGGCCTGGGACATCCGTGAATGTGTGTACATGTGTGGGCCTGGGACGGTGGGGTATCCATGAGTGTGTGTACACACGTGGGCCTGGGACATCCGTGAAGGTGTGTACACATGTGGGCCTGGGATGGTGGGGAATCCTTGAATGTCTGTGTACATGTGGGCCTGGACGGTGGGGTATCCGTGAATGTCTGTGTACATGTGGGCCTGGGATGGTGGGGTATCTGTGAATGTCTGTGTACATGTGGGCCTGGGACGGTGAGGTATCCGTGAATGTCTGTGTACATGTGGGCCTGGACGGTGAGGTATCCGTGAATGTCTGTGTACATGTGGGCCTGGGACGGTGGGGTATCCGTGAGTATGTGTACGTGTGGGCCTGGGACGGTGGGGTATCCATGAATGTCTGTGTACGTGTGGGCATGGACGGTGGGGTATCCGTGAATGTCTGTGTACATGTGGGCCTGGGACGGTGGGGTATCTGTGAATGTCTGTGTACATGTGGGCCTGGGACGGTGGGGTATCCGTGAATGTCTGTGTACATGTGGGCCTGGACGGTGAGGTATCCGTGAATGTCTGTGTACATGTGGGCCTGGGACGGTGGGGTATCCATGAATGTCTGTGTACGTGTGGACATGGATGGTGGGGTATCCGTGAATGTCTGTGTACATGTGGGCCTGGACGGTGGGGTATCCGTGAATGTCTGTGTACATGTGGGCCTGGACGGTGGGGTATCTGTGAGTATGTGTACATGTGGGCCTGGACGGTGGGGTATCCGTGAGTATGTGTATGTGTGGGGTATCCGTGAATGTCTGTGTACATGTGGGCCTGGGATATCCATGAATGTCTGTGTACATGTGGACCTGGGACGGTGGGGTATCCGTGAATGTCTGTGTACATGTGGGCCTGGGACGGTGGGGTATCTGTGAATGTCTGTGTACGTGTGGGCCTGGACAGTGGGGTACCTATGCGCCTGGCCTGGGCTGCACTTGCCTGCAGGTGGCCCCGACAGCACTGCCCTGAGCCGGAGGCCTCCATCCAGGCGACTGCACGGGCCAGAGCCCTGCCCAGCACCGCTGGTCCAGAGGCCGTCTTCAGCTCCTCCTCGGTCACCGAGTCTGCGCCCTCTGATAGGACGCTCTACCCTCCGGGGCTCCGTGCATGTGTGTGTGTGTGTGTGTGTGTGCGCGCGTGTGTGTGTGTGCTCAGAACCACCTGGAATGACAGGCGCAGGGGGCGGAGAGGCCCTGTCTTGGTCTTTGGAAGCCGCCTGCCCAGCGCCGTGTTTCCCAGTCTCAGAGCCTCTCGCTGGTCCCTCCTCAGGCCCGTGGTGGCGTGGGTGCCCGGGCTCCTGCCGGCTCTGTGCGGTTGGATCCATACCGTCTAGGGGCCCGGTCAGGCTCTACGGGGGCCCGGGACATCTCTAAATTTGTATTTGAGATGAGCTATCCCCCAGGGGCCTGGTTCCCGGTCCCCAGGAGGTGGACAGGCCCGGACGGTCCGCCCAGGAGGGGGCCACGGTGCACAGAAGGGGTTCGTGGCCGCCTGGCACACCATTGCTGGAACCCTCCATTCTAGGTGCGTAGGCTGTGTCCATCAGGCACCCCGTCCCCACGGGGCCCGGCCACCAGGGATCCCACCTCCCGTGAGAAGCAGCAGCCGCAGCAGCAGTCCCATTACCTCGGGACGTGGGGTCAGGGGTGGCCTCTGTCGTCGAGGTGGGCAAATCCACGGCTGCCCTGGAGCGATGCCGTCTCCTGCGCCGTGATAACAGCATGGAACCCATGTCCCTCACGCCACCCGTCTCCGCTGGCAGCCGGGCCCCTGAGCCTGTGCACCCAGAGGGCAGTCCCTGGCCCCGCCCCGCGGCATCACCGGTCCCCTCGTTCTGCTGGGTGACTAAATGGAGCCTGTTTAGAAGCTGCGAATAGAAGCCTCCCACTCCCTCCCTGGCATCTGTTCTCCGGCGGGTTTATTTCCAAAGCGCAGAACTACACACCGGACCCGTTGGGAGTTTGTTGGGCTTTTTCTTTTTCTTTTTTTTTTTTTTTTTTTTTTTCATTATTTTCTCCCACATTTTCCCTCGAAGGAAGCTGTTTTCTCGTTCATGGAATTTGTCGCTGGCCGTCTCCTGTGTTCCCGGTGCTGCAGAGCTGGGGAGAGGGGGTTAGAGAGGGCGCCGTCTCCCGTGTGGGCTCAGAGCAGCGAGACGGGAACCCCACAGGCAGCCTCTTTGGGGGAACCTCCAACAAAATCAGTGCGGGTCACACGGCTCCTCACGTGCCCCCGGGTGACTTCGGGCCTGCTCTTGGGTCTCAGCAGCAGCCAACGCCCCCTTCCCCAAAAGCCAACCCGCTGCCCCCTGGAAGGCGGACCCCCACAGGCCGGGCGTTCCCAGAGACAGATCCCGGCTGTGAGGGTGCGAGGCTCACTCCCTGCTGCTCTGGAGTGGCAGACGGCCGCCTCTCTGGGTGTCTGGGTGTCTGGCCACCTGGCTGTCTGGGTGTCTGGCTGTCTGGCTGTCTGGGGGGCTGTCTGGCTGCCTGGGGGTCTGGCTGTCTGGGGGGCTGTCTGTCTGCCTGGGGGTCTGGCTGTCTGTCTGCCTGGGGGTCTGGCTGTCTGGGTGTCTGGCTGTCTGGCTTCCTGGGTGTCTGTCTGCCTGGGTGTCTGGCTGCCTGGCTGTCTGGCTATCTGGGTGTCTGGCTGCCTGGCTGTCTGGCTGCCTGGCTGTCTGGCTGTCTGGCTGCCTGGCTGTCTGGCTGTCTGGGGGTCTGGCTGTCTGGCTGCCTGGGGGTCTGGCTGTCTGGCTGTCTGGCTGTCTGGGGGTCTGGCTGTCTGATTGTCTGGCTGTCTGGCTTCCTGGGTGTCTGGCTGCCTGGGTGTCTGGCTGCCTGGCTGTCTGGCTATCTGGGTGTCTGGCTGCCTGGCTGTCTGGCTGCCTGGCTGTCTGGCTGTCTGGGGGTCTGGCTGTCTGGCTGCCTGACTGTCTGGCTGTCTGGCTGTCTGGCTGTCTGGCTGCCTGGCTGTCTGGGGGTCTGGCTGTCTGATTGTCTGGCTGTCTGGCTGTCTGGCTGTCTGGCTGCCTGGCTGCCTGGGGGTCTGGCTGTCTGGCTGTCTGGCCGTCTGGCCGTCTGGAGGAGGGCTGGGAAAGCTTCACACACGTCCCCACGCACGGAGGAGCCGCCTTGGCCTCCATGGACCTTCCAGGGCTGTCCCAGGCCAGTGAGCCGCCAGCTGCACCCAGGACCCTGACGCCAAGGCAGGTGTCACTTCCACGCAGTGAGCCCTTTCCCGCCGTCTGTGTGAAGGGGTAAACTCTGACCGACTGGGGCGGGGGCCCCAGGGAAAGGGGGGTGCACGCACGTCACAGCCGGGCCCCCGGGAGCGTCTGCGTCACCAGGCAGGCCTTGAGGGGACCTGGGCCGTCACTCTCCGAATTTCAGTGACGTGCGTTGGCTCAGCTGCTCGGAGCATTCATTCTGGGCTGTTGACGGCTGCTCTCGAGCGCGCTCTCCGTGGGTGAGCAGTGCAGACCAGCGAGCACGCGGGCCTCCAAGACGGGCCATCTGTTCGCCGTTGCCCCTTGGACGGCTGTCAGGCTCCTCCAGAAACAAGGGCTCGCCGCAGGGGGCCGCCCGGGGAGACGCAGCAGAGCGGGGAGCCGCCTGCCTGCACCCGCACCCTCCCCCCAGGGAGGGGCAGACTGCGTGTGTGTGCGCATGTGCCTGTGTGTGCGCATGCATGTGTGTGTGTGTTGCCGGGGGTTTGGAGGGGTCCCAGGAAGGGAGCCGAGGGAGATGGGGAGCATGAAGGCCCCGCGATACATCTCTTTGAGCTTCTCCCTCCTCCTTGCCTCTTGGGTGACTCCACAGCTCCGATACCTCCGATGGCTCCCCGTGGCTCATCTCACATCCGGGCTGTCTCCACAGCACGCACCCTGTGCCTCCGCCACATGAATTATTCATGCTCGCCCGGCACACGCTGCGCTCTCGCGGTTCACAGGCAGCGGTGCTGTGGCGAAGACCGGGCTCCGCGCAGACCGCACGGGAGCACCCCGGCCTGCCAGGACTGGCGGGGGGCCTCGGCGCTCTGTGCCTCGGTTTTCCCGTCTGTGAAATGGGGAGAATCGGAGTACTGAGGCTTAGTGAGTTCATCGATGTGAAGGGTTAAGAACGGGGCGTGGCCCAGGGTCCATGTTAGCTGTGACCATCATTGGTATCTGCACTGCCATGCCGGTATCCAGGAGGTTCACTGTCGGTGGGAAGCTACCTCTGTGTGCACATGCCTGCACACACACACTCACACTTACACACTCACACACACACACACACACACACACGCATGCGCCCAGTGCAAGGTGTCCTCCGAGACTCAACTGGAAGGCCAGCATCTTCCCTAAGCGTCTCCCAACAGAAGTCCTCTCATCATAGTGTGTGTGGTGTGTGTGTGTGTGTGTGTGTGGTGTGTGTGTGGTGTGTGTGTGTGGTGTGTGTGTGTGTGGTGTGTGTGTGGTGTGTGCGTGGTGTGTGTGTGGTGTGTGCATGGTGTGTGTGCGTGGTGTGTGCATGGTGTGTGAATGTGTGTGTGGTGTGTGTGTGGTGTGTGTATGTGTGTGTGTGGTGTGTATGTATATTGTGTGTGTGTGTGGTGTGTGTGCGTGGTGTGTGTGTGTATGGTGTGTGTGTGTGTGGTGTGTGTGGTGTGTGCGTGGTGCGTGTGCGTGGTGTGTGAATGTGTGGGGGTGAAACCCCATCCCCCTGGCCAGGAGCTGGGAAAGGCCAGGCTGGCCTGGCCCCCTCTGCCCACCGCGGGCAGCTCCGCGTGTTAATGAGCAAACGGCAGAACCCACGCAGCCGGACGTGGCGGCAGGCTTGGCCGGAGGATCCGCCTCTTCCCCCGGAAGGTGAATCTCCCCGGGGTTCAGGCAGGTCCCTAGACCCGGTCCCCGCTCCTGGGCACAACTCACTGTTACACCAGCCGCCAGGGGTGGCCTCGTGGCGGTCAGTGGGAGCAAGGGGGTCAACCACAGTTTCTCTCCCAGCCCAGCACCAGCAGGAGGTCCACATGCAGCTGGGGGGCTCGGCTCGGGGTGAGCCGGGTGTGGGAGGCTCTGGATGTGGGGACTGCGTCCCTGCCCTGCAGCCTTACCCTGCCACAGAGGCCCGAGGGCCAGGGCCAGGGACCAGTCCTTCTCTGGGGCCCCTTGAGAATGAGGGTCCCCCCCTCACCATGGAAACACGAATTTCTCAGGGGAGGGGGCCCGACACGTGCCTGGGCCTGGGCCCGGGTTGCGGTCACTTTGCTGCCAATTGCCCAGCAGCGAGCACGTGGCTGTGACCTGGCAGGTTTGTGCAATGAATGAATGAGTGAGTGAATGAATGAATGAATGAGTGAATGAATGAATGAGTGAGTGAATGAGTGAGTGAGTGAATGAGTGAGTGAGTGAATGAATGAATGAGTGAATGAATGAATGAGTGAATGAATGAATGAGTGAATGAACGAATGAGTGAATGAATGAATGAGTGAGTGAGCGAGCATGTGAGTGCAGGTGAGGGCCTGACAAAGGAAGCCTGGGTCTGAGCTCTTCGCTGAGGACTTGCCTGGAGGGCTCAGCAGGACCCCAGCCAGGGCCCCACCCCTGACACTGACCACGGGCCGCCCCTCGCTCATCACTGTGTCTGAGGGGCAGATGGGCCGGTGCACGAGCCAGAGGCGCCTGAGACCAGCCCGGCTGGAGTCTCCATCCCTGAGAGCCGCGAGGCTTGCCGAGGGGCTGTATCTCGGCGGCAAACCAGCGCCCCCAGCCCTCCCGCTCTCCCGTTTATTTCTGTCACCTGCTCCCGGCCCACACCTGCGTCTCCCTGGCAGGCGAAGGGCCGGGGGGATGCCAGGCCTCCCTTCAGGCCCCTCCCTGGCTCCCCGCTCCCACTCCCGCCCCCGCCTGGCCTGTGTGGTGCTGGGAAGCCACCCTCATCGGCGAGGCCTGCAGCATCTTTAAAAACCGATTTTCTTCCTCCTCCCCCGGGGCTAAATATAGCGCAGGCAACACAGCGAAATGGACAGGAAGCCGACGTGCCCCGGTGAGAGACCGCGGGCGGGAGGCCCGGAAGCGGGGGGCCTGATGGGGCTCTCGGACCCTGAACCGTAGCCCCGAGTCCCGGGAAGGCGCTGTGGTTCCTTCAGGGTTATTGACCTGGGCCCGTGGGCAGGGCCGCCAGGAACCGCTGGGCGCACAGGTGCTGGGTGATCCGTGGGTCCCGGTGACTCCCCGCCACCCCTCCTCCCTCCCAGAGGCTGCATCCTCCGCCTGGGGAGGGGCCGCTGCCATCCCCGGAGCTCCTGGGCCCTCAGCGCCCCGGCCACCCGCGCTGCCTGGGTGGCACTGACCGATGTCCTCCGCTGAGCAGCCATCTGCACCGTTCGGGCCCCCACAAACATTCGGGTGTCTGTGCCTCAGGCCCCGAGGGGGTGGGCCCGGCTGGGGTGTCCCCCTGCCCTCCACGTGGTGCCCAGGGCAGAGCATCCAGCAAGGCGCTTCATCGTGCGGGCTGAGTGGATGCGGGGCCCGGGTCCGAGGCCTCCCGTGCGGACTGTCCAGGGGCCGGGACATCCGGGTGGAGCCGCAGGGACGGGGTTCCCCTCCGGCTCAGACCCTCCGGTCAGAGGAGGAGCTCCTGCTGCTGTCCGTGAGGGGTGCTCCCTGTGGTTCCTGTCCGGCCGGCATTGCCCTCGCAGGGGTCCCGGCGTGGGCTTCTGTGTCCGGGGTCTCTGAGCCGTCAGCCCCTGGATGGGCCGGTGTGGGCCCCGTGTGTCTCCCCGGCCCTGCATCCAGAGGTCCCGGATGCCCCCCGCGCTGGTGGCTGGTCCTTGGGGGCTCTGTGGAGATCTGTCTCCCCATCTCTGGTTTCCTGCGGCCTCGGGAACAAAGGCATATTCAGGGCCTCCCTGTGCAGAGTCCGAACTCCGCTGTCCTCCCTGACTGTGCTGGGGTGACCCTCCCTGCCCGCAGGTGCACCTCATCCCAGCCCATACCTTGGTCTCCGCTGTGCCTTCCCCTCGGGCGCCCTCTCCCCTTCTCACGTAGCCACCCCCCGCACCCCCATGTGTGTTCCTTCCCTCTGTGCGTTCGGAAACATTCACTGTGTCTGCGTGGTGCGGGCCCTGGGGCTGTCCTGTGGGGACAGGCCGAGTTGTCCGTGTTTATCTTCGGGCCTCCTCCCCCTCCTCCGCAGCCCCCACAGATAAAGAAGGGCCTGGCCACTCCGGGGAGCCCGGGCCAGGGGCCCTGTGAGTGGACGGCCGTTGGAAAGTCGTTCCTGGGCAGCGGTGCCGGGCATAGCGTGGTGGGGCCGGAGAGGAAGCGAGGCCCCTGCCCGCTGCTGCGCAGAGGCCCCGCCTTGCCGTGAGGGGCAGTGGGTGTGTGGGAGGTGGCCCCGAAGTGCCTGGACCTCCAGAGGCTGGGGGGTGGGACTTGACCTTGTGACAAGGAGACCTCAAGAGCGGCTTGACCAGGAAGGAGGAGAGAGGAGGTGGGAACGGACTCGGCGAAGACTTGAAGCTCGGAGGATGGTTGGGTGGAGGGTGGGTTGGCTCCCGAGGGACTGGCTGGTTGTCCCTGCACAAGTGGGAGGAGAGGTGCGGGTTGGGGGGGGGGTGTTCCCATGGAAACCGCTGCAAACCATCTGTGGTCTCAGACAACCCGCTGGAGCCCCCGGGTTCCTGACACCCCCGCCGAGGTGCCAGGCCACGCTGGCGGAGTGTGTGTTCGTGTCTGGGGTGGAGTGCGGACGATCCGTGGATCGGGGTGCCCGTGGGGTGAGGGGCCCTGGGAGGTCTGCCTGCTTGCCCCAGCCCCTCGCTCTCTGGGGTTCCCGTTGCCTGGGTGACCTAGGAGCCAGTGACTGAGCCTCTTTGTTCTCCTGTTACCTCGTCCCACCTTGTGAGGCTGCGGTGAGGATGGAAGGAAACGTACCTGCGATAGCACACGGCATGTGCACATGCCAACCGCCAGCCATGTGGCCTGCGCCCAGGAGCCCGAGGAAGGAGGCCAGCAGTGGCTGGCACCTGTGCTGCCGCGCCAGCCGCATCTCCTGTCTGAGCGCCGGGCGCTGCCCCTCCCTGGCTGGGAGCTCGCCGGTGGGGGTGGTGACATCACCACGGAGGCGGAGGCCAGGGCAGCAGTGCCTGCAGTGGGAGGCGGCTGCTCCAGGGCCCTGGGCCCGGGGTGAGGGTGTCCTCAGGCCTCCCAGCAAAGCCTCAGGCATCGGGCATCGAGCATTGTCCTGTGGCCCTCCCTGCCCAGACCTGGAGCCCAGGAGAGACGCAGAGTCACGTCTGCCCCCTGGTGGTCGTCGGCAGAACTGCAGGCCGGGAGCTCCTGGGTCTGGGGAGGCAGGAGCATCCCTGGCATGTGGCCGGGATTGGGGTTTCTGTGCTGTCCCCACGCAGGCTCCTTTGCCGCGGGTAGATTTGCTTCCTGTCTCCAGGTGTCATGAGGCTTTGATGTGATGGGTCTAAGATTTGGAACATGGACCACTGGAAAGAAACAAAAAAAACCTGCAGGCTCTTAGAGGCCAAACCCCACCGCCTGCCCCGGGCCACTGGCTCCAGTGAAGACAGACGGCCCTGCTGGCTGGCTTGGCTGGGCTGCGGCTGTGGTGAGAGGGAAGCATCTGGCCAGAGGGTCACCTGGGCCCTGGGTTCCCAGGCGGATTTGGCCAAGCTGTACAATGTTCTTCTGGCCGGAGAGCTGTCACGTGACCGAGCGGACAGGCACCCTCCTTCCGCGCCCTCTCTGCTGGGTGACTCTCGCTGCCTGGGCTGCAGGCACCACCACCAGGAGCAGGTCTGTGCCACTGGGCGCTTCTCGGCTGGAGAGCTTCTTGGCACACGTGTCTCTCCCTGCACTGGGCTCGGAGCCGCTCCTGGGATGGACCGAGAGAGAGGATCTGGGGGCAGCTTGCAGGGGATCAGATAGAACCTCCTCCTCCTCATTAGAGCCAAAGGGATGCCTTTCATTCCTGCTCCCTCCCCAGCATTTCCCCTTTCCCTCCGTATAGCCAGTCCCCACGGTGAGACCCGAATGGCAAAAAAAAAAAAAAAAAAAAAGACAATTTATCGGGAGCCCAGGTTGGCAGCCACGGGAACCGATCCCCAAGCCCCACATCGACATGGCGTCTTGGCAGCTGCGTCCCCGATGCACTCTCTCCCAGCTGCTTTCTGTTCTGGAATAATCGCGGCTCTTTTCTGTGGCTTGGGGCATACGTGCGTGGAGTGGGGAGGTGGTGGCGGTGGTGGTGGGGGGGGTGGGCAGGCTCTCCATTCTTCTGCCCTCATGCGTGTCTCCTTTCTTCGCCTTCGCAGAATCACACGATGAGCCAGCACACACAGTGAGGGACCGCGCGACAGGACACCTCTCCGCGGAAGGCCTGCCGGAGACGCCGTGCGGAGGGCCATTTGAACATTACATCCAATCAAAGTGTCATTTGCAACCCAGATGTAAAACTCTAATGATTTGGCCATGAGGCGCTGCTATTATAAGCAGCTGGAAATGAATATTAATGGCAGAGATTAAAAGTATTCCATGCTCAGTATTTTTTATTGCCCTGCTCCAGCTAGCGCGCTTTTAGACTTTCCTGCCGCAGACTACGTTTCTAGAGTTAGAGGACCCCGCTTTTTTGAGCCTATTGTCCTTTGTTCCTTCATGTATTATATTGATAGTTTTTAAAGAGAAAGAATTAGTGTGTTTTTTTTTTTCTTTTTTCTCTCTCTCTCTCCTTGGCTTCTTTTTCTTTCTTTCTTGTTTTTCTCCCCACTCCCTCCCTGCCCCACCCCCCCTTCGGTTAACTACTTTTTAATTGCAGTTCTAGATAATTGTGCATTGTGACGTGATTGCTTGGCGATTGTCGGAGTATCTCCTTTCCCTTTTTTTTAATTAAAGACGAATGCTTTGATTGGATTTGCCAGTTCACCGGACAGTGATTACAGCTGTGTAATGAGCAGCACCCGTGTCAGTGCCACTGGAAGGTCTGCTTGGAAACGTGGCTGCTGACCGCGGCCACTGTGCGGTTTAATAAAAGGGAAACACGCTCTCGGCGTCGGCTGCCTGGTTCTCTCCTCCCAGCCTGGGGCCCTTGCTGGGGGCGGGGGGTGGGGAGGGGGTCGCCCGTGGGGCGTGTCCTCGAGTTCCTGTGGGATCGCACATGCCGGGGACCAGCACACAATCGACCCAGCTTCCCTCGGATAAGAAGTGCAGTCGCCTGGTGCCCGCTCACAGCCCGGAGGAGCTGGCGGGGGGCCGCCAAGTGGGAAGCCCCCTAAAGATGACATGCTCACCCCTCTGAGGGATGGGGAAACGGAGGCCCCGGGGGAAGGGGGCGGCTTCTCCGCAGCCACGTAGTAGCAGGTGGATGGCTCACACACGCATCCGCCTTGTGCCCTGTGGTTCCCCCGTGGGGATGGCTTTCCCAGGGGCCGATGTAGTCAGCCACGTGGTTAACCCTTACCTGGCCGGGCATGGGGAGGTGGCAGGAGCTGGGGGTTCCAGGTAGGGGCAGCAGGCTCCCTCCCTCCCAGAGACCGGTGGGATGTGCTGGTGCAGAGACCCGTGGCGGGTCCAGGATGCCAGTGGGGCAAAGGGGGTGCTGAGGGTAAAAGGCTCAGGGGGTCCCTGCTCTCAGGGGCCACCTGCATTTGCCAGCCCCTGGAATGGGTGTCTCCTGACACTTTGCACCTTCCCCGCCTCACCTGCCTCCCCTTCCCCTGGCCCTGCTGGTGCCCCAGGGCTCACCCAGCACCTGGGCCTCCCACCTGGCCCTCCTCCCACACCTGTCCATCATGCTGGTGCTAGGCGGATCCACCAATCAGAGGCCAGGGTTTCAGAACCTGCCAGGGGGAAGCCCTTCCTTGTTAACTTTTCACAAGAGGCAAGAAAATTGGTTATTACCCTCCGCAGAGCCGAAACGAAGCAGGCAGACAGATTGCACCTAATTATAATGCAATACTAAGTCACGGGCGTGGAATTGGGAGCAATTACGCCAGCGTCGTCCCACCCCCGAATCCGGGGCTTCGGGTGACGGGGAAGAAGAGATCCTCTCTCTGCCACCTGGGGTCACGCCCTCGCACGGGTGGGGCGCTTCGCTTTTCCAAAGGCATTTTACACCTTCCCATCACAGAGCAGAAGCCACGGTGTTGGACACAAAGGAGCGGCTGCCTTTATCATTCAGGGCTCTTGCCTCCCGGAAGCCAAAGGCCGTGAACCCCCACTTTTACCCCCCTGGAGACTTGGCCGTTTTAGGGGAAGGCCTCAAGGCAGGCATCGGTGTTCCCCTAAGTGTGGCTGGGGCTGGGTCAGGCTGTCCTGCATCCACAGCCAGGCCTGGCGTGCCCACAGAACCCACGGAGCCGAGACTGGGGGCAGGACCTGTGTGTCCCGGGCTCCCCATCACTGTCTCTGGGCCCCCTGCAGCCCGGATCTCATCCCCAACCCCACGGAGCCCAGGTGAGTCCCAGTAAGTACCAACGGGAAGATCCGATTTGACGGTTGGTGGCGTAGGGCTAAATTAGTCACTGCCCCCATTAAAAATGCAGCGGGGGGTTTGAGAGCTTTTCTCGCCATGTGGGAGTCGGCAGCGAAGCGGCGGATGCCTTGGGTAAGGAGAGAAGCGGCCTAGGGGACCACGAGGTAATGAGGTTTACGGCGATGGCAAGGCAGCCCGGGAACCCCACGGACTCCCCCTCGCCTGGCCCCATTGTTCTCTGGCTGGCTCTGCCCCCGCCCCTTCCGCTGAGGAGCCCCTGTGGCCTCTTGCAGGGAGGAGGCTGGGAGGGGGACCCCCGAGGCCCTTCCTGGGGCTGGATCTGTCCCCATCAGGCTGGGAGGGTGCAGGACGATGAACCTGAGCTTTGGGGACAGCCCACCTCCTTCCAGTCTAAGGGTTTGGAGCTGGGACGAGGCAGCTTCCCGCTCAGGTCCCAGGGGCCTGGACAGTCATCAGGAGGCTCACGTGAAGGTCTGAGGACCCGATAGCGGCTTGACCATTGTTAAAGGGACGGCGCACCAGGCCCCCACCCTCCTTCCAGCCTGGAGGGGTGATGGAGCCAGGCGCTAGTGTCTGGATGCAGGAGCAGGATGCAGCTGTGGAGGGTGGGCGAGGTGACGGGGAGCCGAGGGTTCAAGGTCACTGGGTTTTGCATGTGTAAATTGTCAGTATCTAGTGGCTCTGCGGGTGGAATTGTTGCCCAGGCTGACCCCTGGGCCTCAGACCCCTGTCACTGGGTACCTGCCTAGGGCTTCTAGAAGCAGGTGGCTAAGGGGTTTTTTAAAAATAAATTTGGCCGAAACCGGTTTGGCTCAGTGGATAGAGCGTCGGCCTGCGGACTGAAGGGTCCCGGGTTCGATTCCGGTCAAGGGCATGTATCTTGGTTGCGGGCACATCCCCAGTGGGAGGTGTGCAGGAGGCAGCTGATCGATGTTTCTCTCTCATCGATGTTTCTAGCTCTCTATCCCTCTCCCTTCCTCTCTGTAAAATATCAATAAAATATATTTAAAAAAAATAATGAATTTGTATGGATTTCAGAGAGGCAGGGAGAGGGAGAGAGAGATAGAAACATCAACGATGAGAGAGAATCATGGATCGCTGCCCCCTGCATGCCTCCCACTGGGGATTAAACCCCGTATTGCAACCCGGGCATGTGCCCTGACCAGGAAGTGACCGTGACCTCCTGGTTCATAGGTCAGAGCTCCCGCCCTGAGCCACGCCAGCCGGGCCGGGTGAGGGTTCTGGCCTCCATGGAGAGCGACACTCTCTTCACTGGGGTTGGATTCGAGGTGTGGGTCCTCCGGGGTGTGCCTCTGCCTGGGGAGACCTCCTGGCCAGGCTGAGCCGGACCCAGCGGGTCCATCTGGGACCCCAGTTGCAGAGGCCGCGATTTAGCCCGCCCCTCCCTCCCCTGAGCTCTGATTGGTCCGACGCTGCGCCGGCCCCGCCCCCCGGCGCCCCGCCCCCCCCGGCGCCCGCTGTGCCTGGAGCAGCGGTGCTAACGTATTTGTGGTTATTAATTACTGAAGGGCGCACGCAAACCGTGCTTCTGTGCATAAAAATATGTTTGAGCAGTTTCTACTTAAACTTTAAGGAGAACGTTAATCAATTTTATTTTAACAAAATGACCTTAAGCAGGAAAAAAAAAATGGGTGTTATTTGCCCAAACAGGCAAATTAATTTCTCTCTCTGGAGAAATCTGAGAAGTTTCCAGAAATAGCTATGCATAATTTACACCTGCCCTGGCCGCTCCTAGTTTAGCGCCAAGCCCCGTCACCGGCCCTACTCGCCCGGAACCCAGAAAGAAGGGGAAGCAGGACCTTGCAAAGGCCCCGCCCCACAGCCACGCCCTCCCTTCCCACGACCTTGGGAAAGGGGTGCTGAGGGGGCGCAATGGAGTCTCCGAGAGGCCAGCCCTGCCTGGGTCAGGTCACTGGGAGGAGAAGGCTGGCTCCCCAGGACTAGGGCCTGGGACTTCTCGGGAGGCCCAGAGAGGGTCTCCAGCAGGTAACCATCCCCCAGCCCGGGGCGCCCTTCGGAGGCACGGGACCTGCGGGTGCCTGCCTGTCACTCTTCACCTCCTGCCTCCCCACCCTAAGAGGTTCTCAGACCACACCCCAGACCACACCCCAGAGACCTGCTGCTCTTCCCCTTCAGGTGGGTAGGTG
Organism: Plecotus auritus; assembly: GCF_963455305.1. Classification (NCBI taxonomy): domain Eukaryota; kingdom Metazoa; phylum Chordata; class Mammalia; order Chiroptera; family Vespertilionidae; genus Plecotus; species Plecotus auritus. Next base: position 59,568,238 of record NC_137785.1, read on the forward strand.
GGCGGGGGGTGGGGGTGGGGGCCAGGGTTGGTAGACCCACGTGGTCTGCCTGGAGTAGGCGGCCTAGAGGCAGAGCATGGGGGCTGCTGGACTGTGGTCAGTTTCCTGTCCAGCCTCTAGTCCCGACTTTTGGAGGCCATTCAGCCTCCCGGCCCTGCGTGTAGTCCCACTTTCTCAAGGCTGCTCCGAGGATGGCATGAGAGTCCTGGAGAAGGCCGCTCCCAGGGGGCAGAGTTTTGTCTCCGCTGTCTCCCCAGCACCCAGAGCGGTGCCAGGACATGGCAGATGCTCCGTCAATATTTGTTGACTGAGTGAGTGGGTGAAGGTGCTGAGCGTGCTGTTGTTCCATTATTATTACTACTAGCACTGCAGCAGGGTTATTTTATTTTTCAGACATAAACTTAGGCCATCACACAGAAATTTGTTTATCAAACCACATTTGCCCACTAGCTCCCCCCAGCGCCCCTGGAGATGTGGAGAGGGTCGGTTGGAGGGGAAAATTCCTTCTTCAACACCGGTCCCTTGCATCTATCGAGTGGGTGCTCGAGGCATATTTTTGGATGAATGCCTGAGTGCTTTTAGCAGGAGCCACAAACTCAGGCCCTGAAACTTTGGAGAGAGGAGAGGGTGTGCCCGGCTCCATCATGAACCACAGGGACTGAGCAGCTCGGAGAGGCTGGGAGCCCGGCGCCGGGGCCGAGGGCTGTGGCTGGAGCTGTTATACAGCAAGGCCATGTTACACGAGGGTGTGACCAGTCACGCTTACTGGGGCCTGGGAAACAGTACTGACCATCAGAGGCAAAACAGCTTTGAGCAGCCATGACAGAGATAGGCAGGCACCCAAAGGCACACACAGCCCGGGCACAGCCAGTTACACGCACACACACACACACACACACACACACAACAGAGCTATACATGTACACACACACACAACAGAGCTATACATGTACACACACACACACACACACAACAGAGCTATACATGTACACACACACAGACAACAGAGCTATACATGTACACACACACACAACAGAGCTATACATGTACACACACACACAACAGAGCTATACATGTACACACACACAGACAACAGAGCTATACATGTACACACAGACAACAGAGCTATGCATGTACACACACACAGACAACAGAGCTATAAATGTACACATACAACAGAACTATACATGTACACACACAGACAGACAACAGAGCTATACATGTACACACACACAACAGAACTATACATGTATACACACAGACACACACAGACAACAGAGCTATCCATGTACATACACACACACACACACACACACACAGCATGCACCAGGCAGGTGTACACAGATGGCCCACTCAGACACGCACGCACACACGGAGACCGGCCCCAGACACACGGGCACACATGCGCACGCACCACACCCCCACGCAGCGGCATATGGAGCAGCCCCGCCTTCCCGTGGTTTCCGGGAGGCTCCGCGGGGGGTGCGGCTCCACATCTGACTTTCCTGGTGTTCGGCAGGCTCGGGCTGTAATTAAACGTTACATTGAATAATCCGGCGAGGGCTCCGTGGTGGCAGAGGCGGCTGTGCGGCCGGGGGCTGGGGGCTGCAGGCCTGTCTCTGCCCCATCCTTCCCGCCCACAGGCTCCTCCAGCCGCCACCCTGCCCGGGACTCTAGGGCGGAGGAACCCTTGGCCACAGGGTCACTGGTCAGGCCTGGAGGCAGCATGGGGTGGACAGTGGTCTGGGGAGACCCCTGGGCTGCCCTGTGGCTGGGGGGTCACTGTCTCCTGTTCCTGCTGCGGAGAAAGTTGCCCCGGGGCCTCCCGAGCAGCGGAGGGACATCTGGGAGCGGGGACGCCCCACGTCCAGAAGGGCCCTGCTCCCCTCTGCTGGGCAGAGCAGATGCTCCCTCCCCCCTCGGAGCTTTGGGTTGCTCTCTGGCCTCCCTGGGAGGCAGCCGGGAGTGGCGGTCACAGGCCACCCCCACGGGTGCCACTCGCTAACCGTGTGACTTGGGGCAAATGCCCTGAGCTCTGTGTGCTCAGTGTCCTTGTGGGTAAGGTGGGGTCACAGGGGTACACTCCCTGGGGTTGCTGGGGGGACTGAACCAGCCCCGAAAGCAGGGCCTCAGACACACAGCCGTTACCTGGCCGGACAGTGAGACCACCCTGCCAACGGCTCTCCTACGGAGCCGCCTGGGCCAGGCCCGCCCGCCTGCTGAGGGGAGGCTGGGGGTCCACGCCCATGACGCCACCATGCAGCCTCCGTCCCCCTCGTCTGCGGGATGGGCTGCCGGTCACTCCGGCCGGGCAGGGTGGCAGGCTAGGCTGGGCCATGGCACTGGGAAGCGAGCTGAACTGTGGGTGCTGGGCAGCCGGCCTCCCCTTCACTCTTCCCAGATCACCCTTGGGGTTCCTGAGCCATAACCCCTCCCCTCTGCAGCGTGCTCCCCCGAGCACAGAGCCGGGACTGCCCCTCCGCTCGGAGCCCAGCCAGGCCCCTGTCCAGCTCGCCCCGCCCGTGAGCGAGGGCCTGGAGCAGAGAACCGAGCCCCCGACCCAGGCCCGGTTGCTGTTGGGGTGCAGAGTGATTTCAGCACCAGGGCCAGCCGCTGGCCGAAGTCTGCTGGACCCTGGGTGGGTGAGCTGAGGCTGAGCCGCCAAGGGGGTGCGGCGGCCTCCGCCAGCCCCAGCAGGCCCACCCGGAGCGAGGGTGGCTAAACGAGGCGTCTCAGGGCATGTCCTCACTGGGACGTCTGTCATTGTCGCCTGGCCCGAGCCGGTGAGCCCGGGAGGGGCCGCCTCCCTTGTGCACACACTGGTGCCCGCTCGCACCTCCGTACATGTACCCCCAGGCACAAAGGTGGGCACGAGCCAAGTCACACCCAGAGTCTCATGTGCACACCCAGGCGGCCCACCGGGAGGTGGTGACCTGTGCACCAGCCCACAGACAGATCCAAGCTCACTAGATCCAAGCCCGGTCCTCGCCCCCCCGTCTCCTCTCCTCTTCAATCGGCACAGCCATCCTGCACCTGTTTTAAGGGGGTCTCAGAGCCCTACCCAGTGTGGCTCAGTGGATAGAGCATCGGCCGGCAGACGGAAGGGTCCCGGGTTTGATTCCGGTCAAGGGCACACGCGTGGGTTGTGGGCTCGATCCCCAGTGCGGGGCGTGCAGGAGGCAGCCGGTCAATGACTGTCTCTCCTCATGGATGTTTCTCTCTTCCTCTCCCTTCTCTGAAATCAATAAAAAAATATTTTTAAAAAAGGGGGTGGTCTCAGAATGGCTCAGTGGGTGCACAGTCAGGCCCTGGCTCCCAGTCCACAGGGGACGCCGGAGAAGGGATGCGTCCAAGAGAAAGCTGCGACGTTGGAAGGATGTCTCCAAGATGGAGCGCCCTCCTCGCCTCCCCCCGGCCCAGGACTCTGCGCCCACACCGCCGGCTCGTGAATATGCAGGACCCACCGCACTCCTGTCTCTCCCCCTGCTCCTCTTCGGTGCTGAGTCTTAAGTGAAATTGATCTTTTTTTTTTTAAGGCAAGAGAAATCTGTCTTTTGTTCTCCTGCTCCCCCCCAGGGGCGTCTCAGAAGAGGAGGCCCCCCGCCCGGTTTAAGGGGCACGCCTCAGAACCAATCGCTGCCTGGCACGGTTCCCCGGGCTCTGGGCTCGGCCCGGTGCCATGCGAGCAGATGGCCGTGATTGCTGGCAACCCGGAGACCCTGCAGGAGAGTCGAGTATGGGTGTTTACAGCATCCCGGTCCTGCCGAGAGCATCAGAATGGCAGACCGAGTGGCGCCTGGCGGCCCCCCCCAGCCCCCGGGCGGGGGAGGGGCGGCGCACATTCCTGAAAGAGGAGAAGGGGCCCCCTCCTCCCCTCAAGGGGATCCCTGCCCAGAACCCAGCACCCAGAATCATGTCCCATGTAGGCAACAGCCAACCCTTGATGCTGGGGTACCTCCCGCCCTGCCCCTCCACCTCTCTCCTCTGCCTCCTTCAAGCATCCTTTCTGAGGTTCCCAGAGCCGGTCCACCGGAGAGTCCTGCCATCATTCAGAAAACAGATAGGAGCACCTACTGTGTGCTCAAATCATGAGGAACAAGAGAGAGACCCTCAAAGCCTCGTTCCTTTCCCAGAAAGCCCCCTCAGCATGTACATTTCTTGGATGAATTCCGGCCTCCATCACGAGACTGAGCTCCTGAGGGCAGGGTCCTGGCTCATAGTAGGGGCTCAGTAAAATCTTGGTTGAATGGTTTAGGGGACCCTGCCCCCATGGAGATTGCAGTCCCTCTGGAATTTCTCCCCTTCTTCCCCTCATTCTGTTTCCCAGTTACATGGCAGGCCCTGAGGATGGGGGGTGTGTGGGGGGCGGGGGGTGGCCTTTGCCTCGCCAAGATGCCAACCAGCTTGTGGCTCTTGCTATGCAGACCGTGTGGCCGGTATGGGAATGAGTCTCTGGCCAGGGCAGTTCCCGGAGAGGAACTTCAAGAGTGCCAACCCGAGCCTGTCGTGATGTCTGCAGGCCTCGGAGGGCCGCCATGCCTACGCCTCACACTGGCATCCAAGGCTCTTCCCGGTTTGCCTGGCACCCTACCCTTTTCCTTCTCATTCCTTCGAAGACATTTTCTGAGCACCGACACGTGGCAAGTGCTACCCCGGGGCTGGGAGGAGACAGCGAGTGAGCTGCAGCCACTGTCCTGTGGCTGACACCCACGGGTGGGGATGAGGGACAGGTGAACGGGTAATGCATGTGCGCTGGGGAGAGAGGGCTCCGGCGAAGGACAAAGCAGGGGCAGCGCAGGGCCGGTGGGGGCGGGCAGGGGGGCCGCGGGAGCGGGCAGGGGCTTCTCTGACACTGGAGCAGGGACCTTAATGTAGTGAGAGTGTGGCTGGGGGGCCATCCTGGAGTCGGTGCACCCGTAAGCCGTGGTTCCCAGCATCCCCGGCTCCAGGCCGTGGTCACGAGCGCGCTGAGCCTGGTGAGGACAAAGGCACCCAGCCGACACTCGCTGTGTGCGGGTGAGCGATAGGGAGCGGTGAGGACTGCGGCAGACGTGGTGGGCCTGGCGGCGCGGGGAGGCAGGCATGGAGCGGCCGGAGCGTCTCATGTTTCAGGCAGAGCCGACACCTGCCTCTTCACACATGTGCAGTCTCCCAACGTGGACATGTTGGAAGCCAGCACAGCTCAGCCCCTGGCCAGTCCCCGGCGGTGAGCAGCCCGTGGCAGCGCGGGGATGACTCTGAGTCATGGAGGCCGAGCCCAGTGGGCGGCCAGATGGCCCTCGGGCGGTCAGGGCCAGGGTCGGGGCAGGGCCAGCTCATCCTCTGGACTCCACTGTGGCCCGCGGACTGGGGGTCTGTGAGGTCCCAAAGGTTGACAACCGACCGCTGCTCTCGAGGGACCCTTCTCCTGCAGGCCTGCCCCTCCCAGGGTGGGCCCTCCGCCTCTCCCCAGACCCACTCTCTCTGGCCCTGGCAGGGTCCAGCAGCTTCCCCTCCAGCTTTCCTGGGGACCCCACCACTGAATGTGACCCCGAGGGCCCCCTGAGCCTCACCCCACAGCCCCCCCCCTCCCCCCCCGCCAACTTGCTCTCAGCAGCCTTGGGCTCACAGCCCTGCCTGCCCGGGACCCGGCTCCCCCAGCAGCCTCATCGGGAATGACTTCTGCATCCACACGCGGGGCCGGCACCTCCAGCTCCCGCCCTTCGCCCGCCGCCCCCATTCGAGCTAATGGAAGGCCCGCAGCGCAGCCAGGCGCCCCGCTGCAAAGAGGCCTCGGGACGCCCTCCCGCAAGCATGACCTTTCACTGTAAGAGACGAGATTCAAAATCAATCCCGCCGGCGGGCCTGTTCATCCTCGCCATCCGCCCACGCGGGGAAGAGGCCCCGGCCCCAGGACGGGCGGGGAATCTCCAGCCTCAGGAAGCCGCTGTCTCCCCTCACCCCCGAGTGTCTCTCCCAAAGGCCACGGGACGGTCCACGTCTTCGCTCGGTCCCACCACGCCCGCTGGGACCAGCTCAGCCCTGGAGGCAACTGCTGGCACAGGGAGCCCTTGGCTGTGCCGCACACCTGGCCGCTGAAGTGGGCGCCGGGACGACCCCCATTTCACACGCGGGGAGGCTGGCGACAGAGAGGTTTCGGCCACTCGCTGAGGCCACACAGCCGGGCAGAGGAGGTGCAGGCATTGACCCGGGCCCGTGCGTGTACCAGGGACTGTCATCCCACCGGGCCAGGCCTTAGCACCTGGGGCCGCCTCAGCTTTCTGCCACCTGCATGGGAGGGGGCGGGGCCTGCGGCTGGGAGCGGGGAGCCCCGATGTCCCCGCCGTTCCCTGTCTTGAAAAGACTCCGTTGAAAGGGAAAGGAGTGAGTTTCAAGTTGGGAAACTGGATGGGTGTCCGGTGCCCTGGCACGGCGGTCTGGCCTCCAGCCCCGGTGGGGGGGCGCATGAAAGGGGCCCTCCGAGGGGAGAACAGAGGAGCTCAGGCCGGGGTGCCCCCCCTCCCCTGCACCTGCTTCAGAAGCCCCCGTGGTGGCCCCCAGGTAACCCCGCTCCCTTCCTTCATCCCAGGCCTCTTTTTTGAAGTTTGGCTGCGTTTTGATCTTAACAAGTTTTCCTTCTTTTCTGCGCCTGTGTCCTCTGTGCCGGGGCTTTGACAACGCCACCGCCTTTTATTTTAAAACGGCGGCTTTCAAGCCTCCTCTCATCTCGGACTGTTTCATGTTTGCACGTTTCTGGGAGGTTCGGAGCGGGGTCCTGGGCCAGCGCCTTCCCAGCTCCTCCTGCTCGGCTCGCCGCGGGGAGGGGCTGGGCCTCGGGGCAGCGGCCTCCTCCCGGCCCCTCTGGCGGGGCAGCGCGGACGGAGGAAGGAGCAGGGCGCGGGCTGCTCTCCTCACCCGAACGCCTCCTCGCTCTCCGCGAAGCGGGACACCCGTGGTGGCAGGCAGGTGGCTGGAGGTCCAGTTTCGGACGGGTCCTCCACCCTCTGGGCCTCAGCTGCCCCATGTGGACAGTGGGAACAGTCATTGTCCTCTCAGATAACAATAATAAGGGCGTAGTCATCCTGTAAGTCACTGGCGTCTAAGGCGGAGATTTTCATCAGGCGTGCCGCGGCCGGGCCTGACCATTTAATCAGGGGCACTGGCCTCTTTCCGCTTAGATTGTCAAATAAAAAAAAAATGACCACTGCCAGGCTGGTGTGCTCAGTGGGTTGAGCATCCACCCATGAACCAGGAGGTCAGGGTTCGATTCCGGGTCAGGGCACAGGCCCGGGTTGCGGGCTCTATCTCCAGTAGGGGGTGTGCAGGAGGCAGCCGATCCATGATTCTCTCTCATCATGGATGTTTCTATCTCTCTCTCCCTATCTCTCTGAAATCATTAAAACCATTAAAAAAAAAAAAAAGACAATAGCCAACACAATAGCCATCTGATGTGAAGGAAGCAAAATTATACCTTTTTCTTTTTTTTATCAGATCCCCCCAAAATATATTTTTTGGTGTGCCACAGAATTTCAGTAATTTATGTGTACCATCATGTGAAAAAAGGTTGAAAATTGCTGCTTTACGGTAATAGCAACAAGTACTTCCAGGGGTCCTCAAACTTTGTAAACAGGGGGCCAGTTCCGGACTATAGTTAAAAAAAAACAACTATGAACAAATTCCTATGCGCACTGCGGGCCCGGGACGCGTCGGCTGCTAAGCAGGACAGGCAGCGGCACCCGGCGGGCCGGACAAATGTCCTCGGCGGGCCGCATGTGGCCCGCGGGCCGTAGTTTGAGGACCGCTGGTAGACAATGATACTCTAGGTCAGTGGTCGGCAAACTGTGGCTCGCGAGCCACATGCAGCTCTTTGGCCCCTTGAGTGTTCTAACGCCACTTCTTCAAAATAGACTCGCCCAGGCCGAAAACCGACTTCTGCGCATGGGCCACGAAATTTCCATCGCACTGAACGTGCGCGCCCGCCCGTGGTATTTTGTGGAAGAGCCACACTCAGGGGGCCAAAGAGCCGCATGTGGCTCGCGAGCCGCGGTTTGCCGACCACTGCCCTAGGTAATAGCCATAAGTACTCACTAATACTAGGAGTACAGGCAGCAATACTCTCAGGTACTAGTCATGACTACTTAATAAGTACTTTCCCCCCCTTAAGCCACTTAGAACTGGGTCTTCATCCTTTTTGCCACGGAAACAGCTATTGGCTGGGGCTTCCGGTGGATTTGAACTCCCGGCCCCACAAGCAGGAGGACAGTACGGCGACCCGAAGGCCCCTCCTCCGCGATCCCAGGTCCATCTGCTGAGCAGCGCCGTGGTCTCTTCCTGTCCCAGGGGCCCGGCCTGGCCGAGAGGGCCCTGTCCCGTCCTCCCGGAGCCGACAGAGGGCCTCCGAGCGGGAAGCCCACCCCCTCTCCTCTGCTCTGGGGCGGGGGACGGGCCCTCTCCTCGGGTTTTTATGTTGTTTGGCCTTTTTTATTTTTTGTTTTGTTTTGTTTTTCAGATTTACCTTCCTAATTAGGTTTCACTCGGGCAAATATATTAGGATTAGCGTGTAATCCTTGAGCTCACAGACAGCGAGGGTGGGCTGGCCCCGAGGGGCTGGGAGGCGGGAGGAGGTGCTGCTGGGGAACCTGCAGGGGGCAGGGAAGCGTGGCTGCCCAGGCGGCCACACCGGAAGTGGGTTTCAGGTGCGTCCGTTACCCCCCTGTCTAAGCTCCATGCAATTAGAGTTGCCAGGTACGGCCTGGCTGACGAGGCTCGCGGTTCGATTCCCGGTCTGGGCACAGGCCCGGGTGGCGGGCTCCATCCCCAGGTGGGGGCGTGCAGGAGGTAGCCGGTCCATGATTCTCTCTCATCATGGATGTTCCTCTCTCTCTCTCTCCCTCCCCCTTCCTCCCTGAAATCAAAATAAAAAACAAACAAAACCCCCCACAAGTTATTCGTCATGTGCTGGATCCTGAGAGCAGGACAAGGGGGTCTCCCGGGCCCCAGTGCAGGGGAGAGGCAGTACGCAGGACAATAGTGCGAGCGGGTGGCCCACACTCTGGGGCCACAGGTGCTGCGGGAGACTGGGGTCCCCCCTGCGGAGGTGGACGCCCCTGCTGCGGCCCCGCCAGGTGAGAGGGCTCTTTAAGGAAGACGCTCCCACCGCCCTTTGCTGCATTTGGCTCCCCGGGTTCCAGCCCTGGCGCCCACAGCCCCACCCCTGCCGTGCTCCAGCCAGGCAGCTGGGCCAGGTGCACCCCGGGCTGTGTGGGAGACGACCCCCTCCGGTCCCACCCCTCCAGGCTTTCCCTCGGGGTCCTTGGGGTCCCTTCCGGCCAGAGGTCATGGCCAGGCCCCACCCACCCACAAAGCTGCGTGCTTAGGAAGGACGACAACACGTGTCCATGCTGGTCCAAACGTGTCCAGCTGAGGGAGGGGGTGTGGATTGTGGACGGGCAGCCTTGGCCAGGTCCCCAGCGGTGCGGACACAATGTTCCCCTCGCCATGGTGCCCACGCTCTGGACACATGCCCACCCGAGGGGGCCTCGTGAAAGGCCTCATGGGCAGAGAGGACCTGCCCCCGGAGAGCTGGCGGCTTCGGTTTGCAAACAGCTCCTTCTCGAAGCTCTGCCCGAGCAAGCGGGCCCTGGAGCTGCTGGCCGAGTCCCCGGGGATCAGGCCTCTCGGGGATTCAGCGATGGGCTGCCCCTGGACCCCACTCCTCCCATCGGGTGGGAGGTGGTTCTGCTCCTGAGGGCCTGGGCCACCTCCGCCTTCCTGAGAGCTTCCTAAGTTCCTGAAGCCGGGGCTGCTGGGGTGTGTGTGTGGGGGGAGGGGGCGGGCAGAGAGGCCCAGCAGGTGTGCGGAAGGGTGCTCTGACCCCACAGGGTGCAAAGGAGCCTTTGGGTGGGGGGTGCCCCCCTCGAAGAGAGCATGGGGCCACCTGGCCTCTATTTTGCCTCCAATCATCATCTACAAATGGCCACGACGGGGCCTGGGGCTCCCCAGAAGGCGGTCCACCCTGAAATGAAAGCCCTGCCTCCTGGGGGGTGGGGGCAGAGAGGGGGTGCTCACGGCCCATCTCTCTCGTGGAGGGGGTTTGCATCCTGGTAGTTTACGTGGGGAGTTCAATGGGGCTCGATGGCCCCACTAGAAAGTGGGTTCTCTGCTTGGTGACTGTGCAAGCAGGTCAGGCATGGTGCACGGCCTGCTACAGGGGACTCCTGCCCCCCGGGTGGGGCGTCCCTCCCCCACCCCACTCAGGGCTGGCACTGAAAGGCTCAGCCTAGGGGCCAGGAGACGTGGGGAGGGAACGTGATAGAGGCTGGGGTGGGGCTTGCCGTCCCTGCCTCCCTGCCTCCCTTGCCCTCGTCCTCTCCTCTGGCCAGAGGCACCTCAGGCCCTGGCTCAGCTCCGGGTCCCTGGGTCCTGGCCGAGAGCCCCACGTTGTTGGCAGGAGCAGGGGGTGGACATGGGTGGCTTTCTCCAGCCCCCAGGGCACTGAGGTCTGCGGTGACGAGGCGGCTACACTGGAGGTTACAGGGAGCGAGCGGCGTGGCCTGCGTCAATGCCGCGCGTGGAGGGTGTGGCCTGCGTCTGCCAGGCCACGGGGCCACAGAGGGGCCTCGCACGGTGACCGAGAGCCACACGGTTCTTGCTCTCGCCGGACACGGCAGGACTCCCAGCGACCCCTCCAGAGGTCACCGCGCCATTTCGGGGCCTCTCGTGGCTTATCTCTCGGGGGCTCATACCCAAGTGGCACAGGCAGGCCTCTCTGTTCTGCGCTGGTGACTGACCTTCGGCTACGTCTTCCTGAGAAGCGTGAAGTGACCCCCCTCCCACCCTGTTCTCCGTGCCCCCAATGCAGCTCATCCTGTAGGCACCGCAGAGGCAGGGGGACCCACCCTAGACCCAGCAGCCTCAAGGGGATCCCTTGCTGCTGGCCCCGCAGCCGCCTCTGAGCATCAGGCCTCCAAGCCGATGGGCTGACACCCTGAGCTGCCCATCGCTCCCCACGTTTGGCCCTGAGCGGCCGTGGGAGGACGCCTCTGCCCCATCCCTGCGGCTCTGTCATTGGTCCCCGGGCCTTCTGAGTTTCATGCAAACCGTTCCATTTCCACTGACCGCCTTTCTCTCGGCGGAGGACTTCAGGCAGGAATCTCGGGGTGTGGTCAGCCGAGAAATCTACAAGCCAAACGCGGAGTCCTGGCCCCTCGATGCCTCAGCCTCAGATCTTTGCTGTGAAGCCAAGCTCTCCCTTTAGAAGAAAGTCTACCCCAGGGGGCTTCTCAAATCGCCATGCAGGTAGACTTCTGGTCTACCCAGCATGCAGCTACGCCCTGTCTCCACCAGGAGGCGATATTTAACCTCAAGCTGTCCCTTCAGGATTCCTATGTAGCTTGTGGTCATGGTCGGCTCCTGCTCTGCCTTAAATGGGGTTCGAATTAGGGCGGGGGGTGGGGGGGCTTTGCGGTACCTGCCTCCCTGCTTCCGCTACCCTCTTCCTCTCCCTCCGGCCCTCCCGTCTCCCCATGCTGCCATCCTGCCCAGGCCGGCTGTGGGGACTCCCAGGTAGGGGTGATCACACCTGGGGAAGGAGAGGGCATCCCACCGCACACCCTCCTCCCAGCATGCCCCCCCTCCCATCTCACTGGCTAGCCTGAGGTCACATGCCTACCCTGGAGTCACGGGAGAGGGTCCTAGGACAATCAGGATTTGCTGAGTCCTACGGGGTCCCATCCTCCGAAGCTGGGGAGGGTCCGAGCCAGCACCCGGCACCAGACCCTGGTGGGGAGGGTGAATGCCCACGAAAATGCCCTTCACACCTTCGCACGCCTGTGTTAGTGTCTGAGGCTGCGGCAAGAAATGGCTGCACGCGGGCGGCTTTGAACAACAGACATTTATTCCTGCGCAGCCTGGGGCCAGAGGCCAGAGGCCAGGCGTCGTCAGCAAGGCCTGCTCTCTCCAGCCCCGAGGGGACGCCGTTCCTCACCTCCTCCCCATGGCGCCCCCTCCGCCTCAGTGGTCACGTGGCTCCTCTCCCCGGGGTGCCTCTCTGAGGGCATCCACCACCGCAGTTAGCCCACCTGGCCGGCCCAGGGCTTCTCCCCTTAGCGAAGTCCGCAAAGGTCCTCGCTCCGAGGTAAGGTCGTCCGCGGAGGGCAGGGTGGGACGCAGACGTATCTTTATTTGACGGTCCATGTTAGGTTATGCATCGATTCCCACTTTTTTTTTTAAAAGGTGGGCAAGCAATTGGGTATTTTAAATATGTTTCTTAAATTGATGTCAGAGAGGAAGGGAGAGAGAGACAGACAGAAACATCCATGATGAGAGAGAACCATGGACCGGCTGCCTCCTGCACGCCCCACACTGGGGGTGGAGCCCGCAACCCGGGCCTGTGTCCTGACCGGGAATCGGACTGTGACCTCCTGGTTCCTAGGTCAACGCTCAACCACTGAGCCACACCAGTGGGCCAGTCATATGTTGTTGGGGGCCACTATGCACCCACCTTAATGGAGGGTGGCGGGGAGTTGCTCTGAGTAGACAAACAGCCGCCGAGCGTCTCCCTGGGCCCCGGAGGCTGTGGTGAGGCTGCAGCCGGAGGGGGCACAAGGCCTTCTGGGAAGAGAAGGAGGAAGACAAGCTGGGGCGGCTGCAGGGTTCGTGTGGTAACCTCTCTCTGGTTCGCACCCCCCCATCTCTCCCCCCTCCCCCCCGCCCCCCCCCCCCCCCCGCCGCCGAGTCCCATTTGGTCCTGATGACCTGAAACTCCCCGGGACGGCAGAATCCTCCCATCGTGCCCTGCCTGGTATCTCACCAGCGGTGGCCTGCCTGGCATTGAAAAGGAGAGCGTTTCGGGGGACCCACGGGGCTAGGCGCCTGGAAGTGCTGTGTGTGGGCCTGGGGCTGGCGAGGGAAGCTGAGATGGGAGGGCTGAGTGACAAGGGGGAGATGGTCTCCCCATCCAGACCCCTGGAGTCCGGGCGGCCGGAGGGAGGGCGTTCACCGGGCCTGTGACCGGGAGTCCGGGCGGCCGGAGGGAGGGCGTTCACCGGGTCTGTGACCGGGAGTCCAGGCGGCAGCCACTCCAGGTGAAAGTGTGAATGTCCGAAGGGGCGCCGAGGGTGAAGCGCCGGCCGCCTGGCCCGGGAACAAAGCGGGCCCAGCCCGGGCGCCTGGCGCAGAGGCCCGGCGCCCGGCCGGTGCCCACGGGGAGGGCCAGGCCTGCTGTTGTTCAGCGAGGAGCACAGGTGACTGGAGGGAGGGGTGGCCAAGGCGAGGCCTGGGCTGGTGCTGCGGGTCCCTAGGAAAGAACGCGAAGGGAGCAGCCCAGCAGGCAGGTTGTCGTAGGGAAATGCCGGCACTGAAGGGGGCGGGGGTGCGGGGGGGGGGAGAGGGACGCCTTTTCCTGCTTTGAAAAGGGTGACTGTGTTTTTCCCACTCACCGACTGCAGATTTGAATGTCATTGGAATGCCCTGCAGTTGGCCAAGTTGCTTCACACCCTAACTGTCTGGGCTGGGGGTCCTCCCCAGTGGGTGGGGGTCCTCCCCAGTGAGCTGGGGTCCTCCCAGTGGGCGGGGGTCCTCCCCAATGGGCTGGGGGTTCTCTCCAGTGGGCAGGGATCCCCTCCAGTGAGCTGGGGTCCTCCCCAATGGGCAGGGGTCCTCCCCAGTGGGCGGGGGTCCTCCCCAGTGGCTGGGGGTCCTCCCCAGTGAGCTGGGGTCATCTCCAGTGGGCGGGGGTCATCTCCAGTGGGTGGGGGTCCTCCCCAGTGGGCAGGCGTCCTCCCCAGTGGGCAGGGGTCCTCTCCAGCACGCAGGGGTTTGGGGAGCTGGCGATTTGGGGGGACACACTGCTGTATGATTCAGGCTGGCTGCTTACTCAGGAAGCCTGGCCCCGGGGCCACCTGCTCTCAGCTTCCTTTGCACCTGACCGCCCCCCGCCCCCTGTGTATTGTTGTTCAACTGGCTACCAAGGGTGATTTCTGGGACGGGGGTGGGAGGGTCAGCATCTGGCCCCGGGGGGCACAGGTGCCCCTCACACCCACACTTTCTAAAAGAAACCTCCCTGTGCCCAGGATCTGGCTGGACACCAGGGGGACATCCCTGCCAGCACTGTATTCCTCCTCTGGAGCAACAACGTGCAGAACTGTCAGCGTCAATCCGGCACCTGTTCCGTGCCAGGCAGGGTCTACTGAGCGAGACAGACACCCTACAGTCTAGTCGGGGAGGTGAGCAGGTAAGCCACAGCCACGCAGACAAAGAGAAGCCAAGAAGAGGAGGCGGTGTGGCTGTGGGGCCGAGGGCAGGAGTGCCTAACCTGGTCTATGGCCATCGGGGAAGGCTGCCTGGAGGAGGCGACGTTGGAGCTGAGTTGGGGAGATTCATTGGTCGCTAGTGAGGGAGCTCCTCCTTCCTGCCAAGAAGGAGTCACATGGATCGGATCGAACTTACTGTCTGACACGACCAAAACCCGGGACCAATCCCTGCATCAATGGTTTGCGAGGCACTGGACTTGGAGAGAGGAAGGGCAGGGGTCCCTGAGGTGGGGGGAGTGTGAGGGGTGCCCTGAGATGGCCCCGGCTTCCGGCCCTAAGAGAGGTTCCAGGTCAGGGCACCGGGAGGAACACCTGGGTGGGGTGGGGTGGCCGACTCCCCAGAGCTGAGAGCCGGGAGACCAGGTGGCCGCAGAGCCCGGGAAGGAGGATCCGAGAGGGAAGGCTGCCCACAGAGGCCACGGGGGTCCGCAGAGGCCCCCTCAGGCTTCCGCGGAAGGCCAGGCTGCAGACAGCTGGGGCCACGTGGCCGAGGCCCCGGAGGGACCCCCCCCAAAGGGTCCGCATGGAGAGTGCTCGACCCGCAGCCGCAATAAAGCACAGCCACGGTCCAGGGGGACAGAGAGACCAGGGAACCAGCACGGTGGTCTGAGGATGAGCCCCAAGGGGGTGGCCCGGGGTTCGGCCGAGGGAGACCCGGGGCCAGAGGGGCAGCGGGCATCCTTGAATGTGTTTCTGGGGAGACAGGATTGAAGTGGGTCTATAAGACGCATTCATCATTTTAAAAAAGGTTTTTGTTTTTTTTTAATTGATGTTTAGAGAGAGAGGAAGGGAGAGGGAGAGAGAGAGAAACATCCATGTGAAAATGAACCACCCATCCATTAGCTGCCTCCTGCACGCCCCCTACTGGGGACCGAGCACGCAACCCTGGCAGGTGCCCTGACCGGGAATCAAACCAGCAACCTTTCGGTTCCCGTCCGACACCCAACCAGCTGAGCCTCCGGCCAGGGCCACTGGATGGATTTAAATTGGGGTCAGGACAGGCAGAGGGAAAGGCCCGAGCTGAGGGAGGGGACGCGACGGGCCGTGGCCAGCATGTTCTGTACGTGTCAGTGCCGGGTGGAAGTCGCTTGGAGACGATCCTTGGTGACGGAGGGCCGCGGGGTGCAGCCGCAGCAGCAGTTGGGAGTGTGGGCGAGAGGCCTTCCGTGTCTGTTCCTCTGTGGTGGGTGTTTCCCTGGTTTTTCCACCGTGACTCTACACACATATGTTCCTTGTGCACTTCCGAAACGTCATGAGTCTGCCAAGGACCAAATCTGACCTCACAGTCCCAAGACCCTCGGGCAGGAACGTGAACGCAGACCGGCCCCTCGCACGTAGGCCGCGGCCCGGCCCGGAACCTGCTCCGCTGGCTTTGCGAGGTGCCAGGCCCACCTGAGCAGCCGGGCAGGTGTGACAGACGGCCCGGACCCCCTGGAGCCGGCTGTGCCTCGTGCACACACAGCCGCCCGCCCCCCTCCCCCCGCCGCCCCCCGGCCCTCCCTCCGCGCCCGCGAGCTCAGGTGTGGCGCATCTGCGGCCCCGTTGGCAGCTCTCGGGCCGTGGAGCCGGGGAGCTGTCAGGTTAAAAGCTGGCTTGCTCGATGCGATCCCACACGTGAGCTCTTTTATTTCCCTCTCCCTCCCGTCCATGGCTTCGGTGTGCTTTTATAAATATTTCACTAGCCCCGCTAACGTCTATTTCATCTCTCCCTTAAATGTATTAAATATAAATGCGGCGACAGCGCTACCGTAAGTCTCGCTTTGCTGTCACGGCTCTCGGGCTCCGTGGAAGTAAATATAATTTGCTTTGTGTGCTGCGGGTTAATCCGGAGACCTCTCTGCCGTGTGAACACCCCGCCCCGTGCGTGCTCCCCGAGTCTTCCTGCATTCATTCGCGGGGGTCCGCCCAACCCTGAGCAGGGCGCCGGGCCAGGGTCCCTCTCTGAAGAGGGCGTGGCTGAGGACCAGTAGGGCTGTTCTCCAAGGCTCCCGACCAGCACCCCTCGGCAGGCGTCTTCCCCATGGTACCCTGAGTGGGGGTGGGGGGCGACCTGCCAGGAAGGACTCGGAGGGCTGTGGGGCGGTGGGGGGCGTGGACAGCCCCCCCCCACTTCCCCCCAGACTCAGAGTCGCAGGGCCAGGAGCAAGGCAGGAATTCTGTCCCCGAGCCCCTGCGCATCCTTTGTTCTTTAATTGCAAAATAACACAATCCTGTTTATTTTGGCAGAAAAACACGGCCAAGAATAAATAAATAAATAAAAGCCCACATTCTACTCAAGGTCAGAAGACGCGCCGTACAAGGCAGCCATCTGTACCATTCCACCACGTGAAACTTTTCCTTGGAAACCCTGTGCACCCTTAGGGCCTGGTGGGTGCTGAGGGTCTAACTCCTGTTGCTCATGGGCATTTTCGCTGCGGCTTCCCTCTCCCTGGGGGTGGGGGCCAGGGGAGAGGGACAGACTCCGTAAGCCCCCCCCCTCCTCCGCTGTCCGTCTGTCTTTCTGTCCCTCTCCGGCTGAGCCCACTGAGATCTGGGTGAGCCGGCCCCTGATGTGGATGGATTCTATTGTACCTCTGCACATGCCTTCCTCTTGCCAAAATCCTTTCTCTCCCCCGCCCCCCGCGTTCCACCCCTGCCCCCGCTAGGATCCCGGGTCCCACGGAGAAGGCCTGGGAGAGGCGCTGGTCAACGTCCGGGTCCAGGCTGGGGTCTCCCCCAACCGTGGCTCCGGGAACGTGGATGGGTTAGGGTGCGGGGAGCACTGGTGCCTCTCGGGGACATGTGCGAAGTCTAGAGCCGCCTGTGGTCGCACAACTGGGGGCTGCTACTGGCATCCAGTGGGGAGAGGCAGTGCCACACCCTCCAGCACCCGAGCCGGCCCGCCCCCCCAGGACAAGGAGCAGGGGGCCCAGGGATGGACAGAGGCTCGGACTCAGGGCCACGGATGCCGTGTGGTTGGTGACGATGCCACAGGGGCACTGCCTTCCCCTATGACTCACTGCACGGTGGCGGCAACGAGTGAGTGCCTGCCGCATGCAGGGCAGCCTGCTCTGCCCCGCCGGCACCCTCTTGTTATACCCGCATAAGATGCCATAAGCAAGCGAGTCTCCCGTGGGACCGAGGAGGGGGTCGGGGTGCAGGAGGGCATCACAGGGGTGTGTGTGGGGGGGTTTCTGGGAAGAGCACGCAGGAGCTGCACCTGGAGCGGGGAGGGAGGCAGGCCTGGGCAGAGGGAGGGGCCAGGCCATGGTGCAGCCACAGGCAAGATCTTGCTGGGCCACGTTCCTGCCAGGAGCTGGGGGGGCAGTGGGCAGCGGGCAGCTGTGTCCCTTGCATGAACCGGGCAGTCTGGCCACTCTGCCGCTGTGCCCCTGACCCACAACCCCGGTTGCTAACTCGTGTCACGACACCTCCTCGCTACACAAGCACTGGCCGTCCCCGCTCACCTGCCCTCACCAGCCGATCGAGCCCCGGGTTTCGGCTGCTCTGCGACGTCAGGCGTGTCCCTATGCCCAGCTCCCACTGTTGCTTTTAAAGAAACTCTCAGAAAATAAAATTAAAATAAATAAACCCACAAAGCCCGGCCAGTGTGGCTCAGTGGGTGAGCGTCGACCTCTGAACCAGGAGGTCACGGTTCCATCCCCGGTCAGGGCACAGCCTGGGTTGCAGGCTCCATCCCCAATGGGGGGCGTGCAGGAGGCGGCCGATCCATGATTCTCTCTCATCATTGATGTTTCTATCTCTCTCTCCCTCTCCCTTCCTCTCTGACATCAATAAAAATATATTAAAAAAAGAAAAAGCACAGAGGACGCTTCTCCATCTGCCCTGTCGCGGGGTATCCCGCCCGCTGGCCGGCTCTGAGGCTGCGGGCACCAAGCGATCCCGGCTCAAGGACGCGTCTCCCCCTCTGCGTGGGCGACGCCACCGGCAGGTTCCTGAGCGCGTTTGCCATCGCGCGAGGTAACGGCTTCATTACGCGGCGAGGAGTGACCCATATTTCCTGACATGATTTCCCTGCTGTAACTCAAATTGAGTTCATGTTATTCTAATGATATCACTTGACCTTGAGAATTAGACCAAGAAGCCTGGGGTGGTTCTTCCCACTTCCGCTGCCGATTCTCCGGCTGCGGTTGGAGATGCGCTCTGCTCTCTGTCGCCCTGGAGTGGGCTCGGGGAAAACCAGAACACAAAAACCTCGAAACGGCTCGGCTTTTCGGAAAACGCACCCGGGTGATTTCCCACCCCTCGAGGCTCCCTGTCTGCGGCTGGCGTTTCTGGGCGCCCCCCGACTGCGGGCTGAAGGCCTCCCGGGGCCTCCTCCCTCCCCGTCCCTTCCCAGGCCCTTGGGCCTCCCCAGCCAGGTCCCCTAGGGCCTCTGCCTGCCGGTCATTGTCCCCAAACCAGATAGAGTCACATCTCCCGGCCCCTGACCAGCTCCCCACTGCCCATTGGTAAAGCCCAAATCCTCAGCCTGGCATTCAAGACCCTTAATCCCAGCGCACCTGCACCCCTTCCGCCTGCGCCACCCTGGCCCAGGGCCTGGATGGCCTCGGAGCCGCTGTGTCTGCACCAACCTGCCTTTGCGCCCCGTCCTCCGCTCCCGAACCCGCCTGATCACCTCCCTCGTGGGCTCTGGACAAGCCCAGATCTCACTCTCCTTGCATTTCCCGGCAGCTCCTCCCGCGAGAGGGAGACTTTCTCGGTCCCTTGCAGCTGTGTGGCCCCGTCACGTGCTCTCATCAGTGGGGTCGGAGCAAACGTGAACCTGAGAAAGGTTTACCCTCTCCCCACTCTCGGACCCCAAGACAGCCATGCAGGAGCCTGGGCTAGCCGGCTGGGTCCAGCTGTCCCCGCCACCCCGGCCGCCCGCCAGCCCACCCGCAGGAAGGGGCCACCTGCCCACCCGCCACCGGCCACAGCCGCGTTCGGAAGTCCTGCCGGGCTGGGTCCGGCCCCGAGTGCCAGCTGCCGGCATCCTGAGCCCAATAAGTGGTTGTTCGCCGCCACTGCGTGGTGGGGTGTCCTTCATGCAGAAAACGCTGGGGGATACACTCCCTGTGGCTGACGTTTCTAGCGATGAGCAGCATGTCTACAGGTCTGTGTTGGAGGCCCGAGTTCATGAGGTTTTCCTCTCGGTGCGTCTAGGATTGTAAAGACTGCAGGACGGGGCGGGCTTGCTGTTTGCGTCTGTTTCTTTAGCCCCTGAACTGGGCTTAGGAAGTGTTTGTTGAAGGACCCAGTGAGTGAGTGCCATTTACAAACACCACGTGACCCGGCTTTGGGTGGTAACAATGTATCCATGTAGGTTCGTTACTGTAACAACGTCCCAGTCTGGGGTGGGAGGTGCCCAGTGGGCTGTGCACTGAGTGGGGGGGGGGGGGGGAGGAAGGGGGGCAGAGGGCGTGTATGGGAACTCTCTGTAGTTTCTGCTCAGTCTTGCTGGGAACCTAAAAATGCTCTAAAAAAGAATGTTCCCTAGTTACCCACAGGAGCGTACCCCCCCACATACACCCGCCCACCCACACGCACATACATGCCTGTGTACCACCCGGGATCCCCCCGTGCGGACACCTGGTCCACCTCCCTGTACACCCCCACGCGTAACTCCTGCAAGGGGACCCCAGTGGCATGTGGAGGAGATGCTGGATGTAAATATCCTCTCTCCCTTCCCCTCAAAACCCACAATATCGGGCCCCCCAAGTCAATCTCCTTCGAGGACTGCGTTTGGGGTGCAGCATGCCTTTCGCTGGTTGGCCGAGCATGGGGCCCCGCCTGTCTTCGTGAACAGCCCCACCGTGAGGGACCCTTCAGAGCAGGGACGTTCTGCCGGCTGGGCACTTGGCTGACGTCTCCACGCACCAACGCCGTTACTGTCCCATTAAAATACTCGTTTCAGCCGGGCGGCCGGGGCTGCGTGCCGGCCGCTCCATCGCCCTCACCTTGGGGCCCTGGGCGTGGAGATGGGTTCCAGGTGTGGCCAGTGCCGTGCGTGCCAGGGGCTGCAGGAGCCGCGAGTGGCTGCCTCACCCGGGCCCGCCAAGCCCGTCGGCGCGTCTCTCCTGTGAAATCCACCGGCTTTGTTGAAAGGCCTTGGGGAGTTGCTTGCTCATTAAATACACCAAAATACAGAGTCTCTCTCCACACAGGATTATCTGGGTAACAGAAGACTTCCTCGGTGTGGCCTCAGAGAGAGGGAATTGTCGAAGCTTCGGGGGGAAACCCATCGCGACCCAGGCCACAGCGCGGCCAACAGCACGCCCGCTCCCAGATTCCCAGGCAACTCACCGCCAGGTGACCCCAGTGACCTTTAGCATCAGGAGCGGGAAATGGCTTGGAAACAGGCGCTGCTGCCTGGCCGGCGTGGCTCAGCGGGTGAGCGTGGACCTATGACCCAGGAGGTCACGGTTCGATTCCTGGTCAGGGCACATGCCCGGGGGGCGGGCGTGCAGGAGGCAGCCGATCCATGATTCTCTCTCATCGCTGATGTTTCTCTCTCTCTCTCTCTCCCTCTCCCTTCCTCTCTGACATCAATAAAAACATATTTTAAAAAAATGAAAGAGGCACTTCTTCCACCAGGTGTCAGCTCTGGCGTCCGGTCGTGGCAGGAGGGTTCATCTGGTGGTGGGAATGGGGCCGGGACCGTGGTTGGCTTTTCCCACCGCAGCTGCCAGTGTTTGGGACCCAACCTGAGTGGGAACGTGGGGCCTGGGCCCTGAGTCAGAGCCGGCCACCGCCCTCGGGGCGCTCCTGCCTGTAGGACCTGGTGGGAAAGGACGGGGTTCCCTCCCCCGCAGGCGGGCAGGCGGAGACGCAGGAACCCGAGACGGAGGGCCCTTCCTCGGTGTGAGAGCTCTGCCAAGTCACTTCTACGTCCCGACTGTCTGTTTCCTTCTGAGTCAATTTAGGTTAAAAACGCCTTTTCTTCTTGACAGGTTGGCTCAAAAAAAAATAATAAATAAATAAAAGATTCCATCACTTTCCTAAAAGGATGTGGGTCAGCGAACAGCACAGGCAGGAAGTCTCGGATAATTTTAACAGGAATCGCAGGGAAGCCCCGAGTGTGTGTGTGTGTGTGTGTGTGTGTGTGTGTGTGTGTCGGGGGGGAGGGGGGGGAGCTCCAGGGAGCCTGCCTCAGCCAGAGGAGGCGCCCACACGCTGGGACACAGGAGGGAAGGACAGTGGGCTGGGTGACAGGTGTGGGGTCTCCGCTGCAGGGCAGACACCTCTGCCCGCCCCCAGCCTCCTCCCCCACCTCCCTCTTCCTCTCCGAACCCCCGTGTTGCATCAGGCCCTGCACTCACCTGATCGAGCCCAGGGTCCCCACCTCTGCGGTGCCGTGGACCCTCGGCTGTCTCAGGATAGAGCGTGAAATGCACCCAATAAAAGCTTTCTCTCCACGTGGCGGCCGGGTGAGCCGAAAAGAGTGCCAAACGGATCCCCCCCGCCCCCGCCCCGCCCCGCCACGGGTAACCCCATTCACGTCCCTGCCACGCATTCAAGGCCCGTGGGGCTGGTTCCCGCTGGCACGGACAGGGCCCCTCCGCCCATGTCAGGCCCCTCCCCGGGGCCTTTGCACGGGGCTCCCTCCGCCTGTGGTGTGGCGGGCTCCCCTCGCACCTCTCTCCTCCTCGGGTCTCTCCCTGCAGGCGGCCCCCCTCAGCCTCAAGCAGGCCTCTCACCCTCAGCACACCCCGTCTTCTCTCGTTCCCTGCGGCTCGTTCCCTTGGCACCCCCAGCCCCACTCTGCAGGCCCCCCAAAGGCCCAGGGCAGGGGGTGGCTCCTGATCACAGCCCGGCTTCTAGGGTGGGACCTGGCCTGTCCCCCGGGCCACCAGGAGACCCCGCGCAGGCCTGGCGTGTGGGTGAACTGTCCCCGCGCCCCCACAGCACCCAGCGGCCCCGAGAACCAACTCCCCGCTGCGGCCCGCAATCTGGGGCTGCCCAGGCTGTTCACAGGCCGTCCATCAAGCCCCAGCCCACCCTCTTGCTCCGGGGCCTCACCCCTGACCCCGACCCGCCGGCCGCCTCCTGCCTCCGGGCCCCGGGGGTGTGAGCCGTCCCAGGTCCCAGGGAAACCCCGGAGCCGGCTCCCCGACGCCGGCCTCGCACGAGCGGAGACACACCGACGGTCTCTGCCATCCGGCTCACGGCAGGACCGTGACCGATAAAAGGGAAGACAGCCCGGCCCGTGTGGCTCGGCGATGGGGGGTCGGCCTGTGCACGGGAGGCTGCTGGTGAGATCCCCGGCCAGGGCACGCGCCCGGTTGCCAGCCCGATCCCCAGTAGGGGGCGTGCAGGAGGCAGCTGATTGATGGTTCACTCTCACGTCAATGTTTCTCTCTCCCTCTCCCTTCCTCTCGCTCTCAAATCAATTTTTAAAAATCTTTAAAAAAACAACACACACAAAACACCACGGTGGGAGACAAACGCCCCTCTCAGGGGCCAAGGACAGGCCCCCCCCTCACGCAGACAAGCGCCCCCCACCCCTTCCACGCAGCCTTCTGAGGAGGCTTGCGGCCACCCTTTCCCGGGTGGAGAGAGAGCGTCACGATGAGGAACCAGAACCGGTTGGGTCGGGGACTTACTTTTGGGTCAGGGGCCCCTCTGGGCCCCCTTTCCCCGGCTGCCCTTCCTCCTGGGGCCTCCTGTCTGTGGGGTGAGGGTCTCCGTAAATTTGCTGAGAAGGTCTGGGGCGCTGTGGGGGCGCTGTTGGCGCATGCCTCCTAGCCAACCTCCCCCACGTTCCCGCTGCCTCTGCCCGGGCCCGGGCCCAGGCGGCCAGGCCACTGTCCTCCTAACCCACCCACCTCGTCCCCACGGCAGCCCTCGCCCCGGGAGCGTAGCCGGCTCTCCTTCTCGTCCCTTCCCACGGCCCCGACCACCACCAGTACCACGGCAAGTGCACCCTTCCGCAGGCACGCCCCTCCTCGGACCCTCGTGGGCTCCCACGTTTCCTTTACCCGTGTGTTTAGCGAGCATCCAATGCCCCTCGCGGGAACCCGAGCTCTGTGCGCGCCCCCCCCCGCCTGCTCACTGTGGCACCCCCGGGGCCCCGCCCCGCACCTGGTCCCTAAATACCTGTGAAAAACAGAACGGGCCTCTTCTTCTGTCCTCCCCACCCCCATCCTGCTCCCCAAAGCTCTTCTGGTCCCGTGGGAAGGCTGGCCCCTCAGGTCCCGGGGGAAGCCTGGCCCGGCCTCGCAGGGACGCGCCCCTCCCTGGACTTGGCCGTTGCCCATGGCACCTTCTTGAAGTCGCCTCCATCTCCAAGCCGGCCCGCTGGGGCCGGGATAACGAAGCGGCTTTAACATACATAATTTGCTTCCGAGGGGTGAGGGACGGGGAGTATTTTTAGAAGGGCCGGCCCTCCTAGGGGAAGCAAATGACTTGCGAGGACGGGTTTTCTTCAAAGAGGCCTTCAAGAGCCTTGCGTGAGGGCCGGGACGGAACGCTATGAATTAGAGCGACTCATTATTCCGGCGTCCGCACACGCTCGCGCCTCTGCTCCCGCCGCCGCGTCCCCCGTCTCAGCTCGGCTCCGGGATGAAACCACGCAGGCCTCCTCCCCGGCCCAGCGGCGGCCGGTCTGATTAGATGCCTCCCGCCGCCCCGAGGACCGGAGGACCCGCGCTTCAAGGAGGAGGCCGCGGGGACACGCTGAGCCCTCGCTTCTTCAAGTGCGCGCCGTACGTTACCTTGAAATGTTTTCTTTTCTTTTTTTTTTGAAAAATAAAAACGTATTTTAGGTTCCACAGGCCCTTGGGCTCCTGCGAACAAGTCATTGAAGGAGAAGGCGGGGGAGGCGGGCAGATCAAGGCTCCGTGACAAGGCGGGCCCCTCGCCTCGGCTCCCTGACCGCGTGGCCGGGATGAAAGGAGACGCGGGTTCGGAGGAGGCGAGCGGGCGGCGGAGGACAGACGGCGGCGGCGGCGGCCACGGAGATGCAGGCGCCTCGGGACGGGCTTTGTCTGCGGATCGTGGAGACTGGCGGTGGGAGGGAGCGGGAGGGGGACCCGACACCGGGACACGAAACGCACTCTGCGGCCGTTGTGCTTGCACCGGCGTCCCGATCAGGGCCACGGGCCGCTCCGGGGACTCATGGGACGCGGCTCCGGGTGAGGCCGCGCTGAAGACCCGGGCGAGGACCCATCCGTGGCCGCCGGCTGCTCTCCACCTCCACACACTCTGGCCTCCGGGGGGCGGGGCACGGTGTGTGGTCCGCCCACCCGTCACCCCTGAAACCCAGACCACCAGCTCCGGGCCCTTCGTCGGGAGGGTCTGGAGGCCTCCACGGGCCACAGGCTCCCTCAGGCCCGCAGCCTAGCGAGCGAGGTCCACCATGGTCCACTGTCCTGGCCCTTCCCGCCACCCCCCCCAACCTAAGACCTCTCCCCCCACGCCCGTCCCACCCTCACCCCACGCTCTCTTCCCGCCCCCACGGAGGGGCCTCTCCTCCCCGCTCTTCCCTGCTTGTCCCGCAGGCCTGACCCCCAGCAGCCTCTGAGACCGCCCTCCTCACTGAGCGGCTCCCGCCAGGCCCACACGGTTCCGAGCAGGCCCATCCCAGGGTGGCCGGTCCCGTCCGCTCTGCCGAGAGGACTGCTGGCTTCCCAGCGCAGGCTCCTGGCCCGCGAGCACCCCACCTGGCGCAGCGCCCGCAGAGCGGGCACCAGACACCCCGCGTCCGAAGGGGGCGGCGTGGTCAGGCCGAGGCGGGAGAGCGCAGGTGGGGCGCACCCCCCTCTCTCATCCAGGGGCCACGGCAGACATTACCCGTTACCGGCCAGTCCGAGCCTCGTTTCTGGGGTGCCTGGGCAGGGTTTACAAGCACCTCCTCTGAAGGTTCCCTGTCCCCCGATTGTTTTCTACAACGGAACCCCAGCTGGCGTGGCTCAGGGGTTGAGCGTCGACCTAGGAACCAGGAGGTCAGGGTTCGATTCCCGGTCAGGGCACATGCCGGGGTGGCGGGCTCCATCCCCAGTGGGGGGCGTGCAGGAGGCAGCCGGTCCATGATTCCCTCTCATCACGGATGTTTCTGTCTCTCCCTCTCCCTCCCCTGCCTCCCTGACATCAGTGAACATAAACAGCCCGTTCTCGCTCCCAGCACTCGTCACCCTCAGTGATTATGTCCTTTATGGGGCGGAAGCCTGTGCACCCGCTCCTCGAGGTGGGACCGTGGGGGCTCCTCACAGAACCCGCGGGCGTGGCGGCCTTGGTCGCGAGGAAACGGCTCCATAATATCGGCTGCACGGTGCCCGGGTCCGAGTCCACGGGTGACGGAGAGCGCCCGCCGGCTCCGGCCCTGCCGCCTCCTAGCTGCGTGTGCGGGCCGCCTCCCTCCGCCACCCAGGGCCTGTGGGCACAGGCCTCGCCTCCTACCAGGTGTCAGCAGGGCTGGGACGAGGTCTGGCCCCTGAGCTCGACAGCCAAGGGGAATTCTAATGTGTTTTTATTGATGTCAGAGAGGACGGGAGAGGGAGAGGGAGAGGGAGAGGGAGAGGGAGAGAGAAACATCAACGGTGAGAGGGAATCACGGATTGGCTGCCTCCTGCACGCCCCACACCCAGGCATGCAGCCCAGGCCTGTGCCCTGACCGGGAGTCCAACCCTGACCTCCTGGTTTGTAAGTCGCCTCTCAGCCACTGAGCCACGCCGGCCGGGGAAGGGGGACTTCATTCTGGACTTGAGCAAGGGGCCCAGGAGACAGGTGCCATAGATGGGCAGAGCCGGGGCCGGGTTCTGTGGGCAGGAGGCGAGGCCTTCAGGCCGGATCCAGCGGGCATTGCCAGCTGCCTCTTAGCGTCCTTCCCTCCTCCCACACTCCTTCCACCACGGGGAGCGAGAGGGGGCGCTGCCTGGGCCCCTTTGTTCTTCCCGCAGCTGGGGCTCCACGGCCGCTCCCCTCTGGGGACGAGAGGGCCCCTGAGCCTGTTTTCCTGCAGCCTCGCCCGCTCTGACCAGCAGAGGCTGCCTAATGTGTCCTGGGGGAGGCGGACGCCGCAGGCACAGTGGCTCCGCTGGCCTGGAGCCGGTGGGAATTTGGGGGTGTTTAGGGGGTGGAGGAGGAGCGTGGGGGGCTTCAGGATGGCCCAGTGGATTGTGAGGGCCCTTCTTGAGGGGGATGGCAGTGTCTCGGGGGGCGGGAGGGCCGCCGGGGGGCCCAGCAGGAAGCCTTGGGCCACCTGGAGCAGACCCGGTGCCACGGCCCATCTTCGGGGGCCTTTGGGCTTCTGTGGGCTGTGACCTGCCGTGACTCCGCAGTGACCGGTGGGGACCCCTACACACCCCCCGGCCTGCTCTGGGCGACGTCCCAGGACGACCAAGGAGGGGTTTCCCACCAGCGCAACGCCGGGTTCACCGTCCTTCGGCTGCAGGAACACGGGCCGTTTCTTCCACACCCACGTCTGTGGGCCAGGACTCAGCCCCGAGGGCGTCAGGCCTGGCGGCAGGAATGCTCCCTCGGTCTTTCTGTTCGTCAGGGGCGGCCTTGCCTGATGCCCAGAAAGCACTCAGCCCGTGCTGACGCGCAGAGGCCCACCGAGCCGAGAACGGCAGGCGTTTCCCGAGACTCCTCACAGGAACCCTAGAAAACCGGGTTCTCGTCCACATTTTCCCTGCCCTCCCTCCCTCCCCCCCTCCCTCCCTTTCTCCTCTTCCCGCTCCAGCCGTCCTAATGAACTCGCACAGTTCTCAGAAGCAGCACGTTGTCCACACGTATGTGGTCCGCGTGTAGTAGACCGCAGCTGTCCCGCTGTCACCTTTCCCACAACTGCGGGCTGCCATCTCCTTCCCGGGCTGCCATCGCACCCCCCGCCACCCCCCGGTTCTGGCACCTCCCCACAGCCCTCTCCACCCCTAGTGGACTTGCCCGTCACAGCGACGCCTGCGGTGACATGGCCAGGGGAGGCCGCAGTGACCCACTTCCACATGCAGGGCTTGCTCACTCCCATGTCGGGGCCTCGCTGGCATCCCCCAGCGCACTAAGGTTTACTAACGTTTTCCAGCCTAATTGGCTGTACAGCGATGCCTCCGTGTTGTTTTAAATTGTGTTTCATGCCTGTTTTTGGAGGAAGAATGGAAGCTCGGAGAAGTGGCCAGAGGCCCTCGGCTGGTGTGTGAGTAGCTGGGATTTGCCGCCCCCTCTGGGCTGAGCTGGAGGCGGCCGGGGTCCAGGGGCCCCTCTCCTGGCAGAGGGCTAGGCCAAGCGCTGGCTCACACCTGTGTGGGTGCATCTTCCGCTGTGATCGACCGCCACCTGGTGGCGCTTGGAGGGAACTGCAGCTGCGGAGGGGCAGGAAGGAAAGGCTCCTGTGGCTGTTTTTTTACATTTAAATTTAATTATTTCTGAGATACACTTGACATAGAACATGACATTCGTTTCAGGTGTACAGCGTGATATTCTCCTCGTGAGGAGCATTTTCCCATCCACACTCTTCGCACCCCCAAATGGACAGCCCCCCAGTTTCAGCCGCAGTCACCGCGGAGGTGGTGTCTCTCCTGAAAACTCTCACGGTCTGCGTCCACCTGGGATGGACTTGGCGTGCGGCGGGAGTGGAGGGTCGATACTTCTTCCCTGTGGGTATTTCATTGACCGCCGATTTATTTCTTATTTATTTTATTTTTGGTTAGTCCTCACCTGAGGATATTTTCCCACTGATTTTTAGAGAGAGTGGAAGAGAGGGGGAGAGACGGAGAGACAGGGAGACATCCATGTGAGAGAGACTCATCGAATGGTGGCCTCCTGCCCACGCCCCAACCAAGGCTGGGGATCGAGCCTGCAATTGAGGAACATGCCTTTGACTGGGATCGAACCCAGGACCCTTCAGTCCACGGTCTGACACTCTATCCACGGAGCCAAACCAGCTAGGGCTGACTGCTGATTTATTGAGAAGGTCTTTTCCGCACGGGCCACGGGCCACGGGCCATGGGCTATACCGGGACATGTGTGTCTGTCTATGTTTCTGGCGGTAACTGTCTTAGAAGATGCAGTGTAACCAGGCCATGCACAAGGTCACTTCTGAGTGTGGGAACTACTGGCGTGTGCTGTCTGCCCAGGCCCCGGGCCCTGGGGAACATTCCTTTCTCACACTTCTCCGTGGATCTTGGGGCTCACCGTGGACTCCTGTGGCCAGAACATCGGGAAGCCGAGTCGGAGGCTCCCTATGCCTTGGGGGCTGCACCTGAAAACCCTCTGCACCCCAGAGCATTCCTGTGGCCCTAGCAGCTGGGGTGAGGGGACTTCTCCTCTGAAGTCCTCTCCCTCCTTTTTCCAGTCCGCTCTGGGCCCAGGAGGCCTGCCACCTGCTGGGCAGCAGAACCCGGGGTCTGAGGGGTGTGTTTCCCACAGCAATACCCGCCCCCCACTCCCCACCCCGAGGGTCAGGGAGCACCAGGCAGCCCCTTGAAACCGGGGCATGTAGCTCAGCAGGGGCTGGGCGGACCTCCGGCTAAAATGACTCTACCTTGTGGAAAGGGGGTGCGTGTTGATGAATGAGTCCCAGAACTGGGGACTTGGCTTCCCCGACAATGCCCCAGAGACCCGGGCTGAGGACTGGAGCAGTGTGCCAGGTGGGCCTGCCTCTGGGGGCCACCAGCCTCGGCCCAAATTCTGGCCATTTCAGTGGGCAGAGGTGGGCAGTGGAGGCGGCTGGACCAGGTCAGGGAGGGTGCCAGGAGGGAGGGTCCCAGTGCAACTGTCATGAACTCAGGGGTCTCGGGGACCTCTCTGCCTCTCTCGGAGCCTCCACCTCCTCACGTCTGGCCTCTGCAGTGTGGGCTGAACTACGTCCCCCAAAGGTTTTGTCAAAGTCCTCGCCCCCCGGTGCTTCCCAATGTCATTTGCAAACAGGGTCCTTGCGAAGTGATCAGGTTAAGGTGCGGCCATTTGGGCGGAGCCCCATTTCATCGGATTGGTGTCCTCACAAGAAGAACAGAGACACACAGAGGAGACGGCCACGTGGAGCCGGAGCAGAGATGGGAGTGATGCTGCCACAAGCCAAGGACACCTGGGCCGCCGGGAGCTGAACGAGGCGCAAGGACCCTTCCCTGAGGCTTCGGAAGGCACTGGCCCCTCCGGTGCCTTCCATTTGGACTTCTGGCCCCCGGACCGTTGTGTTCAGCCACTCAATCCGGGGTCCTTCTGACAGCACCCTGTCTCTGAGCTTGCCCTCCCCCTGCCCCTCCCCATGTCACTTTCCTGCTTCCTGCCTGCCCGTGGCTCCTGACCATGGAACAGCTGCGGATGCTGACGGCATCTCCCCTCACCAGCCCATCTGCATCCCGGCTCCTGCCTTCCTCTCTCTTGGTCCCCCCATCTCGTTTCAGGCACCCCAACAGTCACCCTGGCCAAGGATGCCTCTCCCCCATGCCTACATCCAGCGCAATGACCAAGTGGCAACCGTACCTCCCGGTGTGTTCTCAATGAATGGCTCTACCACCACCCACTGTACACGCCTCTAACTTCTCTCTTTAAAAACATCTATATCCTATCTAGTAAAAGAGTAATATGCAAATTGACCATCACTCCAAGACACAAATGGCCGTGCCCATGTGGCCAAAGATGGCTGCCCCCATGTAGACACAAGATGGCCACCACAAGATGGCTGGCAGGGGAGGGCAGTTGTGGGCAGTTGGGGGTGACCAGGCCAGCTGAGGAGGGCAGTTGGGGGAGACCAGGCCAGCAAGGGAGGGAAGTTGGGGGGAAACCCAGGCCTGCAGGGGAGGGCAGTTGGGGGGACCAGGCCTGCAGGGGAGGGCAGTTAGGGACAATCGGGCCGGCCAGGGAGCAGTTAGGCATCCATCAGGCTGGCAGTGGAGTGGTTAGGGGGTGATCAGGTTGGCAGGCAGAAGAAGTTAGGGGCAAATCAGGCAGAGGCAGGTAAGCAGTTGGGAGCCAGCAGTCCTGGATTGCGAGAGGGATGTCCAATTGCCTGTTTAAGCCCGATCCCACCAGGCCTAAACGGGTGGTCGGACATCCCTCAAGGGGTTCCAGATTGGAGAGGGTGCAGGTTGGGCTGAGGGACACCCCCCCCCACCCCGTGCACAAATTTCGTGCACTGGGCCTCTAGTATATCTATATCTCTATATATCTCTCTCTATATATTTTTTATTTATTTCAAAGAGGAAGGGAAAGGGAAAGAGATAGAAACATCCATGATGAGAGAGAATCATGGACCGGCTGCCTCCTGCACATCCCACACTGGGGATGGAGCCCACAACCCGGGCATGTGCCCTGACCCGGAATTGAACCATGACCTCCTGGTTCAAGAGTTAGTTTTCCCGGAGGGCCAGACATTCATTGGAGAGCTGGGCATCATGCAGCCATTTGCGGCTGGGGAGGCTGTTGGGTGGGGAGGCTGGTGGATGGGGAGGATGGTGGGTGGGGAGGATGGTGAGTGGGGAGGCTGGTGGGTGGGGAGGCTGGTGGGTGGGGAGGATGGTGGATGGGGAGGATGGTGGGTGGGGAGGATGGTGGCTGGGGAGGCTGGTGGGTGGAGAGGCTGGTGGGTGGGGAGGATGGTGAGTGGGGAGGCTGGTGGGTGGGGAGGCTGGTGGGTGGGGAGGCTGGTGGGTGGGGAGGATGGTGGATGGGGAGGATGGTGGGTGGGGAGGCTGGTGGGTGGGGAGGATGGCGGGTGGGGAGGATGGTGGGTGGGGAGGCTGGTGGGTGGGGAGGCTGGTGGATGGGGAGGCTGGTGGGTGGGGAGGCTGGTGGGTGGGGAGGATGGCGGGTGGGGAGGCTGGTGGGTGGGGAGGATGGCGGGTGGGGAGGCTGGTGGATGGGGAGGCTGGTGGGTGGGGAGGATGGTGGATGGGGAGGATGGCGGGTGGGGAGGCTGGTGGATGGGGAGGCTGGTGGGTGGGGAGGATGGTGGGTGGGGAGGATGGTGGATGGGGAGGATGGCGGGTGGGGAGGTTGGTGGGTGGGGAGGCTGGTGGGTGGGGAGGATGGTGGATGGGGAGGCTGGTGGGTGGGGAGGATGGTGGGTGGGGAGGATGGTGGGTGGGGAGGATGGTGGGTGGGGAGGCTGGTGGGTGGGGAGGCTGGTGGATGGGGAGGCTGGTGGGTGGGGAGGATGGTGGGTGGGGAGGATGGCGGGTGGGGAGGATGGTGGGTGGGGAGGATGGCGGGTGGGGAGGATGGTGGATGGGGAGGCTGGTGGGTGGGGAGGATGGTGGATGGGGAGGATGGCGGGTGGGGAGGCTGGTGGATGGGGAGGCTGGTGGGTGGGGAGGATGGTGGGTGGGGAGGATGGTGGATGGGGAGGATGGCGGGTGGGGAGGCTGGTGGGTGGGGAGGATGGTGGGTGGGGAGGCTGGTGGGTAGGGAGGCTGGTGGATGGGGAGGCTGGTGGGTGGGGAGGATGGTGGGTGGGGAGGATGGTGGGTGGGGAGGATGGCGGGTGGGGAGGATGGCGGGTGGGGAGGATGGTAGGTGGGGAGGCTGGTGGATGGGGAGGATGGTGGGTGGGGAGCATGGCGGGTGGGGAGCATGGCGGGTGGGGAGGATGGCGGGTGGGGAGGATGGTGGGTGGGGAGGATGGTGGGTGGGGAGGATGGTGTGTGGGGAGGATGGGGGGTGGGGAGGATGGTGGGTGGGGAGGATGGCAGGTGGGGAGGATGGTGGTGGGGAGGATGGTGGGTGGGGAGGCTGGCGGCTGGGGAGGATGGCAGATGGGGAGGATGGTGGATGGGGAGGATGGCGGGTGGGGAGGCTGGTGGGTGGGGAGGATGGTGGGTGGGGAGGCTGGCGGATGGGGAGGCTGGTGGGTGGGGAGGATGGCGGGTGGGGAGGATGGTGGATGGGGAGGATGGCGGGTGGGGAGGCTGGTGGGTGAGGAGGCTGGTGGGTGGGGAGTATGGTAGGTGGGGAGGATGGTGGGTGGGGAGGATGGTGGGTGGGGAGGCTGGTGGGTGGGGAGGATGGTGGGTGGGGAGGCTGGCGGATGGGGAGGCTGGTGGGTGGGGAGGATGGTGGGTGGGGAGGCTGGTGGGTGGGGAGGCTGGTGAGTGGGGAGGATGGTGGGTGGGGAGGATGGTGGATGGGGAGGATGGCGGGTGGGGAGGCTGGTGGGTAGAAAGGCTGGTGGATGGAGATGTTGGCCAGCTGGGGAGGCTGGCTGGTGGGGAGGCTGGCGGCTGGGGAGGCTGGCTGGTGGGGAGGCTGGCGGGTGGGGAGGCTGGCGGCTGGGGAGGCTGGCGGCTGGGGAGGCTGGCTGGAGCCCTGCTGGAACATGGCAGAGTAGCAGCTCCCGCCCGCGTGTCTGACCGGCCCCTCCTCTAAGGGCTCCGCCCGTCCCTGTTGGTGATGCGTGTGGCTGGGCCGCATGCGTCTGACTCCCAGCGGTGACTCAGTGGAGGCCGTCCCTCCGAGGGTGGCTTGGCGCCTCGGGGAGCGGACATGTGAAAGCAGGCGGAGCCCGCCCTGTGGGCGCTGGGAGGCAGGGAGACACCTGGCCTGGCTGCTCACCAGCGACCTGGGGTCAGCGTGAGGGATGTGGGTTTGCCACCAGCAGCTTTGCAACAGGGTTTGGATCCACAATGCCGCGCCAGTTCCCAGGGCCCCGGGGGAAGCGGGGGCTGGGCAGGGGCTGGGCAGGGGCTCCCGGTCCTCCCCAGGGCCTGCGGGAGCGTCCGCATCCCTCTCCACAGCACCCTCCCAGCAGGCTTCTAACCTCCGTGGGCAGCTGCTCAGGACGGGGCTGTGTCTGCAGGGCCTGCAGGGCCTTCGATCTGCCCAGGCCTCTGGGACGCGGGACGCAGAACGGGGCCGAGGTGAGGACATGGTCCCGTCCCGGCAGCCGCCCCGCTGCTTCTCATCCGTGGGACCCACAGGCTCCTCCCCTCCGCGGCCTCTTTTCATCCCAGAAACCCCTGTTTCTGCGCGGTGATGGGTCTCCTCCCACTGCCCCCCCTGCCCCAGACAGGCTCCCCACCGGACTCACGAGAGCCGGCTCCCCACAGAGTTTCTCCACGTGGCATGGGAGACCTGGGTGGGTGCATGTGTCCCGCACCAGCCCCCCACCCTCGGTCCCCCTGCAGCGTGGGGGCCCTGGGCCTGCAGCCTGTGCGGGGAGGGGCTGGGGAGCGAGCCCGGTGGCCGCTGAGCCGGTTCGGAGCCGGAGGAGGACAAAGGCCGCTGCGCACCGCCATCCATGCAGCTTAGCCGTGTTTGCACGTCAACACGGTCCAAAGGGCCGGGCGTGGTGAGCCGGGGTCCCAGGGCAGAGCCAGCCCGGGGGGCCGCGGGGAGGGGCGGCTTAGAGGGCCACGGTGGGGTACGGGGCGAACACCTTCTTGGCGTCGATCTCCGATTCCACCATGTGGGGGTGGATGTCCACCGCCATCCCGGCGTCCGTGCACAGCTTGAGCAGGGTCCGGATGTTGTTCTTGGACAGCCGCAGGTACCTGTGCGGGCGGGCCAGGAGGTCAGGGGCTGCAGAGGTGAGGCCAGACCCCCGGCCCCCGAAGGCTCGCGAGGCATCCCTGGAGCTGACCGGGGGCTTGGGAAACAGCGGGCACCTCCGAGTTGCTGGGAGGTTTTTGGTTGTTTTTTGTCTTTTCATCTATTTTTATTGATTTCAGAGAGGAAGGGAGCGGGAGAGAGAGAGAAACATCAATGATGAGAATCACTCATTGGCTGCCTCCTGCACGCCCCTCCCTGGGGATGGAGCCTGCAGCCCGGGCCTGTGCCCTGACCGGGAATCGAACTGTGACCTCCTGGATCCTAGGTTGATGCTCAACCCCTGAGCCCCGTGGCCGGGTGAGGTGGGGGCGTTATTGGTAATGAAGTCGTTTGGGAATTAACGTGGCGACATATGTACAAGCACCACCCTGCCCGTCCCCTCCCCCCAAAAGGTTGTGTCCACCCGGGACACGGGACATGGGACGTGGGATGCGGGACATGGGACACACGGGACACGGGACACGGGACACGGGACACGGGACGCGGGACATGGGACATGGGATACATGGGACACACGGGACGCAGGACATGGGACACATGGGACACGGGACACATGGGACATGGGACACGGGACCCGGGACCCGGGACATGGGACACGGGACACATGGGACACGGGACACGGGATGTGGACACGGGACACGGGACACCCGGGACACAGGACACGGGACACATGGGACACGGGACGCGGGCAGGTGGCCAGGGGTCTGGACGGGGCAGCAGCGGGCAGAGGCGTCTCGGGGCCGCCGCCCCGCGGGCCTCACCGGCAGCTCAGCACCTCCTCGGGCTTGAGGGTCCGCACCATCTCCACCTTGGGCTCCGTGCCCTTCTCCATGAGGCTCTTCAGCCTGCGCTCGTACGCCGTGTCGGGCAGCTTGCCCACCCAGTCCCGCAGGAGGGTGGACTTCCGGCCGCCGAAGATGGTGTCCTGCAGCGTGGGGTCCGTCATGCTCTGGTGATGGAACGACATCAGCCGCGGGGCCGTCTCCATGGCGAGCGAGTCCTTCATCTCCAGCTCTGAAACTGGGCGCACGTCAGTCACCGGAGTCAGGCCCCCCTCCCCGACGGGGGGCAGCAAGGCCGCGCGGACCTCCCCCAGCGCCTCTCCCAGGCCTCGCAGGGCCTCCTCCTCAGCACTGGTTCACCCTCACCTTCCCCGCCCCCTCCTCCCTGACCCCCACCTCCTTCTCTCCCCTGTCCTTCATCCTCTTCTCCCCTTTTCTTCTTCCCCCTCCCCAGACAGGGCGTCCCGGAACGCAACATCAGCCTCGAGGGGTTCAAGGATGGGACCAGAGGAGAACAACTGAGCTGGGTTTTAAAGGACAAACAGACGAAAAGGGGAGAAGAGAGTATTGCGGGCGGGAGGAGGGGCAGGTGCAGGGGGGAGGAGGGGCAGGAGGGGCGTGTGTGGGCGGGAGGAGGGGTGGGTGCAGTGGGGAGGAGGGGCAGGTGCAGGGGGGAGGAAGGGGGTGCAGGGGAGAGGAGGGGCGTGTGCAGGGGGGAGGAGGGGCGGGTGCAGGGTGGAGGAGGGGCAGGTGCAGGGGGGAGGAGGGGCAGGTGCAGGGGGTAGGAGGGGCGGGTGCAGGGGGGAGGAGGGGCGGGTGCAGGGGGGAGGAGGGGCGGGTGCAGGGTGGAGGAGGGGCGGGTGCAGGGGGGAGAAGGGGCAGGTGCAGGGTGGAGGAGGGGCGGGTACAGGGGGGAGGAGGGGCGGGTGCAGGGGGAGGAGGGGCGGGTGCAGGGTGGAGGAGGGCCGGGTGCAGGGGGGAGGAGGGGGGTGCAGGGGGGAGGAGGGGTGGGTGCAGAACGTCAAAGAGAAGAAATACATGAACTGGTAAGTGTCTGATGTCGCCCAAATGTGGGATTTGTACTGAATGAAATACTGTTGGGGTTAGAGCTTGGAGACCTTATTGATTTATTGATTGTTAAATTTACTTCTAAATATTTTACAGATTTTTTTACTTGAGGGATTGAATAATTTCTTCCCGCTTCCATTTCTAACTGGTGTTACTAGTAGAGAAAAAAAGACTGTTCTTTTTAAAAATATTTTTTTTCTACTGCACCAACCAGCATACCAACTTTCATTGGTTTCCGACTAGACTTCCTTGAGGTTTGCTGCGATGCGATCATATCAGGGGAAATGGAAGTATCTTCCTTCCACTATTTATTTATGTATTTATTTAAAAATATATTTTATTGATTTTTTATAGAGAGGAAGGGAGAGGGATAGAGAGTTAGAAACATCGATCAGCTGCCTCCTGCACACCTCCCACTGGGGATGTGCCCGCAACCAAGGTACATGCCCTTGACCAGAATCGAACCCGGGACCCTTCAGTCCGCAGGCCGACGCTCTATCCACTGAGCCACACCGGTTAGGGCTCTTCCTTCCACTATTTATAGAAGTTAGACTCTCTCCCAAACGCAGTGCCCCGCCAGCATGGCTCCGTGGTTGAGCATTGACCTATGAACCAGGAGGTCACAGTTCAATTCCCAGTCAGGGCACAGGCCGGGTTGTGGGCTCGATCCCCAGTAGGGGGCGTGCAGGAGGCAGCTGAGTCATGATTCTCTCTCATCACTGATGTTTCTATCTCCCTCTCCCTTCCTCTCTGAAATCAATAAAAAGATATTTTTTAAAAAAATATATACTGACCGAGCAGTCATGCCTCCTTTTGTTCCTGAGTTTCCTGAAAAGGACGCAGCCTTCCATCCCTGAGGGCGACCCTGGGTACACATCTGCTCCCTGCCAGCTCCACTCCACTTTACACGGCGTCTCATTAGGAATCATTGCTTGGTTCTGTTCACTGATTTTCTGTCATCAGCGATCATACGGTTTCCCTTTCACGGGCTGATGTCATCAATGATGTTATCAGATATGTGGATATGGATACCCTAGCCCAGGGGTCCTCAACCTTTTTAAACAGGGGCCAGTTCACTGTCCCTCAGACTGCTGGAGGGCCGGACTATAGTTTAAAAAAAAAACTATGAACAAATTCCTATGCGCACTGCGGGCCCGGGACGCGTCGGCTGCTAAGCAGGACAGGCAGCGGGCCCCCGGCTGGCCGGATACATGTCCTCGGCGGGCCGCATGTGGCCCGCGGGCCGTAATTTGAGGATGCCTGCTAGCCCTTCCCAACCTGCTTAGACAGGGGTCCTCAAACTACGGCCCGCGGGCCACATGCGGCCCGCCGAGGACATGTATCCGGCCCGCCGGGGGCCGCTGCCTTGTCCTGCTTAGCAGCCGACGCGTCCCGGGCCCGCAGAGCGCATAGGAATTTGTTCATAGTTTTTTTTTTTTAAACTATAGTCCGGCCCTCCAACGGTCTGAGGGACGGTGAACTGGCCCCCTGTTTAAACAGTTTGAGGACCCCTGTTGCAGCTAGAATAACCCCCCTTGTGTGTGGTGGACTATTCATTCCAAACATGGAGGCAGGTGAGATGTTGTCATACGTTGAGTCTATTTGCCGGAAGCTTTTATACTTCGGCATCTGGGTTATTGTGGATCCTGTTTGAACATGAAGACGAGGAGTGCTTGTTAAACGAATGCCGGCACATCTCTGTCTCACGGGCCTGCGGTCCGTGCAGGGACGCTGGGATTCTCTGCTCGGTAAAGGCTCCAGAGACCCGGTGTGGAACCCGGTGCCCTATTGCTCCTCGTTAGCGAGAAAGTGGGCACCTGGAGCCTGTAGGGTTTTACTCCCTAGGGCAGCCGTGGGCAAACTACGGCCTGCGGGCCGGATCCGGCTGTTCTATCCGGTTCTCTTGCTCTCCCCTCCGCTCCTTTCCTTTGAATTTATATGAGTTCACACAAACACTCCATCCATGCTTTTGTTCCGGCCCTCCGGTCCAGTTTAAGAACCCATGGTGGCCCTCGAGTCAAAAAGTTTGCCCACCCCTGCGGGTCACCCCAAAAGCTCCCCAAGACAACTGTGTGTCTCTCAGCAGATCCTTCCTGCATTTCCGCATGTGTGTGTCCTTGGCTCCTGCATCTCTGGGTGTGTGCAGGTTTGAAGGCTATTATTTCTTCTCGTGGACTCTGAGAAATACCCCTTTTCGTCCGCGTGTTGGTTTTGGCCTTCACTGAACCTCATCTGTCTGCCTTTCTTATTTCTTTGCTTGTCCAAACTGGTTTCCAGTTTGCCTATAGCTGTTTCCCGGGTTCCAATGTGTGTCCAGATTTATATTTTAAACCGGTTACGCCCCCATTTGGCGCCTCCGCTTCCTTCTGTTTGTATGTGATTTCATCGTATTTTTGTAATCCTCACCGGAAGATATGTTTTCCATTGATTTTTAGAGAGAGTGAAAGGGAAGGAGGAGGACGGAGGTGGGGGCGGGGGGGGGCCGGAAGAGAGAGAGAGAAGCAGCGTCGATGTGAGAGAGACACCACTGATTGCCTCCCACGCATGCCTGATCGGGGGGCAGGGAGCGAACCCAGCAGGCCTGGACCCACCCCCGAACCCGATACTCCCGGGTCCGAGGGCCAACGCTGTAACCACTGAGCCGCACCACCAGGGCTCAGCTCTCTCCTACAGAGTTTCCCGCGGGCGGAGGGGTGCATGGCTGAGAGCACCCCTAAATCTGCAGCTGCCCCCTCACTCGCTGGGGTGGCTTGCTGGGAAGGGTGCTGGGCTGAGGTGTCTCTCTCAGGGCCTCTGGGATTCGTGGTCAGTGGGGTTCGGGGCTTTGCCAGGACAGCTCACCGGATTTGCCAAGGCTCTCCTTGCTGTAGTTGCCGGGCACGATGCTCAGGCGCTTCCCCTTGGGCTCCACCCCGTAGAGCCTGCGGTAGGAGGCCGCGTCCCCTTCCCTCCGGCCCGGCTTGGCCTTGGAGGGAAGAACAGCTGGGCTGGGGCGGTTCCGGCTTGGTGTCCACCCCACCCTGAGCGGCGGCGGGGATTCACGGAGAGGCCGGGGGGTGGGGGAAGGGGGGGCAGGGGTAGCACGTGGGAGCCGGTCCCCAGCTCCTCGCTGTGTGACTCCATACCCACGGGAAGCCGTGAGGGGCCTGGGAACGCAGCCTGGGGCGGGGAGCCCTGGGTGCTCTATTGTGGGGGGAGGAGGAGCCGGCCCCCCCACCCCCCACCGCAGGGCACAGCTCCCACTACCTGCTCGGAGAAGGTCACTTGGCGGTTGTTTTCTTTCCTCCTTTTCAAGGTGACCTTGGCTTTCTTGGCCTCCTTCCCAGTTGCTTTCAGGGGCGCCCATGACCCCTTGCTGGGTTTCTGAGAGGGCAGAGGGAGAAGAGCTGTGCCCGTGCCCCGCCCTGGGCACCGCCCGCCCTCGGCCCCTCCGTGGGGAGCGGACGGCAGCTCCCGCCCGGCACGCCTGCCCCCTCCCTGCCCCTCAGACCGCCTCCAACACTGACTGAGGGGCCTTCAGTTCCCCTCCCTGGTTAAGCCTTTGAGAAGTGTTCACCCAGACAGACAGCGCCCCTGCCTCCGCCTCTGTCCCTGCGGGAGGGGGAGTCCAGCTACCATCCGGGGCCACAACGGCCTGCTCTCCGGACCGGCTCTAACCCCCCCCCCCCACCCCCCGCCCCGGCTTAAAGCTCCTCCAGCCTTCGCCCCCTGGGGCCCGTCCCATCTCTCCCTCTGGGGGACAGGCTGGAACCAAGCCTTCCTGGCAGCGTTTCTCCGTGGTGCACACCTTGGGCACCTGCGGCTGCGGCTGGGCCTGTGGCTGCGGCTGTGCCTGCGCCTGTTTCTGCAGTTGTGTCTGCACCAGCGACAGCTTCTTTCCCCGCCGCCGCTCCAGCCACTCCATCACCCGCGTGAGGTCAGACATCCGCCTCTCGTCGGCCGTCCGCCACATGGACTTCCTCTCCGTGGGCATTAGATCCTTCAGGTCCCCTAACTTCTCTTGCATGATGGAGCCTACGTTCTGCATCGGGTCAGATGGTGGCACAGGCTCGCTCTGGGGAGCCCTCTGTTCCTAGCTGCTGGCCTGGGTGACCCCCAAGGTAGGGTCTGGCTTCCAGGGGTGAACAGAAAGGGCAGAGTTAGGGCCTGGCCGCTGGGATATTGGCCTTGAGGGTGGGAGGTCTAGAGGGGATTGTGAGGTCACCCTTGGCTGTCAAATAATGGCTCTCTGAGGCCACAGTGGTAAGTGGAGGGGTGCGAGGGGCATGAAGGAAGGCATGTCGCCTCTGAAAGCCGGTGACTAGGGGGGAGGTGGGGAGCGAGTGGGCCCCACAGGGCTCTGGCCCTGACGGAGGAGCACGCGAGGGACGACGGGAGGCCAGGTGGCTGGTGAGGAACGGAGCCGGAGAGGTGGGCAGCGGCCGGGTCGGACAGGACCTTGGAACCCACGTGTCGCCTTCAATGGGACGGGAAGGGAAGCCAACGAGAAACAACAAAGGAATTCAAACAGGGAGGAGGCCATGAAGGATCAGGGCTGCTTCCTTAAGGAACCTGGGCGTGTGCCCTGACGGGGAATCCACGGGGCTTTTCCACGAGGTGCCGCGTGGTTCGGTTCCCGAAGACGGGCGGCCTGTCTTTTTCACTCTGTCCGCCTTTCTGGGATTCTCGTACTCGGGGTCACTGCAGTCCTCAAGGGCCGTTTAAAACGGATATCCCCTTGTCAGCGAGGACGGCGTCCCTGGGGCGGGTCCACGGCCCACAGAGCACCTTGGGCCCCGGCCCCGCAGGCAAGGCGTCCGGTGCTCCCAGCAGACGTCTCGATCAGGCCACGGGATCGATGGGCTGGGATTTGCAGATCCAGAGCCTGCAGTCTCCCGCCTCCCGCAAAGCCCTTCCTTCCTCCTGCTCTGCGGGGCCCGGGGAGGCCTCTGGCTTCCTTGCCAGGGCGCCGGGCTCAAGGCTGGAGGCCCGGACGCGGCCCCCTGGCTCTGCATTCTTGGCTGGGACCCCGGGACCTTGCTCTGCCTTTCAGTCTTGTGTTTCAACTCCTCGGGGACTGGGGACGCCATCGGGGGTTGCGAACCGGGGCAAGGGGTGTTTGGCCCACGGGCGTTATTTTATGCAGCCTGCAAAGTGTCTCAGAAATGAGGGCACTTCATTTTTTAAACATCCAGAGTTCCGCCCGGCCATCATGGCTCAGTGGTTGAGTAACGACCTATGAACCAAGAGGTCACAGTTCGATTCCCGGTCAGGGCACATGCCCGGGTTGCAGGCTGGGGGCGTGCAGGAGGCAGCCAATAGGTGATTCTCTCTCATCATTGATGTTTCTCTCTCTTCCTCCCTCTCCCTTCCTCTCTCTGAAACCAATCTATATATAAAAGGCTAATATGCAAAGTGTCTCCTCAGGAGTTCGACCAGGAGACCGGGAGTTCAAGTGCTCGCTATTACATGCGCTGACCACCAGGGGGGCGGTGTGGAACGAAGGAAGGCCCCGGCCGGCAGCCAGAAGGCCCCAATCTGCCCTGATTGCAGGCCAGGCCTAGGGACCCTGCCCATGCATGAATTTCGTGCACTGGGCCTCTAGTAAACACATAAAAACAAAATCCCGAGTTCAGGATTGTTTAATAAACAAACGATCTGGTACGACTGGGCTAGACCTGGCCCGGGGGATGAGGCCTGCGTGCTATCTGCTGCCTCGGCCCAGGCCTGGCCCTCTTCACCGTCTCCGCCACCTGCCTGTTCCTGAAGACAGTTGAGTTTGCGGCCCCCGGACCGGGCAGTAATCCTAACCACCTTACAAAGTGCGGAGTCCACGTTAGCTCCTCTCTTTGAGCTCGAAAAGGAGGGATTCTTACCCCATGTCACAGGCTGGGAGCCCAAGGGTCAGAGACACCCAGCCCCCGGAGGGTGCTGACACTGGGAAATCCTGTCCTATTATGTGATGCGGCCACACGGTTAAGGAGAAATGTGGTGAGGCAGGACCGGAAGGCAAGCCGGGTCATCTGGAGGCAGGAGGAAGCCAGGGAGCGGGAGAGAAGCAAGGGGACCCGCCATGTGTGTGGTGAGGACCTCGCTGCCTCATCCAGGCCTCACGGAAGCTCCTCGCGGTAACTGGCACGTGGCGGTGCGGGCGTGCTCTCCCGGTGGCTGGGCGGATGCCATTTCTACCCGTGGAGCCAGTTGAGTCTCAGACTCCCAGTGGCACCTACAGGTGTCTCTACTCCTTGCCCGGGTGGTGGGCTCGATCCCCAGTGTGTGTGTGTGGGGGGGGTTGAAGGAGGCAGCTGATCCATGATTTTTTTCTCATCATGGGTGTTTCTGTCTCTCTCCCTCTCCCTTCCTCTCTGAAATCAATAAAAACACAGATATTAGAAAAGAAGCAGATCATAACCAGGTCTGAGGGAGGGTTCGCTGTTTCCCCTCAGAGGCACCTCACCCTGCTTGGGAGG
Organism: Plecotus auritus; assembly: GCF_963455305.1. Taxonomy (NCBI): domain Eukaryota; kingdom Metazoa; phylum Chordata; class Mammalia; order Chiroptera; family Vespertilionidae; genus Plecotus; species Plecotus auritus. The sequence continues at coordinate 59,610,292 of NC_137785.1, forward strand.
GTGTGTGTGTGTGTGGGGGGGTGGTGGGGGTGGGAGTGTGGGTGTGGGAGTGTGTGTGTGTGGGGGTGTGGGGGTGGGTGTGGGTGGGGTGGGGATGGGGATGGGGGTGGGGGGGTGGGAGTGTGTGTGGGTGTGGGTGTGGGTGGGTGTGGGAGTGTGTGGGTGTAGGTGTGGGTTTGGGTGGTGTGGGTGGATGTGGAGGTGTGGGTGGATGTGGGGGTGTGGGTGTGGGAATGTGTGGGTGTGGGTGTGAGTGGCGGTGGGGGTGTGTATGGGAGTGTGTGTGGGAGTGTGTGTGGGAGTGTGTGTGGGTGGGGGTGGGAGTGTGTGTGTGGGTGTGGGTGGGGGTGAGGGGTAGGAGAGTGGGTGTGGGTGTGGGTGTGGGTGTGGGTGGGGTGGGGATGGGGATGGGGGTGGGGTTGTGGGTGGGTGTGGGGGTGTGGGTGGATGTGGGGGTGTGGGTGGCGGTGGGGGTGTGTGTGGGAGTGTGTGTATGTGTGGGTGTGGGTGGGGGTGGGGGTGAGGGGTGGGAGTGTGTGTGTGGGTGTGGGTGTGGGTGGGGTGGGGATGGGGGTGTGGGTGTGGGTGGGGTGGGGGTGTGCGTGTGCGTGTGTGTGTGGGGTTGGGGTGGGGGTGTGTGTGTGTGTGTGTGGGTGTGTGTGTGGGTGGGGGTGTGGGTGTGGGTGGGGATGGGATGGGGTGGGGGTGTGGGTGTGGGTGGGATACGGATGGGGGTGTGGGTGGGGGTGCGGGTGGGGGTGGGGATGGGATGGGTGTAGGGGTGTGGGTGTGGGTGGGGTGTGGGTGGGGGTGAGGTGTGGGTGGGGTGGGGATGGGGGTGTGGGTGGGGGTGTGGGTGGGGATGGGGATGGGGGTGTGGGTGGGTGTGGGTGTGGGTGTGGGTGTGGGTGGGGTGGGGATGGGGTGTGGGTGTGGGTGGGGGTGGGGGTGGGGCAGTGCTGGCCCAGGAGGGGCCCACCCTGGCCTTGGAGGAAGTGGAGCCTCTGAGGCCTGGGTCTTGCCTGCTATCCTGAGACTGACCAGCAGATGGCGGCAGTGCTCCAGGAAAGCCAGGGTGGGCGCATTCCTCGGTCATCTGCATGGGCTTGGGCTGCCTACGAAAACCACAGGCCAGGTGGCCAGGACGCTGGATGTGCTTCTCACCGTGCTGGAGGCTGGAGGCTGGAGGCTGGAGGTCAAGGTCAAGGCGTGACTAGGAAGGCTGCACTCTGAGGCCCCTTCCCTTGGCCTGTGGGCGGCCAGCATCCTGCCGGGGGCCCTCGTGGCCTTTCCTCGGGGGTGCATGTCGGGGAAGGGGAGGCTCTTCCCTCATCTATTGGGTCAGGGCCCCACCTTTGTGACCTCATTCAACCCTAAGGACCCCCAAAGACCTGGCTCCAAACACACTGGGGGTTAGGATTCAACACATGAATTTGGGGGGGGGGGCACAATTCAATCCACTTTTTTAGGGGAGGGGCCTGGGGAGCGGGGCGGTGGGGGGAAGAGCCAGCCTTGCCACTCACTCGATGGAAACCCTCGCAGGTCACTTGTCTCATTGAGCAGCTGCATCCTCACCCCAAAGGGGCAGTGGAACCCCCACACCCCGCACCCACAGAAGCAGGGACCGGAGCTCCCCGGTTCCTCACTCCGTTGACGCAGCGACCCTGTGGGACAGGTGTTCACATCATCGCCATCTTCCCAAGGACGGACCGGGAGTCAGGGAAGTTACGGTCTTTCCAGGGCCTCCACGAACCCCCTGAGAAAGGGCAAGTTTGGGGGAGGGCCTTGGTGGGACACATGGGCCCCCAGGACTAACGGCCTGGCCCGGGGTCGTGGGGACCTGGGAAAACACTCCTGGACACAAGGCCCCCACATACAGCGGCCCCGACGGCCCGGAGGGCGGCCTGTGTCCGCCTCGCCTGCTGGACGGGGAGCCCGCCCGCCTGCCCTTGGCTTGTGCGGTGGGACGCGCAGGACAGAGAGGAGGACGGAGAGAAGGACGCCCCCTCTCCCCAGGAGACACCGCAGGGAACCCTAAATCTAATAAGTTAATCCAGACTCCTGGAAACAAGATTAAATTTTCAAATAAAGGCCGCTCTGACAGCCGGGGCATCAATCTTTTATTTAAAATAGAGACGGAGCCCATTCAAATGCAATCAGCGGTGACAGATGCAGAGAGGAATGAGTTCCGAGAGAATCCCAGAGCGGTTTGCTAGCCCCGGACGCCCCCCCCCCCCCCCGCCCCAGGGTGACCGTAAGGACAGTCTCGGTGTCAGAGAGCGGCGGGACTCCACATCCATCTCCTCTCCCAGAGGTTTGTGGGCCCCGGAGCCCCGAGGCCCGAGGCAGGTGGGAGGAGCCAGCCTCAGAGCCAGGGGCCCAGGTCCACCCCCCTCCAGTGGCCACAGGAGGGCAGGGGCGGGGGTCGGCGGTGTCCGGAGAAGCATTGGAGCAGCCACAGGAGGAGAGAGTGGCGGGTGGGGGTTGGGGGGGCTGTGGAGAGCAGATGGGGGATGGTTGAGGCAAGAGGAGAGGTGGGGAAGGAGATGGGGTATCGCCTTCCCCACAGTCTGCTATGGGGGGCACTTCCAATGCCAGAGGCTGTGCGTCCGCTGCACCATCCCACTCAGGCCCCACATCAAACCCTTTCCCAGTGGCCCGACCCACTGTGAGCAGGAGGGAGCGCGCCGCGCCCAGACTCTGCGCACAAAAATCCCGGGGTGTCGTCCTCATTCCTGGTCTCCTGTCCTGACGGCGGCACGGGGACGGCAGGCCGGGTCAGAGGGTGGCAGAGCCACAAAGGGTCCCAGAGCCCCTCTTGGAGGCGCCTCCTGAGTCAGGACCCCGTGTGGGCTTTGCACAGGGAGAGGTACATGTCCCCTGAGCCCCTGGGACCGGGCTGATCGGCCACAGCTGCTTCCTTAGCAGTGGATTCTGTGTGAGCCGCCGAGAGCGTCTCCACCAGAGACTCGTCTGTGCCTCAGAAACGCTGGGCGCCGCCTGGGAGGCGTCTCGCAGAGACAGCGCTGGCCTCAGCTCCAGCGGACGGACGGAGCAGGCAGACAAGGCTCCAACAGAACTCTTTCATCGGATGTGGGCAGGCTACGGTGATGAGTCCTTCCCTGGCCCTGGCCCCTTCCTATTGGTCCTGACCCCCTTCCTTGGCCCTGGCCCCCTTCCTATTGGTCCTGACCCCCTCTCCAGGCCCTGACCCCCTTCCTATTGGTCCTGACCCCCTTCCTATTGGTCCTGACCCCTTCCCATTGGTCCTGACCCCCTTCCTATTGGTCCTGACCCCCTCTCAGGCCCTGGCCCCCTTCCTATTGGTCCTGACCCCCTTCCTATTGGTCCTGACCCCTTCCCATTGGTCCTGACCCCCTTCCTATTGGTCCTGACCCCCTCTCAGGCCCTGACCCCCTTCCCTGGCCCTGGCCCCCTTCCTATCGGTCCAGGCTTTCCTGTAGTTAGGGCTTTTTCCTGGGACCCAGCACCCTCTTGCCAGCCTCTGCCCTGATCCCTGGCCCTGGAAGCTCTGTCCGTGGTGCTGAACCTGGTGCCGGGGCATGGAGCCTGGCCTTGAACACGAGACAGCGCCGGCGGCGACGTGTGAACATACGTGCTCCTTGGAAAGCTTTCTGGCCTGCAGAATGGGAGACGGATGCTTTCCTTGTGAGATGCTGTGAGGATAAGGCATGTGGAGAAACTGGTGTCGTACTTGTATTTTTGTGTCTCCTCCCACTTAAAAAAAAAGAGCCTGGCTGGTGTGGCTCAATGGTTGAGCATCGATCTAGGAACCAGGAGGTCAGGGTTCGATTCCCTGTCAGGGCACATGCCCGGGTTGCGGGCTCCATCCCCAGTGGGGGGCCTGCAGGAGGCAGCCGATCCATGATTCTCTCTCATCATTGATGTGTGTTCTCTCTCTCTCCCTCTCCCTTCCTCTCTGAAATCAATAGAAATATATATATATATATTTAAAAAGAGTGAACCTCCTCCCTACCCCCCCTCTTAAGAGTAACAGGTGAGCGGGTGACAATTTCATACTTAGGCATAACATTGACTTCAAGGGCCAGACCAATCGGGCACTGAAACGTGCGTGAATTGAGAGAATACAAAGCAAACAGCCTCCAGAGAGACCCTCCCTCCTGATCCCAGCTGCTCCAGGCGGCAGGGGTTCCGGAATATTCCGAGTTGACGGAGATGGGAAGGGTGAGGAGGAGTGTGTTTCCTGGTCCCTGGTTTCTTCACTTGTGAGTGGGGGTGGGGTGGCCGCTCCAGCAAGGACCCCTCTCCCCGCGCTCACCTTCCCTGGTCCCCAGCTCTGTAAAGATCTTGTCGACGAAACACACTGCACTTATTAAGGAACAGCAAATTAATTCCCCAATTTTATTAATAAGGGACATTAAGAAGCGATTGTGCCATAAGAACAGAATGAAGCCTCCCAGTTTAATGAGCTGGCGCTGCTTCCGCTGGACTGCGTGTCCTCGTCATCATGTGTGTGGAGCCGCTCAGGTGTTCGGAGCGTTTGCCAAGAATCCCGGGACCTGGGGCAGCTCCTGGGACCTCAGCGCGGGAGCCACTGCGCGGGGCTCTCCGAGCTCCCAGCTCCGCGCTGACCCCGGGGCTCCGGGGGCGGGCAGAGTGGGCGCAGGAGAGAGAGAAGGCGGTACGGCTGGGGGGACGCTTCACCTCGGGGACCTCACCTCGGGGACCGGCACCTGAGAGGGCCCCCGGGGGTTTGTTCCACCCACACTGGGAGATGGAATGCAGGATCCCCAGCATGCCCTTCACAGCGAATGGAGTAAGAGGCCTTGCATGTGTGCACACATGTGTGTGCATGTGTGTACATGCGTGTGTGTGCATGTAGTAACTGGAAAGTTGGCTTATTAAAGAAACACATGCCTGCCAGGGGAAACAGTCAGTTGCCCTCCTGCAAACACGCTCTCTGCTGCTGCACGTGACACGGGACCCTCGTTTGAAACCCGGAGGGCGCTGGGTGGGCAGGAGCTGCGCTCAGGGAGCTCGGCGCGCCGTGGCAGGGACACTGTCTTCAGGCCCCAGTGGCTCGTGGTCCCGGAAGGCTTCCTCAGGCCCCGTCAGGCACGGAGACCCCACGCTGTCCCAGGTCACGCTGGAGGCAACCATGGACACTGCCCTTTAGTCTCTGCCCCCGACCTGTGCCCGCTGGCAGGGGACCCGGGAGGTACAGGCTGCTGCACTTCCTACCCGCTTGGGGGTTTGGTGAGTGTTGGGTCTGCTCTCTGAGGGGAGTGGGCACCGAGGCTGGCACTGAGGCTGGCACTAAGGCTGGCACTGAGGCTGGCACCAAGGCTGGCACTGAGGCTGGCACCGAGGCTGGCTTCCAGCGCGGACACGGGGAGGCCAGCCCCTCCCTCCTGCTGCCGCCTTGCTCACTTGGTGGCTTCAGCCTCACGCGCCTCCCTCAGGTGGGGCTGGTGGCCGGTCTGGATGCGAATGACGTCACTGTGAGCCCAGAGCCCACTCCCTGGACTGCCGCCCTGCACGGCCCCTCTAAGGCTGGCCCTGAACTCCGGGCCCAGCTCCCCTCGCCCGCCTGCTCTGCTCGGGAAGCCCAGCCGGGGCCCGGGGAGCGGGGGCGGGAGGAGCCATCGCCCCAGAGGGGGCCGCCCTGACCACGCTCAGCAGGTCTCAGCGCTGGAGGCCCCATTCTTCTCCCGAAGCCTCGGGGCTCTGCTTCCCCTTCCCCCCCTTATGAGCCCAGCGGGTGCTTCTCCCTGCCCCTCCCCCCGGAGCCGGGCTCCAAGCGCCTGCTGCTTCGCAGGGGGCCTGGGGAGGGCTGCGCCCGCAGCTTCGGGAGCTGAACAAGGAGGGGCCGTCCGGTCCTTGGAAGGTGGCTTGCAGGGAAGCGGACGCCCGGGCCCTCATTCTCAGCTGCGGGGTCCGGGTCACGAGAGCGTGGAGGCCGCACCTCACACAGCAGACGTGTTGATGGAAGACGGGGAACCCGCCTGAGAAGCCGTGCGTCGGAGGGACGCGCACATCCTCCTGACAGCTGAAAATTGCAAACCGCAGCGGTTCCTTTGCACCTGTCAGCGGTCCAGCTCCCTGGCTCCGTGGACTCTGAGCCTTGCCCTGCCCGGCAGGGCCTCCCGCAGCCCCGGGGCCAGCAAGCTGGTGCCGTGGGCACACCATGGGCACACCATGGGCACAGCCTCTCCACTGTCCCGGGCACTCACGTTTCACTGTTCACCAGGACTCTTTCAGTTACAAGCAGTTCTCAAAAGGAGATACATTGGCTCAAGCGCTGGAAAGATATGAGGTCAATGCGGCTTCAGGCACGGCTGGATCCAGGGGCTCTGTCTGTCTCTGTTTAAGTTTCTTTTTCATATGGCTCTCCCCCAGGGGGATGGCTGCTGGGGCAAGGCGGTCCCTGGGTGCCTTAGATTCATCTGTTTCATTTCATGGCCCAAACATGCTACTCACTCTGTCTCAGCCGCTCCCCTTTTTCTGTCCCTTAAAGAAACAGGCACACGCCTGCTTTAGGATATTTGCACTATTTCAGGAGCCTTGGGAATCCATACCCTGTCCCCTCCACAGCCACATCCTCACTCCCTGAGCCCTGATAAGGCTTGACCCAAACACACCTTCTCAGCAAGGCAGGGCCTGAGCGCCCGACTGAAAAGTGGAATCCATCTCCTCAGCGCCTGCCCACCCCCCCCCACACACACGCCCCGCCCACGGCCATGACTGCCTCTCCTGCCCTCTCCCCGGGACTTCCTTATCACCTCGGTTGCCCCAGAGCCCACCGGGGTGTCTGTTCTGTTCGCAGACGTGTCCTGAGAGCCTGGCAGGGTCCTGTCACGTAGCAGCAGCTCAGCTTTTGGGGGTGAATGAGTGGAACGGAACACCCAGACCTCGGAATGCACAGCAGTGAACAAAGCAGAAGAGAAACCTGCCCCTTTGGACCTGACTCTGGTGGGGAAGGCGAGGCGGGGTCCGGCCGCCCCCTGGAGCCGGCGGCTGGAGGAGGAGCAGCGGCTCACACCAAGGGGAGGAGGAGAGGGAGTGTTTAAACCCTGGCTGGTGTGGCTCAGTGGACAGAGTGTCAGCCTGCGGACTGAAGGGTCCCAGGTTCGATTCCAGTCAAGGGCACAGGCCTGGGTTGTGGGTTTGACCCCCTGTGGGGGGCGTGCAGGAGGCAGCCAATCAATGATTCTCTCTCATCATGGATGTTTCTATCTCTCTCCCTCTCCCTTCCTCTCTGAAGTCAATCAATAAAAAAAATATATAGAACATTTTAAAAAGTAAAAAAAGGACTCTTTCTTTTAAAAAAAGAAGTGCCAAAGTGAGAGTTTCCGGGCAGGGGATGCCAGGCGAGATGGGACCCGTCTCTGTCCCTCACTGAGCGCCAACACGGGCAAAACTCCTTGCTTTTGACTGTTTCAATGTTACTCTTTCTTTCTTTCTTTTTTTTTTTTAAATATGTTTTCATTGAATTCAGAGAGGAAGGGAGAGGGAGAGAGAGAAACATCCATGATGAGAGAGAATCATGGATCCGCTGCCTCCTGCACGCCCCCCACTGGGGACGGAGCCCGCGACCCGGGCCTGTGCCCTGACCAGGAATCACACCGAGGCCTCCTGGTTCACAGGTCGATGCTCAACCCCTGAGCCCCGCCGGCCGGGCTTAATGTTACTCTTTCTGACATGGAGAGAGGACACGCGCACGGCTCCCAGCAGCAATACAGCTTCCTCCCGGTCTGTCTGTGGGCCCTGCCTGCTGGCTTTGGGATCGCGTGCGGGCAGCCCCCGCCAGCCTGCTCCCCGACACGTCCCACCCGCGTGATGTAAATGAAGAAACGGGCCCACCGACCAGCTGGGTGTGGGTGCTGCGGGGCCCGGACGCCCCTGGAGCCGGCGGCTGGAGGAGGAGCAGCGCCCACGCCAGTAAGTGGGTGTTGAGTTGCATTGACACTGACATCCTCTTGTGTGGACACGAGTATTTTATCAAGACTGGCCTGGGCGGGGGGACATCCATCTTCGTATCGACGTAAAACAGACGATATTGCAGGACGGCGTCCTGGCCCCGGAGTACAGGCCTCTGTGCGCAGACACAGATGTGTAATCGATACTTCATCATCGAATTACGATCGGCTCTCAGTGCTCCGCAAAGAGCCTCGAGAAGAAAAATGAAGAGCAACAGTAATGTTGAAACAGATACGAAGATTCCTTTGCGTTTTTAAAAAATACGTTTTTATTGATTTCGGAGAGGAAGGGAGAGAAAGAGAGAGAAACATCAAGGATGAGAGAGAATCACATATCGGCTGCCTCCTGCACGCCCCCTACTGGGCATGGAGCCCGCAAGCCAGGCCTGTGCCCTGACCGGGAATCGAACCCTGACCTCCTGGGTCATATAGGTCGATGCTGAACCCCTGAGCCCTGCCGGTCGGCCTTCTTTGCATTTTATTTTTTTTAAATATACTTTATTGATTTTTTACAGAGAGGAAGGGAGAGGGATAGAGAGTCAGAAACATCGATGAAAGAGAAACATCGATCAGCTGCCTCCTGCACACCCCCTACTGGGGATGTGCCCGCAACCAAGGTACATGCCCTTGACCGGAATCGAACCCGGGACCCTTCAGTCCGCAGGCCGACGCTCTAGCCACTGAGCCAAACCGGTTAGGGCCTTCTTTGCATTTTAATAAGAGTTGGGGGCTCCCACTGGCCATCCTGGGAGGGCAGCAAGAAGGGATCCCTTGAGCTGGGGGCGGGGGGTGGGGGGGGCTGCCTCAGTTTGGCTGTTTAGCATCAATGGACACACCCAGGGCCTGTTCACTCATCTGAATGGTAGGCATTAGGGCATTGCTCTCCTCCCCCCCCACCCCACCCCCTGCCCCCCCAGCCCCTCTGGCATGCCTTTGCCTCCAGCGGCCAGCAGGGGCCACTCTTGGGCTCCTGGCCCCGCTCTGGGAGGGCCCGGGGGTCACCCCCTGGGCTGCTGGGCAAGCTCAGCCCCTTGCCCCCCGTAGGACGACTCCACTCAGGTCTCCGGGCTCAGGGGGAAGCCCTGCTCCAATCCTGCCCCCCACTCCTTACCCCCGCCCCCCCCACTTCCCCTATGGTCCTGGGGGCGTTCCCCCGGCCCCTCGCGTGCACAGGAAGCCGTCTGGGGTCTGCCCCTGGGAACCCTATGTTTTGTTTTCGGTACGTGCCGTTTCATTGGAGGCTATTTCCTCCTGTGTCTTCTGAAATATTATTTCATTTGGGGTATGCGTCAGTGCTCTTGCAAGTCTGCGGGGAGATGGGTTATGGGCCCGGCTCTCATTCGAGGACAATGAAGGAGGCGTAACAAGATCTGCTGTTTGAAAAGGAAACGCTGGGCTGCGGCGTGAGCAGCGAGGGCTGCGGCGGGAGGCGGAGGCTGCTTGTGTTCGGCACCCGCCCTGGCCCCGCTCCTGCCACAGCTATTCACGGAGGCCCTACTATGTGCCGACGGGCAGGCTGGATGGGAAAAAATAAGGGAAGGGTTGGGGGGGAGTACGTTCTAGAAAAACGAACATTCTGTCCAAAACGGGCTGGAAGGCCATGGGAAAGCGTAGAATTCGGGGCTGGGAGGCCCGCCGTCGCATCCCAGTGGCCACGCCGCAGCTGCGTGAAGGGGTTGGGCGGAGGGGGGGCGGGTCTGGCCTCTCTGGGTCTTACTGTCCTCCCTGTACAGTCGGCCGGGTGCCCACAGGGCATCAGAAGGTGACTGGATGTGAAGCAAGACGATGCTGGGGAGCGTGCATGAGAGAGAGAGAGAGAGAGAGAGAGAGAGACATTGATGTTCGATAGACACATCGATCAGTTGCCTCCCGCACGCACCCCAACGGGGTGGAGAGTGAACCCACAACCCAGGTATGTGCCCTTGACAGGAATCAAACCCGAGGAGTCAGTCGATCATGACTGCGAACCAGGGCCCTGGCCGGCGGCTCAGTGGTTAGAGTGCCCTGGCCGGCGGCTCAGTGGTTAGAGTGCCCTGGCCGGCAGTTGAGGTGGTTTCTCAGGCCGCCCGGGGTCTCCGCGCACACAGCCCGCCTCCCGCCCTCCCATCGCCTGGCCGAGCTCCCACCGTCACCCCGACGCCCCGCCCTCATTCCGCCGGTCTCCCTGGCCCTTACGCACCGGGCGCCATCCATCCATTCATCCATCCATCCATCCATCCATCCATCCGTGGTTCAGGGCACCCGCCGCCTCCCCACCAGGAGCTAGAAACATCGATGAGAGAGAAACATTGATCAGCTGCCTCCTGCACACCTCCCACTGGGGATGTGCCCGCAACCAAGGTACATGCCCTTGACCGGAATCGAACCCGGGACCCTTCAGTTCGCAGGCCGACACTCTATCCACTGAGCCAAACTGGTTTCGGCTCCAGTCACCTTCTGATGCCCTGTGGGCACCCCAGTCGAAGACCGTTTGTTTTGTTTTCCGCTGTAATTTGCCCAACGTTCGGCACAAGCCCGGCGCACAGTCGGTGCTCGGGAAGCGCTCGCTGAGTGGATTTGTTGGAATCCACGCCCCTGGATGTGGCTGCATGCGGCTGGGCGCCAGGGACCGGGGTGGCCCTGGGGTTCCCGGCTGCGATTTCGCAAGCACTGAGGTGTCCCTTCTAATCTGTCTGCCTTGATCACGTCAAATGTCCGACAAGCGCAATTGACCAATGACGAGCATGTACGATCCTGTTACATCGTTTGTAACCTGTGATGCTCCTTCTACTCATAAAGAGCTTTCTGTTTTTCATGAATCGGAGTGGAGGGCGTGCATAATGAATATCGACGGCGCATCGGAGGGCGGTAAGGCGTGGCCCGCTGTGGGCCGGGTTCGCGCCTGTGGGGAGTGACAGAAACCCAGCAAATTCTCATGGAAACGCCGGTAACACACAACCTCGGACGGCGGACATTGGAGCACGAGGCGTCCTCGATTTTCCTAATTACGGGGCGACAGCAGACACCCATGTCCCGACGGCAGCCTCTGCGAATAAGACCATCAGCCTAGCTGGTTTGCCCAGGTTCCCGTCGCTGAGCACAAAACCGCCCCCGCCCCCCCCGCCCCCCCCGCCCCCCCCCACCCCCCGCATCCTGTCTTCACCCGGCCAGACTCCGTGCGTCGTGTTTCAGGAAGCAAAGGCCCACGGGGGAGAGAGCCTTAGGCGCAAAGCGTAAAGGAAGGCACGTGAGCAAAACCAGATTTACCGTCTGCACGGCGACCACGTGGTTTGGGGGGTGCTAACATTCGGGGCACAGGGTCCACATGGCTCCCGCTGGCGTGCGGAGCATTGTGGCGTCGCCAAGGTGATAGATAAAGCAGAGCAAGAAAGAAGACGCGGCCGGCCCGGGTGGCTCCGTGGTTGAGCTTTGACCTATGAACCAGGAGGTCACGGTCCGATTCCGGGTCAGGGCACGTGCCCGGGTTGTGGGCTCGATCCCCAGAGTGGGGCGTGCAGGAGGCAGCCGGTCCAGGATTCTCTCTCATCATGGATGTTTACGTCTCTCTCTCCTGCTCCCTTCCTCTCTGCAATCAATAAAAACATATTTTTAAAAAGTCACCCCAGGGGTTAGGGCTCCCCACACCCACACCCCGACTTCAGAAGGCTCCCCCATGACTCAGGGTCAATGCCTCTGATTAGATTAGCGTGCAGGCGCATTAGGGGCCCTGCTGAGCGTGACGTGACTCTAAACTGACGCTCTCCTGGCTGAGCTGTCCACTCGATGGCAATGGCGAGACAGGCTTCTCCCTAGAACTTAGGAGGCAGACAGGCCCGCCCCGCTCCGTCATATGTCTATGTGCGAGAATAAAGAATTCACAGCTAGCTCTAAAATAGAGCGGACGCATCCACAGACCACAGAGTGAGAGGCAGGGCGAAGGGGGCGGAGGGCGGGGGCTGGAGATGTCGCTCATTATCGCTTGAAAAAAAAAAACACACACAAAATAACTCAGGGGCGTCATTAAACGCCTTCCCGGGGCGTCACGGGGCGGGGGGGTGGGTGTACATCTGGGCCGGAACATCCTGATGGTCTGGGTACCAGACGGGGCCTCCTTCGCACTGAAATTTGCCTTTTAAAGCCAAAGACCTCGCCGGCCCCTCCCCTTCCTTTGACATCCTCGTGAGAATCCTCTCTGAACACATCCTCGTGAACGTCGCCACAGCGAGCGTGCGTGTGGTCCTTGTTGTCTGTGAACTGTTTCCCGTGGGTCAGCTCACTGAACCCTCACAGGGAACCTGGCCGGCTAGCGTCCGCCCGTTTTCTACAGGAAGAAGCTGCGGCTCGGAGCGGGTCCGTGAGCGGCCGGAGGTCGCCGGCGAATGCGCTGGGCTGGAAAGCGGGCGTTGTCCCCACAGAGCCCACACCTCCGCTCCCTCCTCTCCCAGGGCCTCCTGACCGTGACCGTGCGATGGTTCTGCAAACACACGTCCTGTCCTAGGCTTCAAGCCCGGGACGTGGCGGTTTGACACTTGGCTCTGTGGGAAGTAGCTCACCTTCACCTGCGGGACGTCCGAGGACGGAGCTCAGGGAGGGAGGCGAGAGGCCTTGCTTCCCAGGCCCCGGGCTCCTCCACCAGGTCCCCGTCCTCCCCGAGTCCTGGCTTTCCCTCCCGCCGAAGCCACCTGCTCCCCGAGGCCACGGACGGGCGCGCTGCGGATGCGCACGTCGGTGGCCCCCGGACTCCCTGCCGGCGCTCAGAAAGCACGCGCGACGCCCGGACGGCAGGCGCTGGCTGGAGGGTGGCCCCGAGCCTCCGGCGGGGCGCAGGCACGCGGAGCCGGGAGGCCTCTCTGCTTCTCCCCGTCTCTGCGTCTCTTCGGGAGGAGAAACGCTTGGGCCTGCTCTTCCCGGCGTCGCTGCTGCGGGTGAGTGTGCCCCGAGAAGCTATTGGTGCGACTGAAGGGAAAGAGGCTTTCCCACGCCTCACTGGGGAGTTAGGAAAGACGATGCTCGGCGAGCCAGCTGCACGCGCACACAGACCCACTCGCGCCTCTAAATGTCCCGAGAGCCACTCTGGAGCAGGACCGCCCTGGGCTCTTCCCGCCACGGTCAGAGGGATGCAGTGGGGAGAACACACCCGGGAGCTGCTGTGTGCGCACGCGTGGCTGCGGCCGGGGTGTGTGTGTGTGTGTGTGTGTGTGTGTGTGTGTGTGAGTGTGTGTGTGTGTGTGTGAGTGTCTGTGTGTGTGAGTGTGTGTGTGTGTGAGTGTGTGTGTGTGTTAGTGTGTGTGTGAGTGTGTGTGTGTGTGAGTGTGTGTGTGAGTGTGTGTGTGTGAGTGTGTGTGTGAGTGTGTGTGTGTGTGTGAGTGTGTGTGTGTGTATGAGTGTGTGTGAGTGTGTGTGTGTGTGTGTGTGTGTGTGTCTACACGCACAGCCCCGAGAGTGAGTGATTTCAAGCAAGAGCATTCGAGCGCGTCACCATTCCTCCTCCCTGTGGCCGTGTTTGGTCACAGCAGCGGCTTCAGAGGGGTCAGGCCTCCCTGGTTTGGAAAGCGTGACTGGTCACACCGGGCCTCATCGGGTCTCTGGTGTCGCCAGCCCTCAGGGGCCCCGTGGGAGGCAATGCCGCCTGAGGGACAGTGTCTGGCCACGCCCACACGCCTCTGCCAGCTGTGGACCTGGAACAGCGATCCCCCCCCCGCGTGGGAGGCAGGCAGAGGGACAGCCACCCCTGGGGGGCTGAGAGGCCCCTTTGTGGGCCGACAAGTCTCCAGTTGGGGACAGGACAGCTTATCCGGAGGGAAAGAGACAGGGGAAACGTGGCTGAGAGACACAGCACCGCTGGGTACGCTACAGGAGCTGAAAAGGGAGGAAGAGTGATATGGTGACGCATGGAACGCCCGTGAGTCTGACACCGTAGATAAAACGGACAAATTCCTTGAAAGACACAAGTTACCCGAGCTCACTCGAGAAGAAACAGACAGCCCATCAGCCCTGGAGCGACTAGAGGAATGTTTAATCAGAAATCTCCCCACAAAGAAAATTCCGTGGGAGAGGGCTTCCCTGGTGAATTGGACCAAATATTAAAGGAGAAACAACGCCAATTCTATCCCGCTCTCCCAGGAAATTAGAAAGGGGGGAGTCCCTCCCAACGTATGCGGTCAGGTCAGCCTTGCCCTAGCACCAAAACTGAACGAAGATATTACAAGCCGAGAAAAGAGACGAATATCCCCCGGGGACCACAACAATTCTACCCAAAATGTTAGCAAATCGAATCCGAAAACAAAGGGTATAGCCTATCATGCTATGGAAGGGTTTACCCCAGGAATGCGAAGTCGGGTTAGTACTCAAATATCAGTCAGTGTAATTCACTGCATGACAGGCTGTAAAGAAAACCACTTGGTCATCTTAAGAGACGCAGAAAAGGCGCTGGCGGATCTGACACGCGCTCCGGATGAGAGCTCTGGGTAAAGGAGGAATGAAAGCGGACGCCACAGTATGACAAAGGACATCTATAAGACACCGATGTCCACCCTCACGATACCCGCTGGGGGTTCCAGCCCACGGAAGACGCCACGTAACGGAAATGAAAGGCCAGACGGAAGGAAGTAAAATGGTCTTTATTTACAGATGACACGATGGCCTATGTAGACGATGCAGCAGACGCACAAAACTGCGATGACACGAGTTGAGCGAGGTGGTGGGATACGAGACGATTCCATCACGCCAGGTGTCTTTACGTGTGCTAAAAGCGAACGACCGGAAATCCACACTTTTAAAAAGATGCCACGCGTGGCAGCGTTGACAGGTATGAAATGCTAAGGAGTCACTTGGGATCCATGAACAGACCCCCTCACAAAGGGCTGAGATCCTTATTCCTCTCTCATCACTGGTGTTTCTATCTCTTTATCCCTCTCCCTCTCTCTCTAAAAATTAAATAAAAACGTATTTCTTAAAGTGGGCGGGGTAAGGAGGATATCTATAATAATAAAAGCATAATATGCTAATTAGACCGGATGACCTTCCGGAAGAAGCCGGGGCTGCACGGGAAGCCCGGGGCCCGGGTGCCTGCTGGGAAGCCGGTGCCGGCAGCTGGGGGAAGGAAGGCCTACTCCGGCAGGAATTTTGTGCATCGGGCCTCTAGTTAAGCAAACAGCAGCATAAAGCTGCTATGACAACGCTTGCGAAGGCGGTTTCCAAATCACTGAGGCAGGGAGACACCAGGGCCCGACCTGCTTCCCCCGGTGCACGGGGCTGCTTGCGGGTCACCGAGGGAGGAGGCCTCCTCCTGGCTGGATGTGCAGCCGCATCTCCTGCACCAGAAGCTGGGAGTCGGCTCCTGCTTTTTAATAATCTCCCAATTAGATGCAACGGTGGGGAGCTGCCCCCCACTTGGAGTGCGCCACAAAGCCTGGGCGCAGCCCTGGGAACTGCGGGCCACAGACTCCGACACGTGGAGGGCAGGTGAGCCGCTGAGCTGGCCGGTTTCCCTCCAATTACCCCTGAAATACAGCCTCCCCCACAGAGCCGCACTCCGCACGCGGATGGTCCCTCCAGCTCAAGCCCTCAGCGCGGAGAGACACAGAGACACGTGGGGGGTGGGGGGGGGGAGTTTCCCAGCAGCACCAGCTGCTGCAAACGGGCCTGAGTGGTGGCTGGGAGGGTGGATCGCCACGAGGTCGCCGCGGAGGTCGCCGCTCCAAACCTCGCACGGATGTGATGATGTGGCGGCGTCACCGGGGCGCCGTGAGCCCAGGGTGAGGATTGCAGCATGCTGACAGGAGAGCTGGGGGAAGAGGAAGACGATGGAGCAAGATAATTCCAGGTCGGAAACAACGGTGACCACAAGATGCCACGTAAAATTATAAAAGACGGGGCCATGGCCTGGGGGATGGCAACATACCTGTCAGTCACAAAATTACTGGTTATGTACATGCACACAACACGCACACACACACACACTCACACACACACTCACACACAGACACAGACACACACACACCACACACACACACACAACACACACACAACACACACACAACACACACACACTCACACACACACACAGACACACACACACCACACACACACACACCACACACACACACTCACACAAACACACACACACAAGCACACACACACAAACACATTCACACACAGACACACACACCACACACACAACGCACACACACCACACACACACACACTCACACACACACAAACACACACGCACACAGACACACACACACTCACACACACAACAGACACACACTCACACACACACAGACACACACAGACACACACTCACACACACACAGACACACACACAGACACACACACAGACACACACACAGACACACACACTCAGACACACACACACACACACACACACATACACACGCCTCCTACAGATCCATAAGACGCATAACCCAGTAGAAAAAGGGTCAGTGTCTGAATAAGCACATCAGAGGTGGGACATGCCGAGAACCAGCAAACATGTAACAACCAGTAAACATATAACAAGTGCTCCCATCTCACTAGACACGAGAGGCGCCTGCGTTACAACAGCGAGCCTCACGCTGCACCCGCTGAAGCAGCGCACACTCCAACGTCTGAGAACAGATTCTCCTTTTCAGATGTTGTCGTTGTTAGTCCTGATAGAAGCATCCGTGAGGAGAGAGAATCATGGATGCGCTGCCTCCTGCACGCCCCGCCCCCTCCTGGGGATCGAGCCCGCAACCCTGGCCCGTGCCCTGACCGGGAATCGAACCCTCACGCCAGTGGAGCGGATCTCATGTTTCAAGGAGTTGGTATTTAAATATTACCTGAGTCATTTAGATAATATCCTCCTCCCCCCACCCCCCCCAAAAAAACAGTGAAGCCCTAAGAAAGACGGAGAGGAGGGGCAGAGCCGTCAGCCAGCCGTGCGGGGCGTGTCTGCTTCATACGGAAAGGCCTCGGGGCAGCTGCCCACGGGGGGCGCCCGGCGCCTGGGGCCGCGTCTCCCACCCTCGCTGGGACAAAGGCGAGGACCCCATCAGCAGGACCCAGAGCCGTGGTCTCCGATCCCTGTGGTCGGAGGAAACCCCCAAACAGGATACGCGTGCACATAAAAGACTCTTCCTTTGCTTCTTTATTAAACTGTTATGTCCACACACAGCACTTCAGCAGCCAAAAACGAAGTCCCCTAATGTGGTCTCCTGGTGCTAATATTGTAAAACAATGCAGAGTGGTGAGAGGTGGGGGTGTGGGGGGGGGTCCGGGTCCGAGGTGCCTTTCGGGGGGCGCGCAGCCGGGGGAAGCTCGGAGCTGTCAGGAAGCGGGCCCTCTCCCTAAACATCCCAACATCCATGTCCTCGTTAATTGCCCAGAATTCATGTCACTTAAGCGGAGAAGCTATAAACATCCACTACCATAAAGACGCATTTAGACGCCCGGGACGAAATCAATGCCGTATTATTTTGGTTTATTATTCCTCGTGGGGTTCGCGCCGGCCTTCCTACTTTGATATTTATTTATACCCGAGAAGCAAAAGAACGCGAACGCCACACTTGGGAGCAGGCTGATGCCGGGATCGAGCGGGCGCACACAGCCTCTGCCTGGGTTCCAGAAGCCTCTCCGGGAGCCGCCCCGCGGTGGAGGGCAGAGCTGAAGGTCACTGCTTTCCCCACGCAGCGAGCCGCGGATCGGGATTAACGTGAAGGGCCCTGCGATGTGAGGGGCGGCTGGCTCGCGCAGATGGCTCCCCGCCTCCTTCCCGGGGCGGGGTGGGGGGCGGGGGGGGGGCGGTCAACGGTGTAAGAAAGAGCGGGCTCCCCGCCCTGCCAGTTCTCTCTCTCGGTGCCTCTAAGCTCTCTATTCAAGAGGTCCCTGGCTATTCACAACTTTGCTGCTCTTATGAAAAATTAATGACTGCTTTCTCGCCGACAGACAAGGGCCTTATTCTGTAGAAGATTAACAAAGAGGCCTCGATGCAGAAGTGAGTCTCACTGTGGGAGGTGCCTCTCTCACCAGCCCGTTTATAACTGGGGGTCAGGGGGGAACACCCCGTTAGTCCAAGGCTGGCAAGTAATAGATGGTGCACAGCCTGGCAAGCACAACAGCCAACACAAAAGGGACGTGGCATGGAAAACAGCCTGTCTCCCCACAGCGGGCTGACCGCCCTCCCCCCCAGCAGGCTGACCGCCCCCAGCAGGCTGACCCCCCCACAGCAGCCTGACCCCCCCAGCAGGCTGTCCACCCCCCGAGCAGGCTGACCCCCTGCAGCGGGCTGACCCCCCAGCAGGCTGACCCCCCAGCAGGCTGAACCCCCCTAGCGGGCTGACCCCCCCTGCAGGCTGACCCCCCCTCAGCAAGCTGACCCCCTGCAGCAGGCTGACCCCCTCCCAGCAGGCTAACCCCCCAGCAGGCTGACCACCCCAGCAGGCTGACCACCCCCAGTGGGCTGAACCCCCCTAGTGGGCTGACCCCCTGCAGCAGGCTCACCCCCTCCCAGCGGGCTGACCCCCCAGCAGGCTGACCACCCCCAGCAGCCCAACCCCCCCCCCAGCAGGCTGACCCCACGCCCTGCCCACTGATCCTTTTTTTCTCGGCAAACCGCGTGGGGAGCTGTGTTCACCAGCCATCATCAGGCAGGCGGGGTTCTGCAGGGGTGGGGGCGCAGGTGAGAGCAGTTAACCGTGTGCAATCGCGAGAACAACACGGAGATGGGGCTTTGAGCGAGGCAGCCGATGCTTAGCAAACACTTCTGAGAGCCTCGCTGGCTGGCGTCGCCCTCGGATGGAGGAGCTGGGGCGGGTGCGGGCGGGCAGCTTGCTTCAAGATGCTTTCCCGAGGGAAGAAGAGGGTGTGCACTGCAGAAATAAAAACATTTTCATCCTCACCCGAGGACGTTTTCCCATTGATCTTTAGAGAGAGTGGAAGAGAGAGGGAAAGACAGGCAGAAACATCGACGTGAGAGAAACACATCGATGGGTTGCCTCCTGCACGTGCCCCCCCGACCAGGACCCGGGCTGGGGAGGAGCCAGCAATGGAGGTACCCTTGATTGGAATCGAACCCAGGACCCTTCTGTCTGCATGCCGCCGCTCTATCCACTGAACCACACCGGCCAGGGTGCAGAAATAAAATATTTCGAGTTCGTATCCTATCCTGTGCACACTCGGTCTTCACGCCGACACCCAGGTGTCGCATGAAAGGGACTCCGGGTGCCACCCCATGCCCCCCACGGGAAAGCCTGCTTTGCTCACCCGTCTCCCTGGCAGCGGAAGGAACGGACGCGGAGGGAGGCGGGGTCAGTTATGAGAGGCTCAGTGGGGGACCAGGTCTCCCCCTCCGCTCTTCTCGCTGTGAACCCAGCTCTCCACGGTCCCCACGCGTGAATCCGGGCCTCCAGACGGCCAGGGACCGTGGTAAGAACGCATCTCATCCTGCGTGATGACAAGGGCCCACCCGCCCGGCCCTAGACGCCCAGGAGCGAGCGCCTCAGTCGCCGTGCGCTTGGCACCGGCTGCCCTTGGCCTTCAGGGAGCTGGCAGGGGGCGGGCGGGGAAGAGGCGGGCACAGGTCCACGCAGATGACTGCCCCGCTGCCTGCGGGAGCGCCGGGTTTGGTAGACGTGGTTCAACGCCACCCCCTTCGGTCTCTGGTGTCTTAATCACTGATTTGCAAGTGTGTGGGGCGGGCAAGCACGGAGCGTGGAGGTTCCGGCGTGCCTGGGGGTCGACAGACGCCGTCCTGCGTGGGCCGGTTTCTCTCAGCGGCGTCTGCATCGCCAGAGGGCACATAAAATGCCCGTTAGACAGAGCGGCGCTATTGGACTTGCGGACACTTTTTTTTTTTATTTTAAAAAAATATATTTTATTGATTTTTTTTTTACAGAGAGGAAGGGAGAGGGATAGAGAGTTAGAAACTTCGATGAGAGAGAAACATTGATCAGCTGCCTCCTGCACACTCCCCACTGGGGATGTGCCCGCAACCAAGGTACATGCCCTTGACCAGAATCGAACCTGGGACCCTTCAGTCCGCAGGCCGATGCTCTATCCACTGAGCCAAACCGGCCAGGGCTGTGTACACTTTTTTTTTTAAAAAAAGATATTTTTATTGATTTCAGAGCAAGGGAGGGAGAGGGAGAGAGAGAAACATCCATGATGAGAGAGAATCTTTGATGGGCTGCCTCCTGTGCGCCCCCTCCTGGGCATCGAGCCCAGAAACCCGGGCCTGGGCCCTGACGGGGACTCGAACCGTGACCTCCTGGTTCATGGGTCGACGCTCAGCCACTGAGCCGCGCGGGCCAGGCTGGCGGACACTTTTCGGAGAGCACTGTGCCGACGACTTTCCCCTCCTTCGCGAGAACCTTGAAATATCTGAGGGACAACGACTGTCAGCCAAACGCTGTCCCCGGGGGCTCTGACGTGTCTTCACTCCAGGGTCACCCGGGCGCCGTGACCCGTACCGTTCTCACCCCATTGTACAGAAAAGGACACTGAGGCACGGAGACCAGGGCGGGGGGCTCGGGCTCTCAGTTACGGGGGCAGAGCTGGGACTCAGAGCGGGCGGCCTGGCTCCTGGCGGCTACGGCCTCTGTCTGAAGAGAGATGTTACGTAACATAATGTTTAAGCATCCGACGTCACCTTCAGCACCGTGACAGGGGCGGGTGCCGCAGCGAGAAAAACCCAAGGGAAGAGCCCCGACTAAGCACTTGCGAAGCGTCTACAGGAGGAGGCAAGATCAATGCCTGCTTCACAATCTCCCGCCAGGGTTTCGCCACTGTCGGCATTTGATGATCAGCTGCCGAAAGATCGTGACCACACCCACCCGCGCTTCACAGCCACATAAAAACGAACGTCCTTCCTTCAGGAAAAATGCTATAAATTCGCACGAGAAGAATATTTTTCTCCCAGCAATGGCCACAAGCCAATAAATCACCACGCCCGGTACATCCGCTTCGATCGCTTTCCCCAGAACGTCACCCATAAAGGGTTAGTAGGATGTGTCACCAGCTAGATGAGCATGAGGGGCGCCTGTTGAGAGCCACTGTCAGAGTCTAACAGGGGTCCTCAAACTTTTTAAACAGGGGGCCAGTTCAGACCGCTGGAGGGCCGGACTATAGTTAAAAAACAACAACTATGAACAAATTCCTATGCGCACTGCGGGCCCAGGACGCGTCGGCTGCTAAGCAGGACAGGCAGCGGCACCCGGCGGGCCGGATAAATGTCCTCGGCGGGCCGTATGTGGCCCGCGGGCCGTCGTTTGAGGACGCCTGGCTAAGAGTTAGAACGCTTACAGGAAAGGCTTACAGACACGTTGCAGATGGGGAGGAGACGGTGGAAACAGATCTCGCACGCGGGCGATTGTGAACCAGAAGTTATCAAGCTCCTGCAGATCAGTAAGACCAACAGCTGGGCAGGAGAAGAGCATGCGTGACGGGTGTAACGACGGATGGACGCCCGGCTGGCGGGGCTCAGCGCTTGTATGTGTTTGTGAGCGTCGGCCCAGGAACCGAAGGGTCGAGGGTTCGATTCCCGGTCAAGGGCACGCACCTGGGTTGCAGGTTCGATCCCTGGCCCTGGCTGGGTTGTGTGCGAGAGGCAACCAATCGATGTGTGTCTCTCACATAGCTGTTTCTCTCTCCCTCTCCCCCCGTCACCTTCGCTGTCTCTAGAAGTCAATGGGAAAAGTATCCTCCAGCGAGGATTGACGAAAGCAAACAGACAAACTCAGTTCCTCAGCCACATGAGGCGCCTGTCAAATGCTGGGGGGGGGGGGGGGGGGGAGGTCATGTGAGGCTGCAGCCTTGGGCAAACTACGGCCTGCGGGCCGGATCCCGCTGTTCTATCCGGTTCTCTTGCTCTCCCCTCCGCTCCTTTCCTTTGAATTTATATTAGTTCACACAAACACTCCATCCATGCTTTTGTTCCGGCCCTCCGGTCCAGTTTAAGAACCCATGGTGGCCCTCGAGTCAAAAAGTTTGCCCACCCCTGGGCTAGAGGCTCCCGTACCAGGCCGCTCCCCCACGCAGCACGTCCTTCATCGCCAAAGCGCACTCGCCCTGCCTTGGCACGCACAGGCTCTGGGCATCTGGAGTCTACAAATGCCAAAGATGGCACCGAGGGATTGACATAGTCACCAGCGTTAGAGTCCTCACGCGAACCTCTAACGAACAGAGAAGCAGACCCTGTTTGGTGAGAAAGCGAGGAGTCAGAATGGTGTGCAGCACTGAAGTCAGGGCCTGGGTGCGAGGAGCTCAGGCGGCCCTGGCCGTGGCCGCTCGTGACGTGGCCCGGGCACAGCCACGCACTGACTGCTGTTGGCTCTCCCAGAGCCCGAGACCCCGTGGTGCGCCCCGCCTGAGGCTCCGAGACCCCGCTGCCTGCGCCTGAGACCAGCAGACTCAGCGCGGCCCCAAAGCCCGTTCTCAGCAGCAGCCGGGAGGCCCTCGCTTGTCCTAATGGGTTTGGGGGGGTACGGGGGGGAGACAGGGATGGGTAGGGACAGGGGTGGGGGGACAAGATTGGGAGGTGGGGGCAAGGTGGGGGACAGGGTGGGGGGACGGGGTGGGGGATGCGGTGGGGAACGGGGGGGGGAGACGGGTGGGGGGACAGGGATGGGGGACAAGATTGGGGGGTGGGGGGACAAGGTGGGGGACGGGGTAGGGAACGGGGGGGAGACAGGGGTGGGGGACAAGGGGGCAGAGGAAGTGGAGGCACGCTCTGTGTGTGCCTCCAGATGGGCATTGAAAATGAGGGTTCTATCCATGTGACTTTGGAGGTACAAGAATGAATCCTCTCCTCGAACCTGAACCCGGGAGCTTCCCTTCGCGTGCTGGGCAGAGGCAGCCGTACCTCCTCGAAGGCAAGGCGGGCCCCGTCGTCGGTGTTCTTTCCCCGGGCGACGGGCTTTGCCCAGCTTCACCACGGGCTGGGGTTCCACGGCAGGAGTCGGGGGGCTGCTCACGTGCACCTGCAGCGTTTAAGGCAGTGTGGCTGGGCGGGCGGGGCGGGGAGCGGCCGGAAACCAGGGGCTGAGCGCACAGACAGGTCGCACGAGCCGCCCTTCCCCCAA
Organism: Plecotus auritus; assembly: GCF_963455305.1. Lineage (NCBI taxonomy): Eukaryota > Metazoa > Chordata > Mammalia > Chiroptera > Vespertilionidae > Plecotus > Plecotus auritus. The sequence continues at coordinate 59,633,294 of NC_137785.1, forward strand.
GCCTGTGGGGGACAGAATGGACCGGGGGGGCACCTGCTCGCCCCAAATGGTGCAGGTGGTCGAGCCGGGCAGTAGAGCGAGCTAAGCAGCCAGCAAGGGGCCGTGGGATCTGGTCCGCTCAGCCGGGGCGGGCACTCGGAGACACTGACCCGGGGCGGGGAACTCAGCGTGGGAAGTGACAGCCCCGAAGGCGGGAGGGAACGGAACGCAAAGGAACTCATGGTGGCAGGCTGCCCGCGCCTCGTGCTCTGCAGGCCCGTCCTCTGTCCTCCCAAATCCACAGCCCCCTCCAGCGTGCTCTGCAGGCCCGTCCTCTGTCCTCCCAAATCCACGGCCCCCCCCCAGCGTGCGCTGCAGGCCCGTCCTCTGTCCTCCCAAACCCACGGCCCCCTCCAGCGTGCTCTGCGCCCCACAAGCTGACGAGTGAGAACAGCTGGGGGCTCCCCAGCCCTGGCTCCCGGCCGGGGCCGACGGGAGAGGCCGGGCACTCACACCTCCTGTCCCCGCTCCGAGGGCTGGCCCAGGGCTGGCCATGCCTCCCTCCAGGTCTGGTGACTGGCCCCCCTCCCCCTCCAGTCCTGGGGCCCTGCACTGTCCCCTGTGGTGGCCACACACCCTGTCCTCGAACACCCCTCACTCAGTTCTCCAGCCGCCCAACTGGAGCAGCTTTGGGCATTTACTGCTGCGGCGAGCCAGAGAAACCACCACAGGATTCTCTTTTTTTAAAATATATTTTATTCATTTTTTACAGAGAGGAAGGGAGAGGGATAGAGAGCTAGAAACTTCGATGAGAGAGAAACATCCATCAGCTGCCTCCTGCACACCTCCCACTGGGGATGTGCCCGCAACCAAGGCACATGCCCTGGACCGGAATCGAACCCGGGACCCTTCGGTCCGCAGGCCGACGCTCTATCCACTGAGCCAAACCGGTTTCGGCCACCACAGGATCCTCTTGATGAGGGTCTTGCTGGGGTTCCCCTGCCGCGGGAGGTTCAGGGAGGCGGTGAGCCGGGCAGAAGGCCCCGCAGGTAAGGAATGGTGGCCTGAAACCGCTGGGAGCGTCCAAAGAATGAAGCTGCGCTCAGGGGGGATGGAGAGGAGACGAGCAGAGGGTCACGGGGGGGCGGGGGGAGGGGGGGGGTGCGCGTGCAGCTGGGAACGTGAGCCAAGGCCCAGCTGCGCACTGTGTACACGGCCTTCCCTGGCGGGCAGGAGGCCGCTGCCGGGGCCTGGGAGACGGTGCAGAGGGGACGAGGGGAAGGACAGCAGCAGGCCGCCCGAGGGGACCGTGAGAGGCCGTGACCACAGCAGGGGCCATGGGACTGAGGACAGAGAGGGAAGGCAGAGACGCCAGCGAGGGGCTGCCGCCTTGCTGGGTGTGGAGAGCCGGGGAGCAGCCAAGATGGTCTTGAAGTTGCAGCCAGAAACACGGGGTGGGTCCCGGGCAACGTTTCCTACCGACACAGGGAATTCAGCCGGCGGCACAGGCTTGGCGTGGACGGAGAAGTTACCCGCCGTCCTTGCTTAGTGTAAGGATGCCCGGGAATCACTCGATTTCCCTCCTATTCATGGACCGTTCTACTGGCTGTGGGATGGGTCTACTGTAGCTTCATTTATTTGGTTTTATATGTTTTTATTGATTTCAGAGAGGAAGGAAGAGAGAGAGAGAGAGAGAGAGAGAGAGAGAGAAACATCAGTGATGAGAGAGAATCATGGATCGGCTGCCTCCTGCACGCCACCCACTGGGGATGGAGCCTGCAACCCCAGGCCTGTGCCCTGACCGGGAATCGACCATTGACCTCCTGGTTCATAGGTCGACGCTCAACCACTGAGCCACGCCGGCCGGGCATATACTGCGGGCTAAATGCAAGCTGTTTAAATTCTTTCCACACCAACAGTTGTGTTTCTCACCTCGGGGTATAAATGTGACCTGGACCCTCCTTTGTCCTCCACTGGAACCTCCGGGGGGCGGGGGGGGGGTCGCTGGTCCCCAGGAGCAACGCCAGCCCTCTCCCGGGCCCGCCTGCTGTCCGACCTTCTCTGCTCCATTCCCGGCCCCGGTGTCTCCCGCCAAGCGCGATTCTGAGAGCGGACAATGGCCGGCGTGGCTTCCCAGAGCATGCTTTTCACGGAAACGTCCGCACTTCAAGAGCCTGCTGGGCTCTGCCCCGGGGACTCGGGCGCATTCACGGTGGCATTTCGCCTCTGCTGCTGTGGAGCGCGGAGCCTCGCGCTGGCTGCTTGTTAAGAAGTGTGTGGACGTGGGGTGTGGTGACCTCTCAGACTTGGGCTCCTGCCCCTGCGCGCCTGCCTGCGGGAGACGTCCTCCCGGCGACTGCTGTTCACCGAGTAAGTTCTTGGCCGTGCAGAGCCGAGGCCCCGGCCTGGGCCCTGCCCCCTGCGCCACCACCTCCGGGAGCGCAGAGCAGCGGCGGGCGGCGGGTGGCGTGAGAGGTGTTATGTGGACACCACGCACGGGAAACAAGCGCAAAGCCCCTTGCCTTCGCTCCCTTCCGGAACCATCTGAGCCTCAGGTGTAGGATGTCTGTCTACCTGTCCGTCTGTCTGTCTGTCTGTCTGCCTGTCTCTCTATCTATGATGTCATCATCATCGTTCTACTAGACCCGTGGTCGGCAAACTGTGGCTCACGAGCCACATGCGGCTCTTTGGCCCCTTGAGTGTGGCTCTTCCACAAAATACCACGGCCTGGGCGAGTCTATTTTGAAGAGGTGGCGTTAGAAGAAGTTTACGTTTAAAAAATTTGGCTCTCCAAAGAAATTTCATTCTTTGTCCTGTGGATATTTGGCTCTGTGGACGAATGAGTTTGCCGACCGCTGCCCTAGACCATGAGCTCTCTCAGGACAGAATCAGGTTCTGCTCCATATCCCAGTTCACACCTCCTGGCTCAAAAAATGTATTACACAGTCAGGGCCCACGCAAAGTGGGCGGAATTACCAAAGACCTTGTGTGCAGCTATGCGTAACCCATGGGCACAGACAATAGGGTGGTGAAGGCCTGGGATGGGGGGGCAGGGGTGGGCTGGAGAAGGCCGATGGGTGGGGAGAGGGGGGACAGAGGTAATACTTTCAACAGTTTACAATTTTAAAAATAGTAATAATTTAAAAAGAAAATGGAAAGTAGAAGTCTGTTAGAAGAATTGGGGAAAAAAAAGTTGGTGGGGTTACTCCGTAATCTACGGGGAGCGCTCATGGCGAGTGGGAGGGCCCCTCTCAGCCACAGTCACTGGGCGCCCTGAGGCGAGCCTGCCGCGGCCGCCACATCCTGGGAGCATTCCACGCGGACGGAGCGGGAAGACGCGTGGGTAAGAAATATCGCCATCAAACCAGCAGTGTCGTGGAGATTTGTTAAACCGTCACCACGGGGCCACGTGAGCAATCCATTACGAAGGCTGAGCTTCTGAACGAAACCTCACATCGCCGTGAATTTTATGGCGCAGCGGATCCCACGCGTATGCAATGACAGGCGTCCCGCCGTGACGCAGCGCTGTCAGCAGCCGTCCCTGTGGATGAGCCGAGGGGTCTTTCCTTGGGTTCAGCCGACTCAACTGCGTGGCACCGTCATCGGAAGATGATGCCGACGATTAACCTAAACAAGGCAGGCAGAGGACGCACCCACCACGACGATGGGCTCTTATGAGCGACCTATAAAACGCGGCGCGTCACGTGGGTGCTCAGGGCATTGGAAATCCACGCGTGGCCGCTGCGATCCTCCAAGGCCTTGCAGAGGGCGGAGGTCAGAGCGTGCAGGGCGGGCGGCTGGCGTCTGTCTGGGCACGTGGCCTGCCTCTCTTCGCTGCAGGCGCGGTGGGCTAACCCCATTATTAAAAAACGTCTTCAGCGGGCGTGCAGCCGCCCTGAGGCCTCACATTTAGCTCCAGTTATGAGGTTAAATATTTGCTTTGCGTGGTATTTGAATCGCCAGGTCCAGATTTTTTTTTTCTGCTGGGTAACGTCTCCTTCGTAAAGAGGCTGAAACTGGCATATTGACTACAGGACAAAGGTGCCCATTCTCAAAGTCTGTCTGTGAAAACCACGGCTCCCTAGCACACAGCCGGGCGGCAGAGAATCCAGAGGGGAAGCGCCTTCACTGGGTGAAGAAAGACGGCGGAAGGGACGGGGCATGATCTAGGTCTCTTTCATGACCGAACCCTCTGGTTTGAATGTTCGGGTTTGAGACGCTGTTGCTATTCCCTTTCCCCTTCTCCAGGCTGACCACACTCCTAGTTTACAGTCTGTAGCCAAAGAAGACGGAACTTGGTAGCCAAATCAGTATTCAATATTATAAATTAAAATGTTAGAAAGATTATAAACCCAATACACAAGTGTGACCACGCCAACTTGGGTTAAAGAATGTCTACCTACAGCCCCCCACTGGTGTGGCTCAGTGATTGAGGGTCATACCAGGAACCAGGAGGCCACTGGTTCAATTTCCTGGCCAGGGGCACAGGCCCGGGTTGCAGGCTCGATGCCCAGCAGTGGGCGTGCAGGAGGCAGCCGATCCATGATTCTCTCTCATCGAAGTTTCTATCTCTCCTTCTCCTTTCCTCTCTCTCTAAAAATCAATGTTAAAAAAACAACAACCATATTTTTAAAAATGTTTACTTATGCTCTCCCCTCAGGCACATTCATGCCGAGGTTCTAACATAATATGAAAATTAGGCAGATGCATTTTAGGAGCGGGGGGGTGGGGAAAGAGCGAAACAAAACCGTCAGTAAAACCTCACGCATCTCAGGCTCATTAAGTCAGCTTCAATACTTAGTAAGGTCATCAGGTTAAAAGTTTGGGTGTCTGGGTGTCTCTACCCAGAACATGATCTTCGAGGGGCTTCCACGTCTGGATAATCAAGGATCACATGATACTTTGCAAGTTGCTAACCTGGACACAGCACGTGAGGAAAGGCCACAGCCCGCCGTGTCCGGAACCTCAGGGGACGAGCCTGTATTTGCAAGAGGAAGCTCTCCGGGGGAGGGTATAGACCAGGGGTCCTCAAACTTTTTAAACGGGGGGCCAGTTCACTGTCCCTCAGACCGTTGGAGGGCCGGACTATAGTTTAAAAAAAAAAAACTATGAACAAATTCCTATGCGCACTGTGGGCCCGGGACGAGTTGGCTGCTAAGCAGGACAGGCAGCGGCACCCGGCGGGCCAGATCAATGTCCTCGGCGGGCCGTATGTGGCCCATGGGCCGTAGTTTGAGGACCCCTGTTTATAGACACTCCAAGCAGCCAATCGTCTTGCAGCTGTAAAGAGAACCCGGGGGTTGGGGGAGAAGCGGGGAGGATGGAAGTGGGGTGGGCAGGGGCAACAGAGTCAAGGACCTCCTGTTAAGTGATGAGAAAGACACATCCATAACGTATCTCAATAAAATGAGATTTTTAAAAATTTGAAACTTAAATCTTCCAAACGACAGGCGGACGTGAACGCGGCACACGTAAACTCACCGGATCATCAAGCCCCGGCAGTCCCCAACTGGGAGGAGCGGCGAGTACGGTCCGCACGCTCCCACCCTCAGCGTGTTGTCCACAGAGCTGTCAACGGGACAGACTGGTAACCCGTGCGTCAGCTGGTCCAAAGTAAGCATCCTCCCTGGAGTTTAAAAAAAAAAAATTGGATGATGTGAAAACGGAAAAATAAATACCCTTTCGTCGTGGTGGGACCAGGTTTAAGGCCTGTGCGTTTTGCCTTCACTCGGTCAAAGGCTGAAGCCTCGACATGAGCAAGTACCCCAGCCACCCAACCGCATCCGCCTCCTTCCAGAGGGACCACCTGTGTGGGTGCTGGGGGCTGCGCCCTCTGCTCGCCTGTTTCCTCTGCGCATCTTTGTAACAGTGTTTTGAGAAGGGAGGGATCATTATTGTCACGCCAACAGTGTGAGCATCATTAAAAGGTATGGGAAAGCCAAAGTGAGCGCCGATACTGTTTCCTGCAGGAATATACACAGAGTGGCCAGATGATGATGATCTCTGAACGCATAATAATCTGGCCACTCAGTGTCTATCCTATAGAATAAAAGGCTATATACAAATTGTCCCCTCGACCAGGAGTTTGACCAGCAGGCAGGCCGGCCAACTGCCCATGTCCCCTCCCCCTGGCCAGGCTGGCCGGACCCCACCCATGCACGAATTCATGCACTGGGCCTCTAATATACATATATATATACACACTGAGTGGCCAGATGATAATGATCTCTGAACCCATAATCATCTGGCCACTCAGTGTCTATCCTATAGAATAAAAGGCTAATATACAAATTGTCCCCTCAACAAGGAGTTCGACCAGCAGGCAGGCTGGCCAACCGCCCATGTCCCCTCCCCCTGGCCAGGCTGGCCGGACCCCACCCATGCACGAATTCATGCACCGGGCCTCTAATATACATATATATATACACACTGAGTGGCCAGATGATGATGATCTCTAAACGCATAATAATCTGGCCACTCAGTGTCTATCCTATATAATAAAAGGCTAATATACAAATTGTCCCCTCAACAAGGAGTTCGACCAGCAGGCAGGCTGGCCAACTGCCCATGTCCCCTCCCCCTGGCCAGGCTGGCCGGACCCCACCCATGCACGAATTCATGCACTGGGCCTCTAATACACACACACACACACACACACACACACACACACACACACTGAGTGGCCAGATTATTATGCGTTCAGAGATCATCATCATCTGGCCACTCAGTGTATGTGGAACGCTATTTCGGGACACAGGAGCGAGGAGAGAAAAAGGAGAGAGGCCTTTCATCTTTGAAAACATACAGAGGAACCCTCATGCTTCACAGGCGCCAGAAGGTTTCCTATTTAGAGTTCATCGGAGCTAACGCCTAGCGAGAAACACCACACCACCGCCAGGGGGCGCTGTCGCAGGGGGAACAGAGCCGAGGACAGAAAATAGCCCCACCCACCCCTGCCGGCCGGGGGACCTGGGGCTAGTCATCGCCCTCCATCAGCCTGCACGCTGACACCCCCAAACCTGGTGTTATAACACCCCAGAGCCCCAGGTGGACGGGACTGGGCCTTTGCCTGCGAACAGGGGGCTGGGTTTTCAGTAGACAGCGCTCCGCAGTGCGGGCTATTGTTCGGCGTGGCCCATTGTCAGACGCACGGCTCGCTGCTTCTATCCAACCATCCGTTCCTGCTCGGGCTCCTGAGGGTCTTTTCACCGGTGCGTGCTCCAGGAATCGATGGTTTTCCTAATGGGATTAAGCGGGTGCTTTTCTTACACGGGTAACCTTGGGCCCGCCCCACAAAAGGGTGCGTGGAGTAGAGCGATGCGCACCGCAAAGGTTATCCTGACTCCCCAAGATGCCAGGCGTTCACAAAAGGGAGCTCCCTTAGAAACGGGCGCGTTATAGGCGAGGAAAAGAATTCCGCTTCTCATTGCGGATGATTTATTGATGAACGCAGATCACAGCCTGTTCGGGATCGGGAGGCCTCCCACCAGCCCCGCCCGCGCCGTCTGCGGGGTTGAGGACCAGAGAAACGCCTCCATGGTACCAGTGGATGTATGTGGAGTTTAGTATTTTTTTCTTTTTAAAAAAACAAGCAAACAACCTTTTTTTGTTGCAAGTATTATACACACAGGCTTCCTGTCCCCCTCCATTGCATTATGTGGAATTTAAATTTGTTAAAAGGAAATGCTCTTTCAGGCATTTAAAAAAACTGTATTAAAATACAGCGGTGGAAGTTTGGGAGCAGGGGACCCCAAAACTATAAAGAAGGTTAAAAAAAATCCTAATCCTAATCAGAGACAAAAATCAACCACCGGGCTGACCCCCCCCCGGCCCCCCCTCGTCCCCCCCCCCCAGCCCTCTCTCGATGGTTACATTTTATAACTTCTGCGCGCACAGCCTGTAACGGTGCCTCTTGCTTCCTTCCTGTTTAAAACCCAGTGACTTCTAAAGGCCGTTCGCTTGGGAACCGTCTCAAATACGTGGGGAAGTCGTTTCAATGGAAATCATTCAGCGGACGATGGACGTGTAAGAGCCCCCATTTTCCTCGTCTCGTTGCACAGAAACAAACGTTCTCATTTAGAATGAGTGGGAAGAGTCGAAGAACTTGGGCTTCTAGTTAAAAAAAAAAGAAAGAAAGAAAGAAAGGTAGGCCTGTCTAGCAACAGTGCCAGGGGAACAAAGGAACCCACTGCAGGGGGTCACCCCTCATCTCCAGAGCCCGTCTGCCGGACAGCTCAGCCTGGGGCTGCTCAGGGACCTCTCTGAAGCCAGGGCAGAGCTCTGTGAGGTGCCGAGGACACCCCCTCCCCCCCTTGTGGCTGCACCTTGAGCCCCATGCTCCCAAGCCGAGAAGCGAGAAGCGGCTGCTCCCAAATGAAGGAGGGCCTCGTCCCCTCCCCGGAGAGCACGCTGTGTGCCTGGCTCATACACCGAGGAGCTGCTGTCCGTTGTTCTGGGCGCTCCAGAGAGCTCCCTCCATTTCTGGCAATGCTGAGGGCACACCCTCTCCCCCACGCTCACCTCCCACAGGCTGTGCTCTCCTGAGTGGTTGAGCGTCCACCTATGAACCAGGAGGTCAGGGTTCAATTCCCGGTCAGGGCCCAGGCCCAGGTTGTGGGCTCGATCCCCAGCAGGGGGCGTGCAGGAGGCAACCGGTCCTTGATTCTCTCTCATCATTGATGTTTCTCTCTCTCTCTCCCTCGCCCTTCCTCTCTGAAATCAATAAAAATATATATTTTTAGAAAAGGTGAGCTCTCAGCACCGTGGGCCATTTCCAGGGGGGAATGTTCTATCGAGAGAACCAGGGCCCCAGCAAAACACAGACAGTCACTTAGAAGAAGCAGGAGACGAGGGAGGGGGGAGGGAGGACTGGCGGTCGTGTTTACAGTGTCAGAGCCTCCCCGCTGCTCCCCGAGGGGGTGGGGAGGGCTCACTAGTGAGGAGAGACATATAAGCAGTGTCCATGCAGGCACAGGAGTGGGGACCCTGTCACTCTTCCAGGGGTGCACGTGCGGCTGAGCCCCGGCATGGGCTGCCAGGCCCCCAGGCTCCGGCCTGCAGGGCGGAGGGAGGACGGGCTCATGCAGACAACCAGCCTCCAGCACCCAGCGGCCAACCTCACACACACATCAAACTTGCCTCCCAGCGCCTTAACGTGGCATGTCCTGAAAACGAGGAATAATAGTTCAAGGACGTGTTAAGATTTAGTTTCAAAACTTTTCAGAGGGCCCTGACCGGTGTGGCTCAGTGGATAGAGCGTCAGCCTGTGGACTGAAGGGTCCCAGGTTCGATTCCCGGCAAGGGCATGTACCTTGGTTGCGGGCACATCCCTAGTAGGGAGTGTGCAGCAGGCAGCTGATGGATGTTTCTAGCTCTCTCTCCCTCTCCCTCCCCCTCTCTCTTCCTCTCTGTAAAAAATCAATAAAATATATTTAAAAAAAAACTTTTCAGAGGCTTAGAAACCAGCCAGCCCCTCTCCACCGATCATGCACCAATGAGACTGAGGAATTAATTGCTCTCCCCTCCTGCAGCCCTTGACGTTGCTTACATTTAAAAATAGAAATAGCGCCCCCTGTGTGACTCAGTGGATTGAGCATCATCGACCAGTGAACCAGGTGGTCACGGTTCGATTCCCGTTTAGGGCACAGGCCCGGGTTGTGGGCTCCATCCCCAGGAGGGGAAGTGAAGGAGGCAGCCAATCAATGATTCTCTCTCATCATGGATGTTTCTATCTCTCTCCCTCTCCCTTCCTCCCTGAATATATATTTTAAAAAAAGAAATAAAAGTAAGATTAAACATGAAAAATAAAAGTTAAAATGTTGACTATTTTTCTGATTAAATCCCAAGGTAGAAATACAGCTTTTTTCATGTCATTAAAAAAAAGTAGCCAGCCCTAGCCGGTTTGGCTCAATGGATAGAGCGTTGGCCTGCAGACTCAAGGGTCCCAGGTTCGATTCCAGTCAAGGGCATGTACCTTGGTTACGGGCACATCCCCAGTAGGGAGTGTGCAGGAGGCAGCTGATCGATGTTTCTCTCTCATCGATGTTTCTAACTCTCTATCCCTCTCCCTTCCTCTCTGTAAAAAATCAATAAAATATATATATTTTTTAAATAGGAGCTAAAATATATATTTTTTAAATAGTAGCTAATAGGTGTGGGGTATCTCTTTAAGGGTGTTTCAGCAGGAAGAGACTCTGGCTGTCATGACTTTGTGGACCAATGAGTTGGGACGATGGCTGCTGTGGGTGGACAGCCTACTTGTCAAAGCTTACTCTCTAGTTGCTCTGTTTACTAACCAGCCTTTAACCCTGCTTTGGTAGGTGTGAAAGGGACAGTTAACCTGAATGGATAGCTAAGAGGATTCCATCCTAACTACCTATATATTGAAATATATTATGACTTGCTTTCGATCTGCTATTTTAAAGTCTGAAACAACCTATTTTATAGAATAACAATGAAATCCTTATTTGTTGAGAACATGCACAGATGGAAGTTTGCAAGCTTAAAAATTGAATAGCAGTAATTGTCCTGCTTTTCCAACCATAAAACCACATTTTGGTAAGGTTTTCATATTTCTTTAAAAAAACACTCAAAATAGCTTTATGAGTTCACAAAATAATATTGTATTTTCTCAAGGTATTAACATGTCCTTGTACTGCCAGCATAGAGGATGGAACTTACTGGAGATTTAACATTTGCTACTTTAAAAAAATGCTTCTTTAATATTTTCACTTCAATATTCAGAAAACAGTATAATTACACTTATGGGTACTTAATTTTTAAAGCTAATGATGAACGGTTCTCTTTGAAATATAGCACAGCTTTGGCAATGTCATGCAGCTAATCTGAATTTGTAATAAGTGGGGGTTTAATTCACAGGGATTTTTTTCCCCTGTGGTACCACCAATGATTAAAACAACTTACGGTTCCACAGAGGATACATGTATCCAGTCCTCCAGTCCTCGGGTTCTGAAGGGGAAGCAAGATTGTGTGTGGATACAGTGTATCACTGAGGCCCGGGAGGAAAGGAAGCAAACGCCAAAGCTCCAATGGACAGATGCTAATGAAGGGACAACTGACAGAGGTGTGGGCAGGGCGGGGCGGGGGGGGGGATCCACACCAGAGGCTGGGGACCCAGCGGTTGGCAAACCTCCCACCAGGCTGAGGACACAAAGGGAAGAAGGGCTGTTACTGGAGTGAGATCTGGAGCCCAGGGAGGAGGAGGCTCCGGCAGGAGCTTCAGTCCTGAAAGTGGGGGGGGGGGGGGGGGTGGCACTGCCAGCTTTGTCAGGGAGCCTGCTCCACGCCAGCTGCACTGAGAGAGCAGGAAGGCGTACCCCATCCCTTTCTCCTCCCTCTCTGACCCGGGCACGTGGAAGGGACCAGGCTCCAGAGGTAAGAATGTGGGTGCGGAAGGCAGAGGATGGCTCAGGGGCGGGAATGTGAGCGTCAGGGCCCTCAGTCGCCTTGCTGTCCCCGAGGCCCGAGGCAGGGGCAGGACCAAGCAGGCACCGCTCCCCACCCTCCAACACCTCTACCAGAAAATGTCATTTGGGGGTTGTCCCGCTTAGGAAATTAAAAAAAAATAAAAAATCCCCAAACCTTTTTCTCTTCTGTGTTTTCCCCCTCAAGTTCCACGTAAAGTCTCCCTTCCACTGACTTCCCGGCTCCACAGAAGCTGGGGTGCAGCCGCCCTGCGGGCAGCTCAGCGCTGTGGGGAGCTTCAAGCAGCATCACCAGACCGCACCCCGAAATGCCCCTCGGGTCCCTCTCGAGGCTGGCCACAGCGCCCAGCAACCGTGAAGGTGGGGGGGGGGGCGGGGCAACAACACCCACCGTTTCTCTTGAGAAACAGCCAACGCCCTTGAAGCTTAGACGGAAGCATCCGGCTGACGGTCCTCGCGCCTGCGTGGTGTGCAGGTGTGCGCGGTTTCCAGCACCGTCTGAGCAGAAGGCAACCGTGAACGCATCCGGGGGGTGAGAAAGCCCCACGCGCGAGTGGAGGCGGGACCGCCCCCGGGGCCAGAGGCGTCTGCAGGGGAAGTCCTGGCCGCACGCAGGGTCCCGCGTGGGCCGTCGTCATGGCAGCAGCTCCGGGCCCAGGACGGCGTCTTGCACTTTGCAGGCCCTCGGTACACCATGGCTGAGTCGGCCAAACCTTGGCTGGTCCCCACAAGCCGCCACCCCAAAGCACACACATCATTGCGCGCTGGGAAAATTCCAGCAAGTGTTTGGAGTGGATCTATGTGGTTTTTTTTCCCTCGAGAGCAGCTCTGTAGGGCTGTTATGGGTGTTTTTTTTTTCCCTTTGACCTTAATGTCATCGACTTGAATAACAGCTTCATACAACATGTCTACCGTCATGCACCACAGCAGGCGCAGGCGTGGATTTAAAAGTGGGCCGGGACCTCTCAACGCTGAAGACGTCTAGTCTCTCCCGCTGAGCACAGGCTAAGGAAACGCTCCATTTGGCGTTCAGAGAAGAACTAGAGACATGTTGAATATACAGAACAAGATTTTTTGTTGTTGTTGGAAGAATTAAAATGTTTACCAAAACCAGGCCTTCACTCAAAAGTAACCCTGCCTTTTCCTGTATTTAATAAAAGTGCCCCATGACAAAGTTAATTTTATAACGTACTTGGAACACTTTAACAGCAACAATGTTGGATGGCCCTAACCCAGGAGTGGGCAAACTTTTTGACTGGAGGGCCACAATGGGTTCTTAAACTGGACCGGAGGGCCGGAACAAAAGCATGGATGGAGTGTTTGTGTGAACTAATATAAATTCAAAGTAAAGGAGCGGAGGGGAGAGCAAGAGAACAGGATAGAACAGCCGGATACGGCCCGCGGGCTGTAGTTTGCCCACAGCTGCTAACCGGTTTGGCTCTGTGAATAGAGCATCGGCCTGCAGACGGAAGGGTCCCGGGTTCAATTCCGGTCGAGGGCATGTACCTTGGTTGCGGGCACATCCCCAGTGGGAGGTGTGCAGGAGGCAGCTGATCGATGTTCCTAACTCTCTATCCCTCTCCCTTCCTCTCTGTAAAAAATCAATGAAATATATTTTTAAAAATGTTGTATGAAAATGAATCTGAGTAGAAAAAGCACAACTTCAGCACTGAGGCTTTGGTGAAAGTTAAATTATTTCATACTTTGCACAACTTAGAATCATTCCCAGATGTGATCATCTAGACCAGTGGTCGGCAAACTCATTAGTCAACAGAGTCAAATATCAACAGTACAACGATTGAAATTTCTTTGGAGAGCCACATTTTTTAAACGTAAACTTCTTCTAACGCCACTTCTTCAAAATAGACTCGCCCAGGCCGTGGTATTTTGTGGAAGAGCCACACTCAAGGGGCCAAAGAGCCGAATGTGGCTCGCGAGCCACCGTTTGCCGACCACTGATCTAGACCCAATCGTTAATTGGCCCTTGAAATCCTAAATTTAACACTCTTCAGAACAGCACAGCCTCCCTCTCCTGCTTTATGAGCAAATGAACGAAAAACTAGGGAATGGTACTGTCTGGGGGCTTTGAACCAAGACTAAAAAGGGATGAAATACTGTTTGATGCACATGAACATTAGAGAATCCATTTTGAGTTAATAAAAGAATGAGTTTGCTTCATCTCCTGGGACAAAATATTCCCCTTTTCCCAAAAATGTTCTCTCATTCCCACAATAGGGACGCTTGCTCCTTCCCTAGGGGGTGGGGCCTGAGGGTGGGGCTTCCGTGAATAGAAGTCACCCCCACTTCCCCAGCTGCCTGGTGCTGGGAGATTGGAAATGCATGGGGGGGGGGGGACTTTTGACCTCATCACACACAGGGCTGCAGAGACAGCAGGGAGAGGCTGTAAGAGCGACAGGAGAGATGCATTATTTGCGATCTCGTCGCTCCCGAAATCTCTCTAACGCATTAGGGGCGCCATGGATTTATCACACCCCCCCACTACTTCAAGAGCCCCGACGCCTTCGCAAGGCAAACCCCGCAGTCTTCCACTGCGGAAACGGCGCACTCGCTCCTTCGGTGTTTCACACTTTCTCACATTTTCACTTGTTTCCATTAATCGATGAATCATGAGGAATTTTGGGCACCTAGCCACAAAGAAATAACATTTTTGCCTTTCTAGGGACAGAGAAAAAAAAAGAGAGAGAGAGAAAGAAAGAAAAGAAAGAAAGAAAAATAATCAATTCAAACAAAAAGAAAAAAAAGCTCTCTTTCATTGTTTTTACAAAGTAAAGAACCCCTTTGGAATAGAATGCTACACTGTTACAATTCCTTAGTTATTGATACTTATCTGGTTCTACCATGCTACACTGTTACAATTCCTTAGTTATTGATACTTACCTGGTTCTACCACGCTACACTGTTACAATTCCTTAGTTATTGATACTTACCTGGTTCTACCATGCTACACTGTTACAATTCCTTAGTTATTGATACTTACCTGGTTCTACCACAGGAAGTGCATTCAGAGTTGGAAGCTAACCCTTAGGTGACAGCAATGTGGTGAGTGTCTGACCTCATGTGTGGCTGAGGTCTGGATGCCGCGGAAAGACCCGGATACACACACGCCTGTAGCTCTGGCGACTGCATGGGGGAACCTCCGCAGTGACCTGTGTGAGCAGGACGAGAGCAGACGTGCTGTTCCCGCCTGCCCGGTGTCCCTTCTCTGCTGTCCCTCGGGATGAGTCCCCGAGTCTGGTTGGGGTGCAGCCAACACCAGAGCCCTGTCCAGAGGAAGACGCCTGGACCCACGCCCAGTGGGCAGGACTTGTTCGGAGAGGGAGGAGAGCCTGAGGCTGCCCTGGAAGAACTACCCGAAGACCTTTTTATTTTCAGTCCTCGCCGAAGGATATTTTCCCATTGATTTTTAGAGAGAGTGGAAGGGAGGGGGAGACACAGAGAGAGACACATTGATTGGATGCCTCCTGCACATGCCCCAACGGGGCCAAGGCCTGAGCCTGCAACCCAGGTCTGTGCCCTTGACCAGAATCGAACCCGGGACCCTTCCGTCCACGGGCTGACGCTCTATCCACTGAGCCAAACCGGCTAGGGCCACCCTGAGACTTTTGTGCACATACTGAGGGGAAAAATAAAGCTCTTGTTTTCCAGCTAGAAGTCAGCTGGCCGTCGCTTCTAGGAGCCATTCTAGGAGCCGTCCTATGGAAACAAGTCGCTTGAAAAGGAAGCCAAAACGGGGACGCAGACCCTATAACCTCGGCGGGGGGCTCCGGCCACCCCTTCCCTGCAAGACCCCGCCCAAGGGCGCTCCTCAAGAAGCCCGTCTGAGCTGCTCGGCTCACTTGCAGCGGAAGGAAGCCCGAGTCAACGTGTCAACACTGAGAATGAGCAGACTGCCTTTAGGGTTCCGAAGGGTGTACCTCCTCGTGCGCCTCAAGTCGCTGGCACCTCCCAGCTCAGGAGAGCACACGGCCGTCACCATTCAGCTGGCGTCTGTTATTGTTTGAACACCTCCCAGCGGAAGAGGGATGAAGCGTGCCAAGGGGGCGAGCCACCCGAAATGTGGTGGCTGGGAGGCAGCCCCCTCCACGGAGGAAAGCGGAGACTACAGACCTCAGGGCGCCCACTAGACACTCCCCCCCGCCCCCCTCCCACCCCCCCGCAAATGAAAGAAGGTGCGAGAGTCCAGGCGGGCCAGGAGGCGAGCCGGGGACAGCCCCAGAGGATAAGCGAGGAGGCTCTTGGAAGAGCCCAGGTCAGGGAGGAGGAACCTCAAACAAGAGGGCCTCTACGAATGGCTCAAACCCCAGGACACAGAGATGCCTGCGGGCCAGTTGGATGTGCGGGGTCCCTAGGGTGGCGCAGCTGCTGCCACTGAGACAGGGAAAGAGTTGGGGAGGCCGGGGAGGAGACCAAGTCCGGCCAGTTCACCCCGCCTGCAGGACATGGAAGCAGAGCCCTCGGAAGGAAGGACGGAGGGACGGAAGGACGGAAGGATGGAAGGACGGAAGGACGGAAGGACGGAAGGACGGAAGGACGGAAGGATGGAAGGACGGGTCCGGCTGCGGCGAGGCCGAGACTGGAATGCGGGGTGAAGGACACCGGCATCCACATGGCAGTTCAGGCGTGGGCACTGCCCTCCGGAGCCCCACGTGAGGAGCAGAGGAGGGGCTGGCCACCCCCCCCCACCCACTGGGAACCTCAGGCCTGCAGGGGGCTCGGGGAAAGCAGGCCTTCCCCCAGCCAGGGGGCAGCGCTGTAAATACTGGCAGACAGACGGTGCAGGGCCGAGAGCAGGCGCCCGCTACCTGGTGTCTGCGGGACCGCCGGGTGACAGGTGCTGGCAGTGTCATTATTGAGCCTTCACCTCTTAAATTAGCTCGTGCTCCCACAGGAGGGGTCAGCGCGCTGGCAGCGGCTTGCTTTCAAGGAGAAGAGTTGAAAAATATCTTCCTGTCGTTTTAACTTAACTAAGATTCCTGCCGGCGCCCCGCCCCGCCCCTTCCCTGTGTCCTGGGTGATCCCAGTGACCCCTGCCGGCCTCCGAAGGGAGGTGGGGTCAGAGATACCCCCCTGCCCCGCCCCCAGGTAACTCTTTAGAGACCCGTCAGTGTCGCCACGTGACAAAAGAGATGGAGAGCGGGAAGGCGGGGCTGCGGGCGATACCGGGGCGGGCCTCAGGCTTGGGGGAGGGCGTGCCCCCGGGGGCGGCAGAGGCGGTGCAGTCATCCCCCGCCCCACCTCTCCCCGGGTCCCCAGGCTCGCGTCTGGCCGCCGCCAGTTGCACGGCTGGTCTGGCTCGGCTGGGCACGCAGGTTCAAGGTCGCCCGGCCGTGACCCGAGCGCCAGGTGCCCAGGTGGGCGGCATCCCGAGCCGCCTCTGGACTTGCCTCTCCTGCCTCCGCCCACTGAGCTGCCTGCGATCACCCTTCCAGGTCCCCGTCTGCCCGCACCCCAGGCTGCCTCTTCCCTCTCCGCAGCCCCCCTCTCCTTCCACTCAGCAAAGCTGTATTTTCACA
This sequence comes from Plecotus auritus, assembly GCF_963455305.1. Taxonomy (NCBI): domain Eukaryota; kingdom Metazoa; phylum Chordata; class Mammalia; order Chiroptera; family Vespertilionidae; genus Plecotus; species Plecotus auritus. The sequence goes on from NC_137785.1 coordinate 59,650,251, forward strand.
TTCAGGTGTGTGTGTGTGTGTGTGTGTGTGTGTGTGTGTGTGTGTGTGTGTGTGTGTGTGTGTAAAGTTCCAAGTCAACGCCTGACGCGAACATTCATTTAGGGTCAAAATGACTGTTGAAAAGGCGCCTATAAATCACAAGATTTGGGGGTCTGCACTAAAGGCAATGATGCGCAGGCGCCGTGGATGAGCGTCGCTATAAAGGTGCACAGTGAATAAAAAGTGAGGATGCCAAGTATGCGCTTTTACCGCAAGAGAACACGGCATCCGGCAAAAGCCCGCGTGCCCCGCCCGTGCGCTAGCTCCTGCCTGGAGCGCTGAGCTGCAGGAGGCATCGGGCAAGGCCTCGGATGTTGCTCACCTGCGCCCTCTGTGCCTGCCCCAGGGCCTGGCACTGGTACCTGTTCAATGATGCAGCCTTAATAAAAGCACTAACGAAGGAATGAACGCACGCTTGACCTCTATGGCTCGCAGAGCAGTCTCTTCGAGTGGCGGACAAGGGCGGCGGGTCCAGCGCCAACCTTCGTGGCCGCGGGCCGTGTAAGGTGAGCTGGGAGACACAGGCCTCGAGTCCCGGCCCAGCCGGCTCCCCGGCTGCAGCACGTGCACCTCCCCGAGGCCACCGCGCACGCCCCGCCCCGCCCCGCCCCGCCGCGCATGCACGCGCCCTGCAGTAGGCAGCCCGACCAGCCCACAAGCCTGCTGCCCCTTGCGCCCGCGCCCGCTGGGGGGCGCTCCCCTCTCACCCCTCGCGCCTTCACTGCGGATGCCGCACGTCCCCTGCGATTCTACTCCCTACTCAGGACGCGCGCGCCTCCTACCTGCGGACGGAAGAGGGAGGCGGGCGGAAGGGTTGAGGGGGCTGAACAAGACGGTGGCAGGAGACAGCAGGCGAGAGAGCGAGCTGCCGCGGAGGACGGTTCGGGTGCGCGCGCGCGCTCCCGGCCTCGCTCCCTCCGTCGTCTCCAAGCCAGAGCCCAACCCCGCTGCCGCGCGCCGCCCGCCTCGCCCAGCCTAATAACAACGGCGCCCGGGGTCAGGTGGCCGCGCGCGGACAACGCCGCCATTGGCCCGGCGGGGAGCGCGGAGCTCCCGGATTGGTCGGGAGGCGGAGCCTCGGCCGGGCGGGGGCGGGGCTGTAGAGGGAGGCGGGCGGGGAAGCGGAGGGGGCGGGGCCAGGCCGCGGTCCGCGCCTTTGTGCCTGGCGCGCGCTCTCCGCCGCTCCGGCTGCAGCGCCGGCTGCATCGATAATTCAGAGCGGCGGCGGCGGTGCCAGAGGCGGGTGCGGGCAGGAGGCGGCGGAAGCAGCGGGGACCGAGAGGTAGCGGCTATGCATCCAAGTGCGGCTGGACAGCCGCGGCTCCCCTGAGGCCCCGGCGGGGCTCCGGGAGCATCGCGCGGGGGGCACGGCTGTTCAGGAGTGCAAGGAAGAGCAGGAGTGTCCAGAGCGGCTTCGGCGGAGCTGCGCACGGAGCTGAGGAGGGGGCTCCAGAGCGGGGCTGGGGCGGGGGGGCGGCTGGCGCAGGCGGCCCCCGGGGTGGGGGGCGGGGTGGGCGCCGCCGCCGCGATGCTGGGTGTCGTGGAGCTACTGCTGCTCGGGGCGGTGTGGCTGGCGGGCCCGGCCCGGGGGCAGAATGAGACGGAACCCATCGTGCTGGAGGGCAAGTGCCTGGTGGTGTGCGACTCCAACCCTACGTCCGATCCCACGGGCACAGCGCTGGGCATCTCTGTGCGCTCGGGCAGCGCCAAGGTGGCCTTTTCTGCCATCAGAAGCACCAACCACGAGCCCTCCGAGATGAGTAATCGCACCATGATCATCTACTTCGACCAGGTGAGCACTACGCCTAGCCTGGACTGGTAGGGGGTGGGGAGGGGGAGGCGGAAGGTAGGTGCCCATATCCCCCAAGGTCTCTGCGGAGGCGCGTTGGCAGAGTTCGGATTGACTCTTGCCTGCTCCCCTCCGCCCCCCCATCTCGTTATAGGTACTAGTGAACATCGGGAACAACTTTGATTCAGAACGGAGCACTTTCATCGCCCCGCGCAAAGGGATCTACAGTTTTAACTTCCACGTGGTAAAAGTCTACAACAGACAGACCATCCAGGTCAGCCGCCGCCTCTGGGCCAGGCCCGGCCCGGGTAGGGGGCTGCTAGCCGCGGGAGTGAGCGGCCGCGTGGGAGTGGGGGATAAGAGGAGCGGCTGCGCGGCCCGTCCGGCTGAGGAGCAGGGCCTCTTGCTTCTGCGGCTTGGGCTGCCCCTTGCTTCTCCCGTCTTTGGCTCTTGGAACCTAATTCCCTCCCCAAAGACAGAGGTTCCCTCCTCCGGCCTTCCGAGCCCTCCAAAGAGGCTCTCTCGCGCTTTCCTCTGAGGCTGCAGGGATTTCCCGCAGAGATGGCTTTAGCCTCACACCCGCTTCCATCAGAATTCCCTATCCCGCAGCCTTCAGCACCACGGACAGTACCCGACCCCTAGTTCCGGCCCCGAAGCCTGCAAGACGCTGGTGCGCTAGCTTTGCGCACAGCGCCCAGGTGGGCTCAGGCGTTGCTTTTCGTACCGGGTCCGGGTCTGTGAACTAGCGGCGCGGAGCCCGAGCGGGTGAAGGGTGGAGAAGGAAGGGAAGGGGCCTCGTGCCACTCCCTCCCGGCTCCAGTTTTGTCCCAGCCCCCTCTCGCTGGCTCCCCGGGTTCTCGGAGGTGTCTAGGTTTCCTTTGGGGTGAGACGGGTATGGAATGCGCGGTTGCGAAAAGGGGGCGCGCGGGGCCCATTAGCTGCCGACGCCACCGCAAGGACAAAACCAGGCGGCAGGTGCGGGGGAGCGGCCGGAGCTGGACAGGAACTGAGCCTGGGTTTTGGGGATGGAGCGCGGAATGCAGCTCTGCGCGAGATTTCTCTTTAGTCCGAAGCCTCGCCCGGCTCCTCCCCGGCTCCTCTGTGTCCGGCCAGGCCGCTAGGAGCTGGAGGAGCCGGGGTTTGTGTGTGTTTGTTTTCCCAGAAGCACCAAGAGCGGGGTTGTCTGAGTTTCAATTTGAGCCTTGGGGGTGGGGTTGAGGGGGGAGGGGACTAAGGTGTCAGGGCGCTTGAGCCACCTATGGATCCCTCAAATTGGATTTAAAAAAAGAAAAAGCGCCCTCAGGATGCGATGGGCGAATGAAGGTGACTCCGGTGAGGGGCAGACCCATCCTCTCATCTAGATGGGCGCCTTTTGTCCCCACTGGACCCTCGGCAGTAACCTGCAAAGCCCCTTTGCTACCCCCCCCCCCCCCCCCGCCTCCCTCCCGCTTCCAGGCCTTTAAGGCTGTTAGCTCAGCGCGCAGGTCCCGTCTCTGCTGCCGCTTGGGTACCATCTTGGCTGCAACTCTGAAGCGAGCCTTTCTCTCTCGCAGGTGAGCCTTATGCTAAACGGGTGGCCGGTGATCTCAGCTTTCGCCGGTGACCAGGACGTGACCCGGGAGGCCGCCAGCAACGGGGTCCTAATCCAGATGGAGAAAGGCGACCGAGCCTACCTCAAGCTGGAGCGGGGGAACTTGATGGGCGGCTGGAAGTACTCGACCTTCTCCGGATTCCTCGTGTTTCCCCTCTGACTGCCTCGTCTCCGGAACAGGAGGCCGGGAGCGGGCCGAGGCAGGAGGGGTGGGGGTGGGGGGGATGAGCAGGAGGCTGACATGTGAAGGACTCGAAACTTCCCCCACCACCTAACGCAACTGTATCCTGTGTGAAAGGCGCGCGCAGGCGGCCCGCGGAGGCGGTGGGACGACTGTGTCCGGTTACTCATTTGGAGAAGTAGATCCCAGTTAGCTCTGCGCACTCCCCTTTCCAAAAATAAGCTGCCTCCCGCTTCCAGTTGCAGTAACGGAGGAAGAGAGACCGCCTCGTCATTGGTCCTCACCCCACCCTGTCCCCGTTCCCCACGAGTTACAGAAAAGAAACTTTGTATTTCACTGTAGAACGTGAAATGCCTTCCCTCCCGGGTCCCCTGCTGAAATCCAATAACGCCCCTCCCCCATTTTAGTCGACAGGGGGTAAGTTTGTATTTTTATTTTGTGACGGAGGAGGTGGTTTTTAATTTGGCGGGTACTGCTCTCCTTACAACACCACTCAAGAGTCCATTGGCTGAAGATACTTGGTCCGCGGCTGCTGCTTAGCAGAGAATGGACTCACCTGGGTGGTGACTGGTTTAAAAAATAATATATATATATAAATATATATCATTTGTACACGAAGGACTTCCCAGTGGACACTGGCTGTGTTTCCGTATTTCTATGTCCCCATTCGGAGTGATGGTGAACCCCAAGGCTGCTTGATATTCTGACGCTTGTCGAACCCCTGGTGTTCTGTGGCTCCACTAACCGACGCCGGGAGCTTCCTCCCGGCCCTTCCTCGTCCGTCCTCTGTAACATACGTGTGAATAGCCAAGAGTTGAATTTGCTTTCATCCAATAAAGTTGAAGCGGGACTTTTATTTTTCTGACACCGCTTCCTAAACTCCGCATCTCCCCCAGCTGCGAGGTTGGAGGGTCGGCGTGCAGAAGGGCGAGGCTCCGAGCGCGTGGGAGACCGGCGAGCCTGCGGCCCTGGAACCAGGAGGGCTACTGCGCACAGCCGCCCAAGCGCGCACCTCCCCGCACCAGGCCTGGGGCCAGCCCTGCACTCGCCTGCGTTCCCTGCTTTGGCGCAAACGGAAGAGATGTGACCGAAATCTTACTAGGCCAGGCGGGGCTGTCGGCCGGGAAGCAAAGTTGGGGTTTTTCGAAGTCCACGTGCATTGGGAATAATGCGAATCGCTGGAGCTGGTACAGGCTGCGCGGAGGGGCGCGCGCTTCCCAAGCCTTTGCCCCCGGGCGTCTCCCCGCCCCCGCCGTGCGCTCCTGGTCTCCCCCAGCAGCATTTCCTTACCGCCGCTCTCAGTCCAGGGCCTGCCCTCCATACCGCCCGGCGCCCAGGACTGGCCCTCATCACGGGGCTTTTGATCGAGAGGTTCCTTTAGGAGTTTTGATTGTACGAACATAATGTGAAAGCAACATTGAAATAAACGACGTCGTTTTAAATCTGGAAGTCTGGCCCAGTCGCTTTGGCAATGGGGAGGTTGCGCGGGCCCGGGAAAGCGGGTGGGTGGGCGGGCGACTGCGGGCCTCCGGGCGGAGCCCTGGCCTGGATGGCCCCTCCGGCTCTGGACCTTTTACAAGTTGTTTTTTTGTTTTTCCTCCGGCCCGAGATTCGGGGAGGAATTGAATTAGCTCCTGGAGGCTGGGAAGAAGGGGCAATTATGGCCTAATAAGCAACATATCGCAGGATTGAGAGATTCGCCCAGCAAGCGGCCTTCCTGGAGTCTCCTCCGCTAGTAGTCAGGGCGCATCCCGCATCCCCAGCGGGCGCTCTGCCGCCCCAGCGCCCAGGCCCAGGGAGCGGGGTGGGTAGGGGCCTGGGAAGTGAGCCATGGACTGGAGTGCTTTTTCTCTTCCCGCCTCGCAGTTCTCCTCCCCGCAGGTCAGCCCCCAGGGAAGCGGAGGTGAGGTGGAGTAGGAACCCTGGAGGGCTTCGTGTTCAAAAGCGCACAACGGGATTCTTTTTAGAGACGCTCAAAAATGTTCTCCCCGCATTCCTGGGTTGGGAGGAGAGATCGGCAGAGGAACTAGCTAGACCCAGACCCAACCAACCGCTCTGCCCTTGCAAAGCCAGGTTCCCTCCCTCTGGGCGCCCAGGTACTCCCCGTGGAGGAGGGGCAGCAGCCGCCCAGGAAGCTGTGCCAGAGGAAGCTGTGCCAGATGCGCATGGAGCTCAGAGGCTGCCTGTGGGTGGTCACCCCTCTTCCTGAGGAGGGGACCATCCGGGGGTCCAGGCGGTGGGACCACCAGGCTGTGCCCCTTCTGGATGACTTTGGCAAGCCCCCTCTTGGGGCTCAGTTTGCCCGTGTGTCTAAAGACAGAGAGGGGGCTAAACTTCCCCCAGAGTGCCCCCTGTTCCAGGCCCCCGCTGGCTTGTTTCCTGCCCGGGTTTAGGGAGTCCTGGCTGCAGCTGGCGCTGACCTGGCTCCCAAGGGCCAGCTCCCGGAGGCCAGGCCTGGGACCGGGCCTGAGGCGGAGGGGAGGCCTGTGCAGCCAGGCCCTCACGCTCACCAGGGGAGCACATGGGCTCCCAGTGGGACAGAGAGGGGAGCGTGACCCTTGATGTGCCCTGGGTCCGGCTGCTTCCCCAGGCCCCTGACCTTGGCATTGGAGATACTTCTCAGTTTGGTCCCAGTCACGTCTGCCTGCAGAGCCCTTCCCTCTGCCATTCAGGGGAGCCCCCCCCCACCCGCATCACCATCTTGGTGCCCCTGCCCCCTCTGTCTCTCTGCTTCACGCTGAAGTACAATCTCTCTCTGCTTTGCAAAACCCGAGTCTTTCTGGGAATTTAAGCGGCTCAGCTGACAGGCTGCCTCCCCGGGAAGCAATCCTGTCCATTCGCACAGGCCCTGCCTGCCCGAGTCCACCCCGCGGCCCCTCCCACCAGGCCCTGTGGGGGGGTGGGGGGCGCCCTTGGCTCTGCAGTGGTTTCATGGGCAGCGGCACTCACCAGCAAGTGCTCAGAAGCACTGAGCTGCCCTCCTGCCCCGAGGGCTTGGAGAACGTGGGGTTCTCCACCCCGAATCTGCCTCACCTTCAGGCCTGAGCCTCCCATTAGCCTGGGGGGGCTCCTCGGACTTGGAGTTAGCAGCTGGGCCCTCCCTCAGGTGGGGCTCGCGCTGGTGTGTTGGGGGTTGAGAAGGAGTGAGAGAAAGGGCCATGGGCCTTTAGGGGTTCCAGGAGCACCCCCTCATCCAGCCTCACCCTCAGGCTGAACACTCCTCCCTGCCGAGGTCACCTGGGTTCCTTCCTCTCCTGATGCCTCAGAAATAAATGTCGCCTCCTCTGGGAAGCCTTCCTCACCCCAGATCAGAATAGCGGTCCCCCTTCCTGGCCCCCCTCTTTGGAGGAGGGTCTCTCTTACCACCCTGCCTCCTCAGCTCCCGAATGTGAGGGGTGGCCTAGAGGTGTCCAGGGTGTCCCCCAGGGGGTCCCCTCCGATCCAGGCCTCCAGGAGTCTTCCTTCCCCTCCCCATTCCCCCCCACCCACCTCCCATTCCCCCCCCTCCCGTTCCCCTTCCCACCTCTGTTCCCCGCCCACTTTCCATTCCCCGCCCACCTCCCAGCATGGCCTTGGTCCAGTCCTTGTTGGCTTTCAACAAAAGAGCGAACACTTCACCTACTCCAGGGGAGGCCTGCTGGGAGGGAAAGCCGGGTGCACCTGCTCTGAGCCAATTCCTGGGGTGGGGGGAGGGTGTCCCCGGGGCAATGACAAAGGTCCCCGATGGCTGCCTAGGGTTCCTTATGGAGGAAACAAGCACACTCCCTTGGAGCCTCAGTTTGCTCACCTTTCAAATGGGACAATAAGGCCTTCACAGCAGGTGCTTGGGAGGACGGTGCTAAAGGGCATAAAGAACGCTCAGCGCTGCCTGACACATAGTAGGTGCTGGATGAAAGGCCGCAGCAAGCAGGAGCAAATCACACTGCCACAGCGCAGGCCCCACGGGGACAGGGAACAGGTGGGAAAACTGAGCCAGCCGGGGGGGGGGGGGGGGGACGGAGCCAGCAAGTAGGGAGACCCCGGAGAAGGGTCTCCAATGTCCTGTGGGCCCCCGCCCCCCGTCTCCCTCCCCTCCTCCAGTTAGTCAGGAGAAAAGGTGGTTTCATGCCGGAACGGCCTCCTCTCCAGCCCTGTGGTTCATGTGGATGAATATCCTTTGTCTGCGTGTCTGCATGCTCCCCCGCAGGGCCCGAGCCGCCCACATGGCTGCGGCCCTTCAGAGGGTGAGCCCCCGCAAGGCAGGACGGGACCTGCTCCTCCAGCTCAGGCCAGCGCCTCCCACGGCGCCGGGCACAGAGCAGGTGTCCTGCGATTGCGTCATGGTGAAACCAAACTGCGCTTGGCAGGGCCGCAGGACAGGGAGCCAGCCAGTGAGCACAGCTCCTCGGGAACTTCCTGGACCTCTCGGTGCGGCCCAGGCCCCCCATCACTGACAGGAGCGCCCACAGGAGGTGCCCCCAGACCCCGCCCAGGCAGGGAACCCTTCCCACACACCTGTTCTAACTCTCACCGCTTTCCATCTAACTCTGGGCCAGCCTGTCCCCAGGAAGCCCCAGTTTTGACCCTGAGAGAGAAGTGAGCAGAGGCAGCAAGGAAGAAGCTGGTGGTGCCAACCGGCTGGTGCCAGCAGAGGGGCAAGGAGGCCCACGGGGAGCTGGGATTTGCCCCGCAGACCTGGGCTCGTGGCTGGCCGTGGGTGGGGTCTCTGGTCTGTGTTCCAGTGAAAACAGAACCGCCTCTGAAATGCCCTGGCAGCGCTGGGCTCTGCTGCGGACCGTGGAGGTGGAGCGGCAGAAGGAAACGCAGGGGTTCCCCCAGGTCCCCTTCCTCCCCAGCCCCTGGGTCCCCCTGGGGGTGCAGCCCCAGGAGCTCCCTCCACGGCCCTGCTGGCCAGCTGCGACCTGCTTCCCGGGGAGGCCCCGAGCGCCTTTCTCCCGAGTCAGAAAGGACTGCAGACTTTCAGGGAAACTGTCCAAGGGGCAAGAGGGGCTGCCCCGCAGAGGAGAGGCAGCGGGCCCCCCTTTCTTCCTCGTGTGAAAGGAAGCCGGGGCCCTGCCAGGTCCTGGGTCGGAGAGGCTCCCCTTTGTGTTGGGAGGGACTCAGCAGTAAAGGCCCCGGTGCGGGCTTCCAGCGGACAGTCCTGGAATGGCCATAATGACCTCCTGGCTCCAAAGACGGAGTTCACGCGCGGCTGGGAGAGGCCTGGCTTTCACTACCTTGTCTTCGCCAGCGTTGGTCCCTTTAGGTCTCAGTGATGTTCCACGTGCTCGCTCTCCATCTCTCTCCATCTCTCTCTCTCTCTCAATCCCCCTCTCTCTCTCTCAATCTCTCTCTCTCAATCTCTCTCTCTCTCTCAATCTCTCTCTCTCTCTCAATCTCTCCATCTCTCTCTTTCTCTCTCTCAATCTCTCTCTCTCTTTCTCAATCTCTCTCTCTCAATCTCTCTCTCAATCTCTCTCTCTCTCTCAATCTCTCCATCTCTCTCTTTCTCTCTCTCAATCTCTCTCTCTCTTTCTCAATCTCTCTCTCAATCTCTCCATCTCTCTCTTTCTCTCTCTCAATCTCTCTCTCTCTCTCTCTCCCCCCCCCCCTCTCTCTCAATCTCTCTCTCTCTCTCTCTCTCCATCTCTCTCTCTCTCAATCTCTCTCTCTCTCTCTCTTCCAAGGAGTTCATTTCAGGTCGGCGGACTGTTTGCTTGTTCTGAAGGTGCCCGGGGAGAGGGCAGGCCGGCAATGCGGCCTGAGCTGTGGGCGCGGCTGCAGCTCATCAGGCACTCGGCATCTGACTGCCCAGTGCCTTTCCTGCCCCCCGCCCCCCCACTGGGCTCTCCCGCTTCCCCAGTGGGAACCTGCTTGGCGGGTTCGTGAGCCGTGAGCCCCGGGGGCCTGCACGATCGCCCGCCTCCGTGTGAGTGATGGCCGTGCAGGGATGGCCAGGGCGGCTCCTCGGCCTGTGGCTCTTCCCCTGGGTCGTCTAACTGGCCCCCCCCCCAGTCTCTGTCCTGAGAAGCTGGGGTCCCTGTTGAGGGCAGAAGCAGGCCTGTTCCCCAGGGAGCAGAGGGCACTGCCTCTCCGGCCATCCCAGCTGGAAGCCTGTGGCGTGCAGGCCTCTCCAGACAGCAGCTGGGTCTTCGTGCTGCACCCGGACACCCACCCTCCGCGCCCCCCCCCCCTCCCCAGCCAAGGCCTCAGCGCTGCCGCTGCCTCTTCTTCCGCCTCCTCTAAACCCACTCTCCCCTCGGGAGCCAGAGTGAGCGTCTCAGCGCAAACCAAGCCGAGCACCCTCTGCTGAAAGCCACCCAGCGCCTGCGCCAGGCTGGGCCTCGCGGTCCGGCCCCCGCTGACCACAGCTCTCCGGCTGTGGCTTTGCTCCGTGCGGAGCAGCTCCTTCCTGCCTCCTGTCCACTCCTAGGCGGTGCCGAGCTGCCTCCTGTCTCAGCACCTGTGCCCATGCCCAGCCTTTGGGGGTCAGGGACACTCCTCCGCCCCCCACCCAGGCTTTGGGTGCCTGTCTCCTTCTCCTCCCGTCTCAGCAGGCCACCCCCCCCCCCGTGACACTGAGCCCCTCTGTGAGGTCACCAGGTGAGCTCTATTCACGCCCCCAGATGCTCATGTGTCTGCTGGCTTCCTGCTGGCTCCCTCCC